>NC_082667.1:104300449-105012324 GCF_025265405.1 Mesoplodon densirostris | reverse complement strand
TTTCATATGGGGAAGCAAGTTAAGAGCACAGGCTCTAGGGTGAGACTCTCTGGGACTGAATTCCAGCTGAACTTCTCAATAGCAATATAATTTTTCACTGCTTGCTTGACCTATTCAGAAGCTTCAGTTTCCTTATCTATAAAATGACTAATACTACTTACTTTGCTGCGTTGTCATAAAGATTTAATGAGCTAGAATAACCAAAGATTTAGAATAGCACATGATATATTGTAAAGCACTCCACAGAAATGTTATTCTTCTTTTGACATTTTTCCCTAATCATTTAAAAATGTAAAACTATTCTAAGCTTGTGGGCCATACAAAGGTAGATAGCAAGTTGGAGTTGGCCTGTGGGCAATAGTTGGCTGACCCCTATTCAAATTCAAAGATGTTTTTGGAACTGCGTTTACTAGTGGCCTGCATCATTTTCACCTGAAAGGCCTACATTCATTTCCTGTTAATCTTCTCCTACTTGGGAGGTGAGTGAGTTGAAACAGACCCGAGTCTTCAGTTCAAGCCAGCCACTTTCTCTTTCCAATTTCAAGGAGGTGGTTTTGGTAAAGTGATTTGGAGTCTCTTTCTGGGGCAAGGTCGTCTTTCTCTGTCTCCTCTGTCTATCTCCCTGTGTATCCCACTTTTCCATTAACTCCTTGTAACATGTAGATGGGGTAAAATCCCAAGATTTAGATTCTGTGTTCAGTTGGGGGATAGAGGGCCTTTAGGGATTCCCTTTGGGGGAACTGGCCAAGTTATTATTACAGTGGGGCTTTGATTTCTGTTTGTTATTCCTCATATGGAAAAATCCCTTGGGAATCTTAGGATATGGGTGGGGAGAAAGGGATGATTGGCAAGGCAGGGTTCTGATACTCCTAGACCTAGGGATTACACCATTGAATACCTTCAGTGCACCGTGATAATTCTAAACAGGAGCTCCCAGGGGAAGGAGACTACCTGGTTTGTGATGCACCTGTCCTTGCAGTTCAGCTCCGTCTTTGTGAGCTTGGGACCTGATAATCTAGTCTTCTCAGGCTGGAGAAGAGTGGTGAGGTCCATGTGACATCAACTTTATCTGCATCTGAACAGAGGAGAAGAAAGTAGTTGTTGAGAATAAGGGCACAGGACTGTGGCCAAAGACAAAAAGAGCTAGACATAGCAACAGGTGTGGTATGTGGCTTCTACAATGGCCCCCGTGATCCCTCATGTGTATCCATGCCCTTGTGTAATCCCCTCCCCTTGAGTGTGGGTTGGATCTACTGATTTGCTTCTAATGAATGGAATATGGCAAAAGTGGTGAGATGAGGGTACAAAAAAACCTGTAGCTTCCTTTTTTTGGCCCTCTCTCACTTGCTCTGAAGGAAGCCAGTTGCTGTGTTATGAGTTGCCCTGTGAAGTCCATGTGGCAAGGAATTGATGTCTCTGGACAAAAGCCAGTGAGGACTTGAGGTCTGCCAATAGCCACAAGAGTGAACTTGGACTCTGCAGTCAAACCTTGAGATGACGGCAGCCCTGGCCTGATGATACCTTGTTGTAGCCTGTATGACACTCTGAACCAGAGGCTCCCAGCTAAGCTGCACCCAGATTCTCGACCCACAGAGACTGTGAGATAATAAATGTTTGTTGCTTTAAGCCACAAAATTTTGGAGTAGTTTGTTACACAGCAGTGTATAACTGATACGCTGGGTTTCTTTATGTTCTTCCTAAAGAAGCTACCATGGCCACACTCTTATGGAGCTTGAAGCTCTGATTATAGTATTAGAACTTATCAAAACATGATCAGCATTAGCAGCAGAAGGGAACATTGGACCCGTGACCAGCCTTACCTGTTCCTGGGCCCCCATCCTCCAATCCTAAGCCATGGCCTTGAGCTGCAGTGAGGCTCTTCAGGAAGGGGATCAACAGCGGGCAGGCAGCAGCCTGGTCCCTGGGAGAAGTGATGATGGTTCCATAAAATCTGTCTCCAGGGTAATTCTCCAAACACACAGGGGTTCCTGAGGCAAAATCTAGGATGAAATAGTCAGAACCTAGTCCTGTGCTTGGTTCCTACATGTCCCACGTGGTTGCTTTGGGAGCTTCTCTCTGAAACCCCCAACAAAAGTTGGACAAACAGATCCCCTTGGCCAAGTCCGGAGCTCAGTACCTGGGTGTGCAAGAGTTGGAGGCGGCTCAGCTCCCGTTGGTACTGCAACTGACCGAGGGCCCTATCCAGGAAGATCTGTCTCGCTCTCACCACCTCCTGAATCTCATTGGAGAGATGCCGAACCACCTAGAACACAGAAAATGAAATGCCCCAAGTAGAATGGAGATTCTTTCTCTTTCTTCCTGCTCCCCTCCCAGACTACCAGCTGCTCCTTGAGTCCACCCATCCTTGAATTGTCCTGAAGAGCCACATCTGATGACATGGGCAAATGTGCTATCTCACATGGGTCCCCTTGTCAGCCTCTGAGCCTCACCTTCCTGGGATGGTTCCAGACCTGGGGGCCCTGATTCCTACTCTGCTGTAGCCACATGTCCTCCTCCTGGCCCCTCAGCCAGCCAACTGCTTGCTTGAGCTTTCCTGCTGCCTGTCCTAAACTCTGCAGGACTTTCTGCATGCCCAGAGTCACCTGCACCTCCTGTATCCACTCCTCCCTGTCTGCTGCAAGGGGCAGAGAAAAGGACCACGTGGCAGTGCCACCTCTGGGGTTAGGGAGGAGAAGCAAAGACACAATGGTTTATTGGAGCCAGGGGAACATGCCAGGTCAGAGCCAGGGCCCGGCTGGAAACCTGGGAGGTAGAGGAGCACGTGGAGGGGGCAGGAGGACCGCCACTGGGCACCTGGGGTTGGTGGTACCACTACCAGCAGGTTTCTGCTCTGGGAATCTGGGCCCCGGGGATGCTGCTTCTCCACCTTGAGAGAGCAGGTCCCGCTCTGGGCCGCTCTGGCTGCTCAGGGCTCCGGCTCTCCTCTCGGTCTCCCGCAGGCAGCAGGACTCCAGGGCCACGCAGGCCTCCTCAGCAGCCCTCAGCTATGGGGCGGGACGGGGGGCACTGGGGGATGCGTCGTGGAGGGGAAGGCAGGAGCTCGGGCACGGGCCAGCTCCTCCCCCGCTCCATCCTGTGGAGACACTTAGTTTGGGCTTGGAGCTGGGAAATCCTGGGATTTTTCTGCCCTGAGATGGGCTCCATTCCTGTGGTTGGGGAGAGAAAAGGGCTCCCCACTTCCAGGAGGAGCCTGTGCAGTCTGGGCAGATGGGTGGGGCGGGGCCTCTGGGCCTCACCTCCTGCCTCACATCTCCGCCTGGAGTGGAAAGCAGCTGCTGGCTCAGGGCGCCCAGGTGTTGCACCAGCCGGGCCTCTTCGTGTCCCTGGTGGTACCAGTACTGCTCCCGGGCTCTCAGCTCTTTCTCCAGGGTGTCCAGCTGCAATGTCCAGCTTGTTTGGGGCCGACACACTTTTTCTCCTCACAGCCTGGGGTCTGGCTGAAGAACCCCAAAGCCTTTCGAGACATGGGCCTCCCCCAACTCTGGGCATCTGTGACTAAGCTTGGTGAGCCAGCCGACTTGATGGTAGATGGAAAAATCATCACCACACACCTTCGGCAAGCTCCCAGGCCCTCCCTCCCTCCATCTTTCTAACACCTGGACTCTCCAGGGTCACCTACCCCCTGCCCACCTTTCTCCTGGGAGGCCAGGGGAGATGGGCACAGGGCAGCAGGAAGTAGTTCTCAGATCCTCGAATTGCTCCTTCAAACTCATCTGTGAAACTGTGAGGGGGGGGCTAGAATTTATATTTCTTAGCTTTTACCAAGAATCTTTTATAACGTATCTTTGTTTCTGAAATTGCAACTAGGCTGAGAATGCATGGGAGGACCCTAAATCATTTTCGTTTCGGTGGAGAACCTGCCAAAGGATGAATTACTGCCATGACCTCTTGACAGGGCTTCATGCTCTAGTCTGGCCCTGCTCCCATCCATCCTCTGCACTGCTACCAGAGGGAACTTTCTAGAATGCTGATTATATATACACATACTCAAGCATTAAAACGTCTGGGGGGAGGTGTGCCAACCTGATAATAGTGGCTGCATTTGGAGGGAGAGACTGGAGGAGAGGTGAGTAGTGTCTGGATAGAGGAGCAAAATGGGGTAGTTGTTGATGGCAGCTGGAGTAGAGAGGAATGGGGAGGAGGGAGCTCTTGCATCTTTATTTAGATACTTTAAAAAATGTAGTAGGATGTTGAGTAATTATTTTCTTTCTGTATTGTTCTAAATTTTCCAAATTTAACAGTCTTGAAAATATTCATATCTGATCATATCACATGTCTACTTAGAATCCTTCAGTGGCTCCCCATGGCTTTCATGATAAGTTACATTTCTTGGCCTCAGCCAGGCACACAAGGCTGTTCATGATTCGTTTCCTGCCTTCTTCACTGGCTTCACCTGCTGCCTTTGCCCCTCTGCCTTCCTCATTCTCCTGGAACCTTCGTGGTCTCACACCTGCCACCTTTGCACTTGCTGGTCCCTGAGGCCTTTCTCTAACTCCTTCCTCAGGTTTCATCCCAAGTGCTGCTTCTTTAGGGGAGCCTTCCTTGAACTCTCACCCTGTGATTTAGATGCCCCCCCCTCTGTGCTCCCTTAACACCCTTGTAAACCATGATCACGGCTGGCACCTACAGCTGCCCAGTGCCCTGAGGGGCCCCGTCTAGCTTTCTGCCTTCAGCACCAAACACAGTGCCTGAGACATAGAAGGTTTTTGATATGTAGTTGCTGAGTGAATGAAGAAATAGAGTCATCACCTCCTACATACCAGACCAGGGTCTCGCACTCCCCCAGGTAAGGCCTCCAGCACCTGGACAACGGGCACCACCACCCTGGCAGAAGGGTCCATTTGAACACCAATGACGGGACCAGGTTCCCCAGTCAAGGGGTCTACGGCTTGAGCCCCAATTGCAATTGGGACCAGACCTGTGGGATGCCAAGTCCATCACCAGCTTCAGGAACCAGTGATGGGGAAAGAAGGCAGGGGCAGTCATGGGAAGAAGGAAACATGGCTGGGAGGGAACTAAAGGAGCCTGAGAAATCCGCTCACCCTTCGAGGGGCTCTGAGCGGGATTAGAGGGTTTCCTGGAAGCCGCAGACCCTGAGGGTGAGGGTGCGTGGGGAGTTTCTGAAGCGCTCATCTTCGAAAGGACCCAGTTTTCTCAGTAGGGGATAAGTGATCTGTGGTACCAGTGTTCTGAAATCACTGAGCACCTCTATTTTGGGTCTCAGCAGCCCTAGTGGGTAGTGTCAGAATGACCCCACTCTTTGGCTCAGGAGTGAGTGGACTGGGGGCACCCTTCTGGAGCTTTACAGGGTTTTCAGTTACATTCGTGATCCCCCAGGGCTTCAGGAGGCTCCAAATTTCCTCCTACCTTTGCCGTCGGCATCTTCCATTGAACCTGCCAGGGGCGTGGCATCACTGGAATTCCCGTCAATCTCCACGCCCAGGATGGGTACCATGAGCCCTGAGCCCTCAGGATCTGGAATCTCCATCCCATATAGGTCCGGGACCCACAGCACTGTCCCAGGATAGCACATCATCCCTAACACAGGGGGAGGGGGCACAGGGAGGAGGAGGTGAGGGCTGAGTGCCACACTGAGGGGCTTTCCAGGCTCAAAGGACTACATCTCTGACCAGAGAGGCTTCCCTGCAAAGACTGCATTTGTTTCCTTTGGGGCCCAGCTTAGCGTTTTGAATTCATAAAGGAAGGATTGAGAGGTAGCAGGACTTTGGGGAAGCTGAGAACAATTTCGAGGCTAGGCTGAGAAGGTGGAAAAGAAGGGGACAGACATTCTTGAGCACCTACATGTGCCAGAGTCTGAGCTCAGGACTCCATATAAATTATATATTATTTGGTCCTACAACGAAATCTCTGAAGTATATACTATTTTCATCCTCATTTTAAGGATGCTATAACAGAGGCAGAGAGAGGTTTAGTAAGTTGCCCAAGGTCAAAGAGGTAATAAACAGTGGGGCAGGTCTTCAAACTCAAGTCAGTTGTGATCCCAAACCCTGGTTCTTTTTTGTACACACCCTGGATAGAAGGTTCTAGAAAGAGTGAGTGAGATAAGCTCCAGGAAGAGGCCACTCCTACTTCCTTTCCCTGCCGTTCCTGTGCTGGTTAGTGCTGTGGGGTGGTAGAGGAGTTGAATGGGCTCCTCTCCTGAGTTTACTAATGGAAAGCCGAAGGCTGCTGCAGGAATGAAAGTGACAAGAGGACTGAGGACCCAGGAGACTCAGGCTTTATGCCTGGCTGTGCAGCTAACTAGCTATGGGACCCTGGTGGTCAAGTCTCTTAGCTCCCTTGACTTCAGAGCCTGCAATGTAAAATGGGTGTCATAACACGTTATGGTGCTTGGGGATCCTATGAAGTTACATGAGAATATACACTTTACAACCACCAAGTGTGAGACCCAGTGGAATTGGCAAGAGCTTAAAAGACAGAGATGAAAAGCCAAACCATTCATGAGCTTGGGGCATGAAGTCATCGAAATCCTTCTCTCTTCCTTTGGTCACATGTGTGCCTGGCCAGTGGGACTGTCGTCTTGTCCCTGGGTTTACTGGCTGAGGGGCACTGAAGCATCAGGTCATTCTGGGCCTGGGATTTCAGGGCCTGGGAGCCTTTGGCCCAGGTCAACACGTACCTATCCTGCCGCCGCCGGCCTCCATGCTCTCTGCTGCTTCCCGCTGTCTCTGCAGTCTCCGAGCCTGCTGCAGGACGTGGTGCAGACTCAAAGCCAGCGCCTGTCTCATGTCCTTGATGGCAGTCTCCAGAAGCCCCTGTACGCTCGGCCCTGGCCTCTCCTGGGACCTCCGGAGCACTGCAATCACTCGCCTCTGGGTCACCAGCACATTGGCATGCAGCAGGGCCTGTGACCCTCCGGTATGGGGCACAGTCTGGCCCTCCTGTCGGGAAGCTCCGTGGAGCCAGACTGGCTTCCTGCTCAGTGGCTCCACAAAGCTGTCACCAGGCATCATGAGGCTCCCCGAGGGGTCCCTCAGTCCTCCCAGGGCAAGCACCTGACCTGGAAGCAGGGGGGGAGGGATGTAGGCAGAGGAGGCATGTGAGGACCAGGACCCAGGACAGAGTGAGTGACAGGGTGCGAGTGGAGGTTGCAGGGGCAGGGCAGGGGATGGGGTGAGGGAGAGGGCAGGGGGGCGTGTAGTACACGCTGGTGGCAGGAGGAGGAATGGCCTTCTTGGTTGAAAAACATCCCTATGTTTTTGCTGCAGAAGCAACTCTGTTCTCTCCCCCATGGGGGACACCAAAGATGGCAAAGGGTTAGGGGAACTGGGAAGGAGAGGAAAGGTGGGAGTAAGAGGCAGAGGCAGGATGAAGGGTGGAAATATGGGCTTGGGGTGGAGCTGGCAGACTGGACCAGAACGTGGAGGCTCTGGGGGGCTGAGAGGAGAGGATCGGGAAGCCGGGCCAGGCAGGGAGGAGAGGCAGAAAGACAGCACTGAGGGCTGCCAGGAGGCCTGTGTTTTCATCCAACCCGCCTCCCAGCATTGGCGAGATGCCTCCTGTGACTGGATCTTCCATGGGACCCCCAACTCTGGAGGGACCAAGGTCTTGGTGAGGGAATTGCAGTACGTCCCCCCAAGAGTGAGCCACTGCCTTGTTTGTGGGTGCAGAGTCACAGCCAGCACGGGCACTTCGATGCCAGTTAGGGGGTCCGTCATGAGAGCCCCCAGCTGTGATGTCCTCCTTGACTGCAGGACAGGCAGGCGGGTGGCTGGAGGGGAGCGTGTGGCCGGACAGGTTGGGTAGGGCACATAGGGGAGGATGGCAGCTTCCGAGGTTCGGACACCACCGGGACAGGGAGAGAGGGAGGTGTTGACACCCGTTGGCATGCCCTGCAGGGCAGGGGCAGAGAGCATCGCTTTCCTTCACTTGGCAGCTCTCTCCAGCATGGCGCCTCCTCAGCAAGGATGTTGAAGTGAGGAAGGGGGGAGAAGGCATTCACCGCTCTGCTGCTCACCGAGCCCCACCGTCCAAGGAGAGAGCCCTGTCTCCTATGCTGTGCCCCTGAGGAGTTCATTCCAGAGGGTCCCAGTGGGCCCTGTGCTGGGCTGGGGCTAGGTAGTGGTCAGAGTCTCACCAGAACTGGAGTCAGTGGTGGGCACCAGGGTAGCTTCCTGCAGATCATAACCCAGATTTCCAGCCTCGGGCAGCACCCGTCCAGTGTCAGGGTGGATGAAGTAGCCAGGGGGTATGGGCCCTGTGTGGCCACTGGCTGGGAGCATCACACAGTTGGGGCCAGGGGCCATTAACTTGGTGACAGGATTCACACTGACGTCTTCGGTGTCCCCTGAAGGGCTTGCTGAGGCTACAGGAAAGCAAACTCCTGCTCAGCCCTGGGTCTGAGGCCATCTGGCAGGTTAGGGGCTCCCTTGGCTGGCGACTGGAAGGAATTGGTGAGAACCCTCCCCGATCCACACCCTGGTACAGGGGTGTAGCAGGTGCTCCCCATGGGAAGGGGATCTTGTGTTTGTGCCGAGTCCAGGTCAAGACTCTGCATTCGGGATGTGACCCTGACATCATATTGCAGGATCCTTCTCCCTCTCTTCCTTTCCAGGTAAGCCCAGCGTTTTCCACACCTGGCCTTTTGCATTCATCAGTCAGGCATTTGCTCTCAGGAAGTGCTACCTTATATGTAAAGCTATACTTTGTGGTGGTTATTTTGTTTCCTCCTCTGCTCGTCCCATTTTGGAGGCTCCCTCTTCTGTAACACAGACCTTCGCCCAGGACGCTGCACAGGAAGCCCCTCCCAACCTTGCGGGTTTCCACTTGGTTTAGCCTTCCTCCTCCCTTCCTTCCGCCTGAAAACAGGGCCAGGTTTCCGGGGCGGGCCTGTCGGAAGGCAGCAGGGCTCACCTAGCCGCAGCAGCTCCGCCCCAGTGCCGGTGCCCAGGACGCCCCAGTGCCGGTGCCCAGGACGCCCCAGGCCCTCGGGCGGTGGCCCTCCTGCAGCACGGCCTGCGACAGGCGGCCCAGCACAGCGTCCAGCTGGGGGACTTCCCTCCAGGAGGATGAAGGAGGACCCATCAGAGGGAGGGGCAACTAGGGATAGAAGAAGGACACTTTGGTGCGGCCCGTCCCGGGACCCCAAGAAGCCACACGGCTCCTCCCCCGATCTCACTCAGCCTGACTCAGATTCACCAGGTATACACCTTTCTGGGTTCTGCCCAGCCCGGGAAGACTTCGTGGGCCTGGAGCCTGAACGCGCCTTCAGCAGTCCCTGTGCTCCATCAGCGCTGAGCAGAAAGAGCCCCAGTGCTCCCGCCTCGCACCGAGGTCTTGGCGAAGGAGCGTCAGCTGGTGACTGAGGCTTGCTGCGTACTCGCCTGCCAGGTGCCTCCTCTGCCTGGTCTCCTCCTCCGCGGCCCTGGCAGCTGCCTCCGCAGCCTGGGGTCAGAGACCACCCTGCCGGCTTACCTGCAGGGGCCGTAGCGGCCAGAGACAGCAGCCTCGGGGACTGGACACCCCGCTCCCCGTGGGCACTGCAGTGCACTGAGGGTGGGCGTGGCGGCAGTGGCAAAGGGGCGGAGGGTGTGGGGCTAAGACCCCTGGGGCCTGGGAGATGGAACAGGTGCTGAAGAGGTGCCCGGCCTCAGTGAACGGGGAGAGCTGCATGTGGGCACCGGGACCAGATGGGAGGCGTGAAAACAGCCCAACCTGTTGCTGCTCCCTCTGGGGGCTCTCTGGAAGCTGGTCCCTGGAAGCTGGGATGCGGTGCCCAGCACCCCACAGCTGCTGGAGGGACCGGGCTTCATTCCCAAGTTTGAGGCAGAGGAGTTTGAGCTGCGAGAGAGGGCAGAGTTCGCTCCAAGAGGCCCCAGCAGCTTTCACGGCTGTGGTCGCAGCGCCCTCTGCTGCCAGTTTGTGGAGGGACTGCAGAGGACAAAGTGACCTTACGCCGGAAGAAACCGGTGAAGACCAGCCCAGCCGTAGGGCAAGACACCTTCCCCCTAGGGAGCCCCTGGCCCAGCTTAGAGACTTGGACTTCTAGTGTGCTCCTTTGGCTCCCAATATCTGTCACCTGCTGGCCTGCATTTTCTCACCCAGATGGGCTACCCAGATCAGGAGTGGGGATCTTAAGAGACTCCAGAGGTGGTCTGGATAGATTCCCTAAAAGTGATCTGAAACCTGAGGGCTCATAAAATCAGCCCTAAATTTAAGCTGAAATCTTCTATTTCCCTTCCCCCGAATGATTTTTTTTTTTTTCTGGTTCACTGTGGATACGCTGAGGATTTCTTTAGGTCCTCCGTCCCATCACTAACGCTCCCAGAGACAACAAATTCGCTTGCTGGCCCAGCTTCTCTCCTCACCTCCTCCTTGGTCTGGCTGAGTTTGCTCGTCACTGCCAGAGACTGCCTGAGCAGGATCCTGAAGGAGTTTTCTGTGTCAAAGCCCTCCAGGTCCACCTGCTCGTCGGCTTGCCAGCCCCAACCTGTGGCGGGGGCGGGGGGGGGATGGGAAGCAGGCTTATCCCCCTGAAACGTAAATACGAGCTTCCCTACAGATTCTCAATGTATCTTCCTCCTCAGATCCTCACAGGCTTGCTACGAAAAGTGTGGTCTTTGGATGAGCAGCATTAGCTTTGCTGAAGAACTTTAGAAATGCAGTTAGAAATGCAGAATTCCAGGCTCCATTCCAGACCTATTGCAGCAGGAGATCCCCAGGTACTTCATAATCACCTTGAAGTTTGAGAAGAACAAACTGCTGCTCTCTGAGGCCCACACTTGGAGTAGCAAGAGTAGAAGGGGAAACACCTCAGCATGACATGTAATGCCTCCTTTAGAAGTACTGGTCATTTCCTAACTTGGCCACTTTGTACGTAGTTATTGTACATTTCTTGTTTTTTTTTTGCGGTACACGGGCCTCTTACTGCTGTGGCCTCTCCCGTTGCAGAGCACAGGCTCAGGACGTGCAGGCTCAGCGGCCATGGCTCACGGACCCAGCCGCTCCACGGCATGTGGGATCTTCCCAGATGAACCCATGTCCCCTGCATCGGCAGGTGGACTCTCAACCACTGCGCCACCAGGGAAGCCCTATTGTACATTTCTTTACGAAAGTTTGTATTTAGATGCCTCTGTCCCCTTCTACACTCTGTACGCCTAGAAGCTGGCAGTGTCTGGCATACAGTGGCTACTCAATAAACATGTACTGAGCAATGAATGAATGAGTGGAGAGGAATCAAACAATGAACAAAGGAAGCAGGAGCTGGCCAGTTGGATTTGGGGGCACCTCTGGGATTCCAGCCCAAGCCTGTCACTCACCATGACCTCTCTCAACCCTGGGGACATCAGAGTCTTGGTGTGGTCGGCCTTTCCTCACAGATGTTATCCTGGTTCTTGGGGAAATGTAGGCATCCAGGTTGTAGCCCTGCTGATGCTTCCTGAAGGTGGGCTGAGGAGCAGCCTTCCGGGCCCAGCTCAGTCTGTGACACTGAATCTACAGGGTACATCATGGGTGATGTGAAGGAAAGGGAAACTGAGGGAGAAGCATCCTTTCTGAGGACACCCGGAGGAGGAGGACCCCCACTCAGCGTGGTTAGGGAGCACCTCATCTTTGCTTCTTTGGACCATTCTAACAGCCTCTCTCTCTGTAACTTTCTCCTTTCTAATCCATCTCTGTCTTTCACCTTATTGCTAGAGTAAACATAAAAGTCTTACCAGGTTTTCTCCCTTGCTCAAAATTCTTAATTGACCCCCACTGCCTAGAGGATAAAGTCCTGACTTCTTAGCAGGGTCAATGAGACCATCCACACTTTGTTCTCTCCCCTGGTTCCAGCTTCATCCCTGTCCTTGCACCTGAAGCTGCAGTCACAGGGACCAGGTTTGGTTCCCTGAGCAGGTGAACATTGTTTCATGTCTCTGTGCCTTGGCTCATACACTCCCCACCTCTCCTCCTAAGCGCATTATAACCCACCCTCAACTCACTAACCCCTTTGTCAGTACAGGGACCGAATTTCTGTTCGTGTCATATTTCAAGCCTCTTTCAGGGATCACCTCCTCAGGAAGGTCTGTCTTTACCAACCAGGGAGAACAGTCATCTCCCTCCTTTGTGCAGCCAGGGTCCCCGACACACTCTCACCAGAGCTCCACAACACTCGCTGGCATTTATTTGTCTCCTTGTCTATATTCTCCCTGCTAAACTTTGACTGCTGGAGGCCTGAGGCTGCACCTTTGTCACTTTGGCATCTTAGCAACTAGGATAACGCCTAGTGCAGAGGGGCCCTGGAAGACCCATTTCCACGGCATTGGGGAGGTGGTCTGGCATAGCAGTTAAGATGTCACTTGTCCAGCTTTACTCACTAACAGAAGCAGGCAGAGCCCCAGGAGCAGGACCATCTCCCCCAGGACTCCTGGCCAGTCGGACCTCTTCAGGGGCCTGGGGATCTTGGCGATGCCAGTTTGGATGAGATACCTGGGAGTTGTGGGGACAAAGGGCCCTTCCCCAAAGCACTGGCCCCCTGGCGGGAGGGTGCGGACATACTGGGTAGAAAGAAACCTGTTCAGCCTTGGTCCCACTGTCTGCCAGAGCCTGGCCAGGGGACAGAGTGGGAAACCAGGCCTGTTGACACTAACCAAATAGTCCAGATCTTTGTGCATACCTGGATCCCTGGGAAATGAATCTGTATCAGATAGCTTTCCGGAGAGCTGTCTGCACGTTATGGGACTAGGTCAACACAATCTCTTGGAAGCTGGACTGACAGGCTGAGATACTAAATCCTGTGTGTGACCAAGACAGTGCACCCGGAACAGTTGTGGCATCATGCACAGGTCATGTAGAGAAAAGCCTGCATAGATTGGCTGGGGAAATATACCTTCAGGAGGAAAGAGGGGTGGGCAGGGGAAGATGAAGTGGAGGGCTGTGAGAGATGGCTAGACATTCTATATCCTTCGAGACACAGTGTATTTTCATCCTCACAAGCATCCCTTCCTTACACGTCACAGGTTGGGCTGCTTTGGAGTGAACCGTGGCTTCCCCAGAATTATCTGTTAGGACTCTGGGACCCTGAGACTCTGATAGGGTCATTTGGGGCACCTCTTTCCCTGGAGAGCTGTCTGGGGTGATTATGAGGCAGTATTTTTTAAAGAGAGGGGAAATGGTGGGATAATGTCTTAAAAAAGGCAAGCCATCCCAGCCAAACCATCTTCCGAAGCCAGTTGCTGTTCAGGCGAAAGACATAGACCCCAGGCTGCTGAAACTGCTGCAGAAAGAGGTGAGGGCTTTGGTCGTGGAGCTGGGACTCCTCAGCCAGGGCCCGGAGGCGCCCCCAGTCAAATTCCCCCTGTGTGTTGTAGAAGTGGCCCCTGGGGTGGAGGAAGGAAGGGGCGTAGTGTCTCTTGGCTGTAGTCACAAGGAGCATTTCCGGTGGTGGCAGGGCCGTGCCCTCTGACACTCACAGGTCATACTCGGGGTAATGTTCACGGGTCACCAGGAAGGCAAGTGTATCATTGGTTTGGAGGCAGACTGGGGGGTTTTGGATACTCGGCTCTGGGGGCGACAGATTCCCAAGGTGCGTGGAGTTGAGGCTCAGCGTTGAAGGAGAGCTCAGATATGCTTCCCTGGACTTTCCTGGGCAAGATTCAGAATATAACGAAAGGCAGCCACTCTCCAGGCGGATTCGTGCCAGGATCGGGGGAGGTTGGAGGAGAGGCGACAGGTGTCAGCCGCAATGCTCACCTGCATCCTGGCCTGGGAGCCTGGGATCCCTGAGGGGCAGGCCGAGGGAGCACAGTAGGTCACAGCCTGGTCTGCTCAGGCCCAGGAAGCCAGTCCCTAGAACAAGACAGGCATCTCCCTGAACCTGCAGGGCCGGGGAGAGAGTTGATCCTAGTGTGTGGATACAGCAGAAGCCGTCCATTCCCGACTTGCACTTGGCAGGATTCAACTTTCTAAAAAACCGTGGGAGGGATGTCAGGATTCACATGCATTTCTTGGGGACCCCTTTCTGGAGAGGAGTTGCCCATCACCCCCTCAGCTTCCGTGTACAGGGGCCGCGTTTATGCCGTGGTAAGGACAAGATTTGCCCACGTGTGGACCTGAGCCACAGGCCTCCCTGGGGTCTCCTTCTGTCCAGCTTTCTTACCATCCACGCTGACCACATACAGAGGGACAGAATTCTGCCTTTGGTCCAAGTGGCAGGGATGGCCCACAGCACGTGGTGAGGAAGGCCTGTCCAGAAGGTAAAGTTCCTGGGAACAGGGAGGTCCAGTGTCAGCTCTTGTCTTAAGACACAGTGAGTAACACCCTCCCCTGGCAGGGAGGTGGGGAGAGCACAGGTACTTTCTCAAGCCCTGTCTGAGTGTCCTTGTGAGGTTGGAGGGGAAGCCGTCATGGGAATAGGTCTGAGAGCCCTGGAAGTGGCAGGGGCAACCTGGAGTCATGACTTTGAATATTGTCCCTCGTTCATGTGGGAAGATTTCCATGACACTTTCCCCTCTTTAACGTACACTGTGACTTTTTCAAGAAGTTTTATAGGATGAGATTAAATCAACAATAGTATCTTTTCTCTGGCACCAGAGGTTGGGCCAGGGATGTGGGTCAGTGCGCAGGGCTGCAGACCCCGTGCATGAACGTGTCACGCACCTTACCTCTTAGAAAGGAGGCAGGGGCTGCAGGGGCTGGGTCTATGGCTCTGCAGTGGGCCCGGCTCGGCACGGGTTGGAACTGGGGTGTCGTACCTGGCTTCTGGTGTCTTCGGTGTTGGAAATCTGCGGGATGCCCTCGAGACAGCTGAGCTGCAGGACGTGTCTCTGTCTCTTTGGGAACAGGGGACCACACATCTCACTTGAGTGTTGTCCCCAGCACAGACAGAGCCCCAGGCCTGGGTCATAGCCACGTGCATCCTCTGGTGTGGCACACACCTGCATGAAGACTCACACTTCTTGGGGACACCTCTCTGGGGGAGGTTGCTCCCAATTCTCCCCAGCTTCAGAGTGTAGAGCGCAGGTCTCCATGTTTCCAAAAGGGGCCTAGTGGAATGAGCTTCCAGTGGCGAGGAGTCTGGGCAGGTGAACAGGTGAGCAGAGGGCCAGGAGTGCAGGAGGTACACTATATGGGCGCCTCCTACCTCGTTGGCACAGTAGTCATTCCATTGATCCTTGGTCAGACAGACCCCCTCTTGGTTCCAGGTGGCCCCATCCTTGCAGGTCTTGTATTACCGTTGGACACAGCCCTTTGGCTCTCCAACATCTTGGTAGCCCTGTAGGCAGGGGCACTGCCCGTCACTGGGCTGCGGGTTAGGTGGGGAGGGAAAGCAATTTCAGGTTGGCTGGTAGTACTTTGTTGCTGTGAACCACACAGAACCCTTTGGCTGTGACCCTGGGTGAGATGGACCAGAGGACAAGAGCAGGGGAAGGGAAGTAAGGGATCACCAGGGCAGAGAAGAGTCAGCTCAGAGGAGAAGTTACTGACGCATGCTGCTTAGGGTCCAGGTGGTGTTATCTTTTCTGTCAAAAAGACGTGGAAAGTTCAGGAAAGGAAGAATTCAGATGCATATTTGCTGGCTTATAGGACAAGTTCGAGTTGGAAGGGCTTGGACTTGGGTGTATTTTGGGAGTGGTCATGGTGGAGAACAATATTAAGTCTGCCCTCTCCTCCAAGTAGAGTTGTCAGATTTAGCAAATAAAAATATGGAGTGCTCAGTTAAACTTGAATTTCAGATAAACAGTAAATACTTTTTGAGTGTAAGCATGTCCCATTCAGTATTTGAGACAGGGACTTCCCTGGTGGTACAGTGGTTAAGAATCTGCCTGCCAATGCAGGGGACACGGGTTCAATCTCTTGTCTGGGAAGATCCCACATGCTGCGGAGCAACTAAGCCTGTGCGTCACAACTACAGAGCCTGTGCTCTACAGTCCACAAGCCACAACTACTGAGCCCACGTGCCACAACTACTGAAGCCCGTGCACCTAGAGCCCGTGTTCTGCAACGAGAGAAGCCACCACAATGAGAAGCCCGTGCACCACATTGAAGAGTAGTCCCCGGTCACCACAACTAGAGAAAGCCCGTGTGCAGCAACGAAGACCTGACACAGTGAAAAACAAACAAACAAACAAACAAACAAATAAATAAAATATTTGAGACATATTAAAAACATATCCATAATTTATGTGAAATTCAAGTTTAACTGGGCACCCTGTCTTTTACCTGGCAACCCTGTCCCCAGGTCACTTGGAAACCTGAACTAACCCTGGTCAGGTTACACCTGAGCTGAACTTGACTCAAGAACAAAGCAGTCCTGGAAATGCAGCCTGTCCCTGGGTCCCTCCTACCAGAGGACATACCTGGAACACTCGGCCAGGTCCCGGGCATACGCATGTGTCCTTGCCCTCCTCTGGCTGGGTGGCCTCCGAGCCACAGGGGAAACAGGCATCCTGGCCAGGCTAGGAGTTGAAGAATCCCCGAGGGCAGAGGTGGCAGGAGGAGGCATTGTGGAGTCTCACTCCGGAGAAGAAAGTTCCAGGGGGACAGGGTGCAGGCGGTGAGTCAGGACAGAGCCCACCTGTGGAGTGATAGGCAAACAAGAATTAAGGCCGAGACTAAGCTTCCAGGGCTGTGGGTCCCCTGATGATTCCCCCGGGAGCCCCAGGTGGACCCCCAACTGCTCTCTTCCCCCACTAAGGGGCTTCTGATCCCCGACCCAGCCCAGGTGTCTCCCAAAGCCAGCATCCCTCAGAGCTGTTTTTCTTTCCCCACTCCTCAACTTTACCCCCAACTCCTTTGGCCCAAATGCAGCCCCAGCCCCTACCCTCTGGGGACCCTGGTCCATCTGGCTCTTCTGCACAAGGCATCTGGTCCCCACAGTCCTGAGTATTCTCCCTGCTCAGGCACATAGCACTCTGGAGGGCAAAGCAAAAGAGAGGTACACAGGCCCATGCCCCTGGGATGCTCCTAAAGGGGAGAATCTTCACCTTCTGGTCAGGGGCGACAGTGTCAGGGAGAGAGGAAGACATGGGCGGGGTGGGACAGACACTGAGAAAGAACTCTGGGGACACAGGTGGAGAGAGAGGGGAGCAAAAGGCAAAGACACAGTAACAGAGCAACACCAGGATGGAGGATGCAGAGAGAGACCTGGGCCCAGGGTCGGTACATAGAAAGAAATGTCCCAGAAGGCCAGCCTCTGCCAGTCACAGGAGCTGTGGGAAGCACTCACTGAATATTTCATGAAATGAAATCTGAGATACAGGTCCTCCGGGAGGTTTTGGCCCAGACAACTTAAATATTGCCACCCTCTCTTTCCTCTCTCCATACACTTTTCCTTCTTAGAGCAGCGTGTGTGTGTGTGTGTGTGTGTGTGTGTGTGTGTGTGTGTGTAGAACTGGGCTCTGTGATGGAGGAACATTCCAGCTCCCTCCTTTTGCAAGGCAAAGCTAGTCAACCTCGTTTAAGCACTCCCCATGTGCAAAATCCTGCAGGAGACATGACAAGGAAATGAAACATAAGGCTTCTGCCTTTGGGGCACATTCAGCCAAGTTTCAGAGACCCACACGATTTTAGCATTACAAAGGACCTTACCGATCATTAAGTTCTATCGTCCCAATTTACAGATGAGAAGACTGAGGTCAGAAAGGTGGAAAGTTTGAACAAATTCATACAGCCAGTCAAATGCTCTTAAAGAATACGCATACATGAAATACCTGAAAACTATAAAACAGCAGGTGAGCCCCTTGGAATAACCAAGAGATGCAATGGATAAAGCATAGCACGTGGTGGAAAGACAGGGCCTGTCATGGCCTTGTTAATTACCTTTGGAAATCAGATAGTCAGTTGACTTATCACTTGTAAAAAAAAGTGGTCATAAATAATACTACTTGGCTTTCTTCATTGCAGCTGTGAAAATCAATCAAGCTAACACGAGGAAGCGCGCTTGGAAAGCCATAAAGTGCTAATGGAAGTCAGTGCTAAGATGAGATGTGGCTTCGAGGGATAGGGAACTGAAGCGCAGGGACCTTGAGGCCACCCAGCTTGTCCTCATAACTTAAATTTGTAAATAAGACCTCTGATCTCAAGTTTGAATAGTGCTGGGTTGGGAGAGCCTTCAGAGAACTTATTGCATGGCTTTGTAATCAGGCCTTGGTTTTGAAAATAGTAAATCATGTATCTGATATAATTCACCAAATTTTCCACTAAATGACTTATGACTTGGCTGCTTCTAAAAAAAGATTTACTCTCCAGGACAAGGTGTCCCTGTGCTGTAGAGCACCTTACTTGCTCTCTTATTTATTATTCATTCCACAGATATTGATTGTGCACTTACTGTGTACCAGGCTCTCTTCTGGGGCTGCTGGTACCTAACAGAATGTGCTGCAAACTCCAAAGGATTGTTGGATGCTGCTTGTGGAGCTGGGGCTGGAAGGAGAGTTATTGGGGTGCGGAAGCAAAGGCTCCTTTACAGACACATTTAAGGGGGGAAGAAATTAAGATTCCTAGGAACATGTATTCTGAAACAACATAGCTTACATCAGTGCTGTCCAATAGAAATACAATGAGAGTCACATATGTAATCTATAGTTTTCTGGTAGCCACATTACAAGAGTAAAAAATAACAAGTGAAATGAATCTTAATAATATATTTGATTTAACCTAATGTGCCCAAACTATTACTTCAACATGTAATCAATATAAAAACTAATAATATGTTATCTATATATATATTTTGTACTGTCTTTGAAATCCATTTTACGCTTACAGCACAGCCATAGTTCAGGTGCTCAGTAGTTCCACGTGACTAGTGGTTACCATAGTGAACAGAGCAGGTTGACATCTTCCAGCAAAGCCACTTCTCTCCAGGGGCCCCTAGGCCTGTGAGTGCCCCCTGCCCTACACATCCCTCTGTCATCTGCTTTGTTCTCACTGAACAGCACAGTCCTCCTGCTCTGGTCTTTCCAGAAGGTGGCACTGTGAGCTCACAGGAAATGGTGTGTGTGTGTGTGTGTGTGTGTGTGTGTGTGTGTGTGTGTGTGTGTGTGTGTGTGTTGGGAGGTGGGGATGGTGAAAGTGGAAGAAATGCAGTTGCAAGGGAGGGTGTGTGTGTGGGGGTGTCTGTGTGCCCACACATGTGTGTGTGTATAAATTAGCATCAATACCTTAATTATCTTGGCGGAAATTAAGATTAACATCTGTGTAATGTTTTATGATTCTCCTAAAAGTTTACTGTTCCTACCAATCATCTGGGGATCTTTTTTTACTTAAAATTTTAATTTTCTCTTTTATTTATATATTTTAAAAATAAAAATTATATATAATTAAGGTGTACAACATGATTCGATACACATATATATATAGTGCAATGATTACTACAGTTAAGCTAATTAACATGTCATTTCCTGACCTAGTTACTCTTTTTCATTTTTTTTGCCTGTGTGATAAGGGCACTTGAAATCTACTCTATTAGCTTGTCTCCAGTGTTCAGTACAGTGTCGTTAACTATAGTCATCATGCTGTGAATTAGCTCTGTAGACAGGGGTCCCCAACCCCTGGGCCACAGACAGGTACCAGCCTGTGGCCTTTTAGGAACTGGGCTGCACAGCAGGAGGCGAGCGGCAAGTGAAGCTTCATCTGCATTTACAGCTGCTCCCCGTCGCCCGCATTACCACCTGAGCTCTGCCTCCTGTTAGATCAGCAGTGGCATTAGATTCTCATAGAAGCTCCAATCCTACTGTGAACTGTGCATGCGAGGGATCTAGGCTGCGCCCTCCTTATGAGAATGTAATATCTGATGGTCCGAGGTGGAGCTGAGGCAGTGATGTTAGCGCTGGGGAGCAGCTGCAAATACAGATTATCATTAGCAGAGAGGTTTGACTGCCCAGAGACCATAAAAAATCAATGCGCTTGAATCATCCCGAAACCATCCCCCCCCAACCCCAGTCCGTGGAAAAATTGTCTTCCACGAAATCGGTCCCTGGTGCCAAAAAGGTTGGGGACCACTGCTCTAGACTCATTCGTCCTACATAACTGAAACTTTGTACCCCTTGACCAATATCTCCCCATTTCCCCCACCTCCCTGCCCCTTGTAATCACCACAATACTCTCTGCTTCTATGAGTTTGACTGTTTTTAGATTCCACATGCAAGTGAGATCATGCAGTATTGGTCTTCTCTATCTTGCTTATTTCACTTAGTTTAGTGTCCTCCAGGTTGATTCATGTCACCAATGGCAGGATTTCCTTTCTTTCTCATGACCAAATAATATTCCATCATTATTTCAATATTTCTATACTCTAATATACATATTACATTTTTCTGAGTTGAAGTATAGTTGATTTACAATATTGTGTTTGTTTTAGGTATACAGCAATGTGATTCAGTTATATATATATATATATATATACATACATATATATATTTGTATATGTATATATATTTTTTCAGAGTATTTTCCATTATAGCTTATTGCAAGATATTGAATATAGTTCCTTGTGCTATGCAGTAAATCCTTGTTGCTTATCTATTTCATGTATAGTAGCTTGTATCTGTTAATTCCATACTCCCAACTTACCTCTCCCCCCTCCCTTTCCCCTTTGGTAACCATAATTTTGTTTTCTATGTCTACAAGTCTATTTCTTTTTGTATATATATTCATTTGTATTATTTTTTAGATTCCACATATAAGTAATATCATATAATATTTGTCTTTCTCTATCTGACTTACTTCACTTACTGTGATATTCTCTAGGTCCATTCATGTTGCTGCAGATGGCATTATTTCATTCTTTTTAATGGCTAATATTCCATTGTATTTGTATACCACATCTTCTTAAGCCAACTATCTGTTGATTGGCACTCAGGTTGTTTCCATGTCTTGGCTATTATAAATAGTGCTGCTATGAACTTTGGAGTGCATGTATCTTTTTGAATTAGAGTTTTCATTTTCTTTCTGGATATACATCCAGGAGTGGGGATTGCTGGATCATATGGTAGCTCTATTTTTAGTTTTTAAAGGAACCTCCATATTGTTTTCCATACTGGCTGTCCCAATTTACATTCCCACCAACAGTGTAGGAGGGTTCCCTTTTCTCCACACCCTCTTCAGCATTTATTATTTGTAGACATTTTGATGATGGCCATTCTGACCAGTGTGAAGTGATACCTCATTATGCTTTGATTTATAGTTCTCTAATAATTAACAATGTTGAACATCTTTTCATGTGCCTATTGGCCATCTGTATGTCTTCTTTGGAGAAATATCTATGTAGGTCTTCTGCCCATTTTTTGATTAGATTGTATGAGTTGTATGAGCTCTTTGTATATTTTGTATATTAAGCCCTTGTCAGTTGCATTCTTTGCAGTTACTTTCTCCCATTCTGTTGGTTGTTTTTTTGTTTTGTTGATGATTTCCTTTGCTGTGCAAAAGGTTTTAAGATTGACTGGGCCCCATTTGTTTATTTTTGCTTTTATTTCTTTAGCCTTGGGAGATTGATCTAAGAAAATATTGCTACGATTTATGCCTGAGAGTGTTTTGCTTATGTTCTCTTCTAGGAGTTATATGGTCTCACCACTTGTATTCATCATAGTATTGGAAGTCCTAGCCACAACAATCAGAAAAGAAAAAGAAATAAAAGTTATCCAGATTGGAAAAGAAGAGATAAATATGTCACTATTTGCAGATAACATGATACTCTATATAGAGAAACCCAAAGACTCCACAGAAAAACTATTAGAACTAATAAATGAATTCAGCAATGTAGCAGGATATGAGGTTAATATACAGAAATCCATTGCATTTCCTTACACTAACAATGAAATATCAGAAAGAGAAAGTAAAATAATAATCCCATTTAAAATCACATAAAAAATCCATAACACTAGGAATAAACTTAACCAAGGAGATAAAAGACCTATATGCTGAAAACTATAAAACATTGATAAAGGAAATTGAAGATGATTCAAAGAAATGGAAAGATATCTTAAGCTCTTGAATTGGAAGAATTAATATCATTAAAATGACCATATTACCCAAAGCAATCTACAGATTTAATGTGATCCCTATCAAAATACCCATGACATTTTTCACAGAGCTAGAACAAATAATCCTAAAGTTTATATGGAATCATGAAGGACCCACAATCCTAAGGAAGAAAAACAAAGCTTGGAGGCATAACCCTTCCAGACTTCAGAAAACACCACAAAGCTTCAGTAACCAAAACAGCATGGTAACAGCACAAAACAGACATACAGATCAATGGAGCAGAATAGAGAGCACAGAAATAAACCCACACACCTGTGGTCAATTAATCTACAGCAAAGAATATACAATGGAGAAAAGAGAGTCTCTTTAGCAAGTGGTGTTAGGAAATCTGGACAGCTACATGTAAATCAATGAAAGAACACTACCTCACACCCTACACAAAAATATACTCAAAATAGTTTGAAGACCTGCATATATCACATCTTCTTTATTGATTCATCTGTTGATGGACATTTGGGTGATTTCCATATCTTAGCTATTGTGAATAATGATGCAATGAACTGGGAGTGTAGCTATCTCTTCAACATGTTGATTTCATTTCCTTTGGACATATATCCAGAAACAGGATTACTGGATCTTATGGCAGTTTTATTTTTAGCTCTTGGAGGAACCTTCATACTGTTTTCCATAATGCCTGTACCAATTTACCTTCCCACCAACAGTGCACAAGTGTTCCCTTTTCTCCAAGTCCTTGTCAACACTTGTTATCTTTTGTCTTTTTGATAACAGCCATTCCAACAGGTGTGAGGTGATATCTCATTGTGGTTTTGATTTGCATTTCCCTGATGATTAGTGATGTTGAGCATCTTTTCATGTGTCTGTTGGTCATTTGTATGTCTTCTTTGGAAAAATGTCTATTTAGGTCCTTTGACCATTTTTAAAATTTCATTGTTTGCTTTCTTGCTATTGAGTGTTTGAGATCCTAAAAGGGAGATTCTGATTCAGTGCTATAGGTGATCTGGAGTGGGGCCCAGGATTCTGAATTTCAAATGAACTCTCAGATAAAGTGGGGTAAGTAGCAAAGTTTTATAAGGAACTTTGACATACACTATCCTTTTTGATACTCCAACAACCTTGTGAGAAGGCATTGCAATCAACCCATCTTATCATGTTAGAAATGGAGGCTCAGAGAGGTTAAGTCACTTGCCTGAGACCATCCCGTTAATAGGAGGTGTGGTCAGAGGTAGAACCCAGGAATTTTTGCTCCCAAGCATGTTCTTTCCATATGAATTATACACATTTCCCAGGTGGCAGAATGTGGGTTCATCTTGTCAACCTTCCTTCCTCTGTGAGAAGATAAGGGAGCTTCATCCTGCTCTGAGATCTTATGGGAAATTCGGTCACCTTCTGGACTCTCTTCATCCTGTGTCTATAATAGTCACAGCCAGTAGCCCTTCTCATTCCCCTTCCTGCTATGAAATCAACCTTGACAACCTTGACTTTCTACCTGGTGAATAGAGCTGTAAGGTTGTACTTGGTTGGTGAGTGGGTCCTGGGGCCCTAATTAGCATCAGATTACTTGGATGGGTGAAGAGTATTAGAACTGGAAGGACCCTAGGAGTTACACCCTTTAACCCTCTTATTTTGCAAATGAGGAAACTGAGGCCCAGGGAAGGAAAGTGGCTTATCTTGGGACAGGACAAGATGGAAAATTCCCATGAGGCCAGGGTACTGGATTGGATTTCTAGGAATAACAAACTGGAAAAGAGGAGAAAAAAAGCTCAGATTGCTCCTGAGGTAAAAACTTGAATAAAAAATCTGATCCTAATTGTAGAGAACTACTTTGGGATGCCTGGCATTAGAATCTTTAGCCATTGGGGATGTTTTGGGCCCAGAATGTGGCAATGTAATGACCCCCTTTCCGAGGCCCAGTCCTGTGGGGATAGAAAAGAAACACAAGACATGAAGGGACTCTGCCCTCGTAGGCCATATATTCGACCAGTGAAGCCACGAGAGAAGATGTAGAATCAAGTGCTAAGTTGTGTGAATGATTATACCTGCTGAAAGGGCACAGAGAGAGGACTTTCCTGGGACTTCACTGGCATGATAAGCAAAAGGAGCAGGAGAGAAATGATGAAGATCATGGTAGGAAACCAGCCGTGATCACGAAACACAACTAACCTTCCTTCCTGTGTCAATGTACAGATGGCATTCACTGTGGAGTTGGAGAAGGGAGTTGAGACATTGGTTCCAATCCTTCAATTTAAAGATGAGGAAACCTAGGCTCAGAGAGGTTAAGAGATTTCCACAAGGTCACATAACTGGCCGGTGTCCAAACCCCTATCAGTGCTTTTTCACAAGACCATGGTTGGAACCCTAGGTTTTCTTTTGAGTTCCCAGTCTCTTCTCTTCACCACAGCTTCTTCTCACCAATATTTCTTTTTCTGTTGTTCCTTGAAGCTTATAGTCGAACATCCTACTTGACAGGGAAGGTTGTGGCTTTCAAAAACAAACTTCCTGGGCTGACAGTTGCCTTTGATATGGCCCCCCTCCCACAGGGAAACACCCACTCCACGTTAGATGCTGTGTTTGCCTGCCTTCCTTCCCTGGCATGGCCACCCTCCCCCTTCCCATGATCACCTTCTCTTCTGCCTTTCCTCCAGTTTGGAAGAAAACCTGATTCCATTACCTCTTCTGCTTTCCTTCCCTTCTTTTTCTTTCCTCTCGTCAATCTCTCTCTTTCTCTCTCTCTCTCTCACATACACACACACACTCACACACGTCCCTGACGTGTAGAGATTTGAGTTAATTATACTCAGTTTACGGCATGTTTTCAATGCACGTCTGGGCAGGAATACCTTCCTATTTTATTCATTTATTTTCCCCCATTTATTCTCATTTCCATCTCCCCATAGACAATCATTCTAATAAATTTAACATGTATTTGTGAGTGTTCTTGCAACATGAGTATTGTTTATGTGCATGCACTTTAAAAAGGTAAAGTTTTTTGTGCCATCTCATCCTGTTTTTCACTTTTCCCTTCAGCATTGTTTTGAAGACTCGCCTGTGATATTCAGTGAGAAGTCTGAGGCTTCTCACTGATGAAGAGTCTTTTTGTCTATCCTTTAGGGACACTCTCTGATAGCGGGTCACATTAGTTGTCCCCAGGTCCTCGTACTCTCTCCCCAGCCCTCTGATTTCTGTAGTCACCATCCTCCCAACACTGCCCTCTCCAAGGCCCCTGGCAGTGCCCCCAGCTGGTCTAGATCTTTCAAATTTGATTTTACTTGACTCTTCACTGGTTCTGACAGGTTGGGGACTTCTTAACTTCAGTCATTCCGAAGTCCCCTCAGGCTATTACTTTTTCCCTCTGTTTTTACAGTTCTATTTAAGTTTTTCCTGGAACATGCTGATTTTTTAAAAGAACAGTTCTAGATTTATGAAAAATTGCAAAGATAGTATGGAGAGTTCCCAAACACCTCGCACTCAGTTTCCCCTATTATAAACATCTTACAGTAATACAGTACATTTATTATAATCAAACAAATGAATATATTATTATTATTTATTTATTTATTTATTTTTTGTGGTATGTGGGCCTCTCACTGTTGTGGCCTCTCCTGTTGCGGAGCACAGGCTCTGGACGAGCAGGCTCAATGGCCATGGCTCATGGGCCCAGCTGCTCTGTGGCATCTGGGATCTTCCCGGACCGAGGCACGAACCAGTGTCCCCTGCATCGGCAGGTGGACTCTCAACCACTGCGCCACCATGGAAGCCATGAATATATTATTATTAACTAACATTCGCAGTTTGTTCAGATTTCCTTAGTTTTTCCCTAATGTCCTTTTCTGTTCCAGGATGCCATCCAGAACACCACATTACATTTAGTTGTCATGTCCCCTATGGTTCCTCTTGGTCGTGACAGTGTCTCAGACTTTCCTTGCTTTTGATGATCTGACAGTTTTGAGGAGTACTCATCAGGTATATTGCAGGATGTCCCTCCGTTGGGATTTGTCTGATGTTCTTCTCATGATTGGACTGGGGTTATGGTTTTTTGGGAGGAAGAGTACAGAGATAAAGTGCTCTTTACATCACTTTATATCAAGGGTGCATACTATCACCATGATGTGTTCCTGTTGATGATGACCTTGGTCACCTGGCTGAGGTTGTTTGTCAGATTTTCTCCATTGTAAAGTTACTCTTTTATTTTTCTCCTTTCCATACCGTACGCCTTGGAAGGAAGTCCCTATGTACAGCCCACACTTAAAAAGGGGAGATCTATGCTCTCTCTCCTGGAAGGTCGATTACCTACGTACAATCTGTGGAATTCTTCTGTATGGGAGATTTGTTGTTTCTTTACTATTTATTTATTCTTCCAATTATTTACATCAGTATGGACTCATGGATATTGATTTCATACTTTGGGTTGAAAGTTTTTTTTGTTTTGTTTTGTTTTTCTCAAAATCCAGTGGTGACCGGTGGGAGGTAGTTCAGTTGGTTCCTGGGTCCTTTGATGTAACCCATCATTGTGGGTTTTAGATTATTTTTAAGCAATTTCCTTACTTTGTGGTACTGAAAGATGCCTGAGGCTCCTCTTCTCATCTTGTATATTTCTTTTCCTAGTCTTTGAATCAACCATTTCTCCAAGGAGCCCTGGTTCCTTTATGGGAGAATGGCATTAGACACCAAGATCTGGGTACTAAATGTGCTCTGGTCTCTTATTTTTCAACCTACTTTTTCTTTCCTTTTCTGTTAAGTTTCCTCTTCCCTGCCCCTTGACCATGGGGGTTTCCCAAGAGTTAATTACACATTCATGTCAGTAACAAAGAGTCCTGGCTCTGCATAAGAACTTAGTGAGAGATTAAAAATGAATAACGCACAGTCATAGAGTTTAGTCAAGTGTGGGATATAGATGGACATAGAGACATAAAAGTCAGTCTCTAAAGATTCCCTAAGGAACCAGTGACTAATTCAGACTGTGGAATGCAGGGAGTCTCTGAGCTGGGAGGTGAAGGAAGGAATGTTCTAATTCTTTATAGTCCATTCCCCAACTCTTATAAAATACCCTTGATACTATAATATCTTATTATTAACGAGAGGCCCCTTTCTAGTTGGAGCAACAATTGCTGACACCTAGGTTAGCTTCCCTCTTCCTCACCAATGCTTCTTCCCTTCCTGTGTAGAAATGAGCAGACCCCCTTTTCTCCCCAACTCTCCAGAGCCTTGAAAATACATGTGGACGTGGACCAGGGAACTTCGATACTATTGGTAACATTTTATTTCTTAAGTTAGGGGGTGGGTGCATGGGTGTTTATTTGTGTATTAGTCATTCCTTTTTGTATGGCTTGGATATTTCATAATAAAACTTGAAACTTATTAATGAAGAAAATAAAAAAGACTGTGTGTGACCCTGGCCTATGTGACCTTGTTCCCTTGCTCCTGGGGCAAAGATTGCCCTGACAGATGCCTGCCACTACCAGCCTGGAGCCATGGAAAGTGCAGCTGGTCTGGGCCAGATGAGTCTGCCAGAGCCTGCCTGACCAGGAGTTAATTGGTATTGACATGACTCAATGCCTCAGTGGCGTGGCAGATAGAACCCTACCCCAACTCCCCATCCCCCATTCACCTTGTCTCCCTCCTCCTCAAAGCTCACCTCTGACTCCCAGGAAGACTTAGAGCAGTGACATAGTGACATCCCTTTCCCTCAGTAGGGCCTTGCTGCCGGGGCCATCCTCCAAGGGCCGGGATGGGACTTGAAGTCTGGAGATTTAACCCCCTATCTTATGGCAGCCTCTTTGCCTCCATAAAAATGGCATCAAACTTCCTAATCTCCCATCCAAACCCATCTGTTAACAAAATCCTTTTGAAAAGGGTGGCTCCAGGTCTGGTAGCAGCCAAGAAAAACTGAAGGTCCTGCCAGCAGACAAGGCAGGTGATAAGCAGGCCAAGTAGTGGGTCAGCTGGGGACTTTGCACTAAGCCAGGGGTAGGATGTTTGCTTGAATCTTTGGGGGAAAGTGATGCTAGCACCTAGTGTATGCAGGCTGGTAACTCTGATGTTTTATTTGCCAGGCTATGCTATTCGGCCTTTGGGCCCAGGACATTGCTCTCATACTGGTTGTGGGGCTGGTGGCTCTTGAGAAGACCTTTTTAGCTGGTGTGATAGATTAAAGATGTCAGCAAATTCCCTCTTCTTGAACCTGCTTGACCGATAGAATGTGGAAGAAGTGAGATTCTGGGAGTTCTGAGCCTAGGTCATAAGAAGCCTTGAAGCTTCTGCTCTGTTCTTTAGAAACATTCTTTCTGGGAGCCTTGATCTGCTATATAAGAAATACCATTGGGCCTCCCTGGTGGCGCAAGTGGTTGAGAGTCCGCCTGCCGATGCAGGGGATACGGGTTCGTGCCCCGGTCTGGGAGGATCCCATATGCCGCGGAGCGGCTGGGCCCGTGAGCCATGGCCGCTGAGCCTGCGCGTCCGGAGCCTGTGCTCCGCGACGGGGGAGGCCACAACAGTGAGAGGCCCGCATACCGCAAAAAAAAAAAAAAAAAAAAAAAAAAAAAAAAAAAAAAAGAAATACCATTATCCTGAGACTGCCATGCTGAAGAGACCACATGTAGGCCCTTTGGTCAACAGTCCTAGATGAGTCAAACCTTCCAGCTGCACGTACCAGGGCATAAGACCTACAGATCAGCCCATTTGCCAGCTGAACACCACAGAATAACCCCTGCTGATGACACATGGAACAGAAAAATTGCCCAGCTGAGCCCTGAGCAAATTTCTGAACTACAGTATTGTGAGATAGAATAAAACGATTGTTGTTTTATGCTTCTAGGTTTTGGGGTTGTTTGTTACACAGCAGTAGATAACCAAGACAGCCAGGGCACCCTTATCTAGGCCACCTGTCTGATTATTGACTTCCAAATCCTGCATCAATATAAGAGACAGGGGATCATGGCTCATTCTCAAAATGACCTGGCAGAGGTTTGGAGCCAAGACAAAAGGTTCGAAGCATCTCTTTGAAACAGTGTCCTAGAGGCTCTCTGCTGGGGCAAACTCTGAGACTTGGGGCGAAGTGCTGAAGTAAATGAACTGATGTTCAGAGTGACTCCCAGATGGCTGGACAAAGAGTGCATAATTGGAGGGGCTGCGTGAGTCTGGGAGGGGAAGCATGAGGGGGCCAAACACTGGAGGAGGAAGACGACCAACTTAGAAGACTAGTAAAGAAAGGGCTGGATTTTGGAGGAAGTGTGGGGGTGAGTGCTTCCTGAGGGAAAGGACAGGGGGCTCTGGGAGTCCTGGAAGCCTAGCACTGGTGTCTGGCTGGCGCTTCCTCCCTAGACCCATCCGCCACTGCCACTGTGCTTGGCTCTCTTTAAAGAGTTTTGCTGGGCATCCGGTAATCTCACACAAACAGTGCAGGTGCAGGCCTGGCCCGTAAACCACAACAACTGGGGCCTGTGCGGCCGCAATGCACACGGCAAAGCCTCCAAAGGGGGATAAAGGGCGATTATTTGTTTAGCATCATTAGCAGTAGTCCCAGAGCTCATTGAAAGCAAAACAGAAATTTCTGTATTAAGAGATTAAACCTTAAACTCCGCTGAGAAGGCTCTGCTGCGTGGAGCGGCTTTGTTGTGCCCAGCATCGTGTGTGATTATATGCAAATCACCAGGAGGCCTCACTGGGGTCCTGACCACAGAGGCTTAGCCGTCTGCCAGGAATGGATGTGCAGGAAAGGGGTCAGCCACACGCACCGACCAGGCAACACCCTGCACCCCAGGCAGGGGAAAACCTGCTTTTCCTCGAGTTCAGGAAATGGGGGTTTTGAAAAAGTGTTTAATCTGTCAACCAAAGGTTTTTGTTGGATGGGTTAGGAGTGTAGGGACAGATGTGCCACCAGAAAAGTGTAAGTGAAAGTTTAAGGTAATGTCCAGAGAAGATGGGGGAGGGTCTTATACCCAGGGACCCACTGACTGAGGACATTCAGTAGCATTCTGTTTTGAAACTTAGAGTAATACATGTGGTTGCCAAGGAGATGGGGACATGTCTTGTTTTCTTTTCCCTCAACCATTTGCCAGGATCCCTTAGTGGCCAATCAGAAGGACTTGGGGTAATTATCTTGGATTTATTGATCCGGAAAATGGTTACTGTCTGCTCTGTGCAAGGGGTGGGGAGCAGTGGGTGGTCAGTGAGAACAGATCAAAAGGATATCTCTGTTGTTCAGAAGTTTACAGATAAGATGTATACCCTGATAACTGAAATACCTGGCAGAATTTGGTAAGGGTTGGAAGAAATGCTCCAAGAGAGTGCTTGGCTTCAGTTCAGACGGGTCAGGGAAGGCTTCGTAGAGCCAGGCTTTGAAGGTCTGGAAGCCTGGCCAGGAAAAAGATGGGGCCTGCGTGAGCCAAGAGGTTCAGGTTGGAAAGCATAGGAGAGCACAGGCTGGCAAGGTGCACTGGGTAACACTGTCTCTAGAGATTGGGCAAAGCAGCTTCTGCACACCAGGGCCCAAGTTCTCTCTTTGTTCTAGAATTTGGCCTGCATAAATTGGAGTTAGTCGTCTAACCCAGGAATGAATCTTGGGAGTCTGGGACCCTGTGTCAGCATCTGCAGAACTACAGAACTGCCAGGGGGCGGCCACAGAGACTTTTGTGTCCCACCTACTGATGGCTCTGTGGGTGTCCTGTATGCTCCTTTGCCTTTTCCCTTAGCAGCATCTTCGGCTGCTTCTAGGTCCTTGTAGACAGAGTCAGCTTGGACATCTCCAAGTCCATACTTCCAGGTGGACATAAAATGTTGTCCAGCAGGGCTCAGGAGTGATAGTCATCAGTTTCCCTCCTGGGCCTGGCTGGGGTCCTGTAGGTCTGAGCATGAGGGTAGAGTGAGATGGGCCTTGGCCAGTAAGCTGTAGATGATGGAGATCACTCAAGACATGACCGGGGTGAAAAGAAAACCCAGGGAGGCTGGGTAGCCAAGTCATCTATCTGAGAAGCTGGGCAGAGTGGTAGAAGCAGGAAAGAGACTGAGGGATGTAAACTGGGGAGTCTAGCCAGAGTCACTGCACAGTGGTGGGAGTGCAGGGGAGTGCGGCAGGCATGCCCCACTGGAGCTGTTCCCTCAGGCACGGGTAGCAAGGACCCTCAGGTCCTTACCAGCCCCCGTATGCTGGCCTTGACCCAGCGCATTTCTAGAGGGAGAGGTGCCAGTCCCCAGGTTGAGCACAGCTCTTGGGGCCAGATGGGAATATTGAGATTTGGGAATGAGAAACATTTGCTTTAAAAACAGAGAAACTCCATCCTTTCCCAGCACTCCCGCACTCCAGTCCCCACAGGAGCAACTTTCTCATCAAGGGGCCTCTCAGAGGCAGTGAAAAGTGAGGGTCACTGTGGCCCTTCTGCTGAGGGGAGTTCTGAGCACTGAGGACAAGGATGATCTTCTACCTTCTATAGATCAACACCCTCCTCTCCTTTTGCCAGAAGTTTCTGTGAGCGTAGGGTCTCTGGGTTCTGAGGGGGCGTAATGGATGGAAACCAAAAAAGCCAACAACCTCCCTCCCAAAAAAACAAATTGCTTTTTGGAACAGTGTGTCATGCCCCGTCAGAGGAGCAGATGTTTCTGTGAGGGTGGGGGAAGTGTTGGGGGCTCCAGTCTGACGGGAGCCAGGCTGGAAGAGTCCCCAGTGATGGAGGAGTTAAAAGGAATTTTGTAAAGATATTGTCTGGACTTGGATTGGATAAAAGATGCCGGCAGATGGGCTGTTCAGCTGCTAGACTTTGGTCCTGCCCTGAAGCATCTGCTTTCCACACAGCCCTTGGGGTGGGGTGATGGTGGGGAGCGCAGGCTGTCTGCCATCTGTAAGAGAAATTACAGCAAACACCCACACACGCGAGCCAACGGAAGGTCTCAGCCAAACAAACAGTGCGCGGAGGGCGCTGGCCAGGCCAGGAGTGTGGCAGGGAGGGCAAGCCGGGAGAGGTGAGGGGGCACCTGCTGGGCGGGGGGCCTGGGAGCGCAGGGGTCAGGCGAGGTCTGGAGCCCTCAGGCTGCCGGGTCAGAGCCTCTCATTCATCCAGCTGCCGGGTTTGAAAAGCCAGGTGTTGCAAAGCTAGCGTTACTTATAACCCGTTCTATGGATCTCCAACATCAGCGATCACGCTGCCGGTTTTGCAGCAATGGACCGTGAACCAGAGAGTCGGGTGGCTTGGCTTCAAGTCCTGACTTGGCCACTTCAGTGACTGCCTCCGTATCTGTAAAATGGGGAGATGATAATGCCTGACTTAGAAGGCTCTTCGGAGGATAGAACTGATGTCTGTAAAAAGTACTTTGCAAATTACAGAATTCTGCACAAACACTGGTTGTTATTAACATTTTACTTCCGTGGCTGACCGTCTGGATCCCAGGTGCTCGCTCCTGGCTTGTGACGTGCCAAGCACATATCCATCAGTAGGGGAGGCCTGCAGCCTGGGCAGGGGCTTATGGGGAAGAAACCATGGGCTTGCAGCTGGGCTCAGGGGCCTGGGTCAGTGAGGACAATGGGAATTGAGATGACGTGGGGTGGGGGTGGGATACCAAGTTACATCTGACGGCTTTTGGTGGCATTAAACACTGGGCCTGGCCTTACTCTGGGGGTTTAGGGCTGGACTACAGATTTTCTCCAACATACCCGGGAGAGTTGGGAAGAGAGGGGAGGCTCCTCTCCCTTCGGCTGCCCGCATCCACGCCCCAGAGCAGTGAGTGGCAGCTGGAGGCTGGTGTCCACAAACCTGCTGGAACAGGGCAGGTGGCTTGTTTGCTCTTCCCAGGGCCAAGCCTTGTGGGCCTGACCCAGGAGTATTGTGTTACTCAGCCAAAGAATCCCTCTCCTCCCCTGCCTCCATTTATAAAGGGGAAATAAAACCCAGAGCTATATGCTCTTGTGGCCCCAAGCCAGGTCCTCAAGTGTCATTTCTGGGGAGCTGCTCTCCCAGGGCAGGGCACAGCCTCCAGGAAAACAAGAGCCTTTCTTCCGCTTCCCCCCTGCTGGTGGTGGTCTTTTCCAGTCACCCTCTTCCCCCAGGAGGCCCTGGATTTTCCAACACTACCCTTGAATATTTTCCTCATCCCAGGACCGGACCCTTGAAGGCAGAGTAGAGCGTGGAGCTTCCCTTGGCCCAGTGGAGACTGGGGCTGGGTTTTTTGGGTTTCCATTCCAGCCCTGGGTGGTGTTGGTGCTGGTGCATTCCAACAAGGGGAACTACCAAAAACATCTTTTGCCCTTGTCCGTGGCCTGGTGCCCTTGCCTCTATTTGCTTTGAGAACCTCAGACAGGGTTTGGATCTTTCAGGGTTCTTACTGCTACACTTGAGTTCTGGTTAGAACTAGGCAGCCCTGGGGAAGCCTGTACCAGCCTCTCTGAGTTTCATCTTGCTGGAGAGTCTCAGAACCAGAGGTCTGAACAGTAGAGGCCTGCCAGGTGAGATCCCAGAGCTGGACGGGTGGATGGAACGGGAGTGATGCAGGGAGAGCAAGAGGGGAGGGGTTGGATAAAGATATCGTCCTGGCAACCCTCAGAATGGGAGAAAATATTTGCAAATGAAGCAAATGACAAAGGATTAATCTCCAAAATTTATAAGCAGCTCATGCAGCTCCACATCAAAAAAACACAACCCAATCCAAAAATGGGCAGAAGACCTAAATAGACATTTCTCCAAAGAAGATACACAGATTGCCAACAAACACATGAAAGGATGCTCAACATCACTAATCATTAGAGAAATACAAATCAAAACTACAATGAGGTATCACCTTACACCAGTCAGAATGGCCATCACCAAGAAATCTACAAACAAGAAATGATTGAGAAGGTGTGGAGAAAAGGGAGCCCTCTTGCACTGTTGGTGGGAATGTAAATTGTTACAGCCACTATGGAGAACAGTATGGAAGTTCCTTAAAAAAGTAAAAATAGAACTACCATACGACCCAGCAATCCCACTACTGGGCATATACCCTGAGAAAACCATAATTCAAAAGGACACATGCACCCCAATGTTCACTGCAGTGTTCTTTACGATAGCCAGGTCATGGAAGCAACCGAAGTGTCCATCGACAGAAGAATGGATAAAGAAGACGTGGCACATATATACAATGGAATATTACTCAGCCATAAAAAGAAACGAAATTGAGTTATTTGTAGTGAGGTGGATGGACATAGAGTCTGTCATACAGAGTGAAGTAAGTCAGAAAGAGAAAGACAAATACTGTATGCTAACACATATATATGGAATCTAGAAAAAAAAAAAGGTTATGAAGAACTTAGGGGCAGGACAGGAATAAAGACGCAGACGTAGAGAATGGACTCGAGGACACGGGGAGGGGGAAGGGTAAGCTGGGACAAAGTGAGAGAGTGGCATGGACATATATACACTACCAAATGTAAAATAGGGCTTCCCTGGTGGCGCAGTCCGGGAAGATCCCACATGCCGCGGAGCAGCTGGGCCTGTGAGCCATGGCCGCTGAGCCTGCGCGTCCGGAGCCTGTGCTCCACAACGGGAGAGGCCACAGCAGTGAGAGGCCCGCGTACCGCAAAAAAAAAAAAAAAAGTAAAATAGATAGAGTGGGAAGCAGCCGCATAGCAGAGGGAGATCAGCTCGTGCTTTGTGACCACCTAGGAGGGGTGGGATAGGGAGGGTGGGAGGGAGACACAAGAGGGAAGAGATATAGGAACATATGTATATATATATAACTGATTCACTTTGTTATAAAGCAGAAACTAACACACCATTGTAAAGCAATTATACACCAATAAAGATGTTAAAAAATAAAAAGCTATCGTCCTGGGACTGGGCTGAGGAAATCCTCAGAGATTCCCTGCCTCCCTGCCCCTTCCTGGATACATGGTCCTTCCTCTATCTGGAGGAAGAGGGATCTCCAGGAAACTGGGATTTGAGTCTGCCAGTGCTACTAATTCACCATGGACAAATCATTTCATGTTCCCACAGCTTGGTTTCTTCATTTGTAAAATAAGGAAATCTGGCTGGATGATCTGTAAGGTCCTTTCTATCTTCGATGTACATTTTAGGACCATGTTATAACCCTGGCCCATAGCAAACAATAAATGCTGGTTTATGAAGGGTGGGCACCCTCTCTCTCCTGCCTCCCCTTCTGGGAAGGCTGCCTGGCTTGGTCTAGCTGAGATGACAGGACTTCTAGAACTACTCCTAGGAGGGACAGCTATATTACTTGAGAAGTAGTGGTAAAAAATTCAGTTTCTGAGGAATATGAAGGTGTAATTTTTTAAACAGTGTAAAGCAGTGTGCAATTAAATTTGGTTGGCACACGTCCCTGCCTCCAGACATGTTCCTGTCTCTTCCACCTGGCAGGTCAAAACTTTGACTTGCTGGTTTCTTTCCTGTCTGCTGTTCTCTTTACATCTTTTTAGTTCGCCTTGTGTTTGTTTAGTATCCATAGCCCAGCGTTGAGTGATTTGGGCGTAGGGACCATGATCTCCATTCTTTCATGTCACCCACGATGAAATGTCTTGCTCATAAGCATCGTCCAGGAGTGTTAGTGCCTGAGAGCCAGGCTTTACCTGTGTGTTCGCCGTGCGTTCCAGCTCCAGGAATGATGCCTGGCACACGGTAATACTCAGAGATTATTTGTTGAATGAATAGAATGTCAAACGCATGAAGAATAAGTACTCCCAAGCGCTTCCTGATTTGCAGTGAGCCATTCTCTCCCTTGCTGCCGCCCTTGGATTAACTGGTGTTAGTCTCCTTCTTTCTCTTCTTCCCTCTCTTCCCTCTCTCTCTCCCCCTCCCCCTTCTCCTTCCTCTTCTTCCTCTCCTTCCTCTCTTTCTTCTCCTCCTTTTTTTCCTTCCCTCTCCCACAGCCTTCTTGCCTCTAGTTCCCAGTGTTTATCTCTGGCTTCTGCTCCCACCCCTCTCACGTCCTCCATTGGGAACTCCAGCCACTGCTTGTGACAGCATCTACTTCTTCCATGCTGATGGCCACAAAGTGTGTCCTTAGCCCTGACCTTTGCTAGAGTTAAGTTCTTACATCTCTCGTTGACTGCCAGCCAATTAACAGAATCACAGAATATTATTAATAGTTTTGGAAGGAAACTTAGAAGTCACCTAATTAGATCCCTTTCCTAAACTTCCCATGCTTTTCTCTACTCCCATCAGTTCCCTCACAAGGCAGCCCATTTCCTTGTTGTCCAGGCCCAGTGGTTGTCCTGCATCTTGCTTCTCTCCCCACACTGTCCTCTTGTCTAAATTGTAAGCCTCTCGACCACAGTGGCCATGTATTGTGTGGATCAATTAACCTCTGTTTAGAAATAGTAAATATTTATGATATGAACAGTTTGAATATTTGAACTTAGGTGAGAGGTGCTGTTCCCTAAATAGGTTTTGGGGGTCCTCCCCTTCCCTCAAGTTTTGGAACTGGAAAACCCCGGGTTAAATTCCAACTCTACCAGTTAGCAACTATGAACCTTTAGGAAAGTATCTTCTCTGAGTCTTGATTTCCTCGTCTACGAAGCAGTGATAATAGCAGTACCTATCTCATAAGCTTGGTGTGTGGACTTATGAGCTATTGTAAATTCAGTGCTTAGTACAGGACCTGACATGTGCCAGGGGCTCTAAAGATGGGAGTTGTTATTATTATTAAGCTGACATAATATCTGACCTGGGGTTCTAGGCCAGCCACAAAGCAATACGTAGCTCGCGCCTAGTACTTTCCTGTCCTCAGTTCACCTCTCAATACAAAACTGAAACCATAGTCCTCCTTTATTCTTTGGGTCAAGATACAAGGATCAGTTAGTTCTCCCTTCAGGTAAGCCCATTAATTTCTGCTTCTGGATATGGAAATATTTTGTCACTGATGTAGACACTACAGGGGAACAGAAGAGAAGAAGGAAACGAATCTGAATGTGAGGCTCTTTGCTGAGCTGTCTTGTATCACGGTGCCTGCCCTTGGAGAGCTTGTAGTCTGGTAGGAAGGAAAGGCCAGTGTGTGGGGAATAATTAGGAAACAATATTAGCTCCTAATGATGGAGCTACATTGTGATGGCAGAACACAGCTGAGAGGCTCTTTAATACGGTGGTTAAAAGGTTAGTTCTGGCGGCTTCCCTGGTGGCGCAGTGGTTGAGAGTCTGCCTGCCGATGCAGGGGATGCGGGTTCATGCCCCAGTCCGGGAGGATCCCACGTGCCGCGGAGTGGCTGGGCCCGTGGGCCATGGCTTCTGGGCCTGCACGGCCGGAGCCTGTGTTCCACAACGGGAGAGGCCACAACAGTGAGAGGCCTGCGTACCGCAAAAAAAAAAAAAAAAAAAAAAAAAAGGTTAGTTCTGGAATCACAAAGACCAAGATTCTAATCTTGGTTCTGCCACTTGGTGCTTGTGCGACTTTGCAGAAGTCATTCAACCTCTCTAGGTCTCAGTTGCCTCATCTGGGCTCCTTGGTGAGGATTAAAGGAGGTCAAGCACTGGAAAGCGTTCAGCACAGTGCATGCCACGTAGCAAGGGCCTCTTAAGTGTTAACTCCGATGGTTATTATGCATTTTCTGCATTCAGAAAAAAGAGCTCATTGAGGCCTGTGCTATTCAGGAGGAATGGGGTTCAGAAATATTAAGAGAAGAGGAGAATGCTCTGTAGGTGGGAAACAAACAAAACAAAACAAACAACAATGGCACAGAGCTAAGAAAGATTATGGAATGTTTAAGGACAATGGACTGTTTAAGGACAAAGAATTTGAAAAAGAATAGATACATGTATATGTATAATTGAATCACTTTGCTGCACACCTGAAACTAGCACAAAATTTTTAATCAACTATACTCCTATATAAAATAAAAAGTTAAAAAAAAAAGGACAATGGGATGTATCAGGACTTGAGCAGAGAACAAGAGCTGGGAAGATATGAGAAATGCAGTGGGACCAGCTGGAGGAGAATTGAACTCGAGGAGCTGCCTCCCTGTCTTCCCCACGTGCCTTGCGTGATACTTCCCTCAGCCAGTGCTTATTATCTGCTACTGAAATTCTTGGCCTGATTAGCTGGACCGTGGCTTTCACAGCTAAGGAATTTCACAGGTTTCCTACCTTCTTGAGTGCTTCCATTCAATTTCCTGGTTCAAAGCTCTATAAATGTCCCTTTCTCCTAACAGCTTCAGATTTGTTCAGCAAATTCATGGAGCCTTATCTGTGTTGTTCATGAGATGATATGCAACCTCTTCTTCTCAGCCTTTATCTTCCAGACAGAAGTATCTACCTCATTTTGGAGTCAGACAGCCTAGCCTGGCTTTACCACTTACTGCGTGACCTGGAGCAAGTTATTAAACCTCCCAGCTCTATTTCCTCATGTGCAAAATTTGAGTAACGTGCCAGTAATCCATTTATTGCCTGTCAGCATCAGGTTCTCCTTCCATACCTGCTCTGCAGCTCTGACTGGACCCCAAGCCTTTTTCCCTCCCGTGAGTGTGATGTGACGCTTTGTCAATAGGGGGAGCTACCTCAGAAACAGGTTCTTGCGAATAATGACTTAAAAGGTACCGGTTTCTTTTTGGGGGTGATAAAAATGACTGGAATCCCATAGGGTGAAAGTTGCGTAATACTGTGAATGTCCTGGAAATCTCATAATTGTACAATTTAGTGTGGTTAAAATGGTGAACTTTACATTACGTGATATTTACCTCCACAAAAATAAGTAGGCTGTGAAGCTGGGACAAATTAGTGAATGGAAAAAGTTGAGAACAGTGCTTGGAACAAAGTGAGTGGTCTATCACAGTGACTGTAATTTTGATGAATTACTTGGCGGGCTATAACAGGATTGGCTCTCCTCTGAGCTACCGAGACCCTCATGCTGTCTTCCTGGTTATCGCAGCCTAGCTGCCGGGGGTCTTCCTGTGTCTCCTGCTGGTGTCTCTCCGGCTGGCTCCCCAGGGTGTGGAGTGAATGCTCACAATCCCACTCTTCCAGAATTGCTCCATACAGCTGTTGCCCGGGGCTGGGAGTAACCCCTCATAGGTGAGAATGGCTGGGTGGCAGACAAAAGTCAAAACAAAGGGTCTGGTATTAGGCTTTGTGTCCGGGGACTCCGGGCCTCTGGGCCAAAGTCTAATTGGATAATGAACAGCACTGACAATGCCTGACTCTTCCCTCCAGGTCTCCTCACTAGTCTGCTCTCCCTGCGTGGTGACTATGAACCAGTTCCTCCTGAAAAGAGAAGCCGATGCCTTGTGGAGCCTCTGCAAAACTCTGTGGTCAGTGGGGTCTGGGTCAGCTTGCAGGACAGAGATGCAGGGAAAAGCAGCAGGAACAATGTGGTAGGGTTTGGGGACATCCTGGAGGCTGATCTGGGGCAGACCTTTCTGTAGGATGTAGTCATAGATGATGATGGAGGGAGGAAAACTGGAGAAAGATATAGAGGTGTAAACATGGACCTTTATCCCTTCATCTTCTTCCTGTTCCATCTATGGAATAATTCTTGTCATATCACTTGGTCTAGAAGACCAGTATTTCCATCCTCTCTTCTGTCATTCATACAAAACCCAGAGTTTTCAGTACAGACCTAGCTCAGAAGTGTTCTGTCCTGATTGCTCCATCTTACCCATGGTCATGACTGGTCGAGTCACTTGTCCTAACTCTTGGTTAGGAAAACATAGCCATTAGTCAAATCCCTCTCCCTACAGCTTCATTTTCGGATGGGGCTGTTTGCTGGGGCTTGTCAGAGAGCAGGAGGGGAGCATGCTACTGCCTTGGGCTGCCTCCCTGGAGACCTGTGTGTGTTCTCAGCCTAATGCTGGGGGTGGGGCACCAAAAGCATGTGCCTTGTGGTGGGACACCTCTGTCATGCTGTTTTCATTTTCCATTAAGCCGACTTGGGAAGGCGCAGGGAGCAAATACTTGTGCAGAAAGTTAGAGAAACTAGCTGCCTGCTTTCAGGACCCACACATCTGACCCCTATGTCTGTGGGGTAGCCTCATCTTCTGGGTGGCATTAGTTTGGGGGTCCCAGAGCTGCCAGGATACCCGTCTGAGGACTCCCCTTGGACTTCCCCTCAGACACAGTTACCAAACACGTTTTTCATCTTTATTAATCTGCTCCTCTTTTCACATTTCTCAGGTCACAGCTGCATTGTTATCTGATGGGCTCACTGCCAGCTCCACGAAGCCTGACAGTTACAAAGAGTGGATTAGCAGCAAAAGAATATTTATTAGAAAATATTTTATCATTTTTCTGCCCTTTTATGTGGAGTTGGCCATATATTGTCTGGGTGAGACAAGAGCAGCCCTCTGTGAGCTGTGAGCAGAGGTCCCATATCTGGGTTATTGGCAATGCTGAGCAAGTGGTGATGGTTCTCCTTTCCAGCCACGGGCTGCCCCTCTCAGTCGCTACTGGAGGATCCTGCTCAATTTCACAGCCCAGAGATGTCTATAATTCGGCTGGCTTTCTCCAAAAAGAGGAGAATCCTTTTGTGAATGGATCTCATTTCTCCCCTAATCTCCAGAGCTGGAGATGAGTAGAGAACTGATCATTTAATAATTATTTTTCAGTTTGGTAGCTCCACTTTGCTAGGTTTGTTTAATGGCATTCTGAGAGAAAACAGATGTTCCAATAAAAAAATTGGAGGCAGCAGTGACTTTCCTCACCCATTTATGAAGAGACACTGAGGGAATTCTAGATCTCCAAGGAAACCACCTCCTTTGTGGGAAATTGATTTGCATTCTGTTTTTGAGACTTTGGTGGTGGGATTGCAAGTTGGAGGTGTCTGCATTTGGCTGCTGCAAGGCTGAGAAATGTCCTGGTTGTGCCTCCTGAGTCCCTGTGACGTGCCCCCAGAGGACATGCTCAGTCAGGGCACACGCATTTTGAGTAAACTCTCAAGAGATGTCAACTTTCCCACCCCAGCCTGAGAGCTGCCCTGCCAGACTTGCCTGGGCCTGTCTGTGTCTGATGTAGCATGATACTGAGGGGAGGTGGGGGGTAGGTAAGAGGCCCTGATTGCTGGCCAAGAGGGTGACTTCTGATCTGGTCTTTCTGATGCCAGTGGTGGTCATCGTCTGGAATTCGGGCCTGCCTGGGCTCTGGGGATAATGGGGAAACGGACAAGTCAGGATCTCTGGACCAGGAGTCGGGGTTTCTAGAGTGTGGAAGGAGAATAACTGTCAGTGGAAAAACCAAGAAAAAGTATTAGAGCTACGAGGTACATTGGAGGTGAAGACCCCCAAATCTTGCCTCAATATCCCCACTTCATTTATCACACATATTTCTACTATTGCATGGTCTCCTGGGGGAGCAGCTATGGTTTTTGGAAGAGAAAGTGTCTTTCTAAAGAGCTTTGGAAACATCAAGAGAGAACAGTAGGTGCTAGGGTCTTGAGGAGATGTAACTGCTCACTATCTAGCCCTCCTTTACCAATTTTTTTTTTTTTTTTTTTTTTTTTTTTTTTGCGGTACGCGGGCCTCTCACTGTTGTGGCTTTTCCCGTTGCAGAGCACAGACTCCAGATGCGCAGGCTCAGTGGCCATGGCTCATGGGCCCAGCCGCTCCGCGGAATGTGGGATCCTCCCGGACCGGGGCACGAACCCGTGTCCCCTGCATCGGCAGGCGGACTCTCAACCACTGCGCAACCAGGGAAGCCCCTTACCATTTTTTTTCATCTACTTTCCTTTCCCACTTGCCCTCTCTCTCTTTTTAAATTGAAGTATAGTTGATTTACAATGCTGTGTTAGTTTCAGGTGTACAGTAAAAAGATTCAGTTATACATATATATATGTATTATTTTTCATATTCTTTTCCATTATGGTTTAATACAGGATATTAAATATACTTCCCTGTGCTATGCAGTAGGACATTGTTGTTTATTTTATATGTAGTAGTTTGTATCTGCTAATCCCAAACTCCTGATTTATCCCTCCCTCTCCCCCTTTCCCCTTTGGTAACCATAAATTTGTTTTCGATGTCTGAGAGTCTGTTTCTATTTTGTAAGTAAGTTCATTTGTGTCATATTTTAGATTCCACATATAAGCGATATCATATGCTATTTGTCTTTCTCTTTCTGACTTACTTCACTTAGTCTGATAGCTTCTAGGTCCATCCATGTTGCTGCAAATGCCCGCTGGCCCTCTCTCCATGGTTTCTTGGCTATTCTGATCTTTCTGCAGATGGAACAGCCCTTGCCTCCTTGGTGGGTCAGGCACCGGGCACTCCCTGCTTTAACCCCTCCTCTCCTTTCCTGTCCCGATATACTCCTCTTGACTCCCTGGTTTTGGATCATGACACCAACATTCTCTAAGTTACCCAGGCTCAAGAGCCCAGACCAGTTTAATGCTTTCCTTGCCCACCTTCTACATCCAGTTGGTTCCCAAATTGGTACAGTCTACCTGGGTAGTATCTCTTCCATTCACACTTTTATTTTTCTTCCTACTTATTGCCCTGGTTTTGGTCATAATCTCTCATCTATGTTACTGCAATAGCTTCCTAACTGTACTTTCAACTTTTTTCTTTCTTCTTAAATTTGCCTTATAATCTGGGGCCAGATTAATCTTACAAAAGTCTCTAATCACATCCTTTCAGCATTAAAAATTGTCACTAACTCTCCAGTACCAACCCACAAATCTCCAAGCGACTTAGAAGGGCAGAATTTGGGGTTCTCCAATCTTCCTTTTTGGCCTTGTCCTCGGAGGGACTGTCAGCTCTGTGAGGTCAGGGACTTTACGTGTGTTGTTCCCTGGTGTATCCCCATGGCCGGCATGGGGCTTAAATACAGTGCACAGGGTCTGGCCTCTGCCACAGGGCCTGAGCAGTGCTTGTGAACTACTTCCGTACACATACATGCTGCTGCTGCCTACAATGAGCCTCACTGCTTCCAAAAAACACCCTTCATTTTCCCCACCTCCGCCATTGCACACGTTTGCCCAGGAATGCACGTCCCACCATGTCTGTTCTACTCCAACCCACTTTTCAAGGTCCAGCCCAAACCTTGCCTCCTTCATGAAGCTCTCTGTGATTCCCCAGAGAGATACGATCACCCCTCTCTGAACTGTCGTGGCAGTTTGTACCCTCCCATGGCACTTGGCATAGTTTACCTTTATTCAATGATTTCTCACATCTTGCTCTACTAAGGTTTGACCTACTTGAGGACAGGGATCTTTTTTATTCATCCTTTGAAGTACAGTAAGTCTCCTACGTATGAACAAGTTCTGTTCCCAGAGCGTGTTTGTAAGTCCAGCAAAGTTAGCCTAGGTACCCAACTAACACAATCAGCTATATAGTACTGTACTGTAATAGGTTTATAATACTTTTTACACAAATAATACATAAAAAAACAAACACAGTACCTTGAAAAGTACAGTAGTACAGTACAGCAGCTGGCATACAGGGCCTGGCATCGAGTGAACAGGCAAGAAGAGTTACTGACTGGAGGAGGGAGAGGAGGTGGGAGATGGTAGAGCTGAAGGATCGTCAGCAGTGGGAGACGGAGGGCAAGCTGCAGTTTCACTCACGCCTGACGTTGATGGCACAGGTTCTGATTCCTCGTTGGATTCAATTCTATCTACCCTCTTCCTTCTGGACATCCTGGGCTTCAAATAAAGATACTGTACTATTGTACTCTATACAGTATAAAGTACATAAAAGCACAACTACTTATAGAGCATGCACGCACGTGACAGTGTACGCCAGACACATGAACTAACTTATGTGATTAGACATGAAAATGCACGTTCACATCTTTGAAAGTTTGCACCTTGAAGATTCATAGGTAGGGGACTTACTGTACCTAATACAGTGTCTTCCTCTGAAAGGTACTAGGTAAATTTTATTTAAAATAAATAAATTTTATTTAATAAATGAATACCTAGGTGACTGGTAAATCTTTTACTCTTATCTACAAGCCTAGTTGATTACTAACCACACAGTCTTACAGCTCTAACGATGATAAATGCCTATGAGGCCAATTAGCATTCATTTACGCTGCTGCTGCTGGGTTGATTGATCCACTCCAATAAATGTGAACAAACTAGCATTTGTTGTCTTACTGCAAAAATGACATCAAGGTGAATCCCATGCCAAGTTCTGAAGGTGCTGGATTGTATAAACTAAGGCTGCAGATGGGAGATGCCCTGAAGTTTTATGCAGGAGGGCCCCCAGCATTCCCCCAGCAGACTGCTCTCCTGGATCCTTCCAAAGATGCATTTCATGGTCATGGACAGGACAGGAGAGGGTGATCAAGTCTATGCGCCTTTGTTAATTCCCCTTGCCTGTTTCGCTTCTCCATTAAGCCTTTAACCTACTAGTGTTGGTGGTTCTAAGGCTCTGAAGAGCTGAGGAGGGTCCTTATGGGGAACTCAGTGTCTGGGGAGGGAGAGGTCTGGCCCGCTTTTCTTCTGTCAGGATCCTCAGAGGAGATCAGACCTCAGAAGCTTCCTGGTTCCCAGTCCCTCCTCCTCAGGGTTCTCAGCTCTTCACGAAAGTGACAAAATGTAGGAGGAGCTGAGCTTTCCTCCTGGCACGTTACCTCATCTCTCCATGCCTCAGCTGCTGGTGACATCTGCTTTATGGGGGGTTGATGTGGAGTTGTTGGGGATTAAATGAGATAATGAATATCATGGTGCTTTGAGCACCAAGTGTATTATGTTATTACTCATTTCATGGACATCAACATGTCCCTTAGACATTGTAGGCTTGTGTTTAGCTGCCAGTGGCATGAGAGATGGGCAAAGTGTCTAAGGATTCCCTTGGGGAGGGTAAGCCAGCTCTCTGGGTGGCAGTCAGCGTGGACACAATTGAATTACCTGGCACACATGATTCTTTGAGCTTGTTGCAGTGAGCACCCTGGAACTTGTCCCATCAGGCTGGCCCAGTGCTGGGTTAAGGCCCTGTCCTGGGTGTCATTTCAAGTTCTGCTTGAAGTTCTGTGCTGCCTGGGGAGCCCTGGCGCTGATATAAAGGCCTCTGCTTCTCAGGATCTCCTGGATAACGCTGCCCTCATTTATGAACGGTGGATTGAGGGGGCGAAACCTAATTTCACAGACTGGGGACTGGGGAGGGAGACGGAGCCCACAAGCCTTCCTGGGCCTGCCACCACCGTGAGCTGTCAGTAGGGGGAGCTCTGTCACCGTGGTGCCTACTTTTGCGGCAGCTGGTGTGAGGGCCTGTCTGGGAGCCTGACCGGCTGCTTGAGGAGCGGCCAGTGGGGGCTCTCTTCTGTAGGCGTGTGCTGAAGAGTAGCCATGTCCAGAGTCAGGACTGCAGGAGCCATAGCTGGAAAAGAAGTGGAAATCCACTGTGCCAGGTGCCCAGGGGTTGGAAAGATGCTCAGCACACAAAGAAAATGCACGAATGTCCTGACCTGGGGAGACTTAGTTAGTGGGGAAAGGACGGAGGGGTGTGGCCTCACTAAGAGGGAAGTTGCCACAGCTCCTACCTACTGAGATTGCCCTCCCTCCCTTGAGCAAGGCCGTCCTCAGGGACTGGCTGCAGCGGGGGAGGGGGCAACGTGGAACCCAGAGTTCCTGAGTGGGTCCTGTGTGGGAACCTCGAGTCCATGCTCCCTGAGCAGCCCTCGGAGAAGTACCCGCCCTGGCCCTCGCTGGCCTGCTGCACCCAAAGGCAGAAAGGTTCTAAATGGGAGGATATCCAAGTGGTAGCAAGTCCTCCCTGACTCAGGCTGAGTGTCTTCATGTGCACTCAGATGGAGAAGAGGTGAAGACAAGGTAAAGGGAGACATCCTTCTGTTCCAGGGCTTGCGGTGGCCATGTGAGCATTTAGGGGGACAGGTGTGTGTGTGTGTGTGTGTGTGCATGTGTGTTCGGGACTCCCGTGGTGGAGGGTGAAGTGAGCAGCACGGACACCCATCTCCTGCAGAAAGTCTCAGTCGCAGATGGGACTTGCATTTTCCTTCTCTTAGGAGGCCTCAGGGTCACTTCTTCTCCATTTCATGCCAGATGAGGCCCTGGGGAGCTGAGGACAGGGCAGTAGGTTTGTTGTCAGTCCTGCATACATGTGAGTTGTGGCTGGCTGTGTGGTGTGGGTCCAGGCTTTGGAGCAGGACGGGCCTAGAAGGTGTGAGAGGCCGAGCATGGAGCCATTTCTCCTGGGCAGGTGGGGAGGAAGTCCAGCAGAAGTGTGGCCCTGTGGTTTTGTTCAGAACCTCCCTACCCTTCCTGGCGACCTCTGAGACAAACTGAGCCTTACAATTGAGACTGAGATTCAGTTTGGAGTGTCAGGGAGGGCAGTTGGCTCAGAGTGGGGGAGGGATTTGCTAGATTCCTTACTGATGGTCTCTGGGACCAGAAGGAACTTCCCAGCATCCTTATTCCTTGGGGTCAGAGTAAATGATCTTGGAGAGACAGGAGTGAGAGAGACAGCAGAGAGTGGTTTTGTACAGAGATCTTAGTTCCCTGCCCAGGAATTGAATCTGGGTAGCCTGGATGAAACCCAGGAATCCTAGCCACTAGACCACCAAGGGCTAGAGGATAGAAGCAAGGTTCCCCTAGCTGTTACCCCCACTGGAAAATGCATTTCTCAAGGAGGCAAAAACTATAAAAGCAGGTACAAAGTTTATTATTAGAGACACAGCATAACATGTGGGAGAGCACACAGAGAAGCAGTTCATTTATTTAAGACAGAAACAAGGCAGAAATACACACCTAGAGAGAAAGGGTTCGGGCATCCTCTCTAATGAGGAGGAGTGTGGTAAAGAGGTGATTTAAATCACTAATACAGGATAGTCCTTCTGGGTCTTTGTTTACCTTTGGCCAATTATTTTGTTTCTTTTTTCACACCTGCCCTGCCCTAGGACTCTCCCCAACATGCGTGCCCAAATGTTTGCTAAGATGGATTCCAACACAGAGGCCTGTGGGGGGTATGTCCACACTTATTATGGGGTGGCACCCTCTCCCTTTTTGACCCCCAGTGAGCCCTCCTGCGCATGTGCAGACAGGTAAGTTTTCCTTGACCTCAGGAATCTTATCTCCTTATTCCAGCAGAGCTCAGCTTCTGCCACTAGCTTTGTCCTTGGAGTGTCTGGGGAAACAAAGCTTCAATTTTACTCCACTTGACAAACACCAGCTGTCCAGCCCAGGCGCCCATCTATCTCCTACCTCAAAAAGACTGCCTGACTTGGAGCATCTTAGGAGGATCCTACCAGACTGAGGGATTAGAAATTCCCTTTGAGTGAATGGAGGAGGAACCGCCTTCCTGTTTATGATGGAATTTGCAGTGAACCATAGAGTCTCAGAGAGGAAGAGAGGCTGACACCCGACTTTAGCTGCTTCTGTGCTAAGTCCGGTGAGCTTGGTGTCAGTGGTACCATGAAAATCACTGTAACATGCCAACATCTCCACCATGTATAGGCCTCAGTGTGTAGCACTGCTGGCCAAGCCAGCCTCACTTTCTCTTTCCCACAAACTGGGTGGTCTAGACCCTCTGCATTACAGATACCACTTAATGTGTAGCCCAGGTAGGAGCCCATGTTGACATCTTGACCTTCTGCACACATAAGTGCAAACCTAAACTTTATCTTTACAAATCAATTGGCTAGCTCTGTTCACTAGAAACAGAGTAACCCTCTTGAATTGTCCAGGTTAGAGTTTTCAGATCACCGTGGACTCAAGGTCAAGTCTCTCCATCTGCGTCTAGGCAACATTAGGTAAAAGGGGAAGGCTGAGGGCTTCCCTGGTGGCGCAGTGGTTCAGAGTCCGCCTGCCGATGCAGGGGACACGGGTTCGTGCCCCGGTCCGCAAAGGTCCCACATGCCGTGGAGCGGCTGGGCCCGTGAGCCATGGCCGCTGAGCCTGTGCGTCCGGAGCCTGTGCTCCACAACGGGAGAGGCCACAACAGTGAGAGGCCCGCGTACCGAAAAAAAAAAAAAGGGGTCGGGGGGGAAGGCTGAGGGCTTATGTCGGCATACCTAATTATGTCATCTCTTCCTGCTCTGAGACCTTCTATGGCTCCCCACTTCTCGTAGATAAACATCAAAACTCTTTGGAAAGTCTACAAGGCCCCACATAGTATACCTTCTGGAGAAGGATGCTCTTCAGACCCATCTTGCATCATTCTCTGGACCCCAGCCACTGGGGATCTCTTAGTTTCTTGATTCTGTCATGCTCTTTCCAACGTCAAGGCCTTTGCATATGTTACTCCTATTTCCCGGCATGCTCTCCCCACCCCCATCCCACACTTTTGTCTAGGTAATTCCCATTCATCCTTCAGAGTGAAGCCTAGGTGTCACTTCCAAGGAAACCTTCCCAGACCTCCCAGATTAGGTCCTGTTATATGCTCTTAAAGCCCTTGGTAGCATTTGTCACAATTATAAATACTTTAAATTGTGTGATTGATTATTTTCTCTTCCCTCTGCTAGAATTTAAGCTCCATGAGGGTGGGGCCTATGAGAATTTTGTTCACCATGCAACATAGTGCCTGGCACAAAGTAGATACTCAGCAAATATCTGCTGAATGAGTGAATGAAAGGGGGTCACCAGGTTGCCTATGGAATCCCTCTCGCCTTCTAGCAGACAGACTCCTGTCTTAGATTGTGTGGATGCTTTTTTATGTTCTTACCCACTGAAGGGGAGAACCACAACTAAGATAAGTGGTTCTACATGTAGCTCCTGTGATTTTTGAGGCTTAGCTCTTGTGAGATGGTCACTAGTTTCATCTCCTCCTCTTTTACCTCTCCTAGAGAATCTTTGTTAAGGTGGGGTCCATTCCTTACCATGCCCACTGCCTTTTTTTCTCTCTATTCTTAGGCTTATAATCGTTGTGTGCAGAATGTGCCTTTCTTTTTTCTTTTGTGGTATGCGGGCCTCTCATTGTTGTGGCCTCTCCCGTTGCGGAGCACAGGCTCCGGACGCGCAGGCCCAGCGGCCATGGCTCACGGGCCCAGCAGCTCCACGGCATGTGGGATCTTCCCGGACCGGGGCACGAACCCACGTCCCCTGCATCGGCAGGCGGACTCTCAACCACTGCGCCACCAGGGAAGCCCCAGAATGTGCCTTTCTTTAGGCAAAGCCCAGGATGCTTCTTGGTCCAGGGAAGGTTGTTGGCTCTTATCCCCTGAGTTCTAGCTCCAGAGCTAGGCTGCTTAGCTTGGTCTACCCTGCCTCAGATGCAATTTCAGGATGAGATTGAGGTGCAGGTCATCTGATCTGCTTGGGATGATTTCGGAAGAAGCTTTAATATCTCCTGGAGCAGTCAGCATCTGGTTTCTGCCAGTACCTTGAGACCTGGATCAGGGGCAGCTGAGAAGCCTGCCTAGGAGCTTCCTGTCCCTAGACAACTGGCCTGCAGCTTGCTGGTTGAGCTCTGAGTGTCTCTAGGCCACTCCAGTTGTCTGCAGTGGGCATGCTCCACCCCCAACCCCTCCCTCACCTGCATGTCCTTGGGCTCCCCTGGGCTGAGTCAGCAACATCCCCCCACTGCCGTCTTGGCATTGTGTAGCCGAGCCAAGCCAAGTCTGGTTACAATGAGTCAGTTCATCTGGAACCTCACATCCTGTACTCTTTTCTAATATGACATTTAGCCAACTGGCACCCGACAGTGAAGAACAACCCTGGGAACTGAGGCTGCTCAGGACTCATGACCCTGCACAAGCCAAAAGCCAGGGCCATGTTGAGGGGAAGGCCGTCCTGCTGCCAGGCCTCTCTTTTTGCTCCATGTTGGTTCCTGTCTAGCAGCACGTGGCTTTGGCTGGCGGTCAGCAGCCCACTGCTGGTGCTTGCTGGTGGCTTGGCTCTCCTCCATTTAGCCAGGGAATTTGGACCTTTTCCTATGTTCTGCTTAGGAGTTTGGGAAGCAAGCCAGTGGGCCTCCTTAGAATTAGCCTCCATTGATGTCATTTCCCATCCTAGTCCCGAGGGAGACATGTCTCTTTATTTTTTTCCACATCGACACCTTCTCTTGCCCTTGGCTCAAACACAGAAACCTCAGGTAGTATCAATGCTGGGGGGAGGGAAGTGATAAGGGGGCTCATGTAGGAGGTGCGGATCGCCAAATCAGGTTATGTTTGGTCACCTGTACTGGGTGAAGCTTTGAATCTGTAGGGTTGTAAGTCAGCCAAGAGAGGAGGTAGTCACAGGCCTATTTCTTGGCTCCTGGATTGATTGGCTGTGGCTTTTATCAGGAATTCACTGGCGCTTCTGTGAACACCAGGTTGACCTCTGTCATGGGCTGAATCTGGTCCCTTCCCATCCGAATTCGTGTGTTGAAGTCCTAACCCTAGTACCTCAGAAAATAGCTTTGGAGAGAGAATCTTCATAAAAGGTAATTAAGGTAAAATGAGGTCATATAGGTGGACCCTAATCTAGTATGACTGGTGTTCTTATAAAAAGAGGAGATTAGAGGGAATTCCCTGGTGATCCAGTGGTTAGGACTCCATGTTTCCAATGCAGGGGGCCCGGGTTCGATCCCCAGTCAGGGAATAAGATCCCACAAGCCCTGTGGCACGGCCAAAGGAAAAAAAAGAAGAAGCAATTAGAGAAACGACCACGTGAAGACAAAGAGGGGAAGGCATGCAAGCCAAGGAGAGAGGCCCTCAGAAAAAACTAACTCTACTGATACCTTGATCTTCAACTTCTAGCCTCCAGAAGTACGAGAAAATAAATTTCTGTTGTTTAAACCACCCAGTCTGTGGTACTTTGTTATGGCAGCTCTAGCAAGCAAATAAAACCTCCTCCAGACATAGCAGAGAAGATTTGCAGAAGGGCCAAGAGAGCAGTAGATTAGATGACCCCATTTTGACCAGCTTCTTCACGGGCTCTCCAGATTGGTGGTATCCCTCTGGCTTTTCTAGTTCTTTCTTCTTCAGGCAGCCACCAATTTCATCTTGTTTTGGTGTTTGGCCAAATAGCCACTGTTATTGGTGGCTAATAAATAAAACATTTCAACTTTTATTTCCTTTTTATGAAAACCTTATGATATGAGCTGCAGAATCTCACTGTCACCCAGCGTGGCTGGTCCTGCCCACTGGAAGCTCACGTTCTATGGGGGAGAAAGCCATGGAGATCATTTCACTGCAGCATGGTAGGTGCGTGCTAGTGGTCAGCAGAGGGGACCAAAGAGGAAGATGATTCGAGCCTGCCTCGGGAGGTCCTGGAGGGCTTCCTGGAGGTGACGGCAGAGCTGGAAGTCTGTTACTTCTGTGAAGGTAGGAACTTGGTCTTGCTCACCTGCCTTCACCCGTGGAATGTGACACAGTTCTTTGCATATAGTAAGTGCTCATCTAGTTTGTTGGGTGAATGACCCTCTTGAAGTCCCTTCCAGCTTTATGAGTCTGTGATTCTGTGATCTCAGAGGCCCACAGCAGTAAGGTGATGGAGGGTGCTACTGGAAGACAGCATGAGGGGTAAACAGAGACGGGGGTTTATCATATGCAAAGTCACTTATGAGCAATTAAACTGGGAGGAGGGAGGAGAGCATAATGAGCATCCTTCCCATCTTGGTGTCTCTGGGAGAATCCTCAGGCATAACAGCAGGAACCCAGCCAGTGCACCTGCCCCACATGCATGATCAGAAGCGATGTCTCACTCTCCACAAAGCAAAGGTTGGTCAAGCCCCTCACAGCTGTTTCCCACAGAGAGGAAAGCCCCTAAGTTCCCAGGCAGTGTAAACTGACCGTGTGTTTATAAAATACGCCGCAGGGCCCAAGAACATGACGCCTCAGACACACAAACTGGCAGCTGGTGCAGCAGGGATTCAAGATGCTTGGGAGTGGGGAGGAGGGTGTGGTACATAGGATGGTTGAATGCCAAATCAGCGTGGCTCTCTTCTGGGGGACACCCAAACGGATCTAAAGCCGAAGCTCGAAAAATAACAAACATCCAAGCCCTTTGAAACCAAACTGTGCCCAGACGTCTTTTAAAGCCGAGTGGTGGACCCCCAGATAGTGCTCTGAGGGAGTGGATGCAGACTGCCCAGCACCCAAAGAATTAGGGGCACCTTCTTCTCCCTGTCTGAGGGCTCCAAGAGTTTCGATGTAAAGCCTTTCTGCCTGGCTGTTGCAAGATGGAACCAAAAGAACCCACTGCGGGGAGGACTGGGGATTGAGAAGGGCTGTCCCCCTCCCTGTACGGGGGGGGGGGGGTGTGGTGCCTTCAGATGAGCTGTTTTGTTTCACGCTGAGCTGAGCTCACCTGGGCGATGACCTTGTGACAAGAATACCCGGCCGAGTCCAGATCAGCAAAGAGAGGACAGGAAGAGGAAGAGGAAGAGAAGCAGAGGCAGCCATGCGAAGCAGTGATTGGCAGAAACCTAGTCACAGATGCTGGTTAACATCATTTTTAATCCTTCAGCCAGAGTTGATAAAATGTGATATGGGCCAGTCCTTGTAGTTAATCTCTCAATCTGTAGAAAAGCTGGTTCAGATCCAGGGGCATAAGACAGAGGCGTTGGAGTCACCAAAATCTGCCTAAAATATAGGCCCACCCTGAGGCTGTGCTGGGGCCTGAGCCCCTGAAGTTTACACTAACATATGGCACCGTGTGCACACTCACATCCTCAAGGGCTTGCTGCGACTTGGGAAGTGCTGGGGGACCCGCATCCTCAAAAATCTACTTTAAGAGAATTCACTGAAGGCCCAGTGAGGCTACCGATCTGAGGGAAAACAATGATAATAGTAATAAAAATAATAAAGATGAGTATTATTTATTGAGTGTTTGATCTGCTCAGGTGCCGTGCTAGGCATTACAGCATCTCATTTAGTCCTGTCAAGACCATTATTATCCCCTTTCTACAGTTGAAAACAAGGCTCAGAGAAGTCAAATGACTTTCTCAAGGTCACAGAGTACATGGTGGAGCCAGAATGCAAATCCAGGGGCTCTAACCCGAAAGTCTGTGGGTCAGTGTGATGTGTTAATGGGCAGAGACCTTCTGTTCTTTCTAGGGGTTCCAGGCTATGCTGGGAGGAGGCATGGATATTGAACGAGAATCAAGGTGTGCTCTGGATCTATCTGAAGTACACCAAATTATTCCTTTCCCTTGGCATGACTGACAACTTCTCGAATCTATTCTTCTGACCTGACCTCAGGAAGCCAGAGTCCCTTGAAGTCTGGGGTATGTATGTCTGGGGACCCCAAGTGAGGGGCACACCTTACCTGGGAATAAATGTATAAATATTTAATATATTATATATTTAATATTTATATAATATAAATATTATAAATAAGTATAACCAAGAAGAGGTCAGAGAGAGAGGGAGACTCGGTTGTTTATATCCAGGGGCCAAGAAGGCCCTATAGACTTAGTCTCTCCAACCCCATTCCCACAGCCAGGCTACCCCGTCAGGACCACCCGAGCTTTCCCTCCCGCACACCCTCTGAGCCCTTCTCCCTTAACAGCTAGATGTCCTAGGTCGCCTGGAATGAAAAATGTCCTGAAATTTAACAAAGGAGCTGCCAGATTCCGTTGTATTTCTAGCCTCTGGGCCTCCGATCCTTTACCTGCCACCCCCACCCCCATCACCTCCCTCCCACCCCAGCCCTCAGGACTGCTACATCCTCCCCTTCCAGCTCTGCGACCTGACTGACTTCCTTTCTGGAAGCCAGTTTCACTTTCTTGTTTAATGAGGTTGTGTTTTGGGAAGCTGTTGGGCTGCCAGTTTGTGGAGGACATCCCTAGGCCATAAGGGGCCACAAGCCACATTCCCTCCTCATCCCCTATTCTTCACGCTGGGGGATACATAAGAAATCTCAATCTCTCTTCTCAGCCTGACCTCTGGGATGTAAGGTCAGGAGGGCAAGATACTTTTTATTTATTGAATTTTATTTTATTTATTTATTTTTATACAGCAAGTTCTTATTAGTTATCTATTTTATACCTATCAGGGTATATATGTCAATCCCAATCTCCCAGTTCATCTCACCCCACCCTTTCCCCTCTTGGTGTCCATACATTTGTTCTCTACATCCGTGTCTCTATTTCTGCCTTGCAAACCAGTTCATCTGTACTATTTCAGGAGGGCAAGATTCTTTTTAAACTAAGGGAGAATCTCTACTTCTTTTACCCTCTATCCTTCCAAGCCCTCTACACAGTGCTATCTTTTATATTCTCTCTCTCTGATTTCTCAGGAAACATTAGCCTCAAAGTGACTGGTATTACTAGCTGTCAACTTATAAAACAAGGGGTCTAAAGTGGAATGAAGGAGAAGGAGAAGCCTTGGAGGAGGAAGGAGTGATCACAATTACATTTCCCTGCTGTGGGGCTGGCAGAACACCCTGGGAATCAGCAAACCAGTCACAGGGTTGTACTGAACAGGGCTAGTTCTGCACTCTGCACAGGGTGAGGCCAGCAGTCACTATCTCTGCTTCCAGCTGGGTTCCAGAGGAATTAGTCCTTCTCTTAGGGCATCTTGCAACTGAAATCCCAGCCCAGAGCCAAGGGTTTGTGGGCATAGCCATTTATTCTTTTTAGCTGTTTCTCTCTCTCCAAGGATATATGAGTTTGTATTGTCCTTCAGTCTTTCCAGAACAGTCTGCTCGCCTCTTCCCAGGGCCCCCAAAGAGCCCCACTATTTGTTCTCCTTTTTTTTTTTTTTAACATCTTTATTGGAGTATAATTGCTTTACGCTGGTGTGTTAGTTTCTGCTTTATAACAAAATGAATCAGTTATACATATACATATGTTCCCATATCTCTTCCTTCTTGCATCTCCCTCCCTCCCACCCTCCCTATCCCACCCCTCCAGGTGGTCACAAAGTTCTCTTTTAAGTACTCATCTCCCCGACCCCTTAGAGCCAGGAAGGTGGTGGCACCTCCAGCGTCAGCTTTGAGTCTCCCTCTGTGAGGTACCAAGTTGGCAGCCTATGCAAATCATTTTTTTCCTGGAGATCTTCTGAGAAGAAAGGGAAGCTCAGTGACATTGATCTTGCCCTGTGTTCTGGGAAGCTGCGTTTTTTTTCCGCTGCTGCTTTCAAGCGACCTGGATCTCATTACAGATATTGAAATGGGGCGTGATTCTCAGGAGGCGCCTGAGAAATGGGAACTTGTCTTGCTTGTTGCCTTTGAGGGTCGGTGGGGGAGAACCACAAGCCTGTCCAGATCTTATCTCCTCAGGAAGGGGCAGGAAAACAACACAGCAAAACAGCTGCCAGCCGAGAACACCACCTAGTGTCTTTACACCACACACCCACGTGTGGTGAAGTGGCCGTTTCCCATGAAGATGAAAGTGAAGAGTGTGGCACGGCAGGGATTCCCTGAGCCCCGGATGAGGAGGGGCCGGTCCACGGACACTGACTCACTTAGCAATCAGAACCCATCACCTCCACCTGTCGGCTCTCCCTGGAGGGACCTGGGAGAGGCTGGGCTGCTTTTGCTCTCCAGAAGGGGCAATCCATCACCCCACGCGTATTAAATACACACTGTGTATCTATCTGCCTTGTGGTCTGGGGAATCCAATTAAATACAAGACAGTCTTGGCCCACGGGGAACTTAGTGAAAAGCCGGCGGGGAGACCAATCACAAATAAAGGAAAAGTTAAATAACGTACAACACACACACACGCACACAGAGAAATCACACACAAGAGCGGTTGCAAGTGGTACATGACTAATGGGCACATTAAAGACACGTTCACTCTCGCTTTGCTCCCACACTGACATTTTGCTGAAGAACGGAACAGAAGGAGGACGCATTACTGCAGCTAGCTGCGCTGGCGGAGGCGCGGAGGGGGTGCTCCCAGTGTGGCAGCAGGTCATGGCTGGAGCTACCTCCACGGTCCCCTGTTGTGCTGTCGGAAGGTCTTGTTTTCCGAAATGGATTTGGGGCCAAGTTTGCCGTGCTCTCAGAGGCCCTGGCTGTGTCCCCTGGCATCAGTCATACCCGCTCGCATCTGCCCTCTTTCTTTCCATCCCTGCTGCAGGGGCCTTTCTCCACTGTCCACTGCAACACACTTTAACACCTGCCAGCAGCCACTTCTCTGTTCATGTCTCGGCTAGGCCACTCTTTTCTCAGACGCTTAGCGTGGATTTCCATCAAATTATTCATAGAAATGCATTGAATTTGAAGCAAATTGGTTTGGGAACAAATCCCAGCTCTGCATTCATTAGGCATGTGACTGTGACTGTGGGCCTCAGTTTCCCCATCTGTAAAGTGGGTACAAAGACGATACCTTTATTGTATTATTATTATGAGGATCAAAAGGGGTCATGAACATGAAATGCCTGGTGTGTGTTTGAAGTCTCTTGCTGTGGGGAAATTCACCACAGTCTATGCTAAAGCGGTGCTTCTCAAATGGGCATGTGCATTCATCATTTGGGGATCTTGTTAAAAATGCAGATTCTGATTCAGTAGAAGTCAGTGGGGCTTGACATTCTACATTTCTGGTAAGTTCCCCATTGATGCAGATGCTGCTGGTCCAGGGATCGCACTGAGTAGCAAGGCACTAAAGGACTTTATGGTCAGAATCCTGCATTTCCCGGATTACCTTGTGTGTCCACTGCTTACGCTGACTCATGCCTTCTCTGTATTTGGAACGTCCTGCCTCATCATTCTGGTCTCTCCTTTGCCCCACCCCTGTTCCTGACCTTCTTGACACTTTGACCCCTTTGGCCTCTGACTCTACACTTCTCTCTGCTAGACTTTGCCCCCTAGAGTGGCATTGCTCACACAGATACCCCTCTTTAATGTTTCTGGCTTCGTCTCACAAAGTTCTCTTACAATTTGCCAGAGGTCACCTTTGGCTAAAACCCATCCCATTTCCCTTTTCCCCTGGACTGTTAGGAAGCTCACAGTTAAGTTTAAGGTGAGTTTTAGCAGAGTCCTCTCCCCAAGTTTTGATAAAGTTAGTTTTTTCCCACGTGCCATCCTTCATCCTTCTCTTCTTTTATGACTTGTTTCTTAAATAATTTATTTCTTGTTTTGCTGTATATGTTGCCATTTGCTAGCAGAGTGATCTTGGATAAGTCACTTCACCTCCCTGGGATTCAGTTTTCTCCCCTATGAAGTGGGGATAATAATAGTACCTACCTCATAAAATTTGGGGGTTGATTAAAGGAGGTGGTATCTGTAGAGTCCTTAGAAGAGTGCTTGGCACATGGTAAGCACCACGTGAGTGTTATTTATTGTTGTTGTTATTTTATAAAATACTTCAAATCCTTTGGAAAACAAGATGGGTACAATTGTCACCACCATCATCATTATCATCCTCCTCATCAGCATCATCAGAAAACCCATGCTGACATTAAAGTGTTGTACAATAGACCACGAAATTATCATATTATCCTGGAGTACTTGAGTTATGGGACAACTTTTAAACTAGAAAGAAAGAAATTTAGAACAAGTTAAATAACTTGTTTATAGTACCTATTTCTTATATTCTAAAATCAGGTAGTTCCAAGATGGGTTGTAATGGAATGGAATTTGTCCTCCCCAACTGTGTGCCTTTAAACAAGTGCAGTCCATGGATGTACCATAGAACCTCTGAAGCACAGAGTGAGCTTTGAGCATTGCAGTCATGCTTGGAGCAATTTTCTTGAACCTGTTCACTTCTCTTTTGCCCTTGCTCTAACATTCTAGTCCATTCCAGCTCCTGACTCTTGGGCTCACCTTTCTCACTTGGCCCAACTCATCTCTTAAACCTAATGACTGGATTCAGCTGAACTGATTTGATCCTGTTGCCTTCTCTGGCTTATGGCATTTCTGTCTGCTTCTGGAAGTCAACCTGTTGGCTTCCACTCGAGCTCCTAGGACTTTATTAGATGGTTTTCTGGGGTTCTTGCCATGCTTGCTCCATACCCTCATGCTTCTCTGATTCATTCACTCAGTGAAAATTTTATGTCTCTTCTATGCCAATCATTGATATAAGTCACTAGGGAAGGTAGAAGTAAACAAAGTTCTGGCTCCCATAGAGCTTTAGTTGGGGGAGAGAAAAAAATGAACAAATTAATGCATACTACGTACTCTATGTCCTTGCTACTCAAAGTGTAGTCCATGGGCCACGTTAGGTTGGAAACAGTCTCTAGAAAATCAGGTAGACATATTGAGGAGGCAGTTGCTTTCATGAGTTCAGATTTATGAGAGACTTTTCCTGGACTGTAATGATCATCTCTTCCAACCACCTCATTTCACAGATGAACAAGATGAGTTGTGTGATGTGAACAGGCCTTGACCAAGGGCACACAATTAGTTGGTTGTAGAGCTTATTTTTGGTCTTTTCTACTCATGACACCCCATCTTTCCTTACATGGTGTCTAGGTCAATGAATTGGTTTATTTAGGGGAATTCCCAAGCCTTGTGGGGTTGTGGAAGTATAAGAAAAGTCATCTCTGATATTTCCTGTCAAAGCTTCATTTCTAAATCAGAAGGCTCATGGGTTGACTCCCACGAGGCAATTCTTGAATCTCTAATCACATCGGTCCTAAACAAGGAACACTTAGGGGTGAAGGAGAGTGACGGTGCAAGTTCTTTTCTAAGACACTTTAAGAGGGCTCTGGGCAAACTAAGATTAATAAAGGGTTTCAGAGAGACTCATAGATTCATATCCAAATAGGGAAATTGAGGCTTAGAGAAGTTAAGTGACTAATTCAAGACCCTACTGCAGGTTAGCAGCAGGCCCAAGCCCAGAGCTAAGTCTCCTGAATCACAGTGCAAAGTTTAAGATCTGGAGTTGGAAGATCTATGTTTGCCTCCCATCATTTCCATTAGCCAAGTCCTTTACCTTCTCCCGTAGACCTCAGGTTCTTCATTTGTAAAAGGGGGGGGGGGGGTTGATCAAATGAAATGATTTACATAAGATTGTTTTGTGAAACTGCTTTTTTCCTACCATAACATACAGCATTTCTTATGCCAAAACCATCCAAAAGAGAGGAAATAATCATAATCCAAACTGCATCGGCATTAGGAAGAGGACACTGACACGGGAGAGATGCACGAACCTCACTAACGTATCTAGTCAACTCCTTTTTCAGCTCCCTTCATCTCCTAAAGGGATGCTTTTTAAACCTTACTGTTTTCCATCACCTCTTCCATCACTCTCAGAGAAAACATTGGCTGATGAATGACAGTTCCTTCAATCTCCTGTAACTACAGCGAATAAACGTCTGCATAAACCTTCATTTCCACCTTTTCCTGTTTCCGAAATGGCATTATCCTGCTTCTTCCCTTGGTTAACTCCAATTTCCACGTATCCTTCACAACTCAACTCAGAGGTCATGGCGCCCATCCTTATCCACGCTCCCTTGGCTAATTGGTACCCCTCTTGTGTTCTCCAAGAGCACCCTCTCCAAGCATGAATCCCATTGTCTTACATATTTGTTTACTCGAAAACCTCCCTCACTAGAATGTAGGGATTCTATTTACCTCTCTATCTACCTAGGGCCTGGCACAAAAATATTCTCAATAAACGTGTTTTTGGGTAAATGAATGCATGTGTAATGTTTATTTGGGTTGCCCTGAAGATGACTTCATCAGCTTCTGTTTCACCATCCCTGGTGGGTTTGAATGTCCTGGTGAGAGAAGTCTCCAGGTTGCCCAGGCTCTGTTTGCACCTCCCAGCCTCAGGCAGAAATGAATGAAAGCAGAGCTGCTCTCTTTTGACTATGCCCCACTGTGTACCTGTGCCCTGTGTCTGAAATCCTCTCTGGATGGTGGAGGTGAGGATGTTGAGGATGGCTTCTGGAGGAGGCAGGTCTGGCCTGGCCAGGAGTTAGAAGCTCCTGGTTCTAAATGTATGGACACCAAGGGTGGAAAGTGGGGGTTGTGGGATGAATTGGGAGATGGCGATTGACATATATATACTAATATATATAAAATTGAAAACTAATAAGAACCTGCTGTATAAAAAATAAATAAATAAAAAAATTTAAAAAGATTATAAATTGAGAAAGAAAAAAAGAAGCTCCTGGTTCTCTCAGTCTCTCAGCACGTAAGCTTGCTCCTCGTCTTTCTTCTGCTGGGAACCTTCCCTGAGGAACTGCAGCAGCCTCTGCCCTCCAAGACTCTCTTCCCAGAACCAGTGAGTCAGGCTCTGAGTAGGTCGTGGTAATTGGTATCAGTGATTGGTATTGAAGCAACCAAGAGACAAAAGACAGCGGGGGATGTAGGAGAGACAGATGAGAAGGGGGCGGGGGTGGCTTCTTGCCTCCTACCACTCTGTCAATCAGGTGTGGTCCCAGCTCCAGTGACTCTGCACACCCATTTCCATCTGTCTTCCGGGATATCCATCTGGTGTACGACATGAATTTGGAGGCTTCGGATGGGGAGGGTTGAGTATTAGGTGAGCCCGGCTTCAATAAAGGTGAGACTGCAGTTTGTGTGTGGGGAGCCTTTAGCATACTTTCAGTCACGCTGACAGAACCCCTTTGCCCCAGCACTGTTCTCCGGCTGTAGAGGCCTCTGTGTCCCTTTCCATCCTAATTCCCCCACACTACATTTTTCCTGTCTTTTGACCTGCATCAAAAGTCACGTGTCCTGAGGAATAAGGCAATAGCTTAATAAGGTTAAGAACTTGAACTCTGGAGGCAGTCTGACCCTGGTGTGAATCCTGGCCCCGCCATGGACTGCTATGCAAGTTATTTATCTGCTCTGAAGATTAGTTTTCTCATCCAAAATGTGGCAAATATTATCCACTCATGGAGTTTTCTGAGGATTATATTAGATAATACTCATAAAGGACTTAGTATATTTTGAGCTCTTAACAAATAGTGATTATTACATTGTTTTATAACTATATCTGTCTCAGATATACCTTGTCAGAAATAATCACTCTTTCCTTGCTGCTACTACAGAACATTGTAACAATAATACATATTTATTTTGAGAATAGTGTATGTAATAATATGCTATATGTAGGCTATATGCTCTATAGCAGGGGTCCCCAACCCCTGGGCCGCAGACCAGTAGCAGTCCGCTGCCTGTTAGGAACCGGGCCGCACAGCAGGAGGTGAGCAGTGGGCGAGAAAGCGAAGCTTCATCTGCAGCTCCCCATTGCTCCCCATCGCTCGCATTATTGCCTGAACCATCCCCCCATCACTCTCATTACCACCTGAACCATTCCACACCCCCCATAATTTTTCTGTGGAAAAGTTGTCTTCCACGAAACCGGCCCCTTGTGCCAAAAAGGTTGGGGACCACTGCTCTATAATATATGTAGAGTATATACTTATATGGTATAACTGTATATAGTACATATGCTACATACTCTATGTAGTATGTATTAAGTATATTTAATAATATATAAATATATAATATATGATAATAATAGCCAACTTTTATTAAATGCTTACTATGTGCAGACATTATTCTATGAGCTTTATATGTATTAATTCACTGAATCCTCTCAAGATAGTTATAATCGTTATCCAAATTTTATAAATGAGAAACTGAGGCACAGACAAGTCAAGCAACTTGTCTAAGGATATAAAGTTAGTAAGAGGAAGAGCAGCATTTGAAATGCGGCAGGTGGCTCCAGTATTAGAGTTTGCTGTATGTGAGCTGTGCACCCACTCCTGGCCTGTAAGTCTCACGGGTGCATTACCTGGTTCTGATTCATCTTTGTAACCTCCCCAGTGCTTTGCTCCAGGTTTGCATTGTTTTTGGATGCCTGTACAAAGGAGGTGCCATCAGCAAAAACACCAGCTCTTCAGTAGCTAACTGCTTGGGGAGGGAGGATGCTGGCCTCCTGGTGCTCAGGCGCCCACCGCCCAGTGCCCAGTTGTCGAAGTCCTCCTGCTCATCCCTGGAAGCAGATAGCAGATTTTTCCCCCAGGGAAAAGCACTTAGAGTATGCAAGGCTTTCAATAATGGGGCAAAATGACCACCAAGCTAATTAGAACAAGAAAAATAAAGGTTCATTTTGCAGCTAGGGACCGTATTTGAGGAGTGAGCAGAGGTGAGATGTGGGGCACAAGCATGGATTTGATTATGTGGGGGTCAGTCAGCCAATAAAGAGAGATGATCCCAGGATTCTATTCAAGAGCAAAACCTATTCAGGCCAGCAGGGCCCTGCTGAGCCATTGCCCCTGCCCCTCTCCAGGCCCAGCAGGATCTGACCATCATCTGAAGACCACTCTCTGCACCTTCATCAAAAGACAAAATGGTGTGGCAAACTGAGTGTAACGTTAACAAGTCATTTAAGTCTCCTGATTTTAATTTTTTTCTTTTCTGAAGTGAAGATGATAATAAAATCTGTCTCATGAGTTTGTTGGGAGACAGTGAAATATCTTCATTGTGAAGAGCGGTAAAGATAACTTATGTCTGCAGAATGTTTTAATAATAATAAAAATAATAGCAATAATAACACCTAACCTATATACAGCACTTGCTATATGCCAGGAACTCTTCTAAGTGCTTTTGTATATTTAATCCTCATAACAATTTTATGAGATAAGTAGTATTATATCCATTTTACAGAAGAAAAACTGAGGCACAGAGAGGTTAACTCGATTGTCCAAAGTCACATAGCTGGTAAGTAGCACAGCTGGCATTCAAAAACAGGCAATCTGGCTCCAAGTCTATGCTCTTAACCACCATGTAAATATGAATGCGAGCGTTTATAAAGTATACCTTTATCCATCAACTCAGGTAATCCTCCCTGCTCCCTGTACAGGACAACTCATTGGCACAGGGGAACTTGGGCAATTCCTGGCACTGAGCTGAATCTGCCTCTTGGAGAAAGGTCTTGAGTCTGCTACAGATCCCAAACCTTGGGAAAGCTTGCCTGATGCTTGCAGAAAAATACTGAGGGTCATCTTTGTTCTTATAGGTAGGACAGATAATCTCTGCAAACTCTCTGGATTTCCATCATTCTGGCATCTCAGTGTCCATCAGACAGGAGCTGACCCAGGTTGAGTGGAGGTTCCTCAATGAATCAGAACTCAGATATTCACTGGGCACCTACACCATGCCCAGCACAGGCATATATATATCCTGTATAAAGAAGCAGGATATGGTCTCCATTTACAAAGAGTTAGCAGTCTAGTAGGAAAGATCAAACAGATGAAACAATAAATTACTTAATAAACAAGGTAATACCATTAAGTAATAATGGGATAACATGAAATCGTTTGGCATTGAAAACAAGGCTGTGGGAGATGAATGGAACATGTTGCTAACTGTGTCCAATTCATCTCTTGGTCTTTTTCTCAAAGGTTTGTGTAGGGACACTGTATGCAGCATGGGTAACCTGTCCTCCCTTCCCAGGGAAGAAAACAAAATTCCATGTAGAAGAACATTTTTTTCCCCAGCAGCTCATACGATATTCACCAAGATGTGTCTTTGCCTTTTCCTATGTATTTTTCCATCAGAGATGGTAGAGAAGTTGATTTGAGGTCTGTTACCTCTGTAATAACTGTCATAGTGACATCAGCAGAGGGGACTTGAGGTCAAAGGGTAAGTCAGAGATGTCCTTCCCTCTCCTCCTTTCAAGGTGTGCTCTTACTTCCCCAGGAAACTTGAAGCTGCTTCCTAACCCTGGAAATGTAGGGTGCTTCAGTCAGGGCACATCTGAAATCTTTGGCGGGCTTCAGCCCTTTCTCTCCTAGCTGGGTGACTTTGAGCAAGTTGCTTAATCTCTTTCAGCTTTAGTTTTTCTCATCTGTACAATGGATATATAAACTTGAATGTGCAGATTGGTTCAAGATGGTGAAGTAGAAGGACATGCGCTCACTCCCTCTTGCAAGAACACTGGAATCACAACTAACTGCTGAACAGTCCTTGACAGGAAGACACTGGAATTCACCAAAAAAGATACCCCACATCCAAAGGCAAAGGGGAAGCTGCAGTGAGATGGTATGAGGGGCGCAATCACAATAAAATCAAATCTCATAACTGCTGGGTGGGTGACTCACAAACTGGAGAACAATTATACCACAGAAGTCCACCCACTGGAGTGAAGGTTGTGAGCCATACGTCAGGTTTCCCAACCTGGGGGGCCAGCAATGGGAGGAGGAATTCCCAGAGAATCAGACTTTGAAGTCTAGCGGGACTTGATTGCAGGACTTTGACAGGATTGGGGGAAACAGAGACTCTGCTCTTGGAGGACACACGCAAAGTAGTGTGTGTATCGGGACACAGGGGAAGGAGCGGTGACCCCATAGGAGACTGAACCAGACCTACCTGCTAGTGTTGGAGGGTCTCCTGCAGAGGTGGGGGGTGGCTGTGGCTCACTGTGGGGACAAGGATGCTGGCAGCAGTAGTCCTAGGAAGTACTGCATGGCACGAGCCCTCCTGGGGTCTGCCATTAGCCCCACCAAAGAGCCTGTAGCCTCCAGTGCTGGGTTGCCTCAGGCCAAACCACCAACAGGGAGGGAACTCAGCCCCACCCATCAGCAGACAAGCAGATTAAAGTTTTACTGAGCTCTGCTCACCAGAGCAACATCCAGCTCTACCCACCACCAGTCACACCCATCAGGAAGCTTGCACAAGCCTCTTAGATAGCCTCATCCACCAGAGGGAAGACAGCAGAAGCAAGAAGAAGTATAGTCCTGCAGCATGTGGAATGAAAACCACATTCACAGAAAGAGGAGCAAAATGAAAAGGCAGAGGACTATGTACCAGATGAAAGAACAAGGTAAAATCTCAGAAAAACAACTAAATGAAGTGGAGATAGGCAACGTTCAAGAAAAAGAATTCAGAATAATGATAGTGAAGATGATCCAGGACCTTGAAAAAAGAATGTAGGCAAAGATCAAGAAGATGCAAGAAACGTATAACAAAGACCTAGAAGAATTAAAGAAAAAACACCTAGAAGAATTAAAAAACAACAACAAAAAAGAAATGGAATGAAAAATATAATAACTGAAAAGAAAAATACACAGGAAGGAATCAATAGCAGAACAACTGAGGCAGAAGAACGGATAAGTGAACTGGAAGACAGAATGGTGGAATTAACTGCCATGGAAGAGAATAAAGAAAAAAGAATGAAAAGAAATGAAGACAGCCTAAGAGACCTCTGGGACAACATTAAATGCACCAACATTTACAGTATAGGGGTCCCAGAAGGAAAAGAGAGAGAGAAAGGACCTGAGAGAATATTTGAAGAGATTATTTTCGAAAACTTCCCTAACATGGGAAAAGAAATAGCCACCCAAGTTCAGGAAGTGCAGAGAGTCCCAGGCAGGATAAACCCAAGGAGAAACACGCCGAGACATATAGTAATCAAATTGGTAAAAATTAAAGACAAAGAAAAATTACTAAAAGCAACAAGGGAAAAATGACAAATAACATACAAGGGAACTCCCATAAGGTTAACAGCAGATTTCTCAGCAGAAACTCCTCAAGCCAGAAGGGAGTGGCATGATATATTTAAAGTGATGAAAGGGAAGAACCTACAACCAAGATTACTGTACCTGGCAAGAATCTCATTCAGATTCAATGGAGAAATCAAAAGCTTTACAGATAAGCAAAAGCTAAGAGAATTCAGCACCACAAAACCAGCTGTACAATGAATGCTAAAGGAACTTTTCTAAGTGGGACACACAAGAGAAGAAAAGGACCTATAAAAACAAACACAAAACAATTAAGAAAATGGTAACAGAAATATACATATTGATAATTACCTTAAATTTGAATGGATTAAATGCTCTAACCAAAAGATACAGGCTCACTGAATGGATACAAAAACAAGACCCATATGTATGCTGTGTACAAGAGACCAACTTCAGACCTAAGACACATACAGACTGAAAGGGAGGGGATGGAAAAAGATATTCCATGCAAATGAAAATCAAAAGACAGCTGGAGTAGCAATACTCATATCAAACAAAAGAGACTTTAAAATAAAGACTATTACAAGAGACAAGGAAGGACACTGCATAATGATCAAGGGATCAATCCAAGAAGAAGATATAACAATTTTAAATATATATGCACCCAACATAGGACCACCTCAATACGTAAGGCAAATGCTGACAGCTATAAAAGAGGAAATCAACAGTAACACAATAATAGTGGGGGACTTTAACACATCACTTGCATCAATGGACAGATCATCCAGACAGAAAATTAATAAGGAAACACAAGGTTTAAATGACACAATAGATCAGATGGACTTAAATGTTATTTATAGGACATTCCATCCAAAAACAGCAGATTACACTTTCTTCTCAAGTGCACACAGAACATTCTCCAGGATAACTCACATCTTGGGTCAGAAATCCAGCCTTGATAAATTTAAGAAAATTGAAATTATATCAAGCATTTTTTTCTGACCACAATGCCATGAGATTAGAAATAAATTACAGGGAAAAAACCTGTAAAAACACAAACTCATGGAGGCTAAATAATATGTTACTAAATAGCCAAGAGATAACTGAAGAAATCAAAGAGGAAATAAAAAAATACCTAGAGACAAATGACAATGAAAACACAACAATCCAAAACCTATGGGATGCAGCAAAAGCAGTTCTAAGAGGGAAGTATATAGCAATACAAGCAATACAATACAATACTACCTCAAGAAATAAGAAAAATCTCAAATAAACAATCTAATCTTACACCTAAAGGAACTAGAGAAAGAAGAACAAACAAAACCCAACTTTAGTAGAAGGAAAGAAATCATGAAGATCAGAGCAGAAATAAATGAAATACAAACAATGAAAACAACATCAAAGATGAATAAAACTGGGCTTCCCTAGTGGTGCAGTGGTTGAGAGTCCGCCTGCCGATGCAGGGGACGTGGGTTCGTGCCCCGGTCCGGGAAGATCACACATGCTGAAGAGCAGCTGGGCCCGTGAGCCATGGCCACTGAGCCTGCACGTCTGGAGCCTGTGATCCGCAACGGGAGAGGCCACAACAGTGAGAGGCCCGCGTACCACAAAAAAAAAAAAAAAAAAAAAAAAAAAAGATCAATAAAACTAAAAGCTGGTTCTTTGAGAAGATAAACAAAACTGATAAACCTTTAGCCAGACACATCAAGAAAAAGAGGGAGAGGACTCAAATCAATAAAATTAGAAATGAAGAAGGAGAAGTTACAAAAGATGTTGCAGAAATACAAAGCATCATAAGAGACTATTACAAGCAAGTCTATGCCAATAAAATGGACAACCTGGAAGAAATGGACAAATTCTTAGAAAAGTATAACCTTCCAAGACTGAACCAGGAAGAAATAGAAAATATGAACAGACCAATCACAAGTAATGAAATTGAAACTGTGATGAAAAATCTTCCAACAAACAAAAGTCAAGGACCAGAAACCTTCACAGGTGAATTCTATCAAACATTTAGAAAAGAGCTAACACCCATCCTTCTCAAACTCTTCCAAAAATTAAAGAGGAAAGAACACTCCCAAACTCATTCTACGAGGCCACCATGACTCTGATACCAAAACCAGACAAACATACTACAAAAAAAGAAAATTACAGACCAATATCACTGATGAATATAGATGCAAAATCCTCAAGATAATACTAGCAAACAAAATCCAACAACACATTAAAAGGGTCATACACCATGATCAAGTGAGATTTATCCCAGGGATGCAAGGATTCTTCAGTATATGCAAATGAATCAATGTGATACACCATATTAACAAATTGAAGACTAAAAACCATATGATCATCTCAATGGATGCAGAAAAATCTTTTGACAAAATTCAACACCGATTTATGATAAAAACTCTCCAGAATGTGGGCATAGAGGGAACGTACCTCCACATGATAAAAGCCATATACGACAAACCCACAGCAAAGGTCATTCTCAATGGTGAAAAAGTGACAGCATTTCCTCTAAGAGGAGGAAAAAAACAAGGATGTCCACTCTCCTCACTGTTATTCAACATAGTATTGGAAGTCCTAGCCACAGCAATCAGAGAAGAAAAAGAAATAAAAAGAATCCAAATGGGAAAAGAAGTAAAACTGTCACTGTTCACCAATGACATGATACTATACATAGAAAATCCTACAGATGCTACCAGAAAAATATTAGAACTAATCAATGAATTTGGTAAGGTTGCAGGATACAAAATTAATGCACAGAAGTATCTTGCATTCCTATACACTAAAATGAAAGATGAGAAAGAGAAATTAAGGAAATTATCCCATTTACCATCTCAACAAAAAGAATAAAATACCTAGGAATAAACTTACCTAAGGAGGCAAAAGACCTTTACTCAGAAAACTATAAAACACTGATGAAAGAAGTCAAAGGTAACTTAAACAGATGGAGCAATATACCATGCTCTTGGATTGGAAGAATCAATGTTGTGAAAATGAGTATACTACCCAAAGCAATCTACAGGTTTAATGCAATCCCTATCAAATTGCCAATGGCACTTTTCACAGGATTAGAACAAGAAATTTTACAATTTGTATGGAAACACAAAAGACCCCAAATAGCCAAAGCAATCTTAAGAAAGAAAAACAGAGCTGGAGGAATCAGGCTCCCTGACTTCAGACTATACTACAAAGATACAATAATCAAGACAATATGGTACTGTCACAAAAACAGAAATATAGATCAATGGAACAGGATAGAAAGCCCAGAGGTAAACCCACACACCTATGATCAACTAATCTATGACAAAGGAGGCAAGGATATACAATGGAGAAAAGACAGTCTCTTCAACAAGTGGTGATGGGAAAACTGGAGAGCTACATGTAAAAAATGAAATTAGAACTCTCTAACACCATACACAAAAATAAACTCAAAATGGATTAAAGACCTAAATGTAAGACTGGACACTATAAAACTCTCAGAGGAAAGCATAGGAAGAGCACCCTTTGACATAAATCACAGCAAGATCTTTTTTGACCCACCTCCTAGAGTAATGGAAATAAAAACAAAAATAAACAAATGGGACCTAATGAAACTTAAAGGCTTTTGCACAGCAAAGGAAACTATAAAGAAGATGACAAGACAACCCTCAGAATGGGAGAAAATATTTGCAAATGAATCAACGGACAAAGGAATAATCTCCAAAATATATAAACAGCTCATGCAGCTCAATATTAAAAAAACAAGCAACCCAATCCAAAAATGGGCAGAAGATCTAAATAGACATTTCACAAAAGAAGACATACAGATGGCCAAGATGCACATGAAAAGCTGCTCAACATCACTAATTATTAGAGAAATGCAAATCAAAACTACAATGAGGTATTACCTCACAAGGGTTAGAATGGGCAACATCAGAAAATCTACAAGCAACAAATGCTAGAGAGGGTGTGGAGAAAAGGGAACCCTCTTGCACTGTTGGTGGAATGTAAATTGATACAGCCACTATGGAGAACAGTATGGAGGTTCCTTAAAAAACTAAAAATAGAATTAGCATATGACCCAGCAATCCCATTACTGTGCATACACCCAAGAGAAAACCATAATTCCAAAAGACACATGCACCCCAATATTCATTTCAGCACTATTTACAATAGCCAGGTCATGGAAGCAATGTAAATGCCCATCGAGAGACAAATGGATAAAGAAGATATGGTACATATATACATACAATGCAGTATTACTCAGCCATAAAAAGGAATGAAATTCGGTCATTTGTAGAGACTGTCATACAGAGTGAAGTAAGTCAGAAAGAAAAAAACAAGTATCGTCTATTAACGCATATATGTGGAACCTAGAAAAATGGTACAGATGAACCGGTTTGCAAGGCAGAAATAGAGACACAGATGTAGAGAACAAACGTATGGACACCAAAAGGGGAGAGTGGGGTGGGTGGTAGTGGTGGTGGTGAGATGAACTGGGAGATTGGGACTGACATATATACACTAATATGTATAAAATAGATAACTAATGAGAACCTGCTGTATAAAAAAATAACATTTAAAAAAAAGTGAATGTGAGGACGAAGTGAAATAATTAATACAGAGTGCTTATTATAGTGAGTGGTACGTAGCACGTTGTTCAAAAATGGTGTTTTTTTTTGTTAACAGCTCTACTACCAATAAGCTCAATCATTCTCACCACCGTCATCATCCCCACCATCATTAGCCATATCATTGCTATCCTCCTCCTCCTCCTCCTCCTCTTCCTCACCATTACCGTCATTTCTATCATCATCATCATCATCATCATCAGCAGCAGCAGCATCCCCTTCATCATTTAGCCAGTACATTCCTAGGTACCTTTTCTTAAGAACTTTTTAAAATAACTGGCTGGCTAATCTGATAAATATCAACCTCTCCTTGCATGACAATGGCTTAATTTGTCACCCCACTCAGATAATATCTTTATTCAAATTTTCAGAGATGAGGGAGTGACTTGCTGAAAATGAATACTGACAATTTTAGTCCCTGTGGTGGGAGAGAAAGGAAGTTAGTTTTGGTTGGATGGACTTTTGGATGCTCCTCAAATCGCCTCATTTGCAGCTGTTAAGTCTGTCCCCGAGATAAATTATTTCAAGGAGTTCTCTGTTTTCCCATGAATAACAGTGGAAACAATGCAGGTAAAGGAGACCTTACCCCACTAAAATCATTTCCCTTTCCTCCATTAATTATAGAGTCCTGGTGAAGAGAAGACACTTCATTTCAATTTTAGTCCCTAATAGTGGGAGTGCCTGGAGGAGAATAACAAAAATATTCGAGGTTGAGATTCTGAAGCAAAAAAAGCACAGAGTTAATTACCTTTGGCTTCCCAGGCAGATTTCTATGTACACAGTTGTGTTGCATGTTTGGAACCATGGCTATACTTTGAGAGTTCCTGAAGTAGAGAAATTACCTGTGCTGTATCCAGAGTTAAGAGCTCACATGAGTATGGGTGTAAATACCACTTAAGGACCCCACAAGAGAAGCTCTTCCCTGGAGAGATGTTTATTTGGTAATTCAGGGGGGTAAAGGGACTCATTCTGCAATTTTTGCTTGGGGGCTTTCATGTAAAGTTCCATTCTGCAAAGAGCTGTTCAGTTCCTTTGAATTTCTTCACCAAGTCAACATGAATTGCAATGTGGAAATGAGTGCAGAGACATTTCCGATGTGGTATTTCTTTTCTTGCCTTTGGACAAAAGCACAGTCAGACCTTTGTGTACAATGAGGATTCTGAAAGGCCATGGAAGGCAGAGTGGGAGAACCTCTAAGGCATCCCAGGGGAACACTGAGCACAAACACAGCACATGCCAACTTGCCTCAAGGCTGGGAGACAGAGGGTTTCTCTGCAGCAACCCCACTCTTCCTACACACTCAACTGAAAGGAACTGGAAGACATTCCCTTGGCAGGTACATGAGGTTTGATCCATTCATCCATTGAACAAATATATATTGAGTGTCAGCTCATGCCAAAGCTATTCCAAAACTGCTCAGGATACAGCAGGGAGCAAAATAAGGCAAAAATCCCTCCTGAGATAAATTCACTTTTTCTCAAATTGGCTTAATATTGTTATAGTGCTCTCTTTGATTATATATATACACACACATATGTATATATTTTTTATATATGTATATTCTTAGATTTTACATATAAATCTTAGACTTCTCAGATTTATATACAAATAACACATAAAAATATAAATACAATAATTTAAAATATATCTTCTTAGATTGTATGTTCCAAGAATTCAGGAGTTGAGTTTATCTAATTATCTGTGTACAAAGCCCAGAATCACATCATTCATTCACTCAACACATTCTTTCTGAATGTCTCCTCTGAGTTAGGTGATGGAGATACAGTGATGAACAAGACAGAACATCTCTTATACAGATTATAGTGTAACTTAGTGAATATGGAGACAAAGATAGTGATGCCATGGTTTTTTGACATTTCATTCAGGTTTAATGATGTACAAATTTAAAATCTTATGTTTAAAAAGATATGTCTTACATCCAAAGAGTAATGCCATATTCATTGTTAATTGACACATTTTCAGCATTAATAACTTTGTCTATCCCTTGTAGTCTTTTTTTTAGCTTTTTATTTTGAGATAATTTTAGCTTTACAGAAGAGTTGTTAAAATAAAGTACAGAGAATTCCTGGATACTCTTCACCCAGCTTCCCCTAATGTTAAGATCTTATATAACTATGGTACATTTATCAAAACTAAGAAATGAACATCAGTATAATACTCTTAACTAGATTATAGACTTTATTTGCATTTCACCAGTTTTTCCATTAATGTCTTTTTTTTCTGTACCAGGATCCAATCCAGGATATCCTGTGGCATTTAGTTATCATGTCCCCTTAATCTCCTCTGATCTGTAAAAATTTCTCAGGCTTACCTTGCTTTTATGACTTGGACAGTTTTGAAAAGAACCATTCAGGCATTTTGTAGAATGTGCCTGAATTTGAGTTGCCTGATACTTCCTCATAATTAGACCAGAGTTATGGATTTTGGGGGAAGAACGTCACAGAGAGGTAGTGTCTTTCTCGTGGCATCAGGGGTGCACGACTTATCACTGGTCGTGTTGACCTTGGTTACTTGGTTAAAGTGGTGTCTGCCAGGTTTCTCCACCGTAGTTACTCCCCTCCTTTATATACTCTGCATGTTAGAAGCTAGTTAGTCTGTACTCAAAGGGAGAGGTATTCAGTCTACCTCCTGGAGGAAGGCTTCCTTTCTTCTTGAGTTTTCCTCACTTACATGTCCTGTCTTTCAGATTAAGAGCTTTAGGGATCATAGTATTATTTCCTCTTTAAGTGATGTTAAGTTCATAAATCGAACCTCTTTGCATAGGACCTTGTTTAGAAAGTCCTTTATCATTTTACATAATCTTTCAGGGAGAGAGAGAGTGAATGTTTTCTTGGAGTTCTTGTTATTTGTAAATTCACTCCAGTACTACAGATGAAATACTTTGTATTCAGTTTAATGCAATTTTAGCAATTGCTTATTGTATTTTAGGGTAAGTGGCTCAATACGAGTTCAATTGTGGAATCATAGAACATCGGGCCTGTGTGATATAAGAATCATTTCATTCAGCCTCCTCAATTTACAGATGAGGAAATTGAGGCCTTGCAAGGAGGCATGGATTTTCTGTTTCTTTTTTTTTAATTGAAGTATAGTTGATTTACACTATTATATTAGTTTAGGTATACAACATCGTGATTCAATATTTTTATAGATTATACTCCACTTAAACTTATTACAAAATAATGGCTATATTTTCCTGTGCTGTACAATATATCCTAGTTGCTTATCTCTTTAATACATAGTAGTTTGTGTCTCTTAATCTCCTACCCCTATCTCACCCCTCCCTCTTTCTTTTCCCCCCGGTAAACAGTAGGTTTTTCTCTATATCTTTGTCTGTTTCTGTTTGTTATATATACATTTGTATGGTTTTTTTTTTTTAGATTCCACATATAAGTGATAACATGGAGTATTTTCTTTCTCCGTTTACTTATTTAACTAAGCATAATACCCTCTAGGTCATCCACATTGTTGCAAATGGCATAATTTCATTCTTTTTTATGGCTGAGTAACAAAAACCACAATGAGATATCACCTCACACCTGTCAGAATGGCTATCATCAAAAATAACACAAATATCAAATTTTGGCGAAAATGTGGAGAAAAGGGAACCCTAGTACACTGCTGATGGGAACATCAATTGCTGCAGTCACTAGGGAAAATAGTGTGGAAGTTCCACACAAAACTAAAAATGGAACTACCATATGACCCAGCAATTCCACTGCTGGGTATATATAGAAGAAAAAAATACTAATTTGAAAAGATACAAGCACCCTAATGTTAATAGCACCATCTGCAATAGCCAACACATGGACACAACCTAAGTGATCATCAACAGAGGAGTGGATAAAGAAGATGTGGTGTATATATATACAGAGGCATGGCTTTTCTGAGGTTGTTCACCTGGTCAGAGGGAGCCTCGGCCTCCTGTTTCTCAGGGATCTTTTCCTGTAAACCCTCTGTCTGACCTCCTCAGCACCTGAGGGAATCTGGACCTTCTTCCCCTGACCCATCCCAGCTCTTTCCACAGTGCAAGGCCTTCCATGCTTTCGGCAGATCAGGAATGAGGCTTGCATTCAGGCCATCCTTAGCACAACACAGGATTAAGAGAAATACATTTTGCAGACACCCTCAGGCCCCACTCCCACACAGTGCACCTCTACCCCTCTGGGAGCAGGAGGACTTCCTGTCTTGCAGCCACTTTCTGGAACCTCCAGTCACACCAGCCTCACTCCCAGTTTAGCCAGGCCCTGCCCCTGGCTGGAGATGCTACAGTTTGAAAGTGGAAACTCTCTCTTAAATTTGGAGTTTCTTGTTAGAGACTGGTGTTGCAGGAGCAGTGAGAGTGGTTCCCTTAGAAGACTGAGCCGGCTTAAAGCCATGAAAGAACTAAGCTAATAGTTGAGGAGCAGTGAGAACGCAAAGCTTGCATTTGGGAGAGGAAACTGGAAAAAAGTTGTTCCCTTTCCCCCATCAGTCACTCCAACTGGGGTTGAAAGGCAGTGAGATAAACATCTGAGTATGCTCAGCTAAAGAGAGCTGTCATTTCTCCTAATAAAGAAATAAAGCTTGAAGTCCACTCCCCTCCCATGCAGGAGGGAGCACCAATGATCAAATCCATAAGGCAGAGTTCTCCAGGGGCTCCCTGGACAAGGAAGGGCACAAGAGGTCAGGGGCAGGGCCGGCCCATGGCCAGAGACTAAGTGGTATCTGGGGTTTCCGTCAGAATATCTGACCAGCTGGGTTTTGCACGTTGCCATTTTGATGGTCTTGGCCACAGTCAGTGAGCCTGAGAAGCAAAGTCAAGTTTGTGGGAGTGTCCAAGGAGGTGGCTGCAACTGTCTGATCTAGGGGGCTGCTGCAAAGGGCTTTCACAGGCTGGACGACCCTGTTGGTGAGGTGAGTAAAGATGGTTTTGGCCGCCTCGGTTTCCCTCCCCTGGGTGTGCCTTATCCACATGTGTCCCTCAGTCTAAGGTCTTCAGTACTCACACCCTTCCCTCCACTAAAATCTCTCAGGAACGCTCAGGAACTTATTCACACTAACATGTAAATCACTGATTCCACTTCAGTGTGTTAGCCCTTTAGAGGGACGATTGCCTTTAAACGGGGATAAACACTTGTGGTTTTCAGTCTTGGCTGTGCATCAGCATCACTGGTGGTTCATTGAGAAATGAGGAAGCCCGGGCTCCGCTCAAACTCTGGAATATTAAAAAGCTTCACAGGTGATTCTCATGCACAACCAGGCCTGGAAACAAGTTCTAGTTAAGTGAGAGGTTCTGTGTGTGGTCCCTGGACCAGCAGTATCAGCATTGCCTGGAACTTAGGAATACTGATCTGTGGGCCTGAGCCTGGCCTCCTGAACTGGACATTCTGGGGGTGGGGCCCAGCCATCTATCGTTTATTAAATCTTCCAGGTGATTTCAATGCACGTTAAGTTTGAGAACCACTGATTTCAGCAAAAGAACCAAGGTCTAACTGGTAGACCTTGGATCAGGAGTGGGGGAAATGTGGATGGAGGCCAGGGGTGCCCTCTGAAACCACATTCCATAAATGGTGGGCTAGTCTGTGTACACATAAAGCCATCTGTGGTTACCTGTTGATCAATCAACTGAAGCTGTTTGAGATTTGCAGACCATCAGCTGTGTTAGAACCTTTTCTTCCAGTAGGAAAGACAGCTTTATTTAAAGTGGCAACAATGTGCTGGGTAGTAGTATTGATTGGTGGTGGTTATGTTGGTGGCCATGACTGGCTGTCTTCCTTCCTCTTGTGCTCCACAAGCCACAGACCACAAGTGAGGCTGGTGGACAGGGCAGAGGCAGAGGATAAGATTGTGGTAGAGGAAGTAAGTGATTTGATTTGTTATGCTAAAGTGGACTGAATTAGAGGCCATGGAACTCTTCTGCACAGTAAGTATTTCTTTAATTGTAAACTATCTCAAAAACAGTGATCCTAAAGTGCTCAACTGAAGGATGTCTTCATGGCCTGAAGCATACGTGGGAAAGATGTCCTGAACATTGGCTGAAATGTGAGGATGTTTCAGTTTTACTCAACCAGCACTATTCTTGATACTGGGCATACATGGATGAGCAAGAGGGACATGTTCCCTAGCCTCAGGGACTAGAAGGAAAAACAAACGGGTGGGAAGACCGCTAATGAAAAGGAGACAGGAAGGATGTTGTGTGAGTAACTGGCAGTTTCTCTGATCTTAGTTCTGGGGCCCAGGTAAGTCCTCTCTGGGTAAGTGATGCTTAATCAGAAAACTGAAGATTTACCAGGAATCGAGCAGGTGAAGGCATGCAGGGGAGGGAAGGAAAGAGGGAGGAGAAGAAAATTTATAGACAGCGGAAGAGCTCATGTGAAGGCCTGGAGTCGAGAGAGGGCATAGTATGGAAGTTTTAAGAACTGCCAGCTGAATATGCAAATCCTAGAAAGCACAGCGGACCCGATAGAAGGTGAGGTTAGAAAGGCAGCAAGTCTGGATTCCCCAGGGCCTAGGAAGTTAGGTGAAGGATTTGGACTAGGGCCTAAGGGCGATTGGAAGCCTCTGAGAGGTTTAAAGCAGTGGAAGAAGATGACAGATTTGCATGCTAAATAAATCTCTTGGCTGCATTTTGGAAAGTGGATTGGAGGGGGGTAGAGGGGGTATTGGGAGATAGGAGACATGTATTATACAGACCAAACTTATGAATGTTTGCTTAGGAAAAATCTGAAATGAACTAAGAAATTATGAGATTAAAATTGTGTTTGCTCTTACATTCTTTTTTCAGCCTCTTTTTCTTTGGATGAAGCCGGTTTACGGCAACCATCTTCAAAGAGTGTGTAAGTATCTAACATGTGGCGGACCTAGACAGTGCGTGGGTAACACAACCAACACTAGTTAAATACTAGTTGTTTTCAAATCACAGTATAAAACATGGTGCTGGACACCATGGGAGATTCCAGGAAGGCTTGGTCCTTGCCTACAAGAAACCAACAACTGAGTTATGGAAATAAACAAAAACACTTCAATGTCCATTGAAAATTCAGGCAGTATGTGATTAATTATCACAGTTGAGGATGGAATCATAAGTAGTTTCATGGAAGATGTAGGTCTTGGGCAAGGCTTTGAGGATCCTGGGAAGTGAGTAGACGGACAAGCATGGGGAGGACGTTCGAGGTGGGGGAGTAGGATGGGCAGTGGGCCTTGCGGTTGGATCCACATTTGTGGCTTCAAGTTGTCTTGGTTTTCAGGGAAAGTCAACCAAACCTCAGACATGACAGCAAAGCACACTAGCTTTTGGCAAAGAAGAAGGGAGTGGTGAATGTTGCCATCTTAATCAGTGGTCATTTTTCTGTTGTACCTGTTGGAACTGCAGCAGCACAGGGGCCTGTGGGTAGACTTGCTGGAAAGGGATTTGGGGTTGACTTGGAGGAGGCCTGGCAAGGGTGGGTGAGGGGCCTAGGCTCTGCTGCAGAGGACCACAGTGGGCCCTCACTAGCTGACCTGTCGGCCCAGAAGTCAGAGTGTTCTGGTTTTTCGAGCATTACCTAATACCAAGGCAGTTTAGAAGTTACATGTAACAGGAGGGCTCATTTCTGAAGCCCCACCCCTCACTCCCCCAGAAGCCCTAATGCTTTGCCCCTTAGCACTGAGGCAGTCTGCCTTGTGCAGGAAGCTCAACTGTTCTGAAGGGTAGACTTGGCTCTGAATTGCCCTCAAGTTTCAGGTGCAAAATGCCACGGGATGGCCACCTGCCATCATCCTGGGCAGGGGGTAGGGAGGCAGTGGAAGCGGAGAGGGATGGAAAGGGGACCCTGTAACAGCAGAGTCAGGTCTGGACCAGGCTGGGAGAAGACAGGCATGTCTCTGAGGTGCCTCCTGGGAGCCGTCTGTCATGGCCAGTGGGCCAGGATGAGAGGCTGAGCCAGGTGACGGGGGTGATGCAGGGAGTGTGTCTCAAAGTCTGTGAGGTGAGCTCAGAGGGGATGTTCTCAGGCAGAGCATTTCCAGCTGTGTGTGTTCCGTGCAGGTGCTTGTGGGGCTGCCTGGACTGAGGGCCAGGGAAGCTGAAATGTGGGGAGACCCAGAGACAGCCTGCGGACCCACCCTGTTTTCACTGGAGTTGGTCCTCCTTTATCTGTTTTATACTTTGGGGATCTGCTTAATAACTCATTTGGGGGGAAAAAAAGGATGCTGATGACAGAAATCAGTTTAAAATCTTTGTCAATTAAATGACTTTTCCACAATACGCTGCTTTGGTTCCTGCTTGAAAGAATGTCCCCCAAATAGGAAAGTGCTTGTTGAGAACCCCGACTCTGTGGTGCACACCGGGGTGGCAGTGCTGAGCCCCAAGGCCGGCTCAGCGTGTCCAGAGTGATGAGGCTCTGCTGGGGTCGCAGGGGCAGCGACGGGGAGGAAAAGGTAGAGAGCTGCCAGCAGGAAGAAGAACGATGGGCCAGTGTGAGTGCGCCCAGGGGTCCGCGGAGATGACAGTCCACCAGGACTGTGGAGGTGTGTTTGTCCAGGCAGGAAGCCACAGGGGATCCTGAGCCAGCCTCCCTTGGCACATCTCCTGACCTCAACTGCAGCGGAGCCCCGGGCACCTTGAGGATGGCAGGAGCTGTTGCTGGGAAACCCGCCGGTCCACCTGGCAGGGCCAACTCGTTCCTGATTTCGTGGTTGTGCTTGAGGGCTCCTTCCCATCCCCACTCCAGGCAGGATTCTCCACTGCACTCAGGTTGCTCAGCCTTCTCCCTTAGTCACCTCATGGCCTCACCGTCTGGGGAACATGTACTGAGCAGGTGGGGCACTAAGATCTAATGAAACAGCTGCCAAGGGGGAAGGGTCCGATGGGGACAGGGCACGGCGTAGGCTTTCCTCGACACACGCGGGATAGATGGTTCTATGAGCATGCTGGGGCTCTCCCACTGTGTGAAGACCCTTAGGCCAACACAGGTCTAACCGTATCTTGGTGGGTGGGAGTAACTGTATGATAAGATGACACCATTCCTGGTGTTGATGACTCAGAGAGGAGGCCTGCCTCTCAGACCAGGTATCGGGTTGGGCACAAGTGTCTGTGAAGGAGTAGGAGTGTGCCCACGAGGAGATAAATAGTAAAAATGAGGGGGCAGTAGAGGTGGGACATGGATCTGGCATTAATCTGAACATCGTATATGGAAAAGGCAGGGCCTGTGAGCCAACAGAAAGAGCTGGTCGTGGCTAGTTCTCAAAGTCGGAATGTTGGCTCAACTTCACCACGGATGGTGTTTTACATGTATGTTTTCCATATAACTAATCTAACCCTCATAGAAATGTTATAATATATGTACTCAGAGACGATAAGTAACCTGCCTAGAGTTGGTGGAGGCAGGATCAAACCTAGGTATTGGCTTGTGAGTCTGGACTCTCACCCACCAAGTTATATATACACCATTGCACAGCCTGGAATGCCTATTCTCCCCAAAGCTCAGAGCCAAGCAATGAGGGATGACAGAGCCAGGCCAGGCTCCCCCCCATCTTTTTTTGTTTAGAAAAGACAGCTAGGTATTGTAGACAGCAAATGGGTAAGGCAAGGGGTTCTCAAATGTGATCCCTGGACCAGCAGCTGCAGCATCACCCTTTGGGGCTTGGTAGAAATGCAAATTCTCTGACCCTATCTCAGACCTACCAAATCACAAACTCTGAGAATCATGATTTTGACACATGACAAAGTGTGAAAATCACTAACCCATCTCTGCCCTTGCCTATCTAAATGACAATGGGCAGGTAATTTCTGATCCTTGTTTCCTCATCTTTAAAATGAATGGCTCACTCCAGATTCATTTACTTTTTATTAATCCAACAAATACCTACCATGTGACAGATTCTGAGACTACAAAAACACTGTGCCTTCAGAATGGAAAAAAATGACAACCAGGTGGCTTGGGGTCATCTATGGTCACCACTCTGGGTTCAACCCTAGCTGATTCTTGCTGGAACAATTGTTAGAAACACTCTCTCTGTACCTTCCCTTTCTCCTAACTCCAATATATCTCCACACTGTTGCCAAAACCACATTTAAAGGGAGCATAACTCTGACCCTATTTCTCCTCGGTTAAAAACCTCCAATAGCTCCCTATTGTCTATGCTTTCCAAGTGGATCACAATGAAGGACCAGGCTGCTTGTGATACTTGGAAATGTCAGAGGCCTCAGACACAACTCTGCTCAGGACACATAGGCCTGCAGGATGGTTAGGAGTAAGGACTCCTGGCCAGCGAAGGTCCTAGGTTCTACGGAACATACGTCCTATGGATGAAAGAAGGAAAGGGTAAGAATCTTATGCAACATTTGGCAAAACTTTGCTCTTTCTTGGGGATCACATGACATTCCCCCAGGTAAACCTGGTTAAATTTCCTGCCTGCATTTCAAAACCTACAAAATGTTCAGAGCAGAAGAAAATGGATTTGTTGGCTCAGTACTCTCACCAGCGTGTTTGGTCTGCTGTGGCAACTGGAGCTGTTGTGCTCATCCATCAGCAGCCTGAATCAAGCCCCTGGGACTTAAGGACTGCAGTTAAACTCGATAGGCTGGGAACTTGCTCTCCAGGTTCATGTGCAGCCGCTGCTGTCTACATGGTTTTCTCACCCTCTGAAAAAGAACGAAGAACTGGTGATCAATGAGTCCATGAGAGTTTAGTGAGCACATACTCTACAACTGGCATTGTGTCAATTTTTCTGGATAAAAAAAGAAACCTGAGGGCTTCCCTGGTGGCACAGTGGTTGAGAGTCCGTCTGCTGATTCAGGGGACACAGGTTCGTGCCCCGGTCCGGGAAGATCCCACATTCCGTGGAGCGGCTAGGCCCGTAAGCCATGGCCGCTGAGTCTGCGCGTCCGGAGCCTGTGCTCCGCAACGGGAGAGGCCACAACAGTGAGAGGCCCGTGTACTGCAAAACAAAACAAACAAACAAAAAAGAAATCTGAGATGATTCCCCAAGGAACCCAACACTTCTTGCATCAGAAGAGGCAGTCTTCCAAGGTTTCTGCAATCCACAGCTTGGTGGCATCTACACACTGGGCAATCTATGCTTGAGCTGAGGTGGGTCTGGGACTGCTTAGCAATCTGTCTGGATGTTTGCCCTGAGTCTGTGCATCTTCCTGTGAAGGCCACCTCACTGGTACAAAAGGTTCCGTTTCAGAAAGACACGTGTTCTGAGTTGCATCTTTGGCTGTGCATGTAGGACTGGAAACCTTTGGAGAAAGAAGGAAGGCAAGGATGTTCAGGTTGTATTAGACTGTTAGATTTTGGGCTCAGCATCCCCTGGTAAAATCCTTCTAGGCATCTGTGGCAGAGTGGGAAGCTCACCAGAGCTTTGGCCCCACTTCCTGCTTATCTGACTGAGCTTGGGCCTCCCTGAGCTCAGTTTCTACTTTGCCACTGTGAGGACAGTGGCTGGTGCTTAGTTGGTGTTTGTGGAATTTGTTGAATGTAGAACATCTGGTTTTAATGCCATTGATGGTTTTATCTGTATCCCTTAGCTGAATTTTTAGAAATGTTTTTCTAAGTGTGCCCTGTGGAAATATAAGGCTGGGGGCCTCAAGATGTTTATTTGAAGAGATTCTTTCTGATCTACTGCTTTCCTTGTTCTGGTGAGAAGAAATTTGTGCTGTCTCTCTTCCACCTCCCCCCAATTCCCATGAAATGGAAGCTCTTTGAAGTCAGGGACCTTTTACTTGTTCACTGCTGTATCCTCAGTGCGAAATACAGACTGGATGATAGTAGGGTGAAAGTCAACAAATATTTTCTGAATGAATAGATAGATGAATGGATGGATGGATGAATAGATTGAGGGATGGAGGGATGAACCATTGGTTACATGGGACTTAACTCTCTTGGGAGATAGTGTCATATGGTGATTAGGAGGTGTGGAATCAGAGTGCCCAGGTTGGAACCCTGGCTTTTTTGATGAGTTGAATGTTTTAGCCAAGTTTCTTAACCTCATTCTATTTCTTCATCTGTAAAATGAGGCTAATACTTCAAAGCATTTCTATAAGGATTAAATGAAGTAATATGTGCAAAGTATCTAGAACAGTTCCTGGCGTATAGAAAAGTCCTGACATCTTGGCTATCATTGGCTTTGTGAACAGGAAGGTACACGTGGGGTTCCTGGAGCTGTTGGATTTCTGTCTTCTGCCCCACTGCCAACACTTTTTTTTCACGGTGTGACTTTGTGGAACACACTAACTGAAATTTGTTTTCTTTTGTTTTCTTAAAGTTCTCATGCCATTCAGTTTATATTATTGTGATCCTGTTACATTTCTTGTCCTGTTTTTGTTTTTGTTTTGTATTTGCTCCCATAGACAGTGGTAGAAATCCTGGGCTGAAGTAAAAAACGTCCATATTCATCATTAATAAAAGTAATAATAACAACAATAATGGCTACCTTTTATAGAGTTTGTGTGCTGGGCATTGTATACTTTTCTGGCTAAGTAATCTGATCCCTGACCTGGATCGGGGGTCATGGATACCCAGGTACTGACTGACTGTCTTATCTGACTTTGTCTCTGGGTTTGCTGAGGCCAAGCTTAGCTTCGTTCACTAGTTTCTCTCTGGTGTTAGTTTGACCACACATGCCTCACTTAGAGTTACTGCTTGATTGAATTAACTGCTTTGTCTTTGGAGGCAGATCTTTTTTTCCTTTGGACCCTTGAGATGTCTAAAATTCTGAGTTGTCTTTGTCCTTTTCTTGCCTTTTCTTTTCTTCCATTTCCATTTCTATTTCTATCTCCTTTTCATCTTCTCCATGTCTTCATTCATTCATTCAAGTTGCTCTCCTACCAAATTAGAGAAGTGGCAGTTCAAAAAAAGCAGCACAGCTGCCCGCCTCACAGCTCCACCTGTGACCAAAAGTAGCCCAGGAGCATGGCACACATGCAAATAGACTTGTCCTGATGTGCTGGAACGTTTTCCTTTTTGTAGTAAACTAAACCTTTGATTCACAAGGAAATGGACTTTAGCTTTATTGTAATTCCTATTTTGATAGTGTTTGGGCACAAATCATGAACTACACTTAGTGAAAATACTGAGTCACTGGAGGGCTTGGTGTTTCAGAAAGAGGAAGAGGAGGAGGTTCTTTGTTGCATTTTCAGAAGGAAGGGTGGTTGACAAGCATCATCTCAATCATTGGACAAACTCCCTTCACTTTACTCCTTTGAGCCTTTAGCTCAAGGGGAACAGGGTCCAACAGCAACCTTGATGTCTGTTGTTTTGGAGGCTCTGGTCACTTGGGGGACCTTTGAATGCTACACAGAGAAGCAGTGAGACTGGGCAGTCTGAGTCATGGGCATGCAGAGTGGGTGCCAGGTCACAGGGTCACCTGATCACTATTCCCTTTAGGGGGGGAACTACAGGAAAGGGATTGTTTCTGGGTGCAGAGTATTCATGGTGCCAACCTCCCTCCTGTGTGTGGGAAATGATGGTTATGTGCTTAAGTAGACAAGAGATCTTCCATGCTACACTTAAGCTGGAGCTTTTTGTTTTTCTTCTTAATTAGGGCTTTCTAGGGGCATTCCAATGAATAAGAGTTGAAAGAAGAGGGAAAGAAAAAGAAATCTTGAGAAGAAAGGAAGGACCAGCTTTTGACTGCCTAAGTTAGTGCTTCCTAAATCCCAAAGTAATGTCACCTGAATTTTTTTTTTTCCCACAGAAACCAACCAATCAGCCGAGTCATGGACTGACCACTCCAGATCTACTGAGTCAGGTTTTTAGAGGGTAGGGCCCGGAAATGTCTCTTATAATTATTCCGTGTAATTGGAACTACTTACTAGGAACTCTTGTGGGACTTTCCATTATTAAAAAAAGCAGGTTCTTCATACCAGTGATAATTGCTTGAGCACAGGGCCTATGTCTTCCTCACCTCGGTATCACTGACATCTAGCGTAATTCCTAGCACAGAGTTAGTGCTCAGTAAGCCTTTGTAGAAGTATCATGGAAGATATTTCTTGAAGGTGGCCATCAACTGTGCAAGACTGGGCGGGGGGAAGTATTGTTTGTGACGTGGAGGTGAAATTAATTAAGCCTATCATTTGGCGTGTACTGCCAAGTATTGGAAGGAAAACATGGTGGAAAGAATAACCTGGAGACTTTTTCTTTTGCGAGGGCTGTTTTCCAAAGCTCATGGTAACAAGGGCATCAAAGGTAATAACCACTAGGTTTTTATGACTATCTTCCAGGATTATTTATGACAGTCTTGGGACATAGATCATAGTTATACCAACCTGACCCTTGGTTTTCTCATAGGCAAAAAGGGGGCATGAACACTTGCCAGCTGCCTGTGTTGGAGAGAATTTGTCAGTATGACTAGAGGCCATCTGTCTAGCGTCAGAGGGCATTCAAGTATAGCCATAAAGAATTGGGCAGCCTGCAGCCTGCCATGGAGGCCAGGCTGTTACATACAATAAAGCACTAGCTTCTGAACATTGGCATCCATTCAAGTCACTCTGACATAGGTCTCTGCAATCTTTATTTGATCAGAATGAAAGTAATTTCCTTTTATAATTGTTCTTAGTCATAACATCTAATTATTTAAAGCACTATAAAGCTGGAAATCTCAACCATTAAGGACATTCTTTGATAAGGACCTGCCAAGTAGCTGTTGGCCATATTTGTAGATGGTGCCTGGGGACTGGGGATGCTGAGATGTGGTGTGAATCCCACTACTTCTTTGGCAGGGGTTGTGGGAACTGCTCTTCTCTTGGAAAAGTACAAATTGGCAAAACTTGAAGGGGTCCCTAGTGTGCATGAATTTGAGAACAAAAACATGAAAGGGAATTCAATTATGTAGTCTCTTGATCAAAGTGAAACAATGAAAATTAGTGTACAGAGAGGACTCTATACTAGGCTGTTACATTTAATCGTTGCAACTATTCTTCTTATTATTTTGATTTGGGAGAGGAGGAAGCTAAAGCTAGGACAGTTCAAACAATTACCCAAGGCCACACTGCTAGCAGTGCAGCCATATTTTAAACCAGGCTCTCTTAAATAATCTCTCTGTGATGCCCGGATGCCTTGACAAGAGGCAAATTCTGTGGAAGAATGAAATGATATTCATTTGCAGGAGAAATGAGAAATGGATTTAGTTGACTCAGTGTATAAAGGAAACACAGGAGATTGAGTATAGGCAGCAATGGAACTTGATATTATACACAGGGAGTACTCATATCACTTGGGGTCTCATTCTTGTTCTAGCTGAAATTAGTTAATTTATCCTTTATATATTAAAATTTTTGATCTCATAATATTTATCTAAAATAAAGAGTGGTTCTTAACCTTGGAATTCTTGTAAACTCTATGGATTGTGTCCCAAGGAAAATATATACACATACGACCCTTCCTTTAAAATCACCCACGTCCTTCCCTCCTGTTCCACCACACCTCTAATGTCAAGAAATCTTTCTCCAGATATGTAACTTTACAAATTGCTCTGACTTTCTGGGCCACAGACAATCTTTATAGTCTAGGGGCTGTCCAACCCACAGGCATCAGATTTTCTATACTCTAGTCTGTCCTGGGTCCTTTTTTTTTTTTTTGTGGTACACGGGCCTCTCACTGTTGTGGCCTCTCCCGTTGTGGAGCACAGGCTCCGGATGCGCAGGCTCAGTGGCCATGGCGCATGGACCCAGCCGCTCTGCGGCATGTGGGATCTTCCCAGACCGGGGCACGAACCTGTGTCCCCTGCATCGGCAGGCGGACTCTCAACGACTGCGCCACCAGGGAAGCCCCTGTTCTGGGTTCTTATGGATGTATTTTCTCTTTTTTTTCCCAGCCTTAAGAAAATTCCTACAATAAACTTTATCCAGGTGTTTGACCACCTTTTACTCCTATATTTTTTACGTCATCCTCCTGGGTTGCCCTTTTTATCTGATTGCTTCCTCCAAGAGCAATTTTAATGTCAGGTCAGGTATGCTTAAGGATACTTTTGTTATGCTACAATATTTGAATGACAGTTTGGTTGGATTTAAAGTTATAGGTTCAATGGTCTTTTCTTCTATACTTTAAAAATATTTTTTCATTGTCTATTTGCATCCAGTTTTGCTATTGAAAATTGTACTATCAGTATGATTCTTGTTCCTCAGCTGTTAATATGATCTTATCAGAAGATCACCAAGAATAAAGTTAAATGGCAGATTAGGAGAAGAAATTTGTATTGAGTAAAACTTATTATATCTAGAATTATACATATAAAATATACGAATAACTCCTGGTAATCAACAAGAAAAAGACAGCAACCCCAGTAGAGAAATTGGCAAAGAAATGAAAAAAGTTTTTGAGAAGAGGAAATCCAGGAGGTTAGGAAGTGTATGAAGAGATGCCCAAATTTATTAGCATTAGTAATGTAAAATAAAACCACAATGAAATATCACTACATCTATTAGTTTGGCAAAAATTAGAAAGCTGGATGATACCAAGTTTGGTGGTGAAATTGAAATGGAAATACATAAAGCCTCATGGAACTGCTGGTGGGAGTCCTGGTTGTATTTAGTCAACTTAAATACATGCATATCCTTTGACCTAGTAATTCTATTTCTGGGCGTATAATTCCAAGGAAATGTTCACATGCCTCTGTAAAAGGATGCATATCAGAATGTTGATGTACTGTTTGTGGAGGGAGAGGTTGGAAACAATCTGGTTAAGTATGATGCAGTGCTGCATTCCACTGAATACTTTCAAGCCATTAGGAGTGACAGATGAAATGTATACATAGCAATGGGGATGGATTTTACAACATAGTTCTGAGTTAAAAAGTAAGAAACCATATGAGCTCTATAATACAGCACCACTTATGTGAATTAAAAATCTATGTGAGCAAAACAATACACACTGTGTAAGAACAGATACAAATGTCTACAGATAAAAGGATTGACATCAACCAGATGAAAATAGTTGCTTTGATTGGAATGGTGGGTATCTGGTGGAGGTGAGGGGAGTCAGAAAAAAGAATAGGCATGGTAGATAGGGAGGAAAGTGAATTAATGAATAAATTAATGAACAAATAAATAAATAAATAAATAAATGAGTCCATCATGGACCAATGATGATAAAGTGCCATGGATGAAGAGGATGATTAAAGCCCAAATGAAAAGGGAAAAATAGCCTAATGTAGACAATGGCACATAATGAGCACTTAGTAAATATTTGTTGAATGAAGAAATGCAGCCTGTGGTGAATCATTTTTGCAAAGCTAAGAGTTCTTTACTGAATTATTTTAGGGGTTTTGATTTTGGCATATCAATTTTTAAAAAATGTGAACACACCGGTATTTCAAGACATCTGGATGGCATTAACAGAATTTGTTTCTTCAACTTCTTGAGGTATTGCACAAACATGGACTCCTTGTCCTCTTTCAAACTATGCCATGTAGTTTGACTTTTGATTCTGACTTATGGAAAATGTCTTCCCAGCAAATGTTTGCCTTTTTGATCAAATCTTGGTTCCCAAATACCTGCCTATATGTGGTCACTGATATCTACTTTGATATCCACTTTCTTTGCTGGAGGCACTGAGTTGGACCCTGCTTCCTGAGCTTTGAGGTTGTCAGCAGTGGCAGGGTTAAAAGTTGGCCATGTCGGTGGATGTGCTGACATTTTTTTCTCTGTCACTATACAAGATTTGATTTCTTACAGCACCTCCAGTTTTGTCCTTGTCCTCCTCTCTTTCCAGAGGATTTATCCCTGGGGATATACACTTCTATTGATCTGCTCCAGGTTTTAATATTAGTGATCCTATATTTCTGCTAATAAACATAGTTCACATTTGGCTTTCACTGATTTCAACTTAACGAATATATATTTGTGTTAATTATTTAAAATTCCAGCTCTAGTCAGATGAACTTGTGTCTTACACCTAGCTTATCACCTAGTAGCCCTGTGATACTGGGCAAATTAAATTTCCTAAGCATTTGTTTGTTCTTCTGAACAATATGGGTAGAAGTTTTCTCATAGAGTTGTGGTGACGAGATAATGTAGTTAAGGCTCCACATGGAGCTTGGTGCATAATAAGTTATTATTATTACTTCATGGAAATCATTATGCTAGGCCTGTGAGGAGACACAAAGATAAATAAGAAAAAAGTTCTTAATTTCATGGAACTTGGAGAGAATAAGACAGATGCCCAAACTACCGAGCAACGTGAGAGAGGACCATTGAGGTCACATATCCTCCTAAGAAGCCTGTGAGACATTCAGAGAACTGCTTCTTCATTTTATAAACAAGGAAACTGAGACTCAGAGGTTTATGTGACTTGGTTAAGGGGACATAGCTAGTGAGTGCCAGAGCCTTGTTGGGAACCCATGTCTCCTCTGATGGAGCCAGGCCTGATGGATGTGTCCCTGTTTCCATGGATACACTTCAGTGTGGCCCAAGGCCTTGTAGCACTGCTACCTGCCAGGTCACTGACTGGAGCCTCCATGTCCTAAAGCCCAGAGGCTTTGTGTTGAGGGCTCATAACTCAGCCAGGAGATAGATTTTGTTTTCTGAGTGAGTTTGGTTGGTTTATGTGGCTGGTTTATGTGGACAACATTTCTTCTCAAGACCTGCTTTCAAACCAACAACCCATTAGAGACAGTAATTCATTAAATTCATCACTTCATTTGAATGAACTTTTATTGAGAGACAGATATGCTCCGGGTCCTTTGTTGGCACTGGGGAGACAAAGATGAAACCTCCTTGCAGAGCCTACAGAGGCATGCAACAATTTACTGCCACATAACAAACAGACAAAGTGCTCCAGGACCTGAGGAAAGTGGGCCGGATATTTTCTGGATGAGGAGGTTTGGTGGGTCAGAACATTTTCCACTGGAAGGATGCTGATAAATGAGGAGATGATGATTTTCGGGTGAGGAACTGGAGAACAGGAACCGAGACAGAGAGGACAGCAGTGTCAAAGGCAGGAGCTGCACGGGTGCAGAGTGGCGCTTAGAAGGCACTGGGGACCAGTGGCAGGGGTGGGCGCAAGTGGGCCATGAGCCTGGGAAGGTAGACAAGGATGAGATTGCCAGCGGTCTTCTGTGCCTCCAGCTCTGTGGCTGAAGGGACCAGGTGAAGGCTTTTTAAGCTGGAGAATGGCATGATTCGATGTAGGTTGTGTGAGACGGCTGTGAGGCAGTGTGGAGGGCAGAGCAGCACGGCCCCAGACCGGCCGGAGGGGGCCCAAGTCAGGTGGTCTTGACCCCAGACTGATGAGGTCATTAGGGCCTGAGCATGTGGACTTCAGGTACCCAGTGGCAGAAGGCAACCAAACTGGGAAGAAGTCCATGGCCTAACACCCCAAACACTCTCAGGGGGTGAACCCCATTACTTTTCCGCCGAGTCACTTCATACAGACAGGTGTTGCCGGCTCGGAGGGAGGCTTCTTCACATAACGTCTGCAAGTTCTCTTCGAGCACCCAGCTCCAGTTAAAGAGCCCGGGCGTCTTCTTTCTGCGCTGAGGGAGCTGGCCTCTTTCTCCGTGGGCATGCGGACCATCAGAATCGGTGTTGCCCCTATTTAAGCATGATTAGGCCTGGCCATTTTGGTGGTAGCTGGGGGGCAAGGGGAAGCGCTAACGTGCTTCAAAATGGAATACACAGAAAAGCAATATTAAAAGAACGAGGAGGTTGTTTAGTGAGGCTTGAAGAGTCTACAGGTGTTTCCTCCTGTGTTGAGAACCAGTGTCCCCTGGGAATCGCATTTCCCGTCGAGCAGGGCCCAGGGTGGACTGAGCGCTGCTGATACCCCGGTGGTGGAGAGGCCTGAATGGGTGCCACAGAAAACCCAGAGCTTTCCAGGGGGTCTTAGGGCCCATCGCTGCACGGAGGGGGGCACGACTGGACACACACGCTCACAGAGTTCACACTCACGCACACTTGCCCAAGCCCCGCGCACCCTGGCACCCGGTGGGGTTGCGTCCCGCGGCCCACGGCCTCCTGGGCCGGCTGGTTGTGCAGATCCAGCCGGCTGGCCGCGAGCATGTCACATGGCGGGGTGGGCCGCCGGTGGGCCCGTGAGCGCGCGCAGGGGGGTGACGGGCGCCCCGCTGGAGAAGAGGGGCGGCGGCGGCGCCCGGGGTGGGAGGATGTGATGACGCTGTGCCCCCGCCGCGGGAACTCAGGCCTTTAAAAGCCGAGGAAACAGCCTTGAGCAGGCGGTGGCTCCACTGGAGGCAAGCACACCCGGGTCTCACATTAAAGAAGCCAAACTGTCTGCTTCAAAGAGAAAAGGCAACATCCTGTCGCAGGCCATGCTCTGGCAAAAACGTAAGTGGTTTGGCCGTGGCTGTCGGAGCCGAGTCAGCGAGGGAGGGCCTGGGCTTCGCCAGGCATCCGGGAGCCGGGGAGGTGCGGGGTGTGGTGGGGGGGGGGTGACTGGCAGCGGGGTCCCGGTCCCCAGCCAGGGGAGCAGGAGGGACGAGGTAGGCGAGATGGAGCGGGGTGGAGAAACCAACCTGTCAGAGGTGATGCTGATTTTCCAGCCTGGAGGGGAACGAACTAGTGTTCCAAGGTGGGACAGCTCATCCTGTCTCCGCTGCCCGCATGAATCACTGTGGTGAAGAAAGGGCAGCTGATGATTCACAAAACACAATTTGGAGGGGAAAGCGTGGAGCTCTTTACCAGAGTGCCTTTACTTTTATAAACAGCTACTCTTTAGCCTGTGGTTCAGTTCCGTGGGCCTGTTTCTCTCTGAGTTACTGAGCTTTCTGCCAAAGGCACGATGTGTCTCTGTGACTGCATCGGGACGATGTGAAAACTTGGCTTGTCAAGCCTGTCCTCACCTGCTTTGCTGTCTTTCTCCTGTCATTCTGCTTCCCCTCTTGTGTGTCCCCGCGCAATGGGGCGCGGGTTTACCTCTAACCTTAATGTTTATCCCTGGAGTTGGATGGAACATCTGTGAACTTTAGTTTCCATATGTGGGACTGAACAGAGACTCGTGTTATTAATAATTGAAATCACACAGAGATTATCAACAACATTCCTTTCTCAGAAAAACAAAGTCAACTCAATGGCCTCATGAGAGTTGAACCTTCCTGGGGCTCAGTTCTGTACTTCCTCAAGAAAGAAGTAGTATCAAAAAATTTCTCTGTCTTTTTAAAGGTGCTTAGGTCTTTAAAATGCCTTTTAATGAATTCAGGTACACCCTACCTCAAGCAAACTTAATATAAGAGAAACTAGATTTACACAGAAAGATACATTAGGGAGTGTTTATTTATTTTCCAAAAGATATTCTAATGGAGACCTTACAGTTCTGAAAATATACCATCATTGATTAAGTCATAACTTACAGTCACTTATCAGCAGTTCATTGTTTCCTTTATTTCTTGTGTAAATTCTCTGCATCTGAGCTTGTTAATGTGTAATGTGAAGGAACGATTTCAAAATTTCTCAGATTGTGAAGTCTCATCATTGTTCGATGTTGGCAAGATGCAATTTTTTTCTTCAATGAAAGAAGTGAATTCTAATTTGCATTTGAGAGTTATGGAATCCTTCCAAGGTAACTAGGGATATTCTAGTATGGGTGGTGGCCACCGCTCCCAGGAGCAGGATACAGCAAGACCCTCCCCTGCGGGGGCGAAGGCAGCCGGCCCTGCGGGAGTGCATTAATGGTGGTAGGTGGGCATTAATGTCCCTACTGGGAGCTGCTGAGTGTCCATATGCCTGGACCCCGACACTTAGAGCTCGATCTGTGGATTTTATGTGAGCCCCTGGAGGGACTTCTGCCTTTATTCCTACCTACCCAGAGAAAGTCACTTTCTTCTTTTTTTAATCCTCAGGTTTCTTATATGTAAAATGGGGTAAAAATGATACCCATTCCACAGAGATACCCTTAGTAAGATGAGATGCCACCGAGATGATGTTGATTGCTCTGGTTCTGCTTCAGTGCCTGAGATATGGGTTGCTTCCTTGCACTCATGAGCTGCCATATTTCCCCCTCTTTGTTACACACTGCATTTTTTCTTTAGCTCCACCTATGAGATTAACAATTTTTTTTTAAAGGGGATGCTAGAGGCACGTTTCCTGCTCACTCCCTGGAAGTCACTCAGGTGCAGCAAAACTCCATCCCCAGGGAGACCACGTTGTAAATTCGTCATTGGAAAAACTGGGGTGAACGATTCTACCTGTTCAGATGCACATAATCAAAATTCTTTTTAATTGATCTTTGGCACCTTAAAGGAAATTAGGAAAGGCCCTGGGCACTGGGCCCATCCCCTTACCCTAAGTGAGGCCCTTGTCTAAGGCACTGAGGGCACGTGGGTGACTAAACCCTGTGGGAAAACCAGTAAAAACAGGGCAGCATTGTCAGCCCACTTAGAATCACCTGATGGAAGGTCAGAATTTGAAATCAGGCACCAAGAGCGCTGAAAAGGCACTTTCTTTTTTCAGAAAACACCCTTGAGGCCTGAGCTGAAATGACTGTACTATGGGGTTCTGGAAAGGGTTAAGAAAACATTCACCTTGTAGATGTTGCCTCCTCCCTACCTGGCCCGTGCCCCTGTTTGTGGACTAAATGTGAACATGGGCTTTGCTTCAGATCAGCTCAGAACTGTGGGCACACAGAGGTAGAAATCTTCAAGTCACAGCCATGAATTTGAGATTTGCTTGACCGGCCAGTTGGACAAAGTCATGCTCCCTGCAGATCCACCCACTGCCACCACACCTCCCCCCACCCCCTGCCCCCGCCAAGGTTCTGCACTTGGTCCAGCAGATGCCGCGTAGATATGAAGAACTCACATCCACCCCAGCAAGAAGCCCTTGTTAAGGCCAACTAGTCACGGTGCCGTAGAAATAGCAGGCACGATGGAGTGAGACAGGCCTGGGTTTGAAAGTTCGCTCTGCAGCTTAATTATTTAACCTTTTCCCATTCTTACAAAACTGGAAAATGGGGGATCTAATGCCTGCCTTACAAGGTTTTTGTCAGAACTAAAGTAGAGAATGGGGGAAGTGTCATCATGTCTCCTGAGAATTAATGACAGTGGTAAGAGAGCACCTTCCCTACTGGGACACCTTTTGTGGGCCCATCTCGAGTGATTAGGGCTATGCCAAATCCTTTCTAATCATTTCCCACACTTTGATTAGCATAGTTAAAAAGGCACAGCAAAATATCTTTGAACGATAGGACCTTACATACAGTTTTCCAAGGGTCTAAATCAGAGGTCTGCCAACTGTGGCCTGAGTGCCAAATCAGTCCCACTGCCTGTTTTCATAAATAAAAATTGATTGGGACGTGGCCATGTCTATTCATTTACATATTGTCTAGGGCTGCTTCTGATACAATGGAAGAATTGAGTAGGTGCCACAGAGACCATATGGCCTCTGCAAACAATATTACTATCTGGCCCTTTACAGACAAGGTTTGCCAACCTCTGGTTTAAGATGATTTGGGTAGTACTTAGGATGTTTATTTCCCTAAGTTACTGGGTATCATGGGCTTGCACAATGCCAGCACCAATGGGAGACAAACCTTGCAGTCAACTGATTACATGATTTGCCCAATGCCGAAATTTGACTTGGTTGACTTCTTCCTTAAAAGCAGTGGAAGCGTGTATAATAAACTCAACACCATATGTTAGAAAATGAATGAATTGAACAACTGCTTTTTATTGTTATTTATGTTAGAGAAAGATCTACATGATAACAGAAGGCCTGCTTGACTGATTTTCTTTGAATTGACTGCTTGTCTTGATGCCCCATAGACTTGGTCTTGGTATTTCTTTGCTGTAGTGCTCAAGGAGTCATCTTAAGAACAGGAAGGGCTTCCCTGGTGGCGCAGTGGTTGAGAGTCCACCTGCCAATGCAGGGGACACGGGTTTGTGCCCTGGTCCGGGAAGATCCCACATGCCGCGGAGCGGCTGGGCCCGTGAACCATGGCCGCTGAGCCTGCGCGTCCGGAGCCTGTGCTCCGCAGCGGGAGAGGCCACAACAGTGAGAGGCCTGTGTACTGCAAAAAAAAAAAAAAAAAAAGAACAGGAAATACTTATTATCAAATTATTATGGCATGAATGTTTACTTTCAGACAACTTGAACGGAGCAGAGTTTCACCAAATAGATAAATTAAGGTCTCAAAATTCTCATTGACATAGAACTCTATACTTTCTCCAAGCTTCCACTAAATAGCCAACTTTTTGAGTTAAAAGTTCAGTTAAAGGTAAGAAAAACTTGTAATATACATATAATTTTTGGAACTCTATCTCCTGCATAAATTCAGATGAACTTACAACAAGAAGTAATTTCGGTCTGTGGACTGCTTCTAATATTTCTAGTCTGTGTTATAACCTTTGCTTACTTAATAAGCCTAATAAACACCTTTACTTCTTACCGAGTTTATCTGTTGATGCAGTGGTTCTTGTTGATTAGGACAATTAGGATCCAAAAGATATTCACGAATTCATGTGCACAGGGGGAGGTGAAATAAGTGACACACATCTACTAAGCACACAGATTAATCGGTAAAAGAGCTGATGATTTTCAAGGTGGACACTTTACTTCTTCTCCCTATATTAACTAAATGAAAAACCAACCATGTCCCCCTCTACAGCCCCAAAGTTTATGAGTCAGAGGTTTTGAAAGCTCTCTTCTGATTCAAAGCTGCAAATTTGTTCTGTTGTGAGGAACAAAAAAGGGCCAGGGTTGTCCACACTTATTTTTTTTTTATTTTTTATTTTTTTGCGGTACGCGGGCCTCTCACTGCTGTGGCCTCTCCCGTTGCGGAGCACAGGCTCCGGACGTGCAGGCTCAGCGGCCATGGCTCACGGGCCCAGCCGCTCCGCGGCATGTCGGATCTTCCCGGACTGGGGCACGAACCCGTGTCCCCTGCATCGGCAGGAGCACTCTCAACCGCTGCGCCACCAGGGAAGCCCTGTCCACATTTATTAGCTAAATATCTGGACATTTAATTCACTTAGAAGTGCTGTAAATTTTTGCTTTTAAACTTTCTCATTACGAAGTAAAGATATTAGGTTTTTGTCCTTCTGACTTCTTTCTAAAGTGGCTTGTTTCCCACTAAATGAAGATGTCCACCAATTTCTCACTTTGAGCCAGAGAAACCAGGGTTGGCTAATTGATTATGATCATTAACATATTTTTCAGCTTTATGAAATACTTAGTAACATTGTGGCTTTCTCATTTTTGTTGAGAAACTGCTTGATAGAGTGGGCCTGGGATGGAGAGGCTTCCTCTGAAACCCTCTTGTCCTGGTTGTGTGATGCTAAGACAAAGCGTTACTCTTGCAGGCAGGAAACATGGATTCTACTTTCCAACCTCTGGGTAATTAGGTGTGGGACCTTAGGCAAGCCACCTAACCACTGTGGGTCTCAAGTGCTCCAGCTGTAAAATGGGACTTCTGTTTTCCTGGCTGAGGACAAGGAGACTGGACTTGACTGAAATCCTTTTCCACCTCGAGTTGCTGAGTCTTCATGAGTGCTTATAAAAAATAAATACATATTTTCAAATGCATCCCAGGTGATTCTAATGTGCAGTAGAGCTGAGAACTGTTGACCTGGAGGCTGAAATTGATGGCTTATAATATACTTTGGGACATTGCACCACTATGAGCAGAACATGTTCAATCCTTTTCATAGGGATAAATGTCAGCTCTGGGGTGTTGAGTGCTTCCCTGGTGCCATGCAGTATACCAGATGTTCTGTTGGATCAGTTTGGATTGCATTTGGTGGTTATTGAAGAGACCAGAAAATACATGGATTTAAATAAATAAGACAGTGGAATAGTTTCTCTCACACAAAAATGTCCATAGTAGTCTGCAGGGGCTGTATGGAGGCTCTAAGTGCCGACAGTGTCTCAGGCTACTTCTGTCTTTCTGGTCTGAGGTCCTTGGCATGTGGCCTTTGTCCTCAAGTTTGCTTCATAGTTGCACTGTAGCTCCAACCATCGCACCTGTGTTTCAGACAATGAAGAAGAAGAAAAGGGAAAGGCCAAAAAATCATGCTTCTCTATCATGGTGTCTCCCCACCAACACACAACTTCTGCTGACATCTAATGGCTATTCCTATCTGCAAGGGAGAATAGTGTAATTGTTTAGCTGGGCACATTGCCAACCTTCCAAAATGTCACGGTTGACAGTAAGGAAGGAGAGGGCAGATGTTGGGTGTGGCAACCACCAGTCTTTGCCACACGTTGAGTGTATTATCTCATTTAATCCTCATAAAAATTCCATGAGGTAGATTCTGTTTTAAGCTCTGTTTCATAGATGAGAAAACTGAAGCTTAAAGATGAGGTTAGTAACTCACTCTGAGTGCTGTCTTGCTAAGCTGTCCTGTCTCTCTACCATGGTGCCCGTCTCACTCACAGGGCTTAAGAGGATGCTCTTGGTAGAAGCACAGGCCTTCCATGTTAGATAAAGGACCAGTGACAAAATGAAGTACACCAGCTGGCAGATGTCTGTTCATACTTTGGAAACATTTTGGGTGCATGTGTTTCAGCTCGCTTAGTGAAGGAAATGAAGTTTTGGCTTTCCTGCTATACCTCCTTCACTGGGCTCTGCAGATACTTTAGCTGAAATGGAGGGTTCAAAGGGGAGGGAAGGACCTAGCATTGCCCCAAAATAACATAGCCTGTTTGTTTTCTTGGGAGCCCTGTGTGGCAGCCTGTGCTGGGAGCCAAGGCTTTTGCCTTCTCGGCACTTCCTTCATTCTGAACTGTCTAGAGTTTGGAAGACTCAGGCTCTCCCCTCACGTGTGTGTGTGTGTGTGTGTGTGTGTGTGTGTAAGTGAGGTGTGGAAAGCAAGGTAGAGGGGGTTATTTTGAATTAGAGAGTGACAACTCTGTTCTTTCTCTCCCTTCAGGGTTTAAAGCTCAGCCTCTGGGGCAGGCAGATCTGAATTTGAATCCTAGATTTATGCCTCACTGGTTGTATGAAGCCAGCTTTGCCTCACTTTGCTGCCATTTCCTTGTATGTACAAGGGGAATGCAGTTTTTCATAGGGTTGTGGTAAGTGTTTACTACTGTGCTTGGCATTAAGTCAACACTCAATAGCTATTAGTTACTATTATTATGTTCCTGTTCTCGCTCACTCTACCTCTGAGGACAAAGTTTATGCAGCCAAGCCTAGATTACAGTTTGTATGGCCTCTGAGTTCTGCCTTTCTTGTGAAATAGCAGGATGCATATTTCCAGTCTTTTAACTCATGGTGGGGTTAGTGATCAGGGCTTACATGGATGGTTAAGCTGGCCATCCTGTGACCAGACTTGGAACTTGGGCCACAATTTCCTACCAGCCTCATAAGGTGGGAGGGTGGAAGGCTTGTATTGACTGGCAAACTTGTGTTTGTTTTTTAAATTCACAAGATTGGACTTGAGGTGTTGTAATCTAGCTTGAAGTATGCAAGAAATAGAACAAATGATACTGAAAACTGAAACAGCAATGTGCTGCCTCCTTTTCTTAGTAATGGTTTCATTAGTATCACTTTCTGGGAAGAGCAGGTAGCCAAAGAATTACAAACCAGAGTCATACTCAGACCAGGTGTTGGGACCAAAAAGGATTTGACCACACTTAAGAAAGATGAATTACTTTTTAATTCTCTAGAAAGAATCATAAATTTAATTGGAAGAGGAGTACAAAGATTGCTATAACCTTCCAGGACTGAGAAATGCTGCGAAGACAGAAAACAAAGGAAAAAGGGAGGCAAGAGAGTTGAAGATAGAAACAAGTTTTAATGCTGGATGAAAGAAACACCAACTTAGGAAAGAAAGGTATAGAAGGAAAATCAACCATCCATTTGTCATCCCATGCAAGCATCCAATAATGGAATTATTTCCAGCTAGGGAAGTCAACCAATGAAGTAAATACCTTCAGCAGGAGGGAGAGGAAAATGGAATCAGGGAAGGTGTCATGGAGCATATATATGGCTTCAGATGTGGATCCTCAAGAACAAATGGTAATCAGTCTTCTTGCTTAGATTCTGGGGAAGGAAGAGCATCTTAGGACGTAAAATATTATCACTGGGAAGAAAATCCAACTCTATCTATCTAGGCTGGTGTCTGAAACATTTTTGTCACAACCCCCTTTATTCAAACCAAATCTACTGCAGACCTCTGATACAAAAGTAAAAATGGAGCACTTTTGGGAGGCTCTTGGAGCTCTGATTGCTCATTCACCTGCTTCCTTCCCTTTCTTGGCAAAAAATTCCCTTTATAGGCACCTTTACTCTATTCCAGAGTTTTTGATTATGGCCTGACAATCCTGACCTGGACCAGTCTTCCACTCCTTAGCAAGAATTCTGATACCTGGTCACAGATCCTTGGTTTAAATACTTCCAGGGTAAGGACCTCACTCCTAGAGAAAAGTGAGTCACTGTGAAGCATGTTGTATTCATTTCCGTGAAAGTCGTGTTTTCAGTCTACATAGGTATCTTGTGAATAAGGAAGGGGGTACATTCCTCAAAGATTGACCTAGTGATGTCTTTCCCAGGCTTGCTGTTCTGACTTCTTCAGTGTCCTTCACCAGGGATTTCCCCCACATCATAAGGCCATTGGTTAGTAAACCAGAGACTTAACAAAAAAGCTCCTTTTGACTGGCAGTTACATCTCACATCATGAATCAATTATTAGGGCTGCCTTCACTCATGTAGGCTGTACCCAGGCCACCATGAGCCTTGAGTCTTGGGCAGTTGGGTCTGACCCCAAATATATAGCTGATGCTGGGTCCGAAGAGTCCTTCCTCCAAGGAAGTGTTCCCTACCTGAGGGTCTCAGGAAAATTTTATTTATTTTATAAGAGTCTTTGGTCTTGGAAATCCTAAACTAGATATTGCTTAAATCAAGGAACAAACAACTGAATGTCCTCAGTTCCTAACCACAGGTTTTTCCTGTTCTAGATCATACTGGCAATGAGATTTAGGCTTTGTGTCTCAGTCCAAAGAGGGAAGGTGTATCTGTCTCCTCTGCCCCATCTCCTCATTCTGGTGCTGCCTTTCCATAGAATTTGGGTGGGAACCCTGGGTTGGTTCACTCCCTGATGTGGTCTCATGCTCTCAGTGTAGGTCCCTTCTTCCCCCATTTTGATCCCTGTTGCTCTAGATAAAGCTGAGGCAATACCCAATATGTCAGCCAGAAGTCTGTCTTGCTCTATAGCTGATAAAACTTCCTCTCTGACCACTGAAGAGCCCTCCCTCATCCACTGCCATGTTTGCATCCCATATGTGATATGTGCTCCTAGGTTTCTGGTCCTTTGAAGATGTATCCATGACTATGGCTTCAGTCATGGCTGTGTCCCTGTTCTTTTGGAGATACATACAGGTTCCTTGAGGGGCTACATCTTACTCTGTCTGCCACTCAAAAATCTCCAAGGTACTCTTTCCTGGAGTTGTCCTTTAAAAAGTCAGATCTGCCACAAACCTAATCCTCTGGTGGCTTTGGAAGAAAACAGTCCTGCTCAGCTCATGGTATCTTTACGACAGGTCAGTGTCAGGATTTTGATGTCTCCTCTCCAGGCTTGCTCTGTTTGCATGTGAGGTCTTTGACCAGTCTCTCTGCAGCATCATTGGCCTCCCTGTCTCCTAAACAGGGCCATCCTGCTGCTGGGGACATAGGCCCAAGTACCTGAGGGATGACTTCCAGGAATACAAGGAAGGCAGACAGGCTTTGCTGGAGGAAGAAGGCCTTGGGTATATTGAGGATAGAGACATTCAGTATCAGGATGCAGCAGGATGAGGGCAAGTTAGGGTCACTGTACCAAGGCTACTTCTCTGATGAGTGATAGACCACAGATTTTTGGCTGAGAACAAAGGAGAAACAGCCATCTCTTGAAAACCTATTACATGCTAGGTGTTTGGTTAATTTCATACAATCCTCATGATAACCCCATGAGATGGAGATCATTATTCTCATTTAACAAATGGAGAAACTGAGGCACACACAAGTTAAATTATTTGCCAAGGGTCACATAGTGATAAGCTATGTAGTAGGCTTTCCAAACTAGATCTGCTTCGGTTCCAAACAACGCCACACCACTTTTCAATGCCAAGGATTTTAGGGTTGCATTAGATGCTTCTTCCCTTCCTAATTAAAATAAATGCACCATTAGAAGGAGGTGGTCTCTGACTTCACTGAGAGTAATTGTAGCCTGACTCAAAAGCCCCTGCAATTATGAATCTCAGAAAGTTAGATTTGAGACTCAGCCTAGAACTTCTGAAGCCAGCTGCTTTCCATCTTGGAATCTGAATTCCTAGGACTGGTCTTCCCCTAGTGGGCTAATCAGCCAAGATAGGATAAGTGAAACATCTTTGGGGTTTATCCAGGGTCCGTAGGCTGAGGAAGGATCCTGAACATCTGGGGCTCCTTTGTTACATCTTGGGCAAGTCTTCCATTCATGGTGTGGGCTGAGCCTAACCCCAGAACCATCTCCCTGCACTGGAGACAGAACAGTCGAGCCTCATGCACTCTTCTCTTTATACAGCCCCTGGAGGCTGGGGCCCCTGGCTGGCTGCTCATTCAAGCCCAACTGAATCAAGTGAGGCTTGGACTTGACATGCTACAGAAAGGCTTTCCCACCCAATTTACACTAGATTGTAGTTTACATTTTTTTAAATGTAGACGAACAAAGAAATCCCATATACATGTAAATTTAGGTTTTTATTATTAAAAACCTAATTAGGTTATTATTATTCAATCAAATAATAATAATTATCATAATAATTCAATTATGAGGCAGATGCAGCTCTGTCACCATTTGTAATTCTAGGTTTGCTTGTGCAATTATTTGATTAAATCTATATTCCCTACTGGACTAGACAGTAAACTCCATGATGGCAGGGGCATGGTTTCCTCCGCTCTGTTCACAGAATGCACTGCCAGGGATCTCCTACTGTTGACCCCACCCTGGGACATGGTATCTGAGACGGGAGCTCTTTCTGCTCTGGTGACCCCAGTTTCTGTAAAAGGCGGGCAGATGCAGCTGGTTTCTCAGGTGGACCTATCCGCTGTCATTTCAGTCGAAAAATACCAAAAATAAAACTTTGCGGGGAATTGTGTGGGTCTCTCAGTTCTCGCCACTCCTCATGTGAGCAGACGGCTGGTAAGCTTCTCATGGACTTCTTTCTCCCTCCTCGGCTGGGAGACGCCCTCTCTTGTGGGAAGTGGCAGTCAAGGGAAACTGGATCAAACTGGATCAGACTCCCAGCCTGGAGGGAAGAGGGTTAGAACTGAGCAGGGGACCATTCAGTGGCCCACCTCCAGTGTCCCCCAGAGAAATAAATGGGATTTGCCGGGGCAGAGAGGAGGCAGGATGTGAGGCAGAAGCGGACTGCACTTGGAATCAGAGGTCCTGGGTTTAGCTGATGACCCTGCTGTTTACAAGCACAGTCCTCAGGCAAATCATTTAAAATCTCTGAGCATCACTTTCCTCATCAGTGAAAAGGAGGGTAAGAAGAAGACCTCCCCTGCCTATTTCAGAAGTTGTGGTGAGTCTTCACTTGAAATCATTTGTGTCAAATTCTCTGTGAGCCACAGAACATCATGCAAGGTGAGTGTGGTGATTTCTGAGTTCCTGGGAGTTAAGATCATGACCAGGAATCACACAGACCTTTGGCAGCCATGCATTCAACATACCTGCGTCTCCACAGAAAAGAAGTCTTACACTGACACTGTCTTTGGGAGTAGGGAGCAGTATCCAGAGCCTTCCGTGCTCCTCTTGTTCTGTGGGAGGGTTGGAGGGAGGATGGATGTGTCGTGTGAGGGGGTGCTGAGGGCTCTGGGGGAGGGACACCTTAGCAGCAGTGCCTGTGAGGAAAAAGTCTGAAGGCTCTGGCACTAGAGGCCTTGTGGCCGAGTCTACCCAAGGTCATGGGGTGGGACATCCAAAACTTTTGGCCTGGCCAGGTCTGGGGAAGTCCTAAGTGACTGTGGCCCTCGTTTAGCTTTCCCAGCGACCTGCCTATGGTTGATCAGTGAGCTCTGTGGGGGCTGATGGGGATATACCTCTTAGAATGGGGACACAGGGAGGGGAATGCCTACTGTTCCCTTCCTTTCTGTGACCAGACCAGAGAACATGGGCTCAGCTGCCATCTTTGAGATCTCCTGATGGAGACATCCTACTCTACGCATGAAGTTGTCAAGACTTACTCTTGATTGGCTGACCAGTAGCCTTCAAGCAACATCAAATCCTAATTCAGCTGAGGTTCCACTTTCCCATATCTTCTGTATACCTTTAAAGCCACCCTTTTGGCCCGTCTATCTTTTTCTCCTCTTCCCTGTTATGCAGATTGCTAGAATATGTGAGTGACACTTTAATATTTCCTGGCTGCAGGGTCCTCCTCAGTTCAAACATTAGTGAATAGAAAACCTAAATTTACATGTATATGGGATTTCTTTGTTGGCCTACATTTAAAAAAAATAGTAAACTACAATCTAGTGTAAATTGGGTGGGAAAGCCTTTCGGTAGCATGTCAAGTCCAATCTTTGGCCAAAGCCCAAGTTCTTTCTTCCTGTTTGGAAAAAAATCAGCCATTGTCCATGAATGCAAAGAACAAATTTTAAAACTTTGACTCAGACCTTCACCAAGAACACTTGCAGTAGTGTTTCAATTAAGGATATGAATAATCCTTCAGCTGAAAGGAGCTAAACTTTCCTGGGAGCCCTCATCTGTCTTAGGTCAAGGACACAAGCAAGCTTGTTTACATTAAAGTGAAAAGTGTCAGCAACTTTTGTGACTTTGTTTTCAGTTAGAAGCTAGAACAAGTTTGTTAGCCCTAGGCTTGAATTCCTATTGTTCAATTATTTGTTTTTGGTTTTGCTGTAAGTAACGAGAATATTATTGTATTCCTCCTTAGTGGGTCTTTTTTATTTTTTAAAATACTACTGAAGGTTCAGCAGCAAAAGTGAATCATATGTACTGTGGTTATTTGGACTGATCAATAATGTGTTATGTGTCCTTCTGGGCTAGGAAAGCTTTGTCTTTCAAAATGGCCTCGTATGGCTGCATCCTCAAGTTTCAGCTAGACAGTTGTAAATGGGAAGCGCTTTCAACAAGCTAGATTGTCAGGATGGGTGGGATGGGTTCCTCTTCCTGGTTCCCTGATGATGGAAATGTAGGTTTACCATGGATCCCACCTTAGATTCTAAACTGTAGAGCAGCAATCCTGACTGGTGTCCAACTCACTGCCTGGCCCTGGTGGCTCATGGGAAATCTGTTAACAGGACAATGGCTGGGAGAAGAGTATTCTTTCAAGAATATATTGGAGGGTAATGAGGTGGATGGACCTAGAGTCTGTCATACAGAGTGAAGTAAGTCAGAAAGAGAAAAACAAATACCATATGCTAACCCATATATATGGAATTTAAGGGAAAAAAATGTCATGAAGAACCTAGGGGTAAGACAGGAATAAAGACACAGACCTACTAGAGAATGGACTTGAGGATACGGGGAGGGGGAAGAGTAAGCTGGGACAAAGTGAGAGAGAGGCATGGACATATATACACTATGAAACAAGGTAGATAGCTAGTGGGAAGCAGCCGCATAGCACAGGGAGATCAGCTCGGTGCTTTGTGACCACGTAGAGGGGTGGGATAGGGAGGATGGGAGGGAGGGAGATGCAAGAGGGAGGAGATATGGGAACATATGTATATGTATAACTGATTCACTTTGTTATAAAGCAGAAACTAACACACCATTGTAAAGCAATTATACTCCAATAAAGGTGTAAAAAAAAAAAAAAAAAAAAAAAGAATATATTGGAGGCTGTTCTAGGTACCACCTGCCTGAAGAGGGCTCTCTTAAAGCTGCCCTGAGGAGATGCCTGGGTGTTGGCTCCACTAGGACCTACCTCCTTAGCCTAGCTTTCTCACTGTGGTGTGAACGTGGTTTGCATGGGGTCATTAAATAAACAAGTGCTGGCAGTTTTGCATATTTCCTTGGTGATGTTTATTATACCTTATCAAAGGACTGAGGGCCATGTTTATTTAAATCTGTAGAATCCTATGTTCCCGAAGCTTGGTGCAAAGCAAGCGCAGGGCCCACATGCAGCCAGACTGCTGTCTTAGGTGACCCTTCGGCTTGAATCTGTCATGGTCTGTGCTTTCCAGTGGAACAGCAGCTGCAGGACTCTTATTTTTGTGATGTGAAGCATGTCTGGGTATGCGGCAGGGGGAACTGAAATAGCCTCTGCTGACTTTTTATACCTTCAGATTTTTTCGTTGCTCATTTTGGAAAAGGGAAGCCCTCACTGGGGCCAAATTCATAGGTTTTTCTGTAAATGAGTGTTGTTTTTTTCCCCAAACAACATTGGTGACTGACTTGCCGTGGTGGAAAGGTAATATGGCTGAACTTCTCACACTGAAAAAGGAGATTCCCAGTGAGGGTCAAGAGGCTTGTGTTTAGGTGGAAAGATTTTTCTCAGTGCTGGACACTTGGATGCCCACAGGGGACTTGAAGGGCCTTCGAACCCCAGGATAAATTGTGAGAAAGCTTCAGGCTTTGAAAGCGTGCTGCATGGAGCTGCAATTCGACCGGTGCTATGAAAATCTCTGGTCAACTCTACTTTGGGAAATTGGACTTTCATCTTTCTCTGCTTGTGTATCACTATTTTGATCTCCTGTTTTATTTTCCTTTTATTTAGTATTATTATTTGAAGAACTTATTTTAATAATCTTAAATTTTTCTTTTAAATATTTGAGTTTAGTTTTTTTATTCAGGGATCCAGAGGACCCAAGGCTAAGCAATCATGACTGCAGACAAGCTTCTTTTCCTCTTCCAAATTTGTATTTGTGGGCTCATTTCTCATGCTAGCAGCAGTAGGGAGTCCAGTGTTTACTGTGGAATTAGAAATGTTTATCGCTGCTTCACAAAGGTTGGTGTGAAAGGCACCAGCTGCAAGTTTTCACCTTGCAAATACACTTGGCCGTTGGGGTCCTGTGGAAATTGTCTTGAGGCTTCAGATTTTGATATTTCATGGGCACTTTGCAAAGATACTCTCAGAAGTGCCCTCACTCTTGTATACTCACCTGGCAGCAGTCACAGGATTCCTTGGCAGCTGGCTGGGGACTCCTGCGTGGGCAGTCAGGAGGCCCTTGGGAGCTGTAGGAGTTTCATGACTGCAGTAGGAAGAGGTGGGGACTTTGAAACTGTTCTCCATATGGTGGTTGTTCCAGGGCACACCTGTTGACACTGTGGGTTCCAAGGAGGTCCAGACATCAGAGGGTGATGACCTCTGCTCACAGCACCTCTTTGTTCATTGATTCAAAAACAACAGGAGGCAGGAAGCTCTCACTTGCCAAGAAGCTGGAAGTGCCCAGCTGTCCCCTTTGCAGCCAAGTGGTCCATGTGTCCACTTCCCAGGGGGGAGTGGGATTGGAAGTCCTCTGGGCCCTTCCCCAGAAGTGTACATGCACATCAGAGGGGCATGAGCCATATACCTGTCTTTGATCTGGTCTGAGATGTGTGCATGTGTGCTGGAGACTTTCTTGTCCCCCAACTGAATTAAGAGTGTGGTCACCATGCTCAGACCCCCAAATAACCCTGTCCCTTGAGTTTCTCCCAAATGCACAAGGCCTCAGGCTGCCCTTTTTGCCTAAGAATAGCTGGAAACCCAACCGGAGACAAGTGTAGGTTGAGTGATACGGGTGTGAACAAAAGCTGATGTAGTTGTGGGTGACCCTGAGAATGAGTGAACAGAGTGCAGGAGGGCAGGGGCCCTTGTTCTCTGCCATGTCAGGCCATACCTGGGGTCTCTGATCACCCCTGGGCATCACCCAGCATAAGGGGAAGCGGCAAATGAACTTGTGGAGGAGTGAAGCAGCCAGAAGGAAGGTTAGAGGGATTCAAAACATGTCGTTAAGAAATAGCTGAAGGAATGGAATGTTCGTTCAGACTCTACAGATGCTGGGAAGGGATACTACTACTAATACTAATGATGATATTAGTTCACATCTTTTCAGTGCTTCCTCAGTGTAAGCTCTATTCTAAGCATTTACATGTAATTCTCAAATTATCTTACCGGGTATATACCATTATGATCCTCACTCTGTAGATGAGAAAGCTGTAAATGGATGAATTGTGAGTTTCATTAGAAGGTAATGCCAGGAAAAATGATGCTTGTCACCATGAGGCAGGTCCAGTAGGAGGAAGAGCTTTCTGACATTTGCACTCTCCAGAGGAAGGTAAACATGGGTGGAGGAAGGGGAAGGGAAATAACGTGTGCTGAACATCGACTGCATGCCGGACATGGCTTTGGGAGCTTCCCGTGTGTTATTTCACTTAATCCTCACAAGAGTCGTGTGAAACAGGAACTATTATCCCTATTTTACAGATGAGGAAACTGAGGCTTAGGGATGTAAAATAAATCAACTGAGACCTTCCCACCAGAAACTGACAGCCCAGGTATCTTGAGCTCTTAAGTCCATTGTCACTGCTGTTTAAACAATGATGATGGTGCACAGGTGACCCCAGGGTGCAGGTACCAGTCTGGCTCTCTCTGCTGTGCACTCCTGCTTCAGCTTGAATTTCACAAGTTGTAACTGTTTTATTGCTTGCCTGTCCCACTAGACTGCAAGATGCGTGTGGGCAGTGGCCACATCTATCTTGCTCAGTGCTGTATTCCTAGTGCCCATCGATATTTGAAAAAATGAATGAATACCAGTAGAGATCCCTTGTTGTGACAGGGGAAGTTAGAAAGAGGATGTTTCATCTCCTCTTGGGATGTTAGAGGGAAATCAGGGATGCATTAGCAGTGGTTCTAACCCCAGCAGAGCTTCAGAATCACCTGAGGGATTTTTATAAATATAGATTCGTAAGTCCACATCAGACCCCTGGAATCAGATACTCCAGGAGCAGGGCCTGGGTATCTGTATTTTGCATTGCTCCCTGCTCGTTTCTGCTACTTGGCCAGGTTAGGAAGCCCCCATAAATGCACCTGAGTCTGGGGTTCTCTGACTCTCATGTGTTTCTGGGGCTCTTGGACAGCACTTCTCTCTTCCCCCTGCTTCTCTGCCTGGGCTTCCAGGCCAGGCCATGTGTGTGCCTGGAGCATGGATGGAGGTCTGGTGCTGGTCAGGCTTGGGGTCTTATCAGGTGGGTATTTACTGAGCAAAGTTTAGTTAGGGCAGCACTGCGGATCCGGCTTTAATAGATACCCAGGCTTCCGGGCTTTTGATTCAGAGCCCAGGTCCCTGGGCCCTTATCAGTGGATGATAATGGACTCCCATGTGAGTCGTAAGGCCCAGTGCTACTTGCCTTTCTTGGCTGACCCAGGCCTGCCCTCCAAGGGCCCAAGGCCTCCGGCTGTGGGCCATCTGGGAGAGCAGATTGTCACTGCCCAGCCATGGCTGTTTTGGACTTCTTCTCCTGCCAGGGAGAGCCCTGTGTTCCAGCTCATGGTGCTTAGGTTTCCTGGCATTGATGGCAAAAGGCAGATGGAACCTTCTCTCAGAGGCAAGGCTGGATACTCTCTGGCCCCTGGTCACACGGATCACCATTGGGTATTTGTCCTTGGAGACACAGAGAACCCGGGAAGCATTCACTGCAGCCCATTCTAAAGTTCCAGGGGAGGTGAAGGGAAGATGAACGGCAGCGCATTTTGAATAATCATCCAACCAATTAATCAACCAATAACTTCCTGAGCTTATTATGGACATGCTACTTGGGATGATATAGAGAGATAAGGTGGAATATTTCACCTTGAGAAGTTTATAACCTAGCTAGGGGCATAAGAAATTTACCCCCCAAAGGATTACTGATTATTACATAGCAGACTACAAATGTATTGAATGCTTACTGTGTACCTGATTTTATACTTAGCATGTATTATGCTTCCCATTTACTATGTCAGTGACTCCTTACGACACTCCTTTGATAAGAAACTGCAGGTTAAGAGGCACAGAGAGGTTTAGTAACTCGCCCAGGATCACACAGCTAGAAAGGGGCAGGGGCAGGTTTTGAGGCATCTGACTCAGAGTCCCTGCTCTTATGCTGTCCTCTGCTGCCCCCTGTGATGAATACTAACCTGTCTGGAAGGGTTGCAGAGGTTGTAGGATGAAGCAAATTCTGTGGGCTCTGTGGTCAGCTAGGAGGCTTGCAGTAGTAGTCTTGGGTCAGGAAGAATCCAGAGGTCGAGAAAAGTGAGAGGGAATCCTGACCGTGGGAAACTGCAAGTAGAGATGAGGAGGGGAGACATTCAAGGGAGGTGGAGAGGAGTCTAGGTAGACCTTCTGGCTGGAGTCAGGCTTTCCATAGTGGTTAGTGTACAAAGAAGTTGGGAAAATGGGTTGAGATCACCCGGTGGTGCTCGGGCTTTAATCCTCTGGGTGCAGGGGAGCCGTAGAAGGTTTGGGGCAGGAGGAGTGATAATACTGGGAGGAAAACCCTAGGAAGTCTCGTGTGGTCCTGCATGTTCAGGCACAACTTTGGTGAGCAGGCAGACCCTCGAGGAGAGGGGGCACATTGGGGTGGGGCTTGTCTGCGAAGGGAGACCGAGTACCAGTGATGCTTTCTTCACAGCCACAGCTCCAGAGCAAGCCCCGGCCCCACCCCGGCCGTACCAGGGCGTGCGGGTGAAGGAGCCAGTGAAGGAGCTGCTGCGGAGGAAACGTGGCCACGCCAGCAGCGGGCCGCCGGTGGCACCGACCGCGGTGAGGGGGCCGCTGTGGCCAGAGTGTGTGTGTGTGTGTGTAGGGGGCTGGGGGTGGTCAGGTGGCAGTGTACGTCCCGCCCCACGGGCTACTCCTCGAGGGCACGGAGGCTGCATGTTGCCCTGGTGTGGCTGCCAGAGAATGGGCCCAGGGAGAAGTGCCTTGAAGTGCGATGAGGAATACGGGCCGGCCGGCTTGGTCCACTGAACAGCAAGTGTCTCACACGTCCTGGTGTGAGTTGAGGGCTCCCCCTGGGACATTGATGAAACCAGTTCCCTCAGTGCACAGCCTTCTTGCTAAATGGGATCACCGATCCCTCGAAAGTATAGGTGGTGATGGTTGGGACATGGGGCTTAGTTCTAACAAGGGAGGTTCTTGCGCCCCACCCGATACCCTCCTGCCCTGGGGCCCTCTGGGCAAGCTCCCTGCAGAGGGCCAGCGGGAGATGGCTGAGCCCTCATCCCGGTCTCCCTTCTCCCCTCTAGGTGGTGCTGCCCCCTCAGCCCCTGGCGACCTACACCACAGTAGGTAAGAGCTCCCCACAGCCCTGGCCTCCTCCCGGCCCCTCATCAGGGAGACACCTGCCGCTCTGTAACTTCCTCCTTCCCACAGGTCCTTCCTGCCTTGACATGGAGGTCTCTGCTTCCACAGTGACGGAGGAGGGGGCCCTGTGTGCCGGCTGGCTCTCCCAGCCCGCCCCGGCCACCCTCCAGCCCCTGGCCCCATGGGCACCCTATACGGAGTATGTGTCCCATGAGGCTGTCAGCTGCCCCTACTCAGCTGACATGTATGTGCAGCCCGTGTGCCCCAGCTACACGGTTGTGGGACCCTCCTCGGTGCTGACCTACGCCTCCCAGCCACTCATCACCAACGTCACGGTACGTCACACAAAGGCCTTGCTATACCCACCCATGCTGAGGGCACCCTTTTAGAACCGGGGCTGACTTCCAGACCCCTGACCTTCCTTGCTGTTGATTCCCAGGATAATCCCATCATCTCAGCCCACCGCATCCTCCAGGAAGGCCTACTTTCATTCCCAATGACTTCAAATATCTTTCATAGAAAAGGCTTATGACCTCCTTTGCCATGCTTTGTTGTCCTCGGGGTTGGCACGTCCTCCTGCCTCTCTGTCCTAAGTGTCCCCTGCTGCCCCATATGCAGTGAGTCTCGGTAATGAGTCTAAAGTTTTATTGAATGGTGATACTTGTGTGGGGTCTCTTGCCAGGGCCAGCCTCTCCTTCGTACTCGGATTATTTAGGGGGTGATCGTTCACCCAATAATGGGATTTACTAGAACATTTTTAGGCTGAGCAACAGGTGACACAATTTTTGAGAAAACTGTACTTTTGATGGAGTCAGACCCACCTGCAGGGTAATTTTTTGAGTACCACCTCTAGTGTCCGATTGCCTGGGTTCAAATCTCTGCCCCTTCACTCACTAGCTATGTGATCCTGAGCTTGGTGACTTAATGCTCTGAGTCTCAGTGTCCTCATCTGTAAAATGGGTTGATGTCAGGATCAATGACATGATGCATGTAGAGGGCTTAGAACACTTCCTGGGCTCAGCATAGTTCCTAGCATACAGAAAGCACCCGATAGATGCTAGTTATTATGATCGTCGCCAAGTTGGCCAACAACACTAACCAAGGGCCGTCTTCAAGTGCCGGATGGGAAAGGAAGTGCTTGCTCCCTCAGGAATGGAGGAAGGAAGAGAAACAGTTTTATGTGAATGATGCCTGTTTGACCAAAGGAATGGGAATCCTCCAAGTGTTCAGAGGAGAAAAGACCTGTGGTTACAGCTACATCCAGCTCCAGTCCAAGGAAAACTGTGGGAGGTAGAACGGGAGCCTCATGAGTCACTGCAGAACCACCCTTGATGATGGAACTTGCTTTGGTTTCCCACATCCTCTCTGTTTACCTCAAGGTCCAGTGTCACCCTGATGCTCCTGCCCCTCAAGCACCATCCAGGTACAGGCTGCAGGAGCCCTCCCACTCCATGCCCACCTGGCTACTCAGCAAACCAGCTGTGGGGCCTGAATGATGGTGGATGGGAAGGAGCTAATTCAACACCTCTCCCAGGCAGCTCGTTTCCATAACAGAGGCCTGGGGTGGGGGTGGGGAGTGGTAGACACAATGGTTTCCCAACCATTTCAGGACCAAGCATTCCTTTCATTATTTATCCTTTCATCAATCTCACCTCTTGCTTTGAAAGGTTGTGTAACAAACAAACTATATTTATTAAGAAATAATTTATTTGTTTTGCCATTTTGTAAATTAACTCATCAAAGCTGGTTAGAGCTGCCAATCAGCACTCCAGATCAGCAGGAGATAAGACCTGTTATGATGACCTGTTGATGTAATTCTATCCCTGAGCCAAGAAACCTGCAGTTGCAGTTGACCTGCACAGGTTTATGACTCAAAACTGTAGGATATCTGTTTGGATTTTTGAAATACTAGAAATAACAAGGCTTTGCTGGGAGGCTGGAAGTCCTCTGAGACCCTTTCCAGCTCTATCATTCTATAGAAAAGCATCCTAAAGCCTTGCCACTCAAACTGTGGTCCCCGGACTAGCTGCACTGGTGTCACCTGGGATCCAATTAGACATGCAGTATCCAGGCCCGACCAGACCTCCTGTACCAGAATCTGCATTGCAACATGGTCCTGGGAGATTAAAATGAGCTCTTCCCTGAGTGACTCTTAATAGTTTGCTCCCAAGACACAGTGGCAACTGGAGGAGCTATGACAGAGAAGGGAGTGTGGTAGGGGGAGGTTTTGGCCTCTCACACACACATCTTTCCATGCAAAGACCTTCCTCCCCCACCTGCTTCCTCAGCAGTGGAAGATAGTAAGAATCCAGGCCCTGGCTTTGCAGGCTTGAGCTGGGATTCGTAGGGTGGCTGCTGTGCAGGGGTAAGATGTTGTTTACAGAGGACCTGGGAGAACGGCCCTGACCTTTGGAGGTCCCTGGGATGGCCACAGGGGGCCCAGCTAAGAGGCAGCGGAGGGTGAGGTAGTGGGAGGCTAGTGGAGCTGAGTCCAAGGGGTCCTTAAAATGCCAAAGCTGCTGTGTGGAGCCTGGACAGTCTCTGTGTTAGGGCACCGCAGTGGCTGCTTTGGGATATAGCTGTGTGACGGGCTTGTTGTTTAACATGCTGTGTTTTCATTGATTTTAAGATGCACACCTCCCCCCTCCTCACACATATTTTAATATCTCTGAAATCGGGATGCATTTTATATTCAGTGAAATCTGGAAAAGCATCTCTAATTCGCTCAGCCCTATGATGTCAGTCCTTAGTGTCATCTATTTTACAGACGCTTCAGATGGGGAAGTAGCATGAGCAAGGACATATGGCTAGTGAGTGACAGGGTAAGGGATGCGGAAGTTTGTCTGGCTTCTCCCTTGGGGAAGACCTTGAGCAGGGAGAGACGGAGACCTCTGGAGTGAGACGGCAGGAAAGGGCTGAGGTGAGGGAAACAGAGATCCCCATGGGGACCAGGGTGGGCAGTGGATATACCCCAGGGCTGCTAACCAACCAGTGTCTCCCCCATCACAGACGAGAAGTGCGGCCACACCCACAGTGGGACCCCAGCTGGAGGGCCCAGAGCACCAGGCACCTCTCACCTATTTCCCGTGGCCTCAGCCCCTGTCCACGCTGCCCACCTCCACCCTACCGTACCAGCCTCCAGCCCCAGCCCTGCCGGGGCCCCAGTTTGTCCAGCTCCCTATCTCTATCCCGGAGCCAGTCCTTCAGGACGTGGAAGACCCCAGGAGAGCCATCAGTTCCCTGACCATCGACAAGCTGCTTTTGGAGGAAGAGGAGAACGATACCTATGCCCTCAACCACACGCTTTCCGTGGAAGGCTTTTAGGGCTGGCTCCGCCCCCCCGAGCATCCTGTCCCCTGAAACTGGGATTTGAAAATGAGCCTGGGATTGAGCCTCAGATTCATATCTGTTTGGAGTTTCATAACTACAAACTACAGTTTCTACCCCAAACTAGAATTGTAAACCAGACTTCCTTCCCCCCTCCCTCCCTCCCTCCCTTCCTCCCTTCGTCTCTTTCTTACTCTCCCTTTCTTATTTCTTTTTCCATTTCTGTTTCCTTTTGGGAAGGAATTATAGGGATTTTAAAGATAATATTTGATGCCAAGTGTTGCCTAATCTGTGGCCCAGGGTTTTCATTTCTGCCACGTTTCCTTCCTGGAGAAGGCCCCTCTCTCCAATGCCCACTGCTTCATGGGAGCAGCAGCCCTGCTGAGCCGTCTTCAGGCAGTGATGCCCTGTGCTCTGTCATTTTGAGATGGATGGGGTGCCCTGTGAGAAGACCAGCCCTGCCAGCATCTCCAAGGGCGGAACCAATGCCAGAGGCCTTGAGCTGTCAGTTCCCACAGTTGCTCCTTTGTTTGCTGTTCTCAGCTTGGGCCAGATTTACAGTCTTGACAGCAGGGTCTCAAGGCCTGGGGCTCAGCGAGGTGGTGGGTGGAGGGTGGGGGGGAAAGGGAACATCAGAGCGTGTAGGGGCCGGGTCAGAGGGACAAAGGAGGGATGGGGGCATGGAGTGTGTACGTGGGGGGAGGGGTGAGCAGGAGGGCTGAGGAATGGTTTTCTTTAGATTACTTGGTTATTAAGATGGGGAATAAATTTAAGAAAAATATGGCTTTAATAGGTGGTTTTGCTGCTCTCCTTGAGGATGCTTGCAAGGAGAGCCGAGCTTTGGTCAACAGGATGATGGGATATGTCTAACTGTATCTTTCCATGTCCAGACCCTCTTTGGGGCTACGTGCAGGCCAAGACCCACTGAGGCCCAGGGGTGACTGAGACCTGGTTGAGTGTGGCCACATGTGCTTCTTTTTTTTTTTTTTTTTTTTTTTTTTTTTTTTTGCGGTATGTGGGCCTCTCACTGTTGTGGCCTCCCCCGTTGCGGAGCACAGGCTCCGGACGTGCAGGCTCCGGATGCGCAGGCTCAGCGGCCATGGCTCACGGGCCCAGCCGCTCCGCGGCATATGGGATCCTCCCAGACTGGGGCACGAACCCGCATCCCCTGCATCGGCAGGCGGACTCTCAACCACTTGCGCCACCAGGGAGGCCCTCACATGTGCTTCTTTAGTGTCTTAAGCCTCCATGGGCCACGCTTATGTGGAGCCAAGACCTCCTCCCCAAGCACCATCCTTCCTGGGGATTCTAGAGCCTCAGCCAGAAGGACCATTACGTTTCATTTCAATTTTTATTTTATTTTTTTTTGCTGGAGAAGCATCAGATCTGCAGGGGCCTGAGCACAGCTGTCACCAGGGGTGCACAGCTCCTGACAGAGGCCATGTCCTTCGGGAACTAGCACATCTGTCTGCTAAGGACACCATTGTCACTATTGGCAGATGCATTAGTTGGAGGACTCTGCATAGAAGTAATGGACTTTTCTGGGAAGTGACCCTTTCTTTGATATATATATATTGACATTTTAAATAAAGACTTTGGAGAAAAATTGCCTTTTTTTTGATTTTTCTGCTTTGGGTTTATTTTGACCCAAATATCTGGTATCTGGCTAAAATCCCCAAACAGATATCTTGAATTGTTTTTATTTAGATAATTTTTAGATTTAAAAGGTTAAGATATCATTTTAGATAACAAATTTCTATCTTTGTTGGCAGTGATGTGAGTAGGAAAGGGAGAAGGGGGTCTCAGCCCTGTTTGATCAAAAGCCCTGGCTTCCTATAAAATAAAAAACACTATGCAAGAATTTTCCGCTTACTGTTTGAGGATTTGAGAAGATGCAGAAGCAATCTCCATAAGGGAGTTTAAGCTGAGAAAACAAGCAAAGAAATAAAGTACTTGACATATTTGCTAAGATTTAAATGGTGTCTTTTTTCTTCTTATCTTGAGGTCATGGATATCTTGGTTGCAGCCATCCATCTAGGTTTCTTCCTGGGTTTTTTTGTTAAGATGGAAACATTTTCAATAAAGATTTGCTCAGACTTTTCTGTGCTGAAGTGTTTTATTTCTTATCAGATTAATCCCCTTAGCTTGCAGTCCATGTCAGGCAGTGCCATTCTAGGAAGGAGCTTATACTAGTCTTGTTGATTTTGCAACGTGACTGGCTGCCAGGGAAGATAAAACAAGCCGCACTATGCTTGCAGCCCAGTTATCCCAAGCAGGACATGTGAGGCCAGGAGGCTTGGTCTCCAGAAGAGTAGGGATCTGAGGAGAGGAAGAAAATCTTTGTAACCCTATTACTCTTCCTGTTATTCATGGTATGTGAATACCTGCTCATGATGCTGGGTGTCTAGGGATAAATCAACCACTGGCATTTCCACAGCAGGTTCTTAGAGTCCACCAGTCAGAACCCAGGGCTGTGTACATGGTACTGAGTGCTATGCGCAAAGGGAGCCATCTCTTAGGACCAGACATCACAATGAAATGGAAACTCAAGACACCAGCCAGCCTCCTCTAACACCAGTCCTTGGAATGAGTAGCAGTTTGGAAGGATCTCCTTTTCCCGGCGATTTTCTGAGTTGCTGAGAACCTCTGAGCTCATTGCCTTCACTGGTAATATTTACAGGAGTGATTTTTTTAATGATCCACTTTTTTCTGCTGTGTGTCTTATTTCTGGTTTAGGGGAACAAAAGTACATCCAGTTATTCACCTCAGTTTAGATGATCATCACCATTGTCTTTTTTGTTTATTCTCCATATAGATCATAATCCAGAAAAAAGATACGGAAAGAAAGGGATTTGAGGGTTTTTTTCTCCAGCTTTACTAAGGTACAACAGCTCTTTTAAAAATGCACTTTGCAGAGGCTTCCCTGGTGGCGCAGTGGTTAAGAATCCACCTGCCAATGCAGGGGACACAGGTTCGAGCCCTGGTCCGGGAAGATCCCACATGCCGCGGAGCAACTAAGCCTGTGCGCCACAACTAGTGAGCCTGCGCTCTGGAGCCCGTGAGCCACTACTGGAGCTTGTGAGCCTACAGCCCGTGCTCCGCAACAAGAGAAGCCACTGCAATGAGAAGCTATGCACCACGAGCCCCCGCTCGCCACAACTAGAGAAAAGCCCACGTGCGGCAACGGAAACCCAATGCAGCCAAAAATAAAAATAAATAAAATAAATAAATTTATTTAAAAAAATGCTCTTTGCAGTCCTCACCTCCTTATGTGATAGAAGGGTGAACCACTTGCTCTATGATGTGAAGAGGGTGGCCAGCTTCTTATATATGTATATTTAGTAGTTTTTAAATTGTATCCTTGAACTATTCTATAAATATAACATCCAATATAAAACAGTCACAATAATAGAAATTTAAAAGATGAAGTATAAAATAGATAATATTTTAGTAATTATTTTATTAATTAATGGTATAAAAGTACTTTTGACCTCATTTACTATAAATAATATTTAGAGGGAGAAACGTTATTGAATATGTCTAATTGCTTTTAAAAATCTTTGTAATATACCAATTTGAAGATCTGGGACTAAGTTCAATTGATTTCAGTTCTCTGCCTGAATAGATGTTACAGCTGAAAAAGATACCATACAAAGATATTTAAATCCAAATAAAATAGTATATAATTCGCTGTACTAAGTAAATTACAAAACTCATTTCGAAATTCCTTCCATCAATTTTGCAAAGGCTTTATTTTAAAATTTGGCTAGTAAATTTCATCTTAGTTTATGTCAGCTAGTCTTGCAAACTCGTTAAGGGGGTTGACTTTTTATTTTTTAACACAGTGAGTAAAAACCACTCAAATTCTTTATTTGGAAAATTTAAAATAAACTAGAAAATTCTCCTACTTTTAAAAAAAGTGTAAAGATAAGTTTTACAGGTGACACATACCTACATTGTTGTTAGAAATAATATCACATAATGGTGGAATCATTCCTAAACATGCACTAGACTTCACTTTCTAAAGTTTTCCCCATTCATTTCTTTCTAAAAGCACTATTAAAATGTCATCTCTACCTTGATGGTCTGGATTAAATGAAAATTGTGATTATTACTTTAAAAAAGTCTGCAGGTAGCATATTTTGGACAGTCAACTTATCAACCAAAAAAGGTCAGAATGGCTTCCCTGGTGGTGCAGTGGTTGAGAGTCCGCCTGCCGACGCAGGGGACATGGGTTCTTGCCCCGATCCGGGAAGATCCCACATGCCGTGGAGCGGCTAGGCCCGTGAGCCATGGCCGCTTAGCCTGCACATCCGGAGCCTGTGCTCCACAATGGGAGAGGCCCCAACAGTGAGAGGCCCGCATATCGGAAAAAAAAAAAAAAAAAAAAAAAAAAAAAAAAGTCAGAAGATTTAGTACTATTGCATTTTTTAAAAATTGCTAATAATTTATTTTTAAGTTTGACAGTTCTTTGGAGTTTTTTGCCATGAGATAATCAGTGATTCTCTTTGTGGTGGAAGAATCTCATATCACTATAAAGATTGTATCATTTAAAGCTATTGCACCTATAAAATTAATCACATTTGTAATTGCCCTGTAAACTTGAAAGGTTGCCATATGATATGGAAATGAATAAGCTGAGCAAGGGCATCACCATTACCCCTCCTCTCGTGCGTAACTTCCACTTGTCCCTGCAGACACTTTCAAAACCATGGATCACACATAACCAAGTGGGATGCCCCCATTAGTCCGTGTTTGGTGACCAATTGGTTCTGGTTTGCCTGGGACCTTCCTGGATTTAGTCCTGTGTTCCAGGAAATCCTTTAGTCTGGAGCAAATTGGGACATTTGATCACCTCAGTCCACATATTAGGTACAACTAGATATTAATTTCTTCTTTTCTCTGCTTTTTTTCTTATAAATTAGTAGGTTATTGGTCTGCACGCCAATGGTTTGTCTCATGTCATTACTAGGATATATGTGTCCCACTTCAGAGCTTGTAACTGAGATTCTTGCTGACTAGAATTCTCAGTAAAAGCTCCCCTGGGAACCACAGGAGGGAAGCTGGCTCTAACCTGAAGAACCTTGTCCTAATGGGTTCTAAGTCAATACTAGGTCTAGAAACACCAGTGATTCTACCAGGGAATGATCCTGGGGTTTCTCATTTGAGTGGTAATAGCATGAGATACACATTACATACTGTCTTAAAACTAAAATCAAGTTCTCACAAAAGGTTTTCTTTATGTATCCCGATCTTAAAGCAACACCTGTACAAATAAGACAATGTCAACTCATTTGGGAAAATCTTAAGAGAAGGCACATTTTTCCTAAGGTCAAGGTGATGGCTTCTTCCACCCAATTCAATCAGGTGGGACACTTTAACAGCAGTCTCTGCCTAGCCTGCATATTAGAACTTCTTGGGGAATTTTTAAAAATCCCTGTGTCCAGACCAAGACTTAGATCAACTAAAACAGAATTGCTGGGAGTGCGAACTGGGCATCAGGAATTTTTAAGCTCTCAGGTGATTCCAGTGTACAGCCCAAGCCCAGAACCACTGCTCATCTACCCTCCCCTGCCAGTGGTTTTGGAATAGCTGTCATATCTGAAACCTGAAAAGGAGATCTCAGTGACTTGTGCATGACATGTAGAATTGATTCTGTTTTATTTAATTAGCATTGTTTTCCTACCAAGCCAGGCAGGGGTATAGTACTGCACCATCTCTTCATTAGAGGGTGAAAGCCCAGTGGTCTTAGCAATCACTATAGGAGGTCTCTAGAGTGGATACATTCAGTTGAGAGATAGCAGCTAAAGTCATTTCAGATGCCCATTATCTGCTAGCACACGGATTTTCTTTTAATATGTGTAGTTCCCACAAGCAAATGTAAGAATGAAACATAAAGGAAAGAGCAGGATGTTAGAATCTTCTCCCCTTGCCTCACTTGTGTGCTTTTAAACTTCAGTAATGGATTGATATATTCAATATGGGGCTGCTTGGGTGAAATGAAAAGATAACGGGGACAACAGCTATGGTAGAATTCCTCATATAAGCCTAGGCTTGTGGTCAAGTCCAGGGCCTCCCTGGGCAGAAGGATTTATGACCTTCAAACCAAACCAAACCTTAAAGGATGAGCCATGTAGGACCGAGAAATCTGCTTCTTCCAGTGATGGAATATAACTAAGCCTTGACCAATGTCCTTATTTGCTATCTTATTATTTTTTTTTACATATGTTCCCATATGCCCTCCCTTTTGCGTCTCCCTCCCACCCTCCCTATCCCACCCCTTCAGGCGGTCACAAAGCACCGAGATGATCTCCCTGTGCTATGCGGCTGCTTCCCACTAGCTATCTACCTTACGTTTGGTAGTGTATATATGTCCATGCCACTCTTTCACTTTGTCACAGCTTACCCTTCCCCCTCCCCATATCCTCAAGTCCTTTCTCTAGTAGGTCTGTGTCTTTATTCCTGTCTTACCCCTATGTTCTTCATGACATTTTTTTTTCTTAAATTCCATATATATGTGTCAGCATACAGTATTTGTCGTTCTCTTTCTGACTTACTTCACTCTGTATGACAGGCTCTAGGTCCATCCACCTCATTACAAATAGCTCAATTTCGTTTCTTTTTATGGCTGAGTAATATTCCATTGTATATATGTGCCACATCTTCTTTACCCATTCATCCGATGATGGACACTTAGGTTGTTTCCATCTCCGGGCTATTGTAAATAGGGCTGCTATGAACATTTTGGTACATGTCTCTTTTTGAATTATGGTTTTCTCAGGGTATATGCCGAGTAGTGGGATTGCTGGGTCATATGGTAGCTCTATTTGTAGTTTTTTAAGGAACCTCCATACCGTTCTCCATAGTGGCTGTACCAATTCACATTCCCACCAGCAGTGCAAGAGTGTTCCCTTTTTTCCACACCCTCTCCAGCATTTATTGTTTCTAGATTTTTTGATGATGGCCATTCTGACTGGTGTGAGATGATATCTCATTGTAGTTTTGATTTGCATTTCTCTAATGAGTAAAGATGTTGAGCATCCTTTCATGTGTTTGTTGGCAGTCTGTATATCTTCTGTGGAGAAATGTCTATTTAGGTCTTCTGCCCATTTTTGGATTGGGTTGTTTGTTTTTTTGTTATTGAGCTGCATGAGCTGTTTATAAATTTTGGAGATTAATCCTTTGTCAGTTGCTTCATTGGCAAATATTTTCTCCCATTCTGAGGGTTGTCTTTTGGTCTTGTTTATGGTTTCCTTTGCTGTGCAAAAGCTTTGAAGTTTCATTAGGTCCCATGTGTTTATTTTTGTCTTTATTTCCATTTCTCTAGGAGGTGGGTCAAAAAGGATCTTGCTGTGATTTATGTCATAGAGTGTTCTGCCTATGTTTTCCTCTAAGAGTTTGATAGTGTCTGGCCTTACATTTAGGTCTTTAATCCATTTTGAGCTTATTTTTGTGTATGGTGTTAGGGAGTGATCTAATCTCATACTTTTACATGTCCCTATCCAGTTTTCCCAGCATCACTTATTGAAGAGACTGTCCTTTCTCCACTGTACATTCCTGCCTCCTTTATCAAAGATAAGGTGACCATATGTCCGTGGGTTTATCTCTGGGCTTTCTATCCTGTTCCATTGATCTATCTTTCTGTTTTTGTGCCAATACCATATTGTCTTGATTACTGTAGCTTTGTAGTATAGTCTGAAATCAGGGAGCCTGATTCCTCCAGCTCCATTTTTCGTTCTCAAGATTGCTTTGGCTATTCGGGGTCATTTGTGTTTCCATACAAACTGTGAATTTTTTTGTTCTAGTTCTGTGAAAAATGCCAGTGGTAGTTTGATAGGGATTGCATTGAATCTGTAGATTGCTTTGGGTAGTAGAGTCATTTTCACAATGTTGATTCTTCCAATCCAAGAACACGGTATATCTCTCCATCTATTTGTATCATCTTTAATTTCTTTCATTAGTGTCTTATAATTTTCTGCATACAGGTCTTTTGTCTCCTTAGGTAGGTTTATTCCTAGATATTTTATTCTTTTTGTTGCAATGATAAATGGGAGTGTTTCCTTGATTTCACTTTCAGATTTTTCATCATTAGTATATAGGAATGCCAGAGATTTCTGTGCATTAATTTTGTATCCTGCAACTTTACCAAGTTCATTGATTAGCTCTAGTAGTTTTCTGGTAGCATCTTTAGGATTCTCTATGTATAGTATCATGTCATCTGCAAACAGTGACAGCTTTACTTCTTCTTTTCTGATTTGGATTCCTTTTATTTCCTTTTCTTCTCTGATTGCTGTGGCTAAAACTTCCAAAACTATGTTGAATAAGAGTGGTGAGAGTGGGCAACCTTGTCTTGTTCCTGATCTTAGTGGAAATGGTTTCAGTTTTTCACCATTGAGGACGATGCTGGCTGTGGGTTTGTCATATATGGCCTTTATTATGTTGAGGAAAGTTCCCACTATGCCTACTTTCTGCAGGGTTTTTATCATAAATGGGTGTTGAATTTTGTCGAAAGCTTTCTCTGCATTTATTGAGATGATCATATGGTTTTTCTCCTTCAAGTTGTTAATATGGTGTATCATGTTGATTGATTTGCGTATATTGAAAAATCCTTGCATTCCTGGAATAAACCCCACTTGATCATGGTGTATGATCCTTTTAATTTGCTGTTGGATTCTGTTTGCTAGTATTTTGTTGAGGATTTTTGCATCTATGTTCATCAGTGATATTGGCCTGTAGTTTTCTTTCTTTGTGACATCCTTGTCTGGTTTTGGTATCAAGGTGATGGTGGCCTCGTAGAATGAGTTTGGGAGTGTTCCTTCCTCTGCTATATTTTGGAAGAGTTTGAGAAGGATAGGTGTTAGCTCTTCTCTAAATGCTTGATAGAATTCGCCTGTGAAGCCATCTGGTCCTGGGCTTTTGTGTGTTGGAAGATTTTTTATCACAGTTTCAATTTCAGTGCTTGTGATTGGTCTGTTCATATTTTCTATTTCTTCCTGGTTCAGTCTGGGAAGGTTGTGTATTTCTAAGAATTTGTCCATTTCTTCCAGGTTGTCCATTTTATTGGCATATATTTGCTTGTAGTAATCTCTCATGATCCTTTGTATTTCTGCAGTGTCAGTTGTTACTTCTCCTTTTTCATTTCTAATTCCAGTGAGTTGAGTCTTCTCCCTTTGTTTCTTGATGAGTCTGGCTAATGTTTTATCAATTTTGTTTATCTTCTCAAAGAACCAGCTTTTAGTTTTATTGATCTTTGCTATCGTTTCCTTCATTTCTTTTTCATTTATTTCTGATCTGATTTTTATGATTTCTTTCCTTCTGCTAACTTTGGGATGTTTTTGTTCTTCTTTCTCTGATTGCTTTAGGTCCAAGGTTAGGTTGTTTATTCGAGATGTTTCCTGTTTCTTTTTTTATTTATTTTTATTTTTATTTTTTTTTATTTATTTATTTTTGGCTGTGTTGGGTCTTCGTTTCTGTGCGAGGGCTTTCTCTAGTTGCGGCGAGTGGGGGCCACTCTTCATCACGTTGCGCGGGCCTCTCACTGTCGCGGCCTCTCTTGTTGCAGAGCATGGTCTCCAGACGCGCAGGCTCAGTAGTTTGGCTCACGGGCCTAGTTGCTCCGCGGCATGTGGGATCTTCCCAGACCTGGGCTCGAACCCGTGTGCCCTGCATTGGCAAGCAGATTCTCAACCACTGCGCCACCAGGGAAGCCCGTTTCCTGTTTCTTAAGGTGGGATTGTATTGCTATAAACTTCCCTCTTAGAACTGCTTTTGCTGCATCCCATAGGTTTTGGGTCATCGTGTCTCCATTGTCATTTGTTTCTAGGTATTTTTTGATTTCCTCTTTGATTTCTTCAGTGGTCACTTCGTTATTAAGTAGTGTATTGTTTAGCCTCCATGTGTTTATATTTTTTACAGCTCTTTTCCTGTCATTGATATCTAGTCTCATAGCATTGTGGTCGGAAAAGATACTTGATACAATTTCAATTTTCTTAAATTTACCAAGGCTTAATTTGTGACCCAAGATATGATCTATCCTGGAGAATGTTCCATGAGTACTTGAGAAAAATGTGTATTCTGTTGTTTTTGGATGGAATGTCCTATAAATATCAATTAAGTCCATCTTGTTTAATGTATCATTTAAAGCTTGTGTTTCCTTATTTATTTTCATTTTGGATGATCTGTCCATTGGTGAAAGTGGGGTGTTAAAGTCCCCTACTATGATTGTGTTACTGTCGATTTCTCCTTTTATGGCTGTTAGTATTTGCCTTATGTATTGAGGTGCTCCTATGTTTGGTGCATAAATATTTACAATTGTTATATCTTCTTCTTGGATCGATCCCTTGATCATTATGTAGTGTCCTTCTTTGTCTCTTCTAGTAGTCTTTATTTTAAAGTCTATTTTGTCTGATATGAGAATTGCTACTCCAGCTTTCTTTTGGTTTCCATTTGCATGGAATATCTTTTTCCATCCCCTCACTTTCAGTCTGTATGTGTCTCTAAGTCTGAAGTGGGTCTCTTGTAGACAGCATATATATGGGTCTCGTTTTTGTATCCATTCAGCCAATCTGTGTCTTTTGGTGGGAGCATTTAGTGCATTTACATTTAAGGTAATTATCGATATGTATGTTCCTATTCCCATTTTCTTAATTGTTTTGGGTTCGTTATTGTAGGTCTTTTCCTTCTGCTGTGTTTCTTGCCTAGAGAAGTTCCTTTAGCATTTGTTGTAAAGCTGGTTTGGTGGTGCTGAACTCTCTCAGCTTTTGCTTGTCTGTAAAGGTTTTAATTTCTCCATCAAATCTGAATGAGATCCTTGCTGGGTAGAGTAATCTTGGTTGCAGGTTTTTCTCCTTCATCACTTTAATTATGTCCTGCCACTCCCTTCTGGCTTGTAGAGTTTCTGCTGAGAGATCAGCTGTTAACCTGATGGGGATTCCCTTGTGTGTTATTTGTTGTTTTTGCCTTGCTACTTTTAATATGATTTCTTTGTGCTTAATTTTTGACAGTTTGATTAATATGTGTCTTGGCCTATTTCTCCTTGGATTTATTCTGTATGGGACTCTCTGTGCCTCCTGGACTTGATTAACTATTTCCTTTCCCATATTAGGGAAGTTTTCAACTATAATCTCTTCAAATATTTTCTCAGTCCCTTTCTTTTTCTCTTCTTCTTCTGGAACCCCTATAATTCGAATGTTGGTGTGTTTAATGTTGTCCCAGAGGTCTCTGAGACTGTCCTCTGTTCTTTTCATTCTTTTTTCTTTATTTTGCTCTGCATCCATTATTTCCACTATTTTATCTTCCACCTCACTTATCCATTCTTCTGCCTCAGTTATTCTGCTATTGATCCCATCTAGAGTATTTTTTATTTCATTTATTGTGTTTTTAATCAATGCTTGATTCATCTTTAGTTCTTCTAGGTCCTTGTTAACTGTTTCTTGCATTTTGTCTATTCTATTTCCAAGATTTTGGATCTTGGAAATAGAATCTTGGATCATCTTTACTATCATTATTCTGAATTCTTTTTCGGGTAGACTGCCTATTACCTCTTCATTTGTTAGGTCTGGTGGGTTTTTATCTTGCTCCTTCTCCTGCTGTGTGTTTTTCTGTCTTCTCATTTTGCTTATGTTACTGTGTTTGGGGTCTCCTTTTTGCAGGCTGCAGGTTCGTAGTTCCCGTTGTCTTTGCTGTCTGTCCCCAGTGGCTAAGGTTGGTTTAGTGGGTTGTGTAGGCTTCCTGGTGGAGGGGACTAGTGCCTGTGTTCTGGTGGATGAGGCTGGATCTTGTCTTTCTGGTGGGCAGGTCCACGTGTGCTGGTGTGTTTTGGGGTGTCTGCGGACTTTTTATGATTTTAGGCAGCCTCTCTGCTAATGGGTGGCGTTGTGTTCCTGTCCTGCTAGTTGTTTGGCATAGGGTGTCCAGCACTGTAGCTTGCTGGTCGTTGAGTGAAGCTGGGTGCTGGTGTTGAGATGGAGATCTCTGGAAGGTTTTCGCCGTTTGATATTATGTGGAGTTGGGAGGTCTCTTGTGGACCAGTGTCCTGAAGTTGGCTCTCCCACCTCAGAGGCACAGCACTGACTCCTGGCTCCTCAATTTGGGATGATTTGTTGTCTATTCATGTCTTCCACAGATGCAGGGTACATCAAGTTGATTGTGGAGCTTTAATCCGCTGCTTCTGAGGCTGCTGGGAGAGGTTTCCCTTTCTCTTCTTTGTTCTCACAGCTCCTGGGTCTCAGCTTTGGATTTGGCCCCGCCTCTGCGTGTAGGTCGCCGGAGGGCGTCTGTTCTTCGGTCAGACAGGACAGGGTTAAAGGAGCAGCCTCTTCGGGGGCTCTGGCTCACTCAGGCCGGGCGGGAGGGAGGAGCATAGAGTGCGGGGCGAGCCTGCAGCGGCAAAGTTTGGCGTGACGTTGCACCAGCCCGAGGCGCGCCGTGCGTTCTCCCAGGGAAGCCGCCCCTGGATCCCGGGACGCCGGCGTTGGCAGGCTGTACAGGCTCCCGGAAGGGCGGTGTGGACAGTGACCTGCGCTCGCACACAGGCTTCTTGGCGGCGGCAGCAGCAGCCCCGGCGTCCCACGCCCGTCTCTGGGCTCCGCACTTTCAGCCGCGACTCCCTTATTTGCTATCTTAGATTCTATGTATTTCAGTGGAGAAAGATCTTGATGTCTGGCGGGCCTGAGAGAACTGGAGGACTTGGGGCCCAGGAGTGTAAGGAAGATTGTCACCAACTGCTGGTAAACAAGACTGGAGACCCTTATTTTGTTTACCAGGTGCAACAGCATTTATGTGCTGGGTACTTGTTGTGGAACTCCAGGCCCGGACCACGAGAAGCTCAGAGTTATTGGGGCAAGTGGAAGGTTTCAGTAGAGCGAAATGAGTGGTAGATCTAAACACAGTTGATTTACCTGTCCCTCCTTTACCAATGAAAACGTTATTACCATGTCATTTAATCTTCACAAAAAGCAAATAAAGACTGTACAATTTTAATTCCCATTTATGGGAGGAAGACACAGATTTAAAGAGGCTAAGTAACACGTCCAAGTTCACACAGTCAGTAAATGGCCCTGCTGGTGTTCAAACCCACCATGTCCAATGCTCATTCTTTTAATCATTTTGTCATACAGCCAACAACATTGGCTCTGGCCTGAAGAGCCCTGTCATAATGGGTTCTATGTCAGTACTAGGTCTAGGAACACCAGGGATTCTAACAGGGAATGATCCTAGGGTTTCTCATTTGAGGCAGAGAGTAGGGATGGAGACCGAATATATCTATTTCTTACTATAAATCACAGTATCATAGTGACCAACTAATATGTCCAGACTTGGTGCTGGGACCCTTTACAAATCAAGAATTTGTTGCCTTCTTGGTTCCTGGCATACTTAACACAAATCAGAATATTTAAAGGGCTGAAGTAAAATGTATTAATATTTTGGTCAATTTCAACACAATATTCAGTTCTGTTAAAGTATTTGTTAGAGTCTCTTAATCTGTAGATTTGGCTAAAAATGACTTTCAGAGGAAGGATATGATTAATATGAAATTTTTACAGAGATAATTCAAAATACGTATTTCACTTGATTATGAAAAGGATTTTCTTTTGTTTTTCCAAAAGACTTAGATTTACATATTCACGTTCCCCCTTTTAAACGGAAATCTGCAAACCATCTATTAAAAAGAAATAGCCTAATTCTTTCTGCACAAGCCAGTAAAGAGTCCAAGGGCTTTGGGGCTAAGATGCACTAAAAATGCCTCAGTGCCATGGCAGACTTGGATTTCTAGAGGTGTGCTTTCTTTATGTCTAGGGAAGTAAGTCAGGATAAAGAGTTTTCAGAGTTGCAGCATCTGCAGCATTTGGCCCTGTTCACCCCTGGGAACAGTGACTCTGATCTATGTACTTGAAAGACAAGGAGGCAGACAGGAGATCCTCATGATGCTGAAGGGGCTTTTGATCAGACTTGTCTGCTCACCACAGTGACTCAGCACCAACTTACAGAGACTAGCTCAGACTGCTGTGCATTTGCTGCTGTGTTTCATGTCCAAGTCTTGATTAGGGGCCCTTTTGACATGGAATAACCGTCTCTTTCACATATCAAAAGCCATTGTTACCTCATCTGAGGCAATGGAGCATAGTGGAAGGAAGAACAGTTTGGAGCAGACAAAAGTTGGTTTGAATGGGGATAATATATGTGATAATATAATTAAAGAGACCACTGTAATGTCTGATATTTCATAAGCCTTTCATAAATGTTAGTACCTCTTAAGTAGAAGGTTAGAAGGTCCTGGATCTGAAGCTTTTAAAATTTAAAAACAGCTCACAGTTTTGATAGAAATACTTTATATAAACAAAATTTAGAGGCAAATCAGTTTTCATATAGCTGATGTTGAAACAGAATCTCCTGGATGGGAAATAATTTGCCTTCCTGTTTACAGTTGTCATTTTTCACCAATTTTAGGTCTGAAATAAGAGTATTTTTTACATAAATAATGTAGTTGTCATAAGCTTTATCGTATTAGTAATCACAGTTTTTAAAATTAGAATGTACACACAGACTTGCTGAAGTAGTAATGACTTGCTGTATATTCTTTTTCTGGGAAAGTTCAGTGCAATGAATGAGCTGGGTTTATGAGAAGTCTGGGTATTGGATAACCCATGCATGGCGCAGATGGGCTGATGGGCTGGTATGTGACACGGAGAGCACATCTTCCAGGGGCTGAATTCCTCAGGGTTATGTCCTGAGGTCACCAGGGAGAGTTTTGATCTTTCACATCAGTGTTACCTTTTTTCTACCCACCATCTTATTATGCAAATGTTCAAACATGCACAGAAATTTAAAGGATTATACAGTGAACATCCATATATTCACCACCTAAGATTCTATAATTAACATTTTACCACAAATCTGTCTAGCTTATTTACTCACCCTCTATTTCTCCTTTAATCTGTCTTGTATTAAGATAGATTTCAAAGTGAGTTGCTGATACCAGTACACTCACCCCTAGATACTTTATGATGCATACAAGAAACTGGTATTAGATTAGGGTTTTTTTTTTTTTTTTAAATTGTGAGGTCAAATTTGCGTATGGTGAAACAGATAAATCTTAAGGGTACCATTAAATGAGTTCACCTGTGTAACTCAAATCTCTATCAAGACACAGAACACTACCATCAACCCCAAAATTTCCTCATGACCCTTCTCAGTTAATCTCCATGCCTACCTCCTTAAAGGCAACCACCAATTTTTCTTTTCACCATAGATTAATCAGTGTTGCCTTTTGTAGAATTAACATGAATGGAATGACACAGTGTGCACTCTCTTGTGTAAATCTTCTTTTGCTCTGCATAATGTTTTTTATATTCATCTGTGTTGTGCACGTATAGGCAGTTTGTTCTTTTTTATTGCTGAGTAATATTCCATTGCAAGAATATCTAGTGTAGCTTATTTATCCATTTTCCTATTGATTGACACCTGGGCTGTTTCCAGTTTTAGGTTATTATGGATACAGTTGCTAAGAACATTCTTGTACAAGTTGGTTTACTTTGTGTGTGTGTGTGTGTGTACATACACTTTTATTTCTCTTGGGTAAATATCTAAGAACAAAATTACTGGAGCATACAGTAGATATATGTTTAGTTTTATAAGAAAACTGTTAGATCTTTTTCCAGTGTGGTTATACCACTTTACACTCTCACCAGAAATGTATGAGAGTTCCTGTTACTTCACTGCCTTGCCAACATTTGGTCTATCTCATTTTGGTTTTAATTTGCATTTCTTTGATGACTAATGATGTTGGACAATTTGTTCTACATTTATTTATTGATGAGTCATCTTCCTTTGTGAAATGTATGTTCAAATCTTTTGTCCATTTTTTTTTTTTTTTTTTTTTTGTGGTATGCGGGCCTCTCACTGTTGTGGCCTCCCCCATTGCGGAGCACAGGCTCCGGACGCGCAGGCTCCGGACGCGCAGGCTCCGGACGCGCAGGCTCAGCGGCCATGGCTCACGGGCCCAGCCGCTCCGCGGCATATGGGATCCTCCCAGACCGGGGCACGAACCCGTATCCCCTGCATCGGCAGGCGGACTCTCAACCACTTGCGCCACCAGGGAGGCCCCTGTCCATTTTTAATAGGTTAATTTGTCTTCCTTTTACTGAGTTATAGGAGTTCTTGATATACTGTGAATACAATTCCTTTGTTAGGTATATATTTTGTGAATATTTTCCTCCAGGCTGCAGCTTGCCTATCATTTTTCTAATAGTGTCTTTTGATGAGGATAAGCTTTTAAACTTGATGCAGTACAATTTATCATTCTTTTCTTTTATGGGTGTTTATTTCTGTGTCTTATCTAAGAAATCTTTCCCTCCCCAACCCCAAGTTGTGAAGATATTATCCTGTTTTCTCACAGGGGCTTGGTAGTTTTATGCTTTACATTGAAACCTAAGATCCGTTTGTGTGTGTGGTATGATATAGGAGTCAAGGTTCTTTTTTTTTTTTCTGTATGAACATTCAGTTTATAGGAGACAAGTTTCTTTTTTTTTCCTACATGAACATTCAGTTTTCCTAATACCATTTGTTGAAAAGCATTTCCTTTCTCCATTGGAATTCTCTGATGTTTTTTGTTGAAATTAAGTGACTATATAAGTGTGATTCTACTTCTCAACTTTATTTTCTGATCTTTTGATACTTTTTATCTATTCTTATACCACTACCACACTGTTTTAACTAATGTAGCTTTATAGCAAGACTTGAAATCAAATATGTAAGCCCTCCAATCTTGTTTTCCTTTTTTCAAGATTGTTTTGAATATTATAGGTCCTTTTCATTTCCATGTAAATTTTAGAATCAGCTTATCAATTCCTACAAAAAACCAGGTGAGATTATGATTGGGTTGCATTAAAGTTGTAGATCAACTTGTAGAAGATTGACATCTTAAAACATTGCATCTTCTAATCCATGAACATAGTACATCTCTCCATGTATTTAGACCTTTAAAGTTTTTCTCAGTAAGGTTTTGTATTTTTTAGTGTACAAGTCCTATGCATTTTTTTTCACATTTTTTGCTCCTTTTTAATAAAAATCCTATATACAGTACATTAATGTTTTCTTTTAGAAATTAAGTTGGCAACTTAATCCCTAATTCGAGGCATCCATATAACTGGCTTACAGAAAGGTTCTTCAGCAAAATATTTAACACAAGATATATATGAGATGCTGAGATCTGGATAATATACCTTACTTGAAAGGCATGAATAGTTTTAAAACACTGTAGCATAATCACACTTAAGGCCATAGTTACTTTGTTCCCAAATCCCTGCAATTCTATTTGAGGGGAGTTCTAAAAGGCCTGTGTCTTCTCCTGTGTCCACAACTGTAGACATACACTGATGGCCCTCAATCCTGCTCTCCAAACTTCAAATAACGGGCCAGAGGCAAGGCTCGGGACTTGGAAAAGTCCTAGAAATTCCCTGCCTCAAAAGCAGTTTCAGAGTTTCACATTTTCCTAAGGAAGACAGAGCTGAGTAGACATGCCAAAGTCTTCCAAATCCTGCTGCTTGTTTTGAATTATGGCTATACTGGCTGTGTACCCCTTGAGTTTGTATCTCCACATACTTGAATTAAATCCTGTAGTTCCTCTTCGGTTCTAGCATCTGTGACCTCTTCACAGGGTCTATGGGCCACAGCTATTTTACCACTTTCTAAAGCCACAATCAGCAGTTTCTGGAATGCATCTCTCATAGCCTTCTGAATAGCAAGCTTCTGGGTTACCTTCCTTTCCATAGGGAATGATAATGACCCTTCCTCCAACTTATCCAAAGCTTCCTCAGCCATGACAACTCTGGGACTCCTGCACTCGTGGGAGGGCAACACCACCTCTAAAGCACAGAAGAACTTCAGGCTTTGCTTCTGAAGTGGTGTCACAATATCTTCATTTTCCCCTTCTTCAAGGTTAGAAAGATCCTGAAGCTTGATGATCCTTTTTGACCACCCATTGAAACCAAAGTAGTGATTTGCCAATTCTTGGCATCTGGAGCTGTTTAGGGCCAGCGTATTATGTTGAACCACCTTATGTCTGGTGCCGAGATGAACCTGCAGTTCACTGCACTGTGTATCACCCAAAGAGCCCATCAGAGCTCTTTATAATTTCTTACACATCTCACCAGCACTGTAGTTCTTTAGTCATCAATGACTTCATCCAATTCCTCTCATTACTTTCTACTCCATCTTGGATCCACTTGTCAACCCCTATGCATTTTTAAAATTTATTATTAAGTATTTTATGTTTTTGATGTTATTATGAAATAAATTGTATTTTTAAATTTTATTTTCTAATTGCTACTAGTATATACAACACAATTATTATTTGTGGATTGACCTTGTGTCCATCACCTGCTAAAGTTATTTACTGTCTCTAGTATCTATTTTTTTGTAGATTTGTAATGATTTCACATGTAAGCATTCATGTCTGAGCAGAGGTTTTACTTCTTTCTTTCCAATCTGAATTATTTCTTTTCCTTGTTTTATTGTATTGGTTAGAACCTTGGGTAAAATGTTGAGTGAAAAATGGTGAGAGACAATCTATTTGCCTTATTCCCAATCTTAGAGAGAAACAATTCAATATTTCACCATTATATATGATATTAGTTATAGGTTTTTTTTTAATGTAAAACCTTTATCATATTGAGGAAATATCCTTATATTCCTAATTGCAGAGTTAAAAAAAATCACACTGGTGCTTAATTTGGATTTTTTTGATCCACTGAGGTATTCATTCAGATCTCTGAATATCAGAGGAGGGGCTGGGCTATGAACATCACTGTCACAACACACATTTGATGAGCATCAGCTATTCGTCTTCATTGTGTTGTATGTAGTAGAGTTTGGCCTGGAGACAGAGGGCTGGATAAGGTGATCTCTGGTTGGCTGCCTGCCCTAAGATTCCATGACTCCTTCCTATGTAAGCCACAAGAAAAGCTGATGTCTCAAGCTGCCACTCACTAGGGAAACTGATCTTCCCTGAAGGAGCCCCTCCCTAATTCTCACCTGGCAGTCTAAGCCCCAGGTGGCCAATTTATTGGTCCTCATGGGGCTGGGCTGCTCCAGCTGGACCCAGGAGCTCAGCTATGCAAATACCAATTATGAGTTTGTATTTGTGTTGACCTCACCTTTTGCTTTGAAACCTCCAATGCCCACCAGAAGGAATCTGTCTAGGGAATTTGGACAGTAGTGTTCTTTTTTTTTGGCTTGTTGTTTATTTGGTTTTTGCTCGTGGTGAATTTTATATCTCATAGACATGGACTTGTGATTTTGAAAAATATACCTAGCTTTGATACAGTGATTCTTCTTAAAAAAAAAATGCACTTTGCCTTTATTTGTCACCTAGCCAACTTTACTTCAATCACTTGCTGCTCCTAAAATAAGCTGTGGACCTTCCTACCTCTGGGTCCTTGACATGCCCTTTCTCTGCTGTTGATTCATCTCCAGTGTCCAGTTCAAATACTGCCTTCTCTGAGAAACCCTCACCATCTGATCAGAGTAAATGGTTCTGAGCTCCCAAGGCCCACTGAAGAAATCCTTCCACCTCCTGTGAACCCCAAGGATCCTCTGAAGGAAACACTTTCCCCTTCAAGATGTGTGGGGAGGCAGGGATTGGGCTTCAAACCCACTGTAAGGACAAGACTGAGGGATGAGTTGTGTGCCTGTCACAGCAGCCCTGGGTGGTCACCCTCTGCTCGTCAGGTTGTCACGTCCTGGGAAACCTCTTTGCATTGATCAATGGTGTCTGTTTTTGCTCTATAGCTGGATGGAAAGGGTTAAGCAGTTAGGCAGTTCCCCTGTGGCTTGGTAATTTCTGGAGAATCCTGGTACAAGTAATTTGCATAAGGCAGACATCTCCTGGACGATGCAATGCCCTGCAATCCCAATGCAAACGAACTGCAGCTGTATTAACCTCCGAGGCTTGGGGGACTGATTGGACAGTCCCTGGGAGCCCTTGCAGATCACCCTGCCCCATCCGGCCCCAGGGACAGCAAAGTAGAGACAGAACTTCCTTCGTCTGGGGTCGGAGTTACGCTGAAGATGATTTTCCCCTCATTTCATCGCATCAGCAATAGGGCTCGGGAGACTGCCGGAGAGCTTCGCCTATGAGGTTATACAGACCTGGGTTCAAATCCTGGTAGTCATGTGACCAAGGGCAAGTTGCTTGGTAACCCTCTGCCCTCGTTTCTCCATCTATAAAATGGGTTCTCAAAGGATTGCCATGAGGATTAGATGAGATAATATAATATATGCAAAGTACTCAGCCTAGGGCCTGATGACTTGAGTGATTTGTGGCTGTGATGATGATAAGGAAGAAAATCTACTCTCAGAGATTCCTCTCTGAAACCTGTGAAATCTGACATTCTCCCCTGAATAAGAAGACCATCGGCAGTGTTCTAAAGACATGTGGCCCCCTCTCACTGAACTCTGCAGCTCCATCGGGGATGACCAGGGGTCCCCTTGCATGGGGACACCCCCATCCGTTCAGATGATCTGCTGCCTATTGAGGGATGAAAGGGAGAAAGGAATGACACTGAATCAGATATCCCACGAGAAGAGTCTTAGGACACTGTGCAAACAGAAAATTCAGTCCTGTGCCTTGCGCTCTGATCAGATTCACTTCTCTACCAGGATGAGCAGAAACTCCTGGATCACACCTGCCAGCAGGGCCCCAGCCCCAAAGAGTTACAAGAGCCTAAGCTCTCTGCCCTTATGAATATCTACCCCTCTATAGGATCCCTGCCATCAGAAGCCCTCCTGGTGAGGAAGACTCTGCCGGCCTCTGTGAACAAGGAGACCTAGCACGTGGGCTCACCTTCTCATCTCCAAGGAGAATATCATTTTCTATTCTTGCCCCATTAATGGGGGGAAGGGGGTAGGACAGGAGTCTTCTGCAGGGACCTGGGAAGTCCCCAGGGAAGACTCAGTGAAGAGGCTGGGGTCCTGGTTGGCCCAGAAGAGTCTGAAGGACCTGGTGGGACCAGGAGAACTAGGCACCCTGGGACTGAAGATCACCTTTGCCCCTTCCAAACTTCAATCCGGGCTGGTCTTTTCTTTATGTCTGGGGCTCTTGGACGCCCTCAGACCAGCAGACCCTGCTGACCCCGGGTTGGAGGGCCTGGACTTGGTTCTCAGCCTCAGGCAGGGCTCAGGTTCCCACTCTTCACCCCTCCCCATACCCCGTGCCCGCACCTGCAGGGTTTCGCGGCGGTAACTCCCACAGGTGCTATTCCTTCTATCCAGGCCCCCAGACCCAGAGGGCTGAAGCAGACTTTCATTCTAGGATTTAACAATCCAGAAAACTTGTTTTGCCGAGGAGTGTAGATTCAGATTCTGTGTATCCTGGAGCAGTTTCTTTGTCGAGATGTCTCAGGAAAGACTCTAGGGCACCTGCTGTGGGAGGCAAATTCCACCCTGCGTGCTCCTCAGGGACCGCGTTTCCACCGAATCAAGATAAAGCAGGTAGAACTATTGTCAATATTTAATCGGGTACACGGATTCGGCTCTGTAAAGGCAACACTCAGGACTTGTGTTTGCAGACGCTGGCCAAGTGTCAAGAAAGTATTAGTCCCTCCCACGTTTTAAGGGCAAGATTACAGAATTTCTCCCAAAGTATGTCAGAGGAATTCAGATGAATAACAGCTGCATAACAACCCCAGACCCCTACCTCTTCAAAGCCACGCTGCGGTTCTGTGCTGGGCCGGGCTGGGAGGAACAGAGCCTTGTCCTCCTAAGTGGACTTTCCCAGGTCCCCTTATTGCCCTGACCTGCTCTGTTCACCTTCTCTGCTCAGACAGCGCTGAGAGCGGTCAACTGCGTGGTGGCCTCACAGGAAGGAAGAAATGCTCTCTTTAAGTTCTTATATTTGACCTTTGTTTTTCCAAATGACTTACTCTAGGGATTTGGTCTCCTTGGTGGCCAACTCCTGTCCTCAGATCGAACGGGCTCCACCAAGTCGGGGCTAGGACCACAGATGCTCTGAGGCCGAGTCCTGGGTCCCGGTCCTACTTCCATTAACGTCCTTTGATCTCAACAGACAAATGTTTCCACCCGTGCTCTCCACCCAACTCTCCTCTTGGATGTCACTTGCCCTCCCATTTCTTCTCCCTTGGGGTGCGTGCACCTGCGTGTGCCTGTGTGCGGGGTGGAGGAGGGGCATGCGCTCTTGCTGTTTCCCTGGTAGAAATCCTGGAGTTGTGATGAGGTATTGTTACTTCCCAACAGATTTCTGCCAGCTCGAAGGCATACATCACAGCTCCTCCAGATCTTTAAGAGCAATAAAAGTTGCCTGCAATGATTGATCACTATATACGCACAGGGTTAAGAGCTTTATCCATTACCTCATTTAATCCTTCACTACATCTTCCGAGCTAAGTGTGATTATCAACTTCATTTTATAGCTGAGGCTAAAGAGACGTAGAAAGGTTAAGTAATTTATTTAAGATCACAGAGCTACTGAGTGGTCAAGTCAGGGTAGAAGCCCAGATCTGTCTGAGTCTACACTGCATCCTTTACCACCACATGCTATCATTTTTCTAATGTAAATAATTAAAACAACTTTATATTAAATTTACTATAATTGCACAAGTAACACATGAATACATTATTCTTGTGTAAACTTAAAACTGCTCAGATAGAGCTGGAATCCCCTTTGATCAAATCCCCTATTTTTTGTTACTTTCCCTCACTCAGTGGGTAATTATTCTCAGTTTGGCTAATACAATTTCAGACCTTTTCCTTTATCTTTACATACATCTAAATATATGCATAGAAAACATCAGCATCACTAGCTGTGCATAAATACGTGGGATCATGCTTATAAGCATCATTCTGAAGCTGCTTTCCTTTCACAATAGGTCTTGATTCTCTTTCCATGTAAGCATAGCAGATTCGTTCATTCCTATCAGTACCTAAAATTTCATGTTATGTGTACATACCATAGTTTTCTGTTTTGTTGGTCGTTCCGCAATTGGTGAACATTTGAGTTGTTATCCACTTTCCATTATCACAATGTTTCAACCAAGATCCTTGAACATAGCTCCTTGTACACTTTTGTAAGTATTTTTCTAGGACAGAGGAAGTGGGGTTGCTGTATGATAGAGTATGCAAAATTTAAATTTTAATAGATACCAGCAAATGATCCTCCAAAGTGGCTGCACCAATAAATAACTTTAACAATTGTTACACACATGTTGGGGGAAAAGTACTGTCTCTCCAGTGAGGATGGCACGAAAGAAAATGGGCTCAAATGGCAATAGGACATGCACAGGCAACAGGCAGCAAGTGACTGAGCTGTGGCTTCACAGCCTTCTAGTTGGGCAGCTGATAACCTCTCTGAACCTCAGTGTTCACATCTGTAAAATGGAGACAACAATCTCACTAACTCAGAGGGCTGTTGTGAGGATTAATTGAGATGATACATGAAAAACTCATAGTATATATAGCCCTGAAGACAGTTATCATTAGCTCTAGGGGAGGTTTGGGGCTGTCTTTCCTAGGAAATCTTTAAGGACAGCAAACCCACATCTGGGCTGGACCCAGGTGCTGTCCCCTGGAGGCAGAAAGTTGGATGACAGGGCATTGATGCTCAGCCAATTTAAAAGCAGAGCTATAAGCCACTAGCCATGACCTTGAGCTTGACAGGCCAGCCTAGGAGTGGTAGAAGACCATACAGCATGGACATTCACTGCTGTTTTATGAAAATTACAAGGTCATAAGAAATGCTCTTGATGTTTTTGCCCTTGAAATATCTTGACTTTTTACCCCCGACTTCTTTAACATTCTGTGTGGCAAATATTCAGGATTTCAGACCCTCAAGGCAATGCTAGAGTAGTAATGCTTTATTTGGTGGGTTTTATTTTCCTACCAGCATGGCATAGTCACCTTGGCTCTGACCTTCACTTGGTATGAATAGCCCTGAGAAAAATGTGGAACCGCTTTAGGTCTCAAATCCTTTGTAAAAATTAGATGATAATAATATCTATAAGTAAAGATAATGTTTATGGAACACTTAAAATGTATCAGACATTGTGCTAACTAATCACTTTACATGTATTATTAGGTTATTACCTAATTTAATGCTCACAATAAGTAGAAGTGGGTGGTGGTCTAGGAGGCAAATCTGGGTTTAAACCCACTAGCAAGAACTGACCCCAAGTGCCAGGCTGGACCCAGCTCTCCTGGGGAGTGGTCTTCTCTTGGGCCTGGTAGATGAGACCAGTACTGGCAATCCTTGGCTTGAGAGGAAGCAAAGAAGGTCATGTGTTGCTGACCTGCTTCTCGGAAGCCTTCATGGTGATCTGATGCTTGCATGGCAGATTGGGTCTGAAACCAGAGCTCTTGAACCATCTTGAGCTTCTTAAACCACCGTCTCCCTTCTCCATCCTTCCCTATGCCCAACTCCGTGTGCCAAAGGGAGGGTGCCAAAACCCAGTCCCTCTTTCTCCAGCTTCTAAGCTGCTGAAACCCAAGGGGGAAATTCTACAGGCGGAGCAGCACCTTAGCATCTTGGCACCTTGGAACTCATCAGAGCTGATTTTCTGTCAGATAGGAATGCTGAGAACAGGGCAGTGAGAGAACGGGACACCACAGAGGTAAGATATGGTGGTGGAGAAGTTTGGAGACTTGCCCTGGGAGGACGGGCCTAAGCATGGAGAAAAGAGAGAAACACAGACAGAGAAGGAAGGGGCTTCTGAAGAAAATCTATATGCTTGTGACCATCCCCATCTTGGTGACTCAGTTGTCTCCTCATCAACCCAGGGACTGTGAACTCCCTTCTCGGGATGTGACAACAGTCATACTGTCCTCACTGGGCAGGCTGGGAGCTCAGATGGGAGCTCTGCCTTCTCAAGTGCCTCCTGGAAACTCCTGTTCCCTGAGCAGGTAGGACATGGGGGAAGCCAGTCATAGGAACATGGATCTGTCTGGGCATCAGAAGCTCTTTGCCTGTATGAAACTGGACATCCCAGGGCCCTTCGACCATCACGCCTAGCAGCACCTGGCTCATCACCATCTTTAAAGAAAACCTGTTTCTTGTGTGGTTGTGCCTGGGCCTGAGCTGTCCCCTCCAAATTCAACAGGGACAGTGTTCTGGCCCAGGGTATGGCTGACCAAGAACAGGATTGGGGGCCCTAAGACCGGGGTTAAGTAGTTGGGTGAACCTGGGCAGGTCTCTTTGGCACCGAGCTTCAGTTTTATTCTCAGCGGAGTGTGGGGCTGGCCGGCTCTGAGTGGGGAAACAGTCACCCCACAGCACGCGAGGTTGAAGGCAGCTGAGTGTTTAAGCAAAGGAGGCTAGTCTCTTCCTTGGTGAAATTGACAAATACCAGCTCCACACGGAACCGACTTCTTCAGAGGTCCTAAAACAAAGCTAGTGAGTCTGAGGGTGTCACACAGTGAGGGGAGCTTCTGAGCTTCCAGATCTCTGTTTTGCCAGGAGCACTCACTGTTCCTAAGGTGACCAACTGTCCCAGTTTTCCCAGGACTAAGGGAGTCCACAGAAAGCTGTGGGGGATGTTGAGTGGTAAAACTGAGAAATTTGAGGCAAACTGGTCAAATTGGTCATTCTAACTCTTCCCCGAGCTCTCTTCCTGGAGGCCTAGGTCAAGGCCTTTCTGTCCCTTGGTCTTGGGTTGAGTCCAAACCCAGATGCACTTGGCTCTGACCCACTGGAGTCTAGCAATGGACCTGGGCTGCTTGCTTTTCTTGCCCATGGGCTTGGTGTCTTTCTCTCCTCTGTGCCTTATCAATCTCATCTCCCTCACCCACTCGAGTCAGACAGTCCTGGATTTCGACTCTTGGGGAAGTTATTTGATCAGGTGTTCCCATCCGTACAGCATAAAATGACACATATTGTGCTCTCATCAGGTGCCAGACAAAGTGCTAAGGACTGTCCATATCTTAACTCATTATTCCTCACAGCAATCTCACGAGCATTATTATTATCTGTATTATCAGGCATTATTATTATTATCTGTTTTAGTCAGAGTTCCCCAGAGAAACAGAACCAATAGGATGTGCATCCATCCATCTATCTATCCAGCTGTCTATCTGTCTATCTATCTATCATCTATCTATCTGGAGAGATTTGTTTTAAGGAGTTAGCTCACATGATTAAGGAGGCTGGGAAATCCAAAATCTGTAGGGATGGGGAACAGCAGGCTGCAGACCAGGGAAGAACTGATGAGCATGGAAAATGAGGCACAGAGAGGTCAAGTAACTTGCCCAAGGGCACATAGCATTAAGAAGGGGAGCCAAAATTTGAAACTAGGCATTCTTTTTTTTTTTTTTTTTGTGGTACGCAGGCCTCACTGTTGTGGCCTCTCCCATTGTGGTGCACAGGCTCCGGACGCGCAGGCTCAGTGGCCACGGCTCACGGGCCCAGCCGCTCCGTGGCATGTGGGATCTTCCCGGACCGGGGCACGAACCTGTGTCCCCTGCATCGGCAGACGGACTCTCAACCACTGCACCACCAGGGAAGTCCAAAACCGGGCAATCTTTTTTTTCAGAGCCTAAGCCCCTAATTACCATGGTAAACAGCCTTTGTAATATGGGGCTATTACTATACCTATTACCTTGCTGAGTTCTTGGGAGGATAAAAAGAGATACGTTAATCATTAGAGAAATTCAAATCAAAACCACAATGAAGTATCACCTCACACCCGACAGAATGGGCATCAATCATCAAAAAATCTAGAAACAATAAATGCTGGAGAGGGTGTGGAGAAAAGGGAACCCTCCTACACTGTTGGTGGGAATGTAAATTGATACAGCCACTATGGAGAATAGTATGGAGATTCGTTAAAAAACTAAAAATAAAACTACCATATGACCCAGCAACTCCACTACTGGGCATATACCCTGAGAAAGCCATAATTCAAAAGGACACATGTACCTCAGTGTTCATTGCAGCACTATTTACAATAGCCAGGACATGGAAGCAACCTAAGTGTCCATTGACAGATTAATGGATAAAGAAGACATGGCACATATGTACAATGGAGTTACTCAGCCATAAAAAGGAATGAAATTGAGTTATTTGTAGTGAGGTGGATGGACATAGAGTCTGTCATACAGAGTGAAGTAAGTCAGAAAGAGAAAATCAAATACCGTATGCTAACACATATATATGGAATCTAAAAAAAAAAAAAAAAGGTTCTGATGAACCTAGGGGCAGGACAGGAATAAAGACCCAGATGTAGAGAATGGACTTGAGGACATGGGGAGGGGGAAGGATAAACTGGGACAAAGTGAGAGAGTGGCATGGACATATATACACTACCAAATGTAAAATAGCTAGCTAGTGGGAAGCAGCCGCATAGCACAGGGAGATCAGCTAGAGGGGTGGGATAGGGAGGGTGGGAGGGGGGCGCAAGAGGGAAGAGCTATGGGGACATATGTATATGTATGGCTGATTCACTTTGTTGTACAGCGGAAACTAACACACCATTATAAAACAGTTATACTCCAATAAAGATGTATTAAAAAAAAAAAGAGAGATACTTTGTGTGCTTGGTGACTGGAAGTGAGGAGACACTCAGTACTTGCTACTTCCCTTCTCCCAGATCTTTTCTGTTGTAAACAATGAGCCATGTGGCCACAGATAGTCTGGTTACTATTACTATTAGACTCAGATGGTTGGCACCCATGAGGAATGGATTTTTAGCCAGGAACGCATGTGCCTTATACACGCTTATTACGTTGCATGGCTGGGGGCAGTGGGGATGCTGGGCCAGTCACCTGCATTCCTCTGTGTGTCTCTAAGCCAGAGCAGGGCCAAGCCAGGAGCCTGGCGAGAGATAACAGGGTCTGGGGCAGGCCTGTAAATCCCAGGGCCCTGCAGCCAGCAGGGAGAGAGGGGCCAGGTGGCCTCAGGGGGCTTTGTGAGCCTGCCCTTTGTCCCAGGCCATGGCCTTGGCATGTGCCCAGCCCCCCCGTCTCTGCTGCCAGATGCTAGGATGTGGAGCCAGTCGGACGGTGACCCCTGAGGCCGCCTCACCTGACCCTCTGCCGCAGTTATCGGTCCATCTGACCTGAGACCCACGTTGAAGCTATTGAACTGCTGGCTGTGGTATGTGCAGGTGACATTCACGCTCATGTCTGCAAGCTGTTGTGCAGGACCCTGTCAGTTTTCGAGGAGACGCCACCAAAGGCAAAGAGGTGAGCTCTGGCGCCAGCAGGCCTGGGCTCAAATCCTGACTCCATTTACTAACTTTGTGACACTGATCAAGTCAATTTACCTCTCTAAGCCTTGGTTGACCTCTGAGCTGGTTGGTTCAGCTACAGGGACTCACACATGTCAAAGGGCTTGGCCCAGAATAGGAGCTCCTTTCTCTTCTGTGCTTGGAATCACTCCTCATCTGCTTAAGACGTTGATCCTGAGGCCACCTTCTCTGACCATCTGCTCTGTTTTCCTTGAGTCTAGAAGCATCAGGAAGGGCTCAAAGCATCTTTGACTAGCCTCATGCTTGGAGCCTAGGCTTACAGTGACTGACAAAGCCAGGCTGGGCTCCTGAGAGGGGGGCCAAACTTGGCTGAAACCCAGATGGTGGCAACAGTCTCGCTGCAGGGAAAGCACCCCAAACTGCTGGGGTGGATTCTTGTGCATTTCAGTTATATCTCCTGGGAACAAGTCCTGGCTGGCTGTGATTGATTTTTTTGGCTTTCAAGTTATAGCATATGAATTTCTAAATTTCAAAGCCCTCTAGCCAATATGCAAATGGCTTTAATTTGAGGTGTGACAGGTGGAGTTAACACTAGAAAGCCAACACTTTTTTGGTTCCTGCCATAATGCTGATCACCGAAAAGCAAGATTATTCTTTCAGTTTATAGAAATTGTTTGGGTCTCTTCCATCCCATGATCCTTCTAGGCTGTGGTGTTGAAGAGGAAAACATTTAAGGAGAAAATTCTAAGAAGAAGGAATTTTTTCCCTGCTTTTGGATATGACACCTCGCTCTCTGTGTGGGTTTAGCAGGAGTCTCTTGGGGGCTGTGTTTGGTTGACAGTTGGGTCAATCTTGGATCATAGAGGACAGGACTTGTTTTGGTCCTTTTTTGTCAAGTTTTCTTTTTTCTTTAACTCCTCATGGACTTTTGTTTGTGGGACACTCTGGCCCTACAGAACAGTCCCTGTCTGAGTAATTGGGATTAAGATAATCGTTAAAAGCATGAGCTTTAGAGATGGACAGATGTGGATTCAAGTCCTGACTTTTTCCACTTCCTGTCCTTGTGACTATGGGAACTTCAAAAACCACCCTAAGACTTGAGTACCTGTAAAATGGAAATCAAAACAGCATCTGCTTCATTTTGCCAGGGTGAAATACGTAATTATGTAAATCACATAGTACAGCACATGATACTTAAAAACTCCCTCACAGAATGTTTCATTCTTTGTTTACTGTATTATTAACAAACTAAAGAGCTCTAACCCATTAACAGCTGGTGGGTCATACTGTGGTTCCAGACTGTGCTGAGTGCTCCATGGGGAGACAAGAGAAAGATTAGCCTTGTTTCCTGGCTCTGAGGAGCTCCAGGAGAGACAGGACTTACACATGAATAGAAAATGATGAGCCAGTGAACAGCCAAGCCAGTGTCTAATAAAATGCTAAGTTGAATGAGACCGGTGATAAGGGGGATTGAGATTCAAGGAGGGAGGCTGCTATGAGAAGTGAAGAGGTGCCCAGCATTTACTGAGTACTTACTATGTGCTGGCTTCACAGGACTGGACCCTCAGTCCTTACCATAGCCCTGGGAGGTGGACATTTTCACATGTGTTTTACTCACCAGAGGGCACTGAGGCTCAGACACATGAAATAACCTGTTCGAAGTCATCCAGGTAGACTTGGCTGGAGGTGGCATTGGAGTCTGGATGACAGAGGGTGAGCTTGAGCTGACATGGAAAGAGGGGTGGGGTGTGGAGAGGCAGAGGTTGGAGGGGAGCTGTATTCCTTGGTTTGCTGCCTTTGGCCCTTGGAGCTGGGCCCTGCTAGGAAGACACTAGAAGTTCTGCCTGGGACCCACCGCTGGACTTGCCACTCCTGACAGGCAGTGGGCATCAGTGCCAGCCAGTCCTGGCAGGTGGAGACCACATACAGCTCCTACCTTGCCACAGTCCAGCAGTGAAACCCGACCTGTGTCTTGGCTCCACAAGGTGCCAGGCATTTGCCTTCTTATCAGGCTGGGCACATTCCATGGCCAAGTGGCCACCTGGGTTGCTTGTCAGGGTAGATCCACTTTGGGCTGTGTGTGCATTTGCATCGCTGCCTGTCCTGCAACTTTTGCATTTTTGAGAGTCTGGCCTGGCGATGCGGGAGCGGGTGCCGGGGTGGGGGGCTGCCTTGGCTGCTGCCCTTTGTGGCAATGAGACACACTGCATCCTGGGAGAAGCGTGGTTCTGGTGTAAGAGGACCTGGCTTTGAATCCTGCCCTCCTTTCTTGGTTGTATGATCTGGGGCAGGTCACCTAACCGCTCTAGGCCTCAGCTTCCTTTACCCAAAATGGAAATGGTAAAAAATACCTACGCTCAGTTTCAGTTTGAATATCAAATATTATAAAGACCCTGACCTACCTTGCTAGGTGCTCCATCAAGTTAATAATCATTATTTTTAATGGTAATCACTGCTTCTGGAATATTGAGAGTTCTAATCTCCAAAATCGTGCTCAGAAGGGAGTGCGCGGGGATGAATACAAGCGTGTGGTGTGAGGCTGCCACAGTATCTCACTTGTGCAGACTCGGGGGAAGCCCAGCTTCCAGTCCTCAACTGTGTGAGGGAATCTGAGCTTGCAGAAATCCTGTGCTTCACCAGATGGCTCAGAAAGGCTGCGTGATTGTGATAAAACTTTGCCCCTACAAAGTCTCTGTTGGGCTGGAACTGGGTTTGTGGAGAGTTTAGCTCAAATGCATCACTCTGTAGGGAGCTACAGTGATCATAACGTGCAACTGCATGTATACCTTTCTCGTCCGTCATATCCGAGGCTCAGTGGAGAGAGAACACAGTATGTGTCAGATGCACCTGGGTTTAAACTGCAGCTTGGGTTTAAACTTCAGGTGATCTGGGGCAAGTTCTTCCACTTCTCTCAGCCCTCTCTCATGTCAGCAGGGCTGCATTCCTCTACACTTTCTTTCACTTGGCATTTACAAGAGCCTGTGAGGTTGGCGTGATGATGATGATTATTGAGCAAACAAGCTCAGATCACTTCAGCGACTTGCCCGAGGTCACTTGTGTGAGAAACCCAGAGTGAGAACAAAGTGTCACACAAGCTTGAGCCTCATGTGTTGAAAACTTCATCTAGATTCCCCGGGACCCTCTCAAAAAAGTTCTAGGCCAGTAGTCCAGTTTGAGACCTTGAGTTCTTCCTTTGGCTTCTTAATCACTGCGCTTTTCCAAACAAAATTCCTGTCCTCTGGTGATACCGACTGCATGTTTGCATAGTGTATCTCTGAGAACAATCTCAGGCCCCAAATCTGCCATTTTATGAGAAGTTGGCTAATTATATGAGGCACCATCCGTCTGCAACATGGAGAAGATAGGGCAGATTGACTGTTTCAGGGGATTGTAAAAATTCCCCACATGGCTGTTGCTAAAAAAGCTCTAAAATGGACTACAGGGTGGTTCTGCAAAGACATTTTTGGGGAGGGGAGGTCTGGCTTTATGGAGAGTCACTAAAGAATAGTCTAGATTGGCCTGGGGTTTTGATTTTGATCAGTTCAGTCTGAAATCAACTTTATTCTCAAAAACCTGGTCGACCAGCTCTGAAGTCTCAGTCAGGTGAACACAATGCAGAGTTAGTGAGAGGGTGAAGGTAGTTCTGGTAAATTCGGGGTTCTTTTCTGAGTTTCAAAAAGTAGAATGACCCCTTAGAGGAGGCAGACCTGTGGATCAAAAATTTTATTTTCCTCTAGCAAATGAACAATTCACAGTGGCTGGAGGAGAAGCTGTGGCTTTTGTGGATGCCACCTTCTCTACAAGAGCACGTGGCAGCCGAGCGGAGAGCAGGGAGGAAGAGGAGCCGAATGATGGATGGCGCTCGGCCAGGAGAAGCAGATTTCTGCAAATCAGGCTGCGGGTGATTCTGAGACCTCTGCTTGATCTTAACTTGCCCAGCTCCCAGCTTGGACAGTGAAAGACAATCCCCAGTCCACGTGGGGAGCTGAGGTTCAAAAAAGAGGCAGCTAATGGTTGCATGAGTCAGGCTGACAGCTGGAGATGCAGTGGGTTTTTTTTTTTTTTAACATCTTTGTTGGAGTATAACTGCTTTACAATGGTGTGTTAGTTTCTTCTTTATAACAAAGTGAATCAGCTAGGGTTTCCCTGGTGGCGCAGTGGTTGAGAGTCCGCCTGCCGATGCAGGGGACACGGGTTCGTGTCCCGGTCCGGGAAGATCCCACATGCCGCGGAGCGGCTGGGCCCGTGAGCCATGGCCACTGAGCCTGTGCGTCCGGAGCCTGTGCTCTGCAATGGGAGAGGCCACAGCAGTGAGAGGTGTGCGTACCGCAAAGCAAAACAAAACAAAACAAAACAAAACAACAAAGTGAATCAGCTATACATATACATATATCCCCATATCTCCTCCCTCTTGCGTCTCCCTCCCACCCTCCCTATCCCACCCCTCTAGGTGGTCACAAAGCACCGACCTGATCTCCCTGTGCTATGCGACCGCTTCCCACTAGCTATCTATTATCCATTTGGTAGTGTATATATGAGACGCAGTGGTTTGATTGGCAGGTTTGGAGACTGGGACTCAGGAGCTGGCTGACTTCTTAGCTTCAGCCCTCCAGCCTCTAGGTGAGTGTAATTCCCTGTCCTCCCCACCCCCTACTTCATAGGCTGTAAGTGAAGGGAATAGAGGACCAAGAGTAATGCCTCAAGGTCTCCCTTGAAGCCAAGGTAACCCGGTTCCGCCCTTCCCAGTACCACGAGCTGGCGAACCCATCAGTCTCTCTCTTTGAGCATCTACCTCTTCTTCCTGGCTTTTGCGGTGGGTCGTTCCCTTTTCTGGGAGGAGTCAGGAGGCATCCCACAGTGGATGTGCTAGCACCCTCATGCTTGTTCTCTTTTCTCTCTCTTTTTTTTTTTTTCTTTGCAGTACGCGAGCCTCTCACTGTTGTGGCCTCTCGCGTTGTGGAGCACAGGCTCCGGACGCACAGGCTCAGCGACCATGGCTCATGGGCCCAGCCGCTCCGCGGCATGTGGGATCTTCCCGGACCGGGGCACGAACCCGCGTCCCCTGCATCGGCAGGCAGACTCTCAACCACTGCGCCACCAGGGAAGCCCTCTCCTTCTTCTTAATCAGCACTTGAGACATGCTAGGAATAGAGTCCTTGCTTTCTCCTTCTCTCCCTCGCCTCCCCTCACTCTCACTCTCTTGCTCTCTCCCTTCTTCTTTTAACCTTTTCTGTTCCTCTTCTTCTTTTCTCTGTTTTCCCAGCCTTTCCCCTTCCTTGTTTGGATGCATTGATTTGGTCCCTACCCCTGACAATGTTGCCCCCTTAACAGAAGCATGGGCTCCCTGAGGCCAGGGACCACGGACTGAACTTGCACCCCGATCTGGCATATGCAAGGACTGTCTTGAAACATTTGTCAGTGTGGTTCTCAGTGAGGCTGTGTCCTTCCTGGCCTGTGACTCCACTGCAGAGAGCAAGGCAGGAGTGCCGCCTTCACTCCCCAAGCCCTCCTGGGCTACTTTCCTGGGCTGTGGCTCTGTTGGGGCAGATTTAGTAGCTGATGGTGGCTTGTCTCTGCCCTGGGTGGCGTGTCCTGTCCTCAGCCCAGTGTCAGTCCTCAGCTGCTGTCTCCACTGCACAGACTCTTTTTTAGCAGCAGAAAAGGTCTTGGACAGCAACTAGGAGAGTCTAAAGTTCCCTGTTCTCTGCATTTCTTTATTCCTCTACTGGCAACAGGAATCCTTAGTGGCTGGAAAAACCAAAAAATATCTGAGCTGTAAGTGTCTGACCCAATCTGTCTGAAAAAATAACACAAAATAAAAAAATGAATTTGTTCAACTCTACTTGTAAGATATTACTGCAGACAAGCATATATCATTATCCAAGTTTAAGGGTGAAATCTTGGCTTTTCATGGCTAGAGACTGACCAAAATTCAGAGGTGCATGAGAGTTGGGGTCAGGAAATATCCATGGAAGGTTTAATTGAAACCTTAAGGTAAATAGCTAACTGCCAGGAACCCGGTTAGCTGCTTCATGTACATTCTCACTGAGTCTGCAAACAATCCTAGGAGGCAAGCAAGTGTTATTTTTATGCCTATTTTACACATGAAAAAGCTGAAGCTTAGGAAGGGTTAAGTAGTTTAGACAAACTTATGTGCCTGGAGATTCAAACCTGGGGTGACTCTGGTTGGTGCTTATGTTCTTAGCTCCTGTATTGTACTGCCTCCAAAAGGAAGTATAGTGTCAAGTTTGGAAAGCCTTCAGGCCCTGAAGTGAGGCTATCCAATCGATAATGAACTCTCATATTAATAAGTCATCACAAGAGGATTATGATGCTTGCCTCTGTTTTATATGTTTGGGTCCATTAGACTAGCCCTAACATGTATATTCTTTACTTCTGGACACCATTACTACAATTTGTGTAGCTGCCACCAGGTGAATAAGTATCTTGGTCCCTTGCTACTCAGAGTGTGGCTGAGCAAGGCACTGAAAATACCTAGATGAGTTTATGAACTCCATAAACACATAGGTTTGGTCCCAGACGACCAGAAGTGTCAGCCTCAGCTGGGAGCCTGCTAGAAATGCAGGATCTCAGACCCACCCGACCTGCCCAAGCTCAGTCTCCACTCTAATGAGAGCCCCCAGTGACCCAGGTGCATGTGAAGAGAGTTGGGCTCACAGCCTTGGCCTATGGCTACGTTACCTAAGCAGTTGGATTTTTCTCAAGAGTAGAAGACAGAGCTAATTGATTCATAATTCAGTCCACCCATTTTTCTAAAGGAACACAACTTTTTATTATTTAAAAAATATTTAACCAATTATGATGTAACTGATAACCATGACTAGCTCATAAGAACTAACCATTTAAAAACATTTCTGTTGAACAGTGACATTTACCTGAATCTAAATACCTGGGCACACCTCAAGTACTTCATTCACTGAACATCACCTGTTCTCATTCTATCACCTAGAGACTTTCTGAGTCACTCCACAGGATGAGATCCTTGAAAATCACTCAACAAAAGCATTTAGCCACCTGTGTGCACTTATTAGAGAAAAGAACAAAGATAGCCACCACTTATTAAGTACTTCTACTTGGGGTCAATACACGTTACTCATATTTCTATCATTTTTTTTGGTGTGGTACTTCAATTTGCATCTCTTCTGATTTATTTTATAGAAGAGAATTTCATATAATATTGTGAGTTTTTGTTGACAGGGGCTATCTTAGTCACCTTTCCACCTGCAGAGTGCCTGGTGCAGTGTTTTATATAGGGTAGTTGCCCAATAAATGTCTTTTGAATGTGGGACAGCCCAGAAACTCCAAGCTTTTCCCAAGGATGCTTCTTAAAGGAGCCTTTTGATTTTTCTTTAGGACATTAAAAATAATAGTTCCATGGCATCATTTGAAACAGAGTTGTACTGGAGCAGTTTCTTTGCAGAGGCCATGATAATATCTGATCAAATTCTCTTAGCTCCTTTTCTGTTCTGTACCATGTTTTACCCCACAGCTTTCCATTTCAGCATTTTGTTGTTAGTCAAAGATGCTCTCATTCTGCTGATGGGTAGCGCTGACTTGTCCATGGATGAAGAGTGGGTCAGTAGTGTGAACCTCAGGAGAATTCTGTTCTAGAAGCACCTAGGGCCTTTCCTAGGGAAAGGAGGTCATAGGCTATGGAATTAGACAGATTTAGGTTTGAGTTATGCTCCTTTAACTTATTGGCTTGGCATTTGACTCAACCTTTCTGAATTTTAGTTTTCTCATCTATAAAATGGGATAACAATACCTACCTTATTGGCTGGTTTGGGGGACCAAATGAGATAGTGGCAGGTAGGTGACCTGGCAGAAACAAAGTAACTGGGTATCTCTACCTGCAGGGGTGACCAGCTGAAATCAGCAAAACCATGATTTTCTCCTGAAGTGCAGAGAGAGCAGAAAAACCAGATAGTTAGGGAAATCTTTTCCAAAGGAAGGAATGTGACTCTTCTCAGACCCCTGTAACACTGATGATGCTCTCACAATCCCCATCCTCTCCAAGACAGGATGACCTCTTGTCTCAATGTCTTAGAGAATTTGGAAAGGTCTTGGATGCTCTGGCCATGCAATGTGACCCAACTTCCTGAGCTCTTTTTTTTAAATGGAAGTATAATTGACCTAGAACGCTGTTATTCCCAGGTGCACAAATAGTGATTCTGTTTCTATACATTACAAATGATCACCACCATAAGTCTAGTTACCATCTGTCACCATACAAAGTTATTACAATGTTATTGACTATATTTCTCATGTTGTACATTGCATCCCCTGGACTGTATGAGCTCCTTTTGATCAATGCAAAAACCGCCCCCCCAAAACAAAATAGTATTCCATAAGTTGTTCCCAGGACAAAACCAATTTTTAAGAGTTTTTCTGAATGAGTAGGTTTTACTCCATTGATTTATGTGCTTTGGTCACCAAATTGTAGCCCAGAGAGGTTAAGGCTCTTGTCCAATATCACAGAGGAAATAAGTGGTAGAACCAGGAATCAAACCCAGGTCTGTCTTGCTCGAAAGATTGTAAGTCTGGGTTGTATTGCTTTGTGCCTGGGGAGCTGGATTCCCACTCCCCTTGTCTGCTGCAGGAAGGAGACAGACAGAAGCCAATGCTCCTTTCTTCCGTTGCAGGGGTGGGAAAGAACACAGAGGCTCAGGCTCCGCTTGGCTACCCAGATGAGGAGGCTCATTTCGTCCTCCCCAGGTGACCTCCTCCAGGTGATCAGCCAGGTCTGTAGGGGGTGGGGTGGGGGCCCTCCTCCAGCCATTCCCACCGCGGGGAGAGGAAGCCTCAGGAAAGGGCAGCCAAGCCCATCGTAGCTTTGATCCTTCCTGCAAAACATTGGGAACACAGAGAAAACTTCAGCCTTTTCATTTTCTTATTCACAAAGCTCGGTGAGTGAGTGATTAAAACTCTTGAAGAAGAACTTGAAAGAAGCCACAGGGAGACTGCCCTGCAGTCTGAGTCTACCTCTGCTTGCTGAGCCTGTGGCAGAGAACAAGTTGCTTGGACAAGCCTGGCCCCTCAGACCCAGCTCAAACTGGCTTCAGCTGGCATGTGCCGGACAGGAGAGAGGAGAGCCGGGGAAAGGGGCCCCCGAGGTTCTCATCTGCCACACCCATCTCTGCAATCCCTCAACCCGCTGTGCTGCCCTGAGGCCAGAATCCAGTTAAAGTTTAGATGGATGTCCTGGCTGTGTTTTTCTGTCTCAGGTAAAGGGTGGCACGGAGAGAGATTGACTCAGGCAGAGGAGGTGCTCAGGCTGGACCCATCTCACCCACATGAGGCCACCTTCCATGCCCTCCCCCGGCTGTGCCGTGTCTGGTGGACAGAACAGTTCCATCAAACTGTGGAACGTCTCTGTGTAGGAGCAGGCTACTACAGAAGGAGGAAACATTCCTGTGGCTTCCTCAGGCCAAAATGCACATAAAAGGGAGACACAGAGCCCCAGAGAGAGTAGGTGATCGCCTCCACCACCTGGCTCAATGCTTCAGTGGAGATGGGGAGACTGGTCCCCAGAGAGCATGGCAGGAGGTCATCTGAACAAGGCTGACTATGTGTCCCAGCCACTGAAAGTCCCTTTGCGACATGAAGCAAGTAAAGGAGCCTCATAGAGAAAAGGTCAAAGGATATGAGAATGTCCACATGATGCCAGGCCTGAAGTCCCTCCAGGCCACAATTCTCTGATAATAATAATCAAGGGAGGGAGGTTTTCTGTTGGCCAGGACCTATGCTTTTTATGAAACTTTAAAAAATGTCTTTCAATAACCTTATGAGGTTTGAAGGGCTACCAGAGGATGGATTTTCTGTTTGTCCCTCAAGGGGACCTAAGCAGTTAGGCACGTGTCCCTTCTACCTCTCGCTCCCCCTCTCCATCAGCTCTTTCTCAGTAGCTCATTGTGGACCTGTAACAGCTTTATGTGCAGTAAAGAACTTCCCTCCTGAAAGACAGTCGTGTGCTCGGACAAGTCACCTTGCCCCTCTGGACTCAGTTTCCTCACTTGTGGAATGAGGGTTGGTTGGACAAAACCACTGGTTCTCAACCCTGTCTCTGCATTAGGATCTTCTGGGGAAGTTCTTAAAACATACGAATGCTTATTTCATAGACACACACACACATCTATGACACATAAATGCATGCATGTGAAAAGGGTGAAAACTGCATAAGATCTGTAGTCTAGTTAATAGCATTGTACCAATGTCACCTTCCTGATTTTGCTATTGTACTGTAGTTATTTAAGATGTCAGTCACCAGTGAGGGCAGCTCTGTGAAGGGTACATAGGACTTTAAGTACTAATTTTGCAACTTCCTGTAATTTTAAAGTACGGAGTTAAAAAAATCCTAATCCCCAAGTTCTACCCCAGAGATTGTGATTCATTAGTCTGGGGCTTGGATGGCTATGTTTTTTTAAAACCTCCTTGGTGATTGTAATTCGCAGCCAGGGTTGAGGACTCCTGAAGTAGACGATGTCTGGGTCCCTTTCCAGCCCTGAAATATTATCAGCCAAATTAATCTCAACCCCTTCCTGAAACTATTTAAATGTTCAACTTGTAGGGGTAATTTTTTAAAGTTTATTACCCACTGTGTAAAGGCGTTCTTTTATTTGTCCTAAAGTTACCCCTTGTCTGTTAGCCTCTTTCATTTCCAAGCACTGTCATCCTCTAGCTGGATCTTGGAATTGCTGCTACTAATTGATGCCCTTTCCTTGTGATACCCTTGCCACCACTCACTGGCTGCAGGTCATTTCTTATTCACCTGGGCCACAAGCCCCTGCATTAGATGCTGCCAACTCCGCACGGGTCTCAGCAGATAGGGGTGAATCGGGCAGGCTTCCCTTTAAAGTCTCTTCACTTTATTCTCTGGACTTCCACCCAAAGCCCTATGGGGAACCAGACTTTCCTGAGCCACTGGGGGGTAACCAGTAGGAATTATAATGTGGGAAGGGGAGGATTCAGACATAATGCTGAATGGGACTGTGCTCACCGTCTGGAAGAAAACCACGTCAAACTTAAACCTCTCACGGGGAGCACACTTAAGGATGTGCCCCTGTTCTTATGCTAGATCGTCTGCCCTCTGACAAACTGTCTTTTCAGAGAGCACTTCCTTCCTTTCACAACCACAGTGAAATTGTTACCCTATCCACCTTTAGGAAAAGTGTCACCTATCGACAAATTGATCTCTTCCGGTCATCAGAGCAATCCTAGGACTTGAGTAGCCCCCAGCAGAGCTCGTCTCAAAATCTGACTTATTCGACTATGAATTACGCAGAGGGAGGGAAGTGGGCCTCGATAGGACAGCCCCATGTGAGCTTGGACAGGTTTAGTCCTGACAGGTTAAAAGTGAATATCTCTTCTTTCCTGCTGATCACCCAGGTGGCAATGAATGAATGTCTCTTTCTCTGTCTCTGTCTCTGTCTCTCTCTCTCTCTCTCTCTCTCACACACACACACACACACATTTTCCAAGACCCAACTGCATGTTCTTTATCTATATGAAGCAAGAGAAACTGTTTTCTAAATGGATGCAGATTGCTGCCTTCAATGAGTTTGAAGCTTCATTACTGTGCAGAGCTGTGTCCACTCAGATTTGTTCATCTTCCAGCTCCTACATCTTGCCCAGAGGCCTATTGGAGCAGAAGAAACGGGTCTACTTTCCCTGCCTTTTAAAGCACGGAGCCACCTAGTCCCGAATCCCCCCTCCATTGCCACACTAAAATCTAGTCACTCGGGCTTTGTGATACCCCCCACCCGGGACCAAATCTTGTTTCTTAGGCAGGGCATCCCCATCCCCTTCGCTGTGAGAGGAAGGGAGGCAGTGTGAGGGTTAATTTTCCTGAGCAGCCCTGCCACCATTGTGCAGGCATCACAGAGGGTTTGAGGATTTAGAAACGATTGTAAGTCTGTGTTTATTTTAGTCTATTATAGTCACAGTTTTCATTGGCTTTGATTCGAGCTCATTGTAGCCTTCATCTTTCTGGAATGAATAATGATTTTAAAAAACAATTTCTATCAAAAAGTAGCACTGCACCCCCTCCCTCCCCATTCCTGCCCTGGCCCCATCATTCCAGTTATCCTTATCTGTGCCTTGCTTTCTGATGTCCACCTGCAGTCTTAGGCAAGCTGCCAAATGTCACCGCTCTGGCCCATTGCTTGAGGTAATAGTTTCCAAATGTTTACTGCTTTAAACTTTGTCTCATCTTATCTCTCTCAGGCTCCAAGGCTTGACTCCTAATGTAAATTTCCCAAGAATTTGAAAATCAGTCCACTCCCATCCTCCCCGTTTTAGATTTTTAAAATCACACCCTCTTTTAAACTTTTGACTGGAGTTTGAAGGCATGTAATCCATCTTGCACACAGTAAGCACTTGATATTTTGTTTTATTGATCTCTCTAATGGTTCTGAATAACAAAATGATTCATTCATTTAAATTTCCATTTTTAATCTTATTAAATGCCTCTGAGGTATGAGGAACTGGTTACAGATATACATGTACAGATACATATATGACTTTTAAGGCAAAAGATCAAGTTCCAAATAGATTATGCCTCCAGGTCTAATGCATGGAAAGTATACTGAGACCATTGGAAGTTCTGACTGTGGCATCAGATAACCTGAATTGGAGAACACTGATCCCGACTTATAGGTTGTGTGACCTCGGGCAAGTTATTTCATCTCTCGAAGCAGCAGTTTTATCATTGAGAAAAATGAGAACCATAATAGTATCTATCGGGTGTGCTTGTTTGAGGATTAAATGAGATAATGTTCACGTCCCTGGCCCATAGAAAGAGCTTAGTCCATGTAAGGTATTATTATTGTGCTTCTAGGTTCTACAAGGGAACAATCCAGACATTGAATACATCAGTGTTTTTCAAGTGTTTTTCAGAAGCAGCTTAGGTACATTTAACAATGCAGATGCCTGGGCCCCACCACCGGGTTACTGATCATGCTTTCTCGCACTGAGGTGTAGGCACCTGTATTTTACCCAGCTTCCCAGGCATTTGTTGATGAGAAGCCTTCTAGGTTGTCCCACTGCTGCTGCGGGGCTCCCGAGCTGTTGTTTGAGCTGCAGTGGTAAGAGACTGGGTGGGCTGTGATAGACTTTGTAATGTGCCAGGTGATCTGTTGCCCCAAATTTCTGCAAAGGTCTTAAGGACCATTTTAAGGTTGGAGATATTCATCATAATGCACAGTAGCGATATTAGCTATTGTCTCACATTTTTAAATGCATCTTTTTCCACGCCAGATTTAAGGAAAACCTCAGGGGCATGTGAAGAAAGAACAAGAAACGGGGAGGTAGGAAGTGCTCTCTGTTTGTTAGAGCTGCAAGATCACCTATTCAGAAGGCAGAGGATAGAAGTGGGGAATAAAAAAAAAAGAATGGCATCCAGGAAAGAGAGATTTTGCCAACCACTGGACATCTATGGGTTCTCTGCTCTTTGTCCCTTTGGGACAGCTGCTGGGGGTGGGGTGCAGGGTGTGCAGGGGCTTTGGGCTGTGTGAACAGACGTTTGTTGACAATAGGCCAGTTTCAGTTTAGTTCAAAACTATTAAAAATTTAGTTTTATTGGTGTCTCAGAAAGGCAGTAATTGTTCTGTTCCCCTGGCATATCTATTCCATGAGACAGGTTGTAACTTGTCTTGTTTTCCCAAGCCTTAGCAGAGTCTCCAGTGAGGGAACAATCAGACGGTGTCAATTTGAAAGCAAATCTGTCTCCTGATCAAAAGAAACCCACTGAGATAGCAGTTTGTCACCTTCTTCCCCTCCGTCCCCAGAGTGGGGGACTCTAGCAGCTCTTGTGCTTGGCATCTTTGTATCCTGTGGACAGCTCGACCTGTCTGGGGAGCTCTGACTATTGGTAGTCAGCTGGGAACGCAGCTTTGTGTGTACAGGGGTTTAATGGAGGATGATTCCACAGGTTCCTGAACAGCCTTTCACAAATGGCGACAAACTTTTCACCAGTGGAGAGTAGGAAGCACCACTTTGTGTTTTTCAGACCCAAGTTCAGGCACTTATTGGCTGGGTGACATTGGGCAGGTGACAACTTCTCTGAGCCTCAGACTCCTCATTTTGCTACCAATGTGTTGCGAAGATTAAATGAAAGAATTAAATGTGTGAGAAAACCCTTAGACAATTCTGGCACACAGGAAGGGCTCAGAAAATGGTAGCTGTGGCCAGTACCAATGGTACCAGTATTGCTGCCACTGTGATGAACCCCAAGATGAGGAAAATGTCCCCCAGACCTCACAGCAGGGATGAAGTCCTGTGCCCTAACGCCCTCTGCAAACAGGATTTAACAGTATAGTCTAGCACAGATGGCTTAAGTAACTCCTCTTCAGCTTGAAAGACAGTTGGCCTTGTTCAAATAGATCAATCAGAGGAAGTTCAGTTGTAAACAACATGGTCAATCCTACAAATCAATCTGTAAACACGAGTGATGCATATTTAAAGACCTAAAGCAAAAATCCAGAAATAGAAGGTAACAAAGAATTCTAACCTTTTTGGTACATCAACTGCATGGTAGCTCTCAAGAGAAAGATCAAGTATTTGCCCCGAAAGTTTACAAAAAAGGATTTTGGAAATGAAAAAGAATTATCTACTGGTTAACAGTGCTGTAGCTAAGATGTGCTTTTTGGTCATATTAACCTTCCACTGACTACTGATAGATATGAGAAACTAATGATTCATAAATGTCTTTCTCTGATGTTGCCCCAAGACATACACTCTCATCTAGTCGTGAGGCTGACTGTCCCTCTTCAGCCATCATAGCTGTGTCTACCCTCCATCTCCATGGGAGCCAAGGCACCTCACGATATTAAAATAATTTTCGATCCATGAACAAGTGAGATTAAATACTGAAGAGTAATTAGTGATTTCCAGAATTAGTTGGTATTACTCAAATCAACTGGGGAATGAGTATGGGAAAATAAAAAAAATAAGCCAACTTTTAATAATACAAAATTATTTATTAGTTAAAAAATTATAATTTGTTCGTTACACAGAAAGTAAAATGAATATTCCCTACAACAATTTTAACTGTAAGCATACAAAGTAGGAGTGGCAGTATGACTGGGTCTGAATTTCATATTAATGCCTAAATTAGTGTCAGAAAATCAAAAATGGTGACATGTAAACTGTGCCTGTGATATTTTGTTAGCAGGTTGCATATTGTGAGTTGTCATCTAGAGGTGGTAAAAAAATAGATTTATGCATGCCATGTTCCAAACTAATGTAATTTCTATTAACTATAGCAGATGTCCCAGTTTGTTTCCCTCCTATAGAAATCACTGCTTGCTGCTGCTGAGGGAGTGAGGTTCACATAGTCTGTGCTGGGGTAAGAAAAACACTCTGAAGCTCTGAAGGTGTCCAAGTGTTCTGCCTCGCAGGATGCACAGCAGCAGACAGAGGCGGTGGCAGAGGAGAAGCAGTTGTACTGGGTGTGTGAGGGCAGGTGAGGGTAGGAGTAGTCTTCCGAGGGGTAGCCACAGTTTCTGGTGTCCAGAGAAGGGGGAGAGTTGTAATTCTCTGGAGTATATGAAGGTAGCTGAGCAGGAGAGTAACTGTAGTCTAAGGAACCAGAGAGAGTGGAGGAATCCGAAGGCCATCCTGGGGTCTAGAAGATGAAAACCAAGGAACAAAAAGCTTGATAAATTAGACAGAATTAAAGGAACTGAATAGAGTAGATTTATTAACTCAGAGTAAGAACATTAGGGAGGGAAAAAAAGAGAAAAGCACAACAAAACACCCAACCCAAGTCTGCAGAAGTAATTTTATTTGCTGGCTGGCGTGATTCCATGACACCGCATTCTATACTTACCTATTTCTTTCCCAACAATAAATTGCCTTGCTTCACTGGCTTTCTTTGTTATAAGCATACTTTAGAGCATGCTTTGTTCTTAAACCACAAAATCCCATTGTGCTTCATCACCTGCACATCAAATCCTGCTGTGTGCCACGATATAAGCTGCAGGTGGCACCCTGGATGTTTCTCCACACACTTGACTGTGGAGAACAAGGTGAACATACACAGGTAGAACCGAGATCCTCAATGAGCCAGTGTCTGGGAGACTCCAAGACTCGAAACTACTGTTACACACGCTAAAGTCTTGACCCCTGCGGAGAAAGGTACTTTCTGCTTCCTCTTAAGCAGGTCCACAATTGTTACTGAGAAAGCCTAACTTGGAAGCTGGAAGAGAAGTGAATGACTGGGGCCCTGTGTGCAGATCCTGTGGAGTTAATTTCTTATCCCCTTAAAATTTAGTCAGATACCTACACGGACTTTCGGCAAAACAAAAGAAAAAAGTATTTACATTAAAAAACTACTTTCTAAGGTTTAAAAAAAACTATATGAGTATCTAAAAGACATCTTCAACAACTGCTATCTACCAATGGACACCTTATTTCCATTTTAAGTGGTAACACATTTTCAAACATTTGAGGTCCATGAAGAACAGACAATCCAAACGTTTTCAACTATTAGGGCTTCATTTTTTTACCAACCATCTCAGACCCAAATGAGTTCTTGTGCCTGTACCAGACCAAAACAACCAGTTAGTAGAGCCAATTCAGTGCCAGAATAAAACAAAAAATCCCTTATCAGATGACAGTTTGTACTGTGTTGAAACAGCCTTAATTCTAATTTCTAAACTCAAAAATCCAAGGGCCATTGTTTAAATCAGTAATTTCAAAATGAGTAGATTTCTGAACTTTACAGTTTAAAAACATTAAATGAGTATTGCCAGGAAACCTCTTTTTATGGCCACACACCAAAGTACTTGGGCGTAGCCGACTTGGGAAATCATAATTACGCGTGTATCCAAAGGTTTTTGCCCTTCAGTGTGTGGCTATTTCTACCTCCATTGAGTTTTAAATGGTTCTTTGCTTGTTTCCTGGATGATTTTCTTGTTGATAGTGTTTTTATGATTTCTCACGAGATGATACAAACTCTCTGCCCCATAGTAAACAATAAGAGGTTTTGTAAAGAACAGAGATAAATTACCAGGCTCTGGTTAAAGCAGAAAGGGGCAGCCTGGAAGCTGTCTGGGAAATAGTGTGGAGTACTTTGCATGGAATTGGGCGAAGGGTCCGGGTGTGTCTCTGTCTGAAGGTAGGAATCAAATATCTGGTCGAGGAAGCCTGGATTTTCTTCACAAGAAACACAACTGGAAAATTCTCGGGGTTGGAAATAATTGGGTGTGGAAGGAATTGGTTCAGGCTCAAAATACTGTCCTAGAAGAAAAAGGAAAAGGAGAGATTTTTGTTTAAAAATTGCACTTACAGATTTGAATGGAGTTCTGTTCTATATTCTGAATATTTACTACCTCTAGGGGGAAAGGGGGCTTAAGAAGTTCGAGAAAAGTAAGCAGGCAGGCAATCTGGATTTTTTAGTTGCCTTAGAGAATTCAAGCCCACTGAAATGAATCTGGTTAATAATGTGAAAACTGGCTGTAAATGTGGCCTGGGAAAAGAAAACAATGGTGATCCCATTTCTGTCCAACTGTCACAGTCAAGCTCAAACTTCCCCTGTCCACTCTCTTAGACTATAAAGCACCAACACCCCACCCCTATCTGCAGTCCAAGTGACCCTCATCTCTTAGAAGTAACTTGTAGCGTTGTTTGAGACTTTAAGAAAACTTCTGATGCCATGGGAAATAATTCTCTTGATTTAGGGTTAACTGCTTTCCAAAAGTTTTCACACTTACTCAGTAACTTAAATTTTGAGGAGTATCACAAATGGCAATGCATATTATAAATAAAGAAACCAGGAATGTCTACAGATTAGTATTGCTCATTTTATATTACAAAAAGCAAAATGTTTCCTTAGTGAACATGTTACACATGATCATGGAATTAATATGTTAAATACCAAACAAGAATACTTCTGAAACCCCTCCCTTTTCCATTTCAGTATTAATAGGCCCCATTTCTGATTATTACCCTTAAATGCTCAAAGAAGATAGGTTTAGAGTGTGTCCATCAGAGGAACGACAGAACACTGGAGTTTCTGAAGTCTCGAGGCTCCTTTAAGGTTAAGTGGCACATTCAGTGGGGAGCTCCCATAGCACTGGTTTCCTTATATATGACCTCCTTAAACTCTGAGCCGTTGAGTGGCATAGGTAGGAGTGTTTATGTAATAGAGTTATTCATAATGGGCTGAGAAGACTTACACTTGTTTGAACTGCTTTCTGGGAAGAGAGAAAAGAAGGGGAGGGAAGCCCCTGTTGGCTAGAAACTAAGCGAAACAAGAGCAAAGGCATTGTTCTAGGACCTCGGGATGTTCTGTATTCCATCTAATAGTACACTAAAAAAGATAACAGGTTTCTGAAAACAATTCTGATCTTTTAATCGTGTTTAGTTACTTGGAGACGAGGACCTGGAACTAATGTGAAGAGCAAGCTCTTGGAGCAGAGTAGGTAGCAGGGAATAGACAGTTCAGAAATGAGGACAAAATGTTGCACTTGCTTCCTTGCTGGGCTTGTATTTGGAGTCACCATGCCTTTTTTCACCTTCTGATTGGTTGGATTCCAATTAAATGGTGGTGCCTATCTTAACCCCTGAATCAAGTACTGAAAGCCTTTCGAGATGGACTTTTGGAAGTGTTTTTGAGGGAACTGTAAGGCTGGCTTTACTGACCTGCAGAAGATGGTGGGACTGGGTCTGAAAGGTGGACACTGTTGCCTCCGGACAGCTGCCAAAGCAAGAAGATGACCACAAAGCAAAGTGAAATAAAAGTTCTTTAAAGGGAAAGCTAAGACATTTTGACGTGAACTGTGTTGCCTTCCGCTTAAGGTAAGCCAGCTTCTTTCTTCTGAAAAGAACTCACTGTTGTGAAATACAACCAATGTTATATCTTCTTCGGATTCAACTTTTAGTTTTGCTTGGGAATTTTTTTCTAATATCTCCCACTTAAATTATACAGGTTGTTAATTTTGATAAAAATTAATTTAAATGATTTTTTATATGACATAAATGAACAGTGCAAGAAAACACAGTAAATAGCCTTTCTATTAAACTATTTAATTTAAAATAAATAAGGATTAACATTTATTTAATCCCAACTATCCATAACTTAGTCAATCATTTTCCTCAAAATTTTCATATACTATCTGGCAGCTTAATCCTGGATAGCTAAAAATAGTCACATGCTCTTCCTAGCTATGAAATATTAAAATAGAAAATATTTTCTTAAAGTTGTGAACTGGAGTGAACTGGAGCCTATCTACATTCTAGTTAATGGCTGGGAAATATTTCACCTCTCGGTATGTTTTTTACTATTTTCTATAAAAGTTGCTTTTTTTTCACTATGATAGTTAAATACCTGAAGTTTATGAGACTGTTCCTTTTAACTATTCAAAGTAAAGCAGCCTGTGTCATCCAGTCAAATTGATAATTGTACTAACTGAGTAATTTAGGACTTCTTTTGTTTTTAGATTTCAGGTGGTGGCTTTAAAATTTAAAGGGACCAGCCTTGCTCTGAGAATCTGTGCTGGGAAGCAGAGCTCAGCATGCCTCTCTCCTGGTTTACAGGGTATACTCACTCCTGTACACTGAGCCGCTGGGAGCCTGCACAGTCAGCCGCTGCTGAAACAGGAGGTGGTGTTAATTTTGAAAACGATCCATGCTGTAATGTCATGAACCAGGAAGTTGGAATCCCTCACCAGTTCTTTATGCAAATATTTGGCTGCAGCTTAAGTTCAAGCACTTGCAAGGAGTGGGTTTTAAAAACTCGGCTTCAATGTAGAGCTCTGGTTAACCCCATTCCTCCCCCGGAATGGTCCATTTGTAGGCCTCCCCAGGTTATCTCCCTCAGGTATGTTTACAATACCCTACTTGATATTATCTTTCTAGTCATGGGTTCACTTTCTACTTTGCTGCAAGTATACAAAGTCTCCTCTCTCTTAGATTTCCAACAGCACAAAAATCCACAATCTACAATTTATAAAAATACATCAAGGCTGTTTAAAAAAATTAATGGTAGAAAAAGGGTAAATTATGTCTTTTGATAAGTACTAACTCCAGTTTCTCTTTATCCTAAAGGTAAAAGAGTTGTGTGTGCATGCATGTATGTGTGTAGGGCTGTTTGTAAATTGATCTGGCCAAAGTAAGTTTTTTAATCAAACTGACAAATCTGGAATACACATGTTTCTCCTGGCACTGAGACCCTAATATTTGTCTCAATCTATAACTTCCATTCAGGATTGCCTTCTTAAAATTTCAAATTGTGGATTCTACTCTGACTTTATAGCAAATTACGATAAATTTCTTCCTGCTTTATATATTTGATAAAGTTAAATCTTTCCTTGGCTTAATGTTTCCCAGAGGTATCCTTAAACCACTGAACAAATTGGAGATGATCTCTGTTAAACCAGAAGCAGGCACACACCATGCCCTGTTACCTGCCATCCCTGCCTACTGAGTATACCTCACAGCTCTCCTAGAATCCTGGATCCTTCTGATGGTTCCCAGTGAGAGATTTTACATTTGGCTATTGTAATTAAATCATCTCTGTGTTACTCCTCCATGTCTGTGAGGATCTGGGTGGATAAAATCTTCCAGGAGCAAAGCAGGGCTGGCTTTGCTCTGCATGTTCCTGAAAGGCACTGGCTCAGAAGTACTGCTTGATTATTTCTCAGGGAGGAATTCAGAAAATTCAGATAAGTCAGCCTGCTCCAGGAAACAGATACTGGTCAGATGCACAAGTGAAATGTTTCAGCCTTGCCTTCCTTCCAGCAGCTAGCTAACAGGGGAACAGTGGCCAAACCATCCTGTAAGAGGCCAAGAGTAATAAAATTGCCATGTGCAAGTGGGCAATTGCTGTGCAGGTTGCAGCTGGAGCAGAATTCTACCAGGTACCAAAGCTCCTTAACAAAAGATTACATTTTGTTAGGAATGTCTTGATGTTTTTTTTTTTTTTGGCACCAGCAGTATTTTGCAGTTCCCTTGTTCCTGGTTTTATTAATTTTATAATAATCTTTGACCTGAAGGGGTTGAGGCTATCAGACTCCTGCTCAGCACAGCTGGATCTGCAGAAAGATGAATTTTAAGAGCCAGTGCGTGGGAAGTTTCTTTAAATATTAAGAACAAGAAGATCTTAGTCCCACGTTTTGCTCTACCATTAGTGACTGTAAGGCTTTGACCTTTAGACATAATAGAGGCATACAGATCCCCGATCTACTTACCTCCCCTGGTTGTCATAAGAATTAAAAGAAATAGTGAGTGTGCAAAAGTGCTTTAAAAGAACCACTGGAAAACCCTGTACAAATGGAAGGAAGTTTTATGGTGTTAGCTGAAATTCTGCACATGGAGGTACTGACTTTACATCCAGCAAATGTAAAATTTGTGCTGTACATGCCATATCACAGCAAGCTCACACCAGAACTCTAAACTCTGAGCAAAGGATATGAATGAACATTACTGAATAGCTGGCTTTCAATCCCTGGTTGTACTTTTATTTTAGCTGCTTTTTGCAAATAATAATAATGATAGTTAACATGTATTGAGCACTTTCTAAGTGGAAAGCACCCTTCTAAGTGCTTATGTGCAGTGACATTTAATCCTCACGAAATCCCATTATCTCCAGTTTAAAGATGAGGAAACTGAGACTGAGTAACTTGCTCGAGGCTTCACGCCATGGAGGAGCTGAGGTCTGAACCCAGTCCATTGGTTCTAAAACCTGTGTTGATCACCCCTACGGCATCTACCTTTTCCCGAAAAGGCCCAGTTTCATGAAGTCGGGCATTGTACACAAACAGCACTGGACACAAAAACTGTTGTGCGACAGATGCCAGTAAGCTGGAGACAGGACCAGTCTTACCACTGGCAATATGAGCTCTATCCTTCATATCCGACATTCACACCCAAACCAACCCAAAGGCAACTGTGTGATCAAGGGCTCTCAGCAATGAATTGCCCTGTCTTGGAGGATAACCCCACCTAGTTTATTTGGGTCTGCTGCTGCCCTGAGCACTCTTGGTAGTACTTTCTACTTTAGGATGTACATAAAATGGCAGGGTACCCTTATGAGTGCCCAGATCAATCGCATGATAACTTGGAACTGCTCAAGGCTTCATTACATCTTAAGGAGTTTCTATATTTCAAGCTGTCTCCTCTGAGGCTACATGGCCCCTTTCAGCTGGGAAATTTCAGTGCCTGGTGATTTACAGATCAATGACCTCAGAGGCTGGGTTCCAGAAGAATGAGGTGGCGGGGAATGCTCCACGGAGATTCTCTCCTTGAAGGGCTCCCTAAAAGGAAGTTTCTGGGAGAGATTTTCTTTGCGTATGTGAGGGCACATACACTGTCTTCCTACAAAATAACAACCTACTTACCTGCTGGCTGCTTCTCTCCGTGTATTGGACCAACACGCTCTTATACTCAACTATGATCAGTGAGGGATGGGCTCCCCCAAATCTTGAGCTCCACAACATGCCCCAGCTGTTCTCTGTGGTTTTCTGCGGTGAACTGGGATGAAGGTGGGCACAGACGTTATAAGAACAGCTATGTATGGCCAGGCCTGGGGATGGTGACTGGGGCCTAGGGTGGCCTCCTACACCTTCCCAGACACAGGGCTGAATGAAGCTGAACACGAGTTGGGAAGAAGTGAAGGGTTTATGCTTACAGTTCCCCCCGAGGCTGCCTGGTGTGCCCTTCTCTGCTGCAGCAGCTCCTTCACTGTGATCTTCACCCGGACACCTTGATACACCTTAGGTTTTTCTGGGGAAAGGCAACTGAGTCAGTGGTCAAGTGTGAGGTTTGGGTGTCCGGCTGGGGTGTGTGGGGGTTCTTCTTTATAAACTATGGCACCTGAGGCCAGATCTCTAGGTCAGGAGAATGGAAAGAGAACGCTAAAAGACAGGTGGGAAAGAAACTCAAATTTCTCAAACTCGAAAGGATGAAGAGATACCGTGGGCAGGTTTCAGGGCCCCAGTGGAAACAGAACCTATGGAAATCTGTGGGGCTACCTGCCCCAGGCTGAGCCCTATCCCTAGGCCAGTAGCACAGGTTTTTCTGCTCAGGAATGTGGAGACCAGTCTAGGGGAGCTCACCCCTTGGCTAAGTTAGGGGAACCTAGGGTTCTGGTCTGGGAGAGGATGGAGACCTCTCCCAGACCAGAACCTGGGGAGGGGCTGGGCGTCGCCGCAGCTGACCTAGCCCACCCCACTCCCACGCCAGTGGAAGTTCTGAGTCCCTTCCTTCTCCGCCAGGCCAGACGTGGCTTCTGGGGAGCCTCTGACCTCTACGTGCCCTTGGTCTGGAAGCCAGCCCTGGGGCAAGCAGCGGACAGGTGGGTTTGGCCAACCTTGTCCTTGGGTCGGTGAGGGACTCGCCAGACTGACCCCGGTAAAGGGGCCAGGCCCGAGAACTCCCTCCCTCCCTCCCGTCTCTTTCTTCTGCCTTCTCTCCCTCACCCCCTTTCTCGCCTTTCCTGCGCTCCATCTTTTCCTCCTCCCTCCTTAGTCTCCGCTCCCGCTCGCTCTTCTTCCCGTCTCTCCCCACCCCCTCCCTTTCTGGGGCAGGCATTTCTCCGCGGCGCCCGAAGACTCCGAGTCGAGTCCGCGCAGCGCGAGCGGGGGAAGGCATGCGGGGCGGCCGAGGACTGCGCACTCGGCCGGGAGGCCGCCCTCCGGAAGGGGCCGCCCCTGGGGCTGGCGGGGCCGGGCCTGGGTGCCCGGCTTGCTGGAGAGGCCGAGCGCGCCCTAGGGGTCGGCGGGGAGGGCGTCCTGCGCGCCGGGAGCAGGGGCAGCCGCGGCCCCGGGCGGGCCCCGCGGAGCCGCGGTGAGTAGGTCGGGCCGGGCGGGCGTTTGCGGGCGGGGGTGGCCGCGGGATCCCAGGAGCGACTCCGGCCCTGACGTCGACCCTGGAGTGAGCGCGGGAGAGCCGCGCGGGGAGGGGCGGGCCGCGCGATCAGCCGGGGCGCCCGGCGACAGGGCCGGGCCGCCAGCGCCTCGCCTGGTCACTGCGGAGACAGCAGCAGGACATCTGGGAGCCCCCCGGGCCGGGTCCCGGGAGCTAGGGGTCTCCCCGGGAAAGGAGGTCGCGGTGTCCGTCGCCCAGACCCAAGGAATCCCGCGCCTGGCCCGCAGGGCCTGGGCGCCGCGCCCTCTCCGCGGTCCAGCGTCTCCCTGCGACTTCCTCGCCGCGTCCGCGGCCCCGCGGACAGCGGGTGCTGCCCGGGGTCCGCACAGGGACCGCCACGGCTCAGCTCTGTGCGGCCGGCTCAGCCGGCTTGAGTCCCGGGCTCACCGTGAGCCTCTAGCTCCCGCCGCCGCTGCTGGGCGCACAAAGTCCGCGCCGAGAAGTCCCAGGGTCACAACTATGGCCAAGTGAAAGGACCGGTGGTGGACCGGGGTATGCGGACGCCACAGCGGCCAACTGAGCCTGTGGGCCTCTGCCCTCGGGACCAGGCGTGGAGTGGGAGCGGCCACAGCGTGGCCCGTGCCCTCTCCGGATCCCCGGCTCCTACTTGCATGCCCTGACTTTGTGCCTCTCTGTTCCATGCAGGAAAAGCCGTGGAAATACACCCGGATCAAAACGCCCCTTACCCTCGTGACCCTACCCCAGGACAAGCAGCCGAGTTACCCGACATCGTGGTCAGCAGAAGCTGGGCTGGTGGCTGGATGCTGCAGCTGCAGGGACTCAGCGCCTAGGAGGGCTCCTGTGCAGGGGGAGAGGCAGAGATGCAACATTTTTAAAGTTTCACAAAGCATCCAGCTGCACCCAGGTTCCTGGAGCAGGAGACAAACAGAATTAATGTTTTATACCTTCGGGTATAGGTTTGAGTTTTTTCCCCCTCATGCCAAGTATTTAAAACCTCTAGAAACCCATGATTTGACAATCAATGATTGCGCGATACTTTCAATTTGAATATTCAAAGGCTTAACAAAATGGACTATCTTCTGCAGAAATCCTGCACACAGGCACCCCACAGAAAGTCCACAGAAACAGGGAGTGAGACCCCTTCGGGGCCTGACCCTTGCTTTTATTGTATTTTGAGCATTTTGCCCACCTTCCCACAGACAGAGCAGGAGTCCTCAAAGATGCTCTGTATTTCTGCCTCAAAGGCAGCTCTGGGAGCCTTGAGTGACTTAGGCTGCCCTTTATGACCACTTGAGCCAGGCTGGCCGGGCTGACTGATTTCCATCTCTTCAGTCTCTGTTTTAAGAGAAAATCTCAGGTTTTGGGGAGTGAACATGGCAGCCAGTAGGTCTGGCCTGGCAAGGAGTCACTCTGGGCCCAGGTTGCAGGCTGGAGGCCTGCAGAGGCCTCAGCTCTGCGCCTCATCTCCTTCTGGCCCCGCCTGGCCACGTGCTGGCTTCCCTCCCCTTTCTTCTGCTCTTTGTCTTTGCCCCAGACACTGGGGTTTCAGTACAGAATGCCTGCCTGTTAAGACCCTTTGCTCCTCCCCACAGAGCTGGGGATGCCTATGGGGCTTCACCCTCTGGAGAGTTTCTGAGGCTGGTGTTTTTTTCACTATGAAGTTCCCTTTTTTCTCCTCTTTATCCCTCTAGAGCCATCCCTGCCTTTTTGCTGCAGGAGCGTGTGTTGAGAGAAATGATAAGCTTGGCTTCTGCTCATTCTAGCTGAAAGGATGTGTATTTGTGTCAGGCCTTCACACTTTGGGTGAGAGGTGGGAGGGATATGAAGTCAACTGCGTCATTGGTCCAGGCCTAAGCCCCTCACAAATGACCAGGGATTGCGCTGGGTTAAGTTCTCCAACCACTTGCTGTACCTCTTCTGTGTGATTTGGAAGCTGAGAAGACAGGAGTGGTCCAGAGAGGGAGTGGGTGCCAGGCCAAATCCTCTCCTGGCTCCCAAGAGAGGGCAGGGTGGGGCTACCTTTCCAGATAAGCCAAGACATTTCCATGTTGCCAGGACAGGCAATGGTTATAGGCCTCTGTTCTTTGTTCTCTGAAATTCTCTGAAATGCAAGAAGTGGAGTTGAGCCCCTCAGGCCACCAGAAAAACACCCCAATGCCCTGGAATGTGTTGGATGCAGGAAGGAGCACACAGAAATGGAAGAAAGGGGCTCTAAGAGTGACAAGACACCAGGGTCTGTGATGGATCAGAGTTGCTTGGAAACTGAAGTTGTGTCTCTGGGGGGAGGGAATCAGGGCTGGGAACACTTGAGATGGCACCTGGCAGTAGGTGTGGTGTGTGTTTGTCCCCAGCCCAGCTGGAATCTGTCAGCTTCTGGAGCCTCTTTCTCCAAAGGCACTGAGCCTATGTCCTGAGTTTCCCTGATGTACCTCAGGACCAGACTCATGAGGAGGCGAAGGACACTGGGAGTTCAGAGAGCCCCTATTTCTTTCTCCCTGTCCTGCTATGTGTTCCTTCTGAAGGAACAGTGAGCAAAGCAGCATAGAATTAGGGACAGTCTCTTGTCCTCATAGCTTCTTCCATAACTTCTTTTCTCTTTTGTCCTCCTTTTTGTTTTATACTTATTTTTTGGTTTGCTTTAAAAAAATCTTCCTCTATGGCCTTTGTGTTTATTTTTTTCTGGGTTTCTTTCTTTTTGTCTCTCTCCTTGTCATTGCTTTCTATTTCTTACCTACATTGCTGTTTTTCTCCCCAGCTTTCTGTGTGTGTCTGTTTTCCCATGTTCTGGGGCGCTGTCTCATGTTTTCAGGCTTAGTGTCCTTCCTAACCTTTCCTTCCATGTGGAAGTGGACAAGAACGGCAGGAGGCCATTGAGTGCCCTTGGCAACATCACTGAAATTGATGCTGATGATTGGCTGCCCTTTGGAGAAGGCAGGCAGGGCTGAGTGAGAGGTGAGCTCCTTGGAAGTCACGGGCTCTGTAGAGACAGCAAAGACCTCTTTGTCCCTTCCTCCAGAAGCCTCTGCCCAAAGAAGGACAGCAGTTCTGGGGGCTTCTGCGTTGGCCCCTGCTGCTGGGATGGATGTTCCAGTGCTGTTGCTAGCCAGCAACTTCAGAAAACTGGGTTTCCTTAGGCCTGAGCCCTGATTTGAGAAAGAAGCCCCCCAGTTTTTAGCTCAACAATAAGGAGTTTCGTTCCCACTGTTTCTATAATTGCAGAACCCCAGCACAGGTATTTAAGAGCCACACGCCACACCTGCAGGGGTGAGGGAGGGTTCTTCTTAAATTGGGTACTGTGAACCCTCCTTGTGGGGCTGCGTGTGTCATGAGGCCTGGAACAACCGGCTCAGCTCTGAGGCCCCATGGAGTTGGATGTTCCTCATAGACTTTTTAGAGTTTGTCCTTTATTGAGTGTTTATTGCATGTCAGGCACTGTATGGTATAGCCTCCCCATGTCACAGATGAGGAAACAGGCTCAGAGGGGTGAGCAGCATGACCAAGATTACTGAGCACACACAGGATTGGGAATCAAACTTTGATAAATCAGATGCTAAACTTTTACTCTTTTTTTGTTTTTTTTGCGGTACGCCGGCCTCTCACTGTTGTGGCCTCTCCCGTTCCGGAGCACAGGCTCCGGATGCACAGGCTCAGCAGCCATGGCTCACGGGCCCAGCCGCTCCACGGCATGTGGGATCTTCCCGAACCGGGGCACGAACCCGTGTCCCCTGCATCGGCAGGCAGACTCTCAACCACTGCGCCACCAGGGAAGCCCTAAACCTTTACTCTTAATTAACATTGTTGTCTTCCTGATCTTTTATAGCAGAGGCTTTCAAACTTTTCGGACTTCAACCCACACAAGGAAATTCATTTTACATGTTCACATACTATATCTATAACAATATATGTTTACAAAACAAACTTTTCATGGAACAATGTACACCTATGCATAAGAGATATCCTGAAAATTTCTATTCCATCTTTTCCATCTCATTCTATTCATGAAAAAATCTATGTTGATTCGGAGTCGCTAATATAATTTAATGACCCACCAGTGCGTTGTGACTGACACTGGAAAATATTGCCTGTGAGACATGCAAACCCACTTGTCAGAGTTGTGCTTGTGGACAGCGTGTCCTGTCTGCTCTACTGTCGGGGTGTGTGGGGAGGCTGGGGCAGTGCAGATACTGACTGGAGAGTGGTCTGTAAACACTGGGGTCACCGGAACCCCAAGAAGAGGCTGACTGGAGGGGAGGGGAAGCTGCTAATTAGGCTAATGACAGTTTGTGTGTCTCAGACTGGAAACTCTTCTTTCTTGCTGGGGTCATGGTCACCTTCAAGGTGTTTGCCCTGAGGTCCTGATCATCTCTTTGGGGTTTTTAATAAGAGTGGAAAAAATGTTGTGGCCTTTAACAGGCTCACTTGCTTCAAAATATAACATAGGATCCAGATGTTTGGATGTTGGAAGGGATCTTTGAGGGACTAAGACACACTTGGAGTGTTTTTCCAACATCCCTGCTGGTCGTTGTCCGGCCCAGGCTCCCTCCGCCACTTGGCTGAGCTGCCAGCCCATAGAGGATGTGGGAGCTCACCGTGTGTCAGGACGCCTGTTCCCCTATTGGACTGCTTTAAATATAATGATTGTTGGCTGAGACAAAATCCAATGTGGTATATTAGCTGAGCACCATCTATGTACCAGGCCTGGTACCAAGCACCAGAAATACAGACTGATAGTCCTGCTTTCTGTCATCAGCTGCTTGCTGAGTAACATGGAATACCTGTTCTCCCATGTCCACACCACTGCTCCTTCATTACAGGTCTATTTGGCTCATTCATTTGTTCATTCATTCATTCATTCAACAAGCGTATACTGATGATCTTCTCTGACCAGGCCGAGGGCTAAGCCTGAAGAAGGTATCATGTCCCCTTCCACCCCCACTGCAAACCTTGTCTTTCTAAGGTTCACCATCTGTAATTTCTCTAGTTCTTCATATGTTATAGTATTTCAAATCTCTGAGCCATGGATCTCAGAAACCCTTTAGTTGGTCTTTGGCCTTCTTAAAGTCCTGTAGCACCAGAATAATGGGAATAGAATACATTTTTAAAAGAGTTTTAAACTGAATATTTTAACTGAAATTTTTTGGCAGGCTTTTGTATGCAAATGACACTGCAGAACATTATATTTAGGAGACATTATTAAATTAGACACATGTGACACATGAATATGAAAAGACTTTCAGTAGAAGAAAAGGAGGGAGTTTATTCCCTCCAAATTTGACTGTGGCTCTAAATTCTCTTTATTAATGCAGAGTTCTTTTGTCATTTTGACTGTGGGACACTGTTACCAAACCTTGTGGGAAATACCAAGTTCCAAAAACATGGAGGAAACAAGTACTTACTGGGTCCAATGTGAATGTTTGGTCCATATGAAAATGACCAGGAAGACTATTAGATGAAGGTTATTTAATGATTTGTGGTAAGTCAGTCTCTTCCCATAAAATATATCCAAAGTTTTTACTTTAAGAGACTTCCATAAGGAATGGGCATTTGATAGTTTATCATTTAAATTAGGAAGATACCATCAGATTCTGCTTGAAAAGTTCATCTTTTACTTAAGACATTTTTTTAACATCTTTATTGGAGTATAATTGCTTTACAATGGTGTGTTAGTTTCTGCTTTATAACAAAGTGAATCAGTTATACATATACATATGTCCCCATATCTCTTCCCTCTTGCATCTCCCTCCCTCCCACCCTCCCAAGACATTTTTATTAGGCAACATTTGAGACATACAAAAGCATAAAGATTGCTGTAATAAAAGCCTGTGAATATATTATCAACGTTAAGAAATAAGTGATATTTCATTTATGATTAAATTAATTTATTAAGCCTTAAACTTTTAGATTTTCCACTCAAGAGATTTGGTTAAGAGAGAAGGTTAGCAGGGATGGCTATCAATTTTCCCAATTTGAAAAGCTAATTCTTAGGTACTATTTGTTTTGTCCACATTTTCTTCCTTTTGGAACTTGTAAATTTTTTTTTCTCTCTTTTCCTTTTGGCTTGTAATATACTGACAATGACATTACATATTGCAAACCCACACGTTTATCATCAGAGATTATGATTAGAGGATACTTTTATAGCAAAGATCAAATATAACATGGTGTCATCATTTACAAATAATTATAGAAGATTTTCTTATTATTTATTTAACCTGATCGTTAGGGATTCTAATTCCTGATCTATTTATCATATGTGTTTTAATCACACCAGAGATAATACCAAACACTGAATAACTTTTATTTATAAGAATTCTTAGCAATATTTATAGTCTACATAGATACTAAATGAATATATAAACATTTTTCTATGCTACTTCAAAGGTTCAGTAATTTTCCTTCTTAAAGACATTTAAAAATATGAAATCAGTCGTCTTAAATATATTACCACTACAACTCGATAGCCAGTACTGTCATGATTTGCAAAGAGTATGACTAAGTTAAATACTAAGCATGGTGAGGACTTTCTTATACATCAGAATTGTCACCCGTAGTGTTGGGATCTAAGTTGTTACTCATCTTTGTGGTATAATGTTCCCTCAACTTAACAGAGATTTACTGAGCACCTACAACCTGCTGGACACTAAGCCAGGTGCTGAGGGCACAGAACTGTCCTTCCCTTGATGAGTCTAGTTAGAGAATCCTCTTTAGCCAGAGTGTACGATTTTGCACTTAACCTCTCGAGAGTCAGTAGTTATCAAATATGGTGTGTAAGATGAACAGTGTAATATTGTTTTGAACAATGAGGATACCTTAGACAGAACCTAATGATTGAACATAAAGAAAGAGTATAATTTTGATGTGTGGTTGGTAGAATGACTGTAACGTAATGTGACTTAAACCTTGGACATCAATTGTTGTTTCAGTTCTTTAAATATACCTGATGTTTTATTTCTTGTGAATGTATTATTTAGATTTACATGTTAAAAATGGATCACAGGGGCTTCCCTGGTGGCACAGTGGTTGAGAGTCCATCTGCCGATTCAGGGGACACGGGTTCGTGCCCCGGTCCGGGAAGATCCCACATGCCGCGGAGCGGCTGGGCCCGTGAGCCATGGCCGCTGAGCCTGGGCGTCTGGAGCCTGTGCTCCACAACGGGAGAGGCCACAGCAGTGAGAGCCCCGAGTGCAGAAAAAAAAAAAAAAGGGATCACAGAGGTACTAGTAATTCCTTTATATATGTTTACATTTACATGTATATAGATATATATGTGTATATGTATGTTTGCAAATATATATTTTACTATTGGGATTAGTAATTCTTTTTCCTTTGTGGAATTTTCTGTACAGTGCTCTAGTACTGAAGTCTTCTCCTTGCCATCATACTGTATTATTAACTGAGCTGTAGCAAGTCATAATGCTGATTTAAAAGCAGTTATTAAATAAATGAGGTAAAGCTGTGGTTTTCTTCTCTCTGAGGTTTGTATAGCATTGTAAGAGAAGTACAAACAGTTTCAACTACATACTATAGTATCTGTTTTTAGTGATGTATGGGGTGATTGCCTATATTTTAGCTTTTGCATGGGAAAATTTTGCTTTCCACTTTTTTTGGACATTATTCTCTAGGGATATTTCTTAGCTTGAATTTGACATCACCATCTGTGCTTACTTTAAATCTTAAGGGACCTAAAAGAAATGGTGTTTTGAACCTGAACACTTAAATTTTCTCTGGCTTCCCCAGGAAAGCTGTGAGTCTGAGAAGAGCAGGTTTAAGAAGGAGAGGGGGAGGAGAAAATGTATAATCTTTATGTTGGCATTCTGCATTATTACATAAAGGTGCAGTTAGTCCCTGGAATGAGGTAGGAAATAGAGAGTACTTGAATGGGAAATGGGATAGGGAAATATAATTTATTTTCCTAGCATAAGTTTATATCTTGGTTTCACTTTTTAACAAAGTATTGTAAATTCTCAGAACAATAAAACAGAACCAAATTAAAATATATGCAATATAGCAACACTGTCAAGCTAAATAGAATTCTTAAAAGTCATTTACCATTTGGAATTATTAGCACCATTTTCTCCACTCCACTTGATCCTTTAGACTAGAGAACTGAAACGGGTACTAGACAGAGTATGGGCCTGTGTGTGTCTCCTTTTTTATAAATTAAATTTGCCAAACACTATGAAAGGGCTTGGACGCTCTAAGAAGAATGTAGACACCACTGGTCACTGAGCTCTACTTATCTGAGAGCCAGTGCATCCTCAGGTTGTGAGAAGATGAACATAATAGGTGAATAGACAATAGCAAACTAAGAGAAATAAGCATGCCTAACTTTTAGTGTTATAATTAAACCAAAATTAAAGTTATAGGAATGCATATTTATGACTTACACATAAACTTATGATTATTGTGTTATGTGCTACTTAGTAACAAATGGTAAGCAGTAGATGACTGTAATTATTATAAAATTTATACAACCAATCTAGAAAAGTGACTTTGAGATCTTTCCTTGTGAAGACCCTGTGTCTACAGGGAGGGCCAGATCTCTTCCTTCTGATGTGGGGCCTGCCGTCCAGGTATGAGTGAGGCTGGATGACAGATGGCTCTCCCGAAGGTGCTGGCAACCAGGACTAAGGTCTCCAGTCTCAGCAGACTTGAGAAGGGTGGCTCTCTCCCATGGTAGAAGCTGGCCCCTTCCATTGAAGAGCAAATATTGAGCAAAGTAAAGATCAGGTTGTGAAAAGGAGTGGTGGGAGGGAAGGAGTAGGCAGGGGACCCGGGAGAGTGCAGCCCAACAGCTATGGACCACGAATGCTCCTTTGTTTGTTCCTCCAGGGATGCTGTCCCAGGAGGGGGATGAAGGTTGTGAGGTAAAAGAAGGCCCCTATTCAAGTATTTCTGTGAGAACTCCATAAATTATGTGTGTGTTTGCTCAACCAGAATATACCCTTGAAGGCCTAGAGAAGGAGGAATATCCATTATTCACTTCTAAATGCAAATTAATATCCGTATTTGACTTTCTAGACTCCTACTTAGAGCACGGAACCCTGTCACAGAGGATGCGATGGAGACTGCATTGAGGGGCTTTGGACCCCCGGGAGATGGAGGGAAAAAGCACTGCATCGGGAAAGACCCGATGGGTCAGAAAAATGTGGTGAAGGGAATAAAGAAAGGAAGGTGGTAGGAAGACAGGAGGAAGACTGTGGGTGTGACCTGTGAGCCTTGCCCCACACTTTGCAAAGTTAAAGTACGTGCAAGGTGTTTATGATGGGCTTGGCCTGCAGACAGGCACGCTGCTTGGTGGGAATTACTATAGGAATTTAATTGCCAAAGGAGTCCACACCAGTCAGACTTACATGAGACAGATTGATGCTTCAAATGTCAGTTTCTTCATTTATACATAGTAAGAGCTATATAATTCTGACCAGTGAGCCATCAACAAGGTCTTTCTTCAAAGGTCATGTTGTTAAAGGACCTGACAACATGTCCTTCTCCAAAGACCCTTTGCTTCTTGGTGTTCTGTAGTCTGTTGTTTCTTGCCGACAGCCCAGGACTGCTCTCTGTGTTTTCCTTACAATGCATGCATTCTTATTTGATCATAGAATGTCCATTTTGCTAATGCATTCTGATAACTGTCGGTTTATTCCATCAGAGAGACAATGTCTAGCTTAATTAAGGCTACCATTGATCAAAGAAAGTCTTTGGTCTTTGTGGTTTTTTGGATTAGCCTGATTTTTGGACATCCTGGGCTTTAGTGCAGAGTCAAAACCATGCTATTTATGAAGCCATAATGTCCTGACCTCATTTTAATGACAATAAAGCATTTATATGTGGTGTCACATTTGTTACTTGCAAGTTATTGTTATTTGCAAGTCACCGTAAGGGGATAAATGCGTATAATGCTTCACACTTTATAAAGTCACATGATATAAAATGAGTTTTGTGTTATGCACCCTAATCTATATTATATCCTATGCATTCTCTTTTATTGAAGAACACACATAGTTCATAACTAAGAAAAACTGGACAGGGAAATCAGTATGTTTTATGATCTGCATGAAGGTTTTCTTTCTTTTTTTTTTTTTTGCCGTACGCGGGCCTCTCACTGTTGTGGCCTCTCCCGTTGCGGAGCACAGGCTCCGGATGCGCAGGCTCAGCGGCCATGGCTCACGGGCCCAGCCGCTCCGCGGCATATGGGATCCTCCCAGACCGGGGCACGAACCCGTATCCCCTGCATCGGCAGGCGGACTCTCAACCACTGCGCCACCAGGGAGGCCCGAAGGTTTTCTTTTGCGATACGCGGGCCTCTCACCGCTGTGGCCTCCCCCCGTTGCGGAGCACAGGCTCCGGATGCGCAGGCTCAGTGGCCATGGCTCACGGGCCCAGCCGCTCCGCGGCATGTGGGATCCTCCCAGACCGGGGCACGAACCCGTGTCCCCTGCATCGGCAGGCGGACTCTCAACCACTGCGCCACCAGGGAAGCCCTGCATGAAGTTTTTAATGTAATTTAAGAAAAAACTATCAGTGCTAAAAATGATACTTCAAAGATAACAAAAGATACAGAACATAATGGGTTACTAAATTCCCCCAGAGACCCCACTGTCAGGCTGTCTAACTAGAATATGGTCCCTGACACACTGAATTCACATCGTGGTGTGTTTCAGTGGGGTTATAGTGGGAGGATCACAAATAAATGCCATCATCATCCATTAACAAGGGTGGCACGATGGCTTATCCTGAAAATCCAGTTCTGAAAGAGCCGCCACACCACAACAGTCTGTGAATACAGACAATGACTTAAAGAAAAGCACAGAAGTCCTCTGGCATACTCAGTAAGCTTGGCGGCACTCATATGCCCCCCATACCAGCCTCCCATCTTCTTTGGTCCACGGAGAAGGGTCCTGGAGGACAGAGGTGTCTGCCCCCTCGTCCCGGGAGAAGGGCCCCACCTTGGGTGGTGGGTCATTGGACATTGTCATGAAAGAGGTGAAGGGCTAGGGGGATGGGGTTGGGTACCCCTGCACGTGGTACAGATCCTCCAGTGTGTGCAGAGAGTAGGACGGAACACCCGCTAGGGGGGCTGCCCAACTGGAGCTCCTGTGCTGGGCAGTGCTCCCCGACTCTAGCTGGGAGAGGCAGACTGTGCTGGGCGCCGGGGTCTGGTTGGCTGAGGCCTTCGGGCACCGTCTGCTCCCACGAGTCCCTCTGAGGAGGATGGAAAGATCACTGGGGTTAGTCATTAGGTGATTGTCTGATGTGGGCAGATTTCCTTCCCAACACAGGGTGCTGCTGGCCCATGTCTTCCAAAGCAGACTAGGTGTCCTCCCTCTGCTGTCCAAAGCCTCCCTACCAGGCAGCTCTCCCCTCTGGTGTTTGACATTGGCCGTGGGAGTTTTTTTTTTTTTTTTTTTTTTTTTTTTTTGTGGTATGCGGGCCTCTCACTGTTGTGGCCTCTCCCGTTGCGGAGCACAGGCTCCGGACGCGCAGGCTCAGCGGCCATGGCTCACGGGCCCAGCCGCTCCGCGGCATATGGGATCCTCTCAGACCGGGGCACGAACCCGTATCCCCTGCATCGGCAGGCAGACTCTCAACCACTTGCGCCACCAGGGAGGCCCGGCCGTGGGAGTTTTAATTCCTTTCTTACTCTAGAATTAGATTGTGTGTGTGTGTGTGTGTGTGTGTGTGTGTGTGTGTGGAGAGAGAGTCCTTTCCCCAGAAAACATTAAATGTGAAGATAATAAAATGAACATTTTGACAGTGTTTCATCATTTACTCCTGGAAGAAGTAGACCCTAAGCTACACAGTGGGCTTCTGAGTGGGCTAGGAAGGCTACCTGCCCTCAGTGAGCAAGGGGTTAGAGCCTCATAGGCTTGGAGCTGGGAAGATTTGGCTTCGATTCACGGCTGGGCCACTTACTACCTTCCTGATTCTGAGTACTTCACTTTGTGCATCTGTAAGATGGGGCTTTAATAACTATACCCTGAGTTATTGCAAGTATTAAATGAACAAGTGCACATAAAAGTTCCTGGCTGTAGTAGATACTCAATAATGTTAATTCCTACTCTCCCACGGCCTGTTTTGTCTAAAATCCCATCTCCAGAGATTCATGCCTTTGTGGTTGAGGGCTTTACAGTATAAGAAAGTTACTAGTATTCTTCTTTATGAACTCATCTCTGGAAGGACTGCGAGAGAACAAGGTTCTAGAGGGTAGAAATATCGTGGGAGAGGGGAGGCAGGGAGGGGGAGGGCGAGAGGAGTCCTGATGCGCCTGCCCTGGCTGTCTGCGAGGTAACTTCAGTGCTCTTTCCTTATGCACGGGAGGAATAATGGGGAAACATCGGGCACAATCGGTAGAGTATTAACAAAATGGATATATATCCTGTTTTATCAGTCGTCCCCGCCCAAATCCCTACATAGAGCTTCCTGCCGCGTGGCTGTCACGGATCTTTGAGGAGGGCTCCCTGGGCGTGGATCCTGGCATATCCCGGGGCGGCGCAGAGAAGCCTCCCGGGGCATCTCCGGGGCGAGCAGACCTGGTTGCTAAGCACGTGGGCTGGCCAGGGCCGCGGGAGCCCCGACGTTAGTGACCCCCCTAAACTAAGCCCCTGCATACTCACCAGCACGAAGCGTGAGGGCTCGCTGGGGAAGGGAGGCGGCAGGAGCTGGGGCAGGGGTGAGGCGCTGACTAGGGAGCCGCTGTTGGGGGTCAGGGCCATGGGGCGGTGGTCCCCGTAGAGCTCCGGGAAGTAGGAGTCCAGGTGGGCCGGGTGGCCCTGCCCTGCCGAGGACTCAGAGGCAAAGTCGTCGCCACAGTTCGGGTGCAGGCATCGTTTGCGAACTGTTTACTGTTGTGGAAGTCCGAGTCGGTTGGGAGAGATCTCCTGACACCATAGTAACCTGACATCACTGGTGAGCCTGTTGCCAAGGGGAAAACAAATGGGCAAAAGTTTCCTTGGAGGAAGTCAAGGCATCTCTGTTGCAGCCAGGTCTCTCCACGTGTGAAATGGTATTTCCAACGCAGGCCTGACACCAAGGCCAACATTTAAATAGATAAATGTCTTGAAAGGCATTAAATATAGCGGCATTACCTCTTTTAACGGGTCCAGCCCAAATAATTCATACACTTAAAGTTCGCTCTGCCTTTGGGGATAAGTTCACTTTAGATGGAGCAATAACTGTTCAGTGTCTCTCACTTCTTGTGCACCTTCAATGTGCCAGGTGCTGTGCTAGGCGCTGTGCTTATTCTATCTCTTTGGGCTTCAGGAGATAGAATAAGAAGCCCTTGGCATTTACATTTCATCTAATGAAGTATCTTTTTCACAGCTTCTGAGCTCTATCCCCATAGATACGGGGCCGTTTACAAGAGGCTGCTTCTGGGGCATGTTATGTGAGACTCAGCATCTCTAGATAAGGTGAGACAATAACCCCGCCCCAAATCAGAGGCAGGCTGTACTCTTCTTCTAATTTTTTTGTACACTGGCCGTGACTTGCACCTATTAGGCACCAGAAATGGCTGCTTGCTTTGCTTCTGTGAAGCAAAGTTAGAGGACCACAAAAGATGTTTTCTGGCTTTGATGAGTCTGGTGTTATTTGCTGCCCTCTTGTGGCCGCGTTGAGTGTCTCACTCAGCTCACCTGGGCACTGAAAGCGTGAGAAGGGAATGCGTGGCACAGAAAGCTCCCCTTGGTGGAAACCTGGAGAGGCTGAAACTGAGAAGAATCTCATTTAAGGTAAGGCCGGTGAAATAGTCCCAGAGGAGAAGAGATGTGTTTGTTAAAGACTTTCTGATCTCGTAGCTCAGTTGTAGCAGGAAACCCTTCACCACTTAGAACATGTTGAGGAGCACAGACTCAAGGGCTGTAAAACTGATTTTTTTTTTTTTTTTCCAGCTGGTGGTGGGTGTGATCCAATTAGCTAAGACCTACTCCCTCAGGTCACAAAGAGGCTGAGCTGGGAGGATGATGCAGTTGCTTGTCTTTCTCACCTTCCCCAAACACAGTGGACCGCTTCTGAGCTTTGTCCCTGCCCACCCTGCCTACTCTTCCACAGGGAGAGAAAACAGACTCATCAAGACCCTCCTTCTTATTACCCTGACTCAGTCATACATGACTCTCCAGACACAGCACTTTGGCCCCTGCCAGCTGATGTGGCACTTCGTATTATGCTCCATACTCTCTCACCTGAGTTACAGCCCTCTTTCCAATCCATCCGCAAGCTCCATGGGGGCAGAGCTTGTCCTACACATTTTCTGTAAACCAGCCGTATAATACTGTGTTCAACAATTACATGTGAATTTATTCATTCATTCAGAGGAAATCAAAATTCCCTGTAGAAACTTAAAGCACAATTCCACTCACTCCACTTTCATCTTAAATTCTATAGCCCCAAACTTCTAATCTGCTCATGAATTTGAAAGCTGCAGTTAGAGGTTTCATCGTGAGCATAATTCTCCAGAAAAAACATCTGTGCAAGTGAAAATTAATATCAGTAAATAAGGTTTTGTTTCATGCCAGGAATTTATATCCACAGTAGTGGTTAAGGCTGAGAACAGAATGAAGAGTAAGGAAACAAGGCTTCCAGGATCTCATGTCTGTATATCCAATTTCCAAATAAAAAAAACACAGAGAAAAAACCCCTTTGCTTTTTAAGCATGTATTTTTCTCCCTAAGAAGAAGAAGAAGAATTCTAGATGATAACAGAGGCTGCAGAAATTTTCTTCTGTAGAGACTGCAGAAATTTTCTTCTGTAGAATGGAGCAGATACAACCAGATTCCAGTGACAATAAATATGATTGGGAAACACAGCATAGAGACATTCAGATATGTGGGATCGTCTCCTACTCTTATTCCTTTCCCTTTTCCAGCTCTGAAGATTACCAACATTAGTGAGAAACCATATGCCCTTCTGAGTTTGGGATCTGGAAGGAACATGTGTGTGTGTGTGTGTGTGTGTGTGTGTGTGTATCTATGTGTGTATACACACACATATGAGAGTGCTCCAAATTATTATTAAGAATTCTCCTATTCCATCCCAACAGGAGTACTTAAAGAGACATATGTATTAAAATGAATGTAAGATGCTTAACTAAGTTCCTGGCATATAGAAAGCACCAATAAATAATGGTTATTCCACCTGCCCTCAGGTCTCTCTCTTTCTGTTCTGAAGCATGTGCAGAATCTATCAGACCACAGTGCCAGAATCTTAAACATTTTAAAACTGTATCAAGGGTTTAATTTCTATTGCTTTTGCCCAATAAGCTTATGCTGGACAGAATGCGTTCCAAATTCAGGAATGACTGAATGAAGTCTGCCTTCCCTGATTTTACATTTTAAAAATAAATGTTTTAAAGCTGCAAAATGTTGAAAGTGCTGTAAGGCAGCTATGAAAGAATGGAAGCCTAAATGCCTGATTTAGCTCAAAAGGGAAGGAATTGCCCCCTGAACTGCAATACTCACCTGGCATCGGGCCAAACGGAGACTGCACAGAGCTGACACTGCCCTGGAAGACAGAGGGGGCACAAGTGTTTTCTTCTTTAGTTACAAGTTTGAACTTAAAAAATGCTTAGGAATACATTTTACAAACTTTATTTTCTGCTACTGAGAAACATTTTAGGAGAGATTAGCTCAGAGGAGGGTCAAATGTGAGTTAAGAACACAATACCAGAAAACAAACAAGGGACAGAGAGAATCCAAAGTTCTTGATTCTGATAAACTTGCCAAAAAGCACAGTCTAGATGAAATAATTTATCCTTTGTTTTTTTTTTTTACTGTTTGTGTTAATATCCTTCATCAAATATATATCAAAGATTTATATAAATACATACATACATGCACACACAATATGTTTGTATTTGGTTTTAACATTGAATGGCCACTTTTTAAGCTATCTGACTCCACGTAGAATGGAAGCTTCACTAAGGGTAGAGACCTTGACTGTGACTTGTTCTCAGTGTCTGGAACAGAGTGTGATTCATCATAGACACAATAAAAATATGTGGAATAAAAATAGGCATCAAAGATCCCGCAGTTTAGTGAGCATAGGAGGTTGAGGGATGCTGTCGGTTGAATTATGTCCCCTGAAAAGATATATTGAAGTCCTAATTACCAGAACCTGTGAATGTGAACTTATTTGGAAATAGAAGTTTTGAAGATGAAACTAGTTAAATTAAAATGAGTTCGTCCTGGAGGACTGTGGGCCCTAAATCCAATATGATTGTTGTCCTTATAAGAAGAGGAGAGAGACACGCAGAGACACACACACACAGAGGGGAGAAGGCAGTCTGAAGAAAGAGGCAGAAATCTGAGAGCTACAACCTTCAAGCTAAGCTTTGCCAGCAACCACCAGAAGCTAGGAAGAGGCAAAGAAGGATGCTCTCCTAAAGCCTTCTGAGGGAGCCTGGCCTGCCGACAACTTGATTTTGGACCTCTAGTCTCCAGATTGGTGAGATGGTAAATTTTTATTGTTTTAAAGCATCCCATTTGTGGTAATTTGTTACTATAGCCCTAGGACACTAATACAGGGAGTGGTTGATGATGAAACAGATAATTCAGTGTAGTGTGAGAAGTGGCATTGTAGAAGTAAGGTGGGTTGAGGTGGACACCTGAGCCAGTATTAGGGATGGGATGGGGGACATATCCTGGAGGAGGTGATGCTTAAGCTGAGTGCTGAAGGAAGAGTATCCAAGTGTGTAAAGTCTTAAGATATACAAATGCAAGCTCTGGCTCCAAGAGGCCCAGGAACAATGTTGCTGTTGTAAAAGGTGAGTCCTCAACATCTAGTTCTTTGGATTTGAACACTTAGTCTTGACCCTAATAATCCTACAGACTCTCAAGAGTTGGAAGAGATTTTACAGAGAGTCTCATTCAACTACCACTCAAGGCTGAAATACTCTCCATGTTATTAGCCCTGGGTGCATTTAGCCTATAGTGGTGGATAACTCAGCACCCTCTGAGAAAGCCTATTTCTTCTTTGGGGACCTCCAGCTGTGATAAAGTAGGCTGAAAAGAGTCATGTTCTTAATTCTAATCTCCTTGGTCCATACAGAATAAGTTAAACCCTTCTTCCATACACAGCTCTTCAAATATCTGAAGATAACCCATCATTTCTCAACTGTCTTAATCAGTCTGGGCTGCTATAACAAATACCATAGATGTGGTGGCTTAAACAACAAACATTTCTCCCAGTTCTGGAGGCTGGAAGTTTGAGATCAGGGTGCAAGTATGTCGGGTTCTCTGGGGGCCCTCATCCTGGCTTGCAGATGGTTGTCTTCTCACTGTGTCTTCATGTGGCACAAAGAGAGATCATCTTTTCCATGTGTCTCTTCTTATAAGGGCACCAATCCCATTCATGAGGGCTTTGCCCTCATGACCTAACTACCTCCCCAAAGGCCCCATCTCCAAATACCATCACTCTGGGGATCAGGGCTTTTTAAAAAAATTTTTAGATTCCATATATATGTCTTAGCATACAGTATTTGTTTTTCTCTTTCTGACTTACTTCACTCTGTATGACAGACTCTAGGTCCATCCACCTCACTACAAATAACTCAATTTTGTTCCTTTTTATGGCTGAGTAATATTCCATTGTATATATGTGCCACATCTTCTTTATCCATTCATCTGTTGATGGACACTTAGGTTGCTTCCAGTGGTGAGGGCTTTAGCATATGAATTATAGGGGTGGGGTACAAACATTCCATCCATAGTCCCAAACTGGAATTGTATCTTCTTCAGGCAAAATGTCCTCCAATCGTTCAGAAGTAACACAGTATTTGAGAGTGAAGGCTCTGGAACCAGAGTGTGTGTTTGAATCCCAGCTCTGCCTCTTGTTAGTTGTATGATCTTGGGCACATGAAGATTAAGTGTGATTTTATGTGTCAGGCACTTAGAATATTTCCTGGCTTAGAGTAAGGAGGATGTAGGTATTAGCTATTATCACTCAGATGCATTTTTATGTCTCTTCAAATCTATGATATATTCCTCTAAACATGTTTTCCTATTTAATAAGTTAACACTTTCTTTTTTTGTTAAATTTAATTTATTGACCTATAGTTGATTTATAATGTTGTATAAGTTTGTACTGTACAGCAAAGTGATTCATTTATGCATATATATATATATATTTTTTTTTTATATTCTTTTCCATTATGGTTTATCACAGGATATTGAATATAGTTCCCTGTGCTATACAGTAGGACCTTGTTGTTTATCCATTCTATATATAATAGTTTGCCTCTGCTAATCTCAAACTCCCTAATAAATTAATAATGGCAAATGGCAGAAGGGAACTCGTGGGCATGTGGGGTCAGAGATGGGTGTAGGTCAGGGTACTGTGATTCTTATATGGGAAGGAAAGGAGTTACTGATTAACTATAGAAGCACTTGTGTTTGGGCACATTTTCCCATGTTGCCAGGGCCCCTGTTATCCAGTGTTTCCCTCTGATTTCCAGCTCTGTCCATCTGGGTCTTTCCTCCGAGGCCTGTGCCAGGGCCCATTCCTTCTGGCTTCTGCCTCAGCCTCCTTCACTGGGTAAGCAGGGTGTGGCAGGGCGGTAGCTGTCCTGGGTGCTGCCTGGGGAGATGTCTTGTTGCTCTCTTGCCTCTTTTCCTCCCTGCCTGCTCCCTTAAACTGCTCTGGCCAAGGCTGGGGCCAGGAGGAAGGCTTCTGTGAGATGCAGTGCACATGCCCAACCTGATGGACAGAAGTGTCGGCACCTGTCAGCCATGCACTGGTTCATCAGCTGCTGTGGCTCTGCTCTGGCCTCTGCCTGAGGCATGAACAGAACTCAGTCTGTGCCAACACAGCCCCTGCAGCATCTACCACCACCAATGCCACCAACTGTCTTCTTATATCCCTTCTTCTTCTGCCCAGTTTTACATATTACTGTGAAATTGCCAGCACTGTACCTCCCACCCCAACCCAATTTTAATACCTGAAGACTCTACAAAGCTTTCATAATTACTAGCCTAGTTGATTTTATTTATTATTTGATGAAAAGAAGCCTCTTGTGTTTGTTTCTCCTGCATACTTTTGCCCTTTACCTGCTGTGGAAAGTAAACACTCTATTTCCATTCTTTATGGTTAGTCATAAAATTTTACCTGCGTATTTAACAAAGACGAAAAACAGTATCTTTTTAAAAAATTTATTTATTTTATTTTATTTATTTTTGGCTGCATTGGGTCTTCCTTTCTGTATGCAGGCTTCCTCTAGTTGTGGAGAGCATGGGCTACTCTTCACTGAAGTGCACGAGCTTCTCATTGCGGTGGCTTCTTTTGTTGTGGAGCACGGGCTCTAGGCGTGCAGGCTTCAGTAGTTGCAGCACGCAGGCTCAGTAGTTATGGCTTGCAGGCTCTGGAGTGCAGGCTCAGTAGTTGTGGCGCATGGGCTTAGTTGCTCGCGGTATGTGGGATCTTCCCAGATCAAATCCGTGTCCCACTCATTGACAGGCGGATTCTTAACCACTGAGCCACCAGGGAAGTCCCTACAAACAGTATCTTAAACCTCCCACTGACAGACAAAATCCTTAGGACATTAACTCTTATTGCTCCTCTCCTAATTTACACGAGTATGTATTTTCTTGTATTTTAGCTTGTTTCTTTTTATTAAACCTCCACAAATTAGACTTCATAATTATTTTCATCATCATTTTATCAAGTAAATCTATATTAGATTTACTTACATGTTCATCATTTTCTTTGCTTATCTGTCCTCCAAACTTTTTCTAGATTCCATTTTCCTTCTTCTGAAATAACCCTTTAGAAAATTCCTTCCCTGTAGGTGGTGTTAGTGGTAAACTGTTTCAGTTTTTTATTTATCTGAAAATATAATTTCTTTTTCCCTGTACTTAAAAGATACTATTTTGGGGTTCATAATTATAACTTTACAGTTATTCCTTTGTCAGCACTTTAAAGATAGCACTCCACTGTCTTGTGGCTTCCATGATTGCTGTTGAGAAGTTTGCTATTAACCTTAAACTTATTCTTTGTAACAATCTTTCTTTCTTTTCTGACTACCTTTTTTTTTTTTTTTTTTTTTTGCTGTACGCGGGCCTCTCACTGCTGTGGCCTCTCCCGTTGCGGAGCACAGGCTCTGGACACACAGGCTCCGCGGCCATGGCTCGCGGGCCCAGCCGCTCCGCGGCATGTGGGATCTTCCGGGATCGGGGCACGAACCCTAGTCCCCTGCATCGGCAGGCGGACTCTCAACCACTGCGCCACCAGGGAAGCCCCTACCTTTTTAATATACTCCCTTTGTCTTTATGGTTTTTCAAGTCCATCTCATTTTACCTTGGGGTAGATTTTTTAAATGTGTTCTGCTTGTATAGGGTGTGCTTCATGTGGCTGGGGGTACATGTCTTTCAGAAAAGTTTCAACCATCCTCTCCTTAAATATTGCCTTGCCTGTATTATCTGTATTCTCTCCTTCTGGGTCTTCGATGTATTTTAAATCTTTTACTTTTATCCCCTATATATTCTTAACTTTTTGTTACTTCCTCTATATCCATGATTCTGTGTTCTATATTTTGGGATAGATAGGTATAGATTTCTTCAGCTCTACATCCAGTTCACTAATTCCTTCTTCAACTGTAGCTAATTTACTGTTTAACACAAACATTGAAATTTTTTGGTATCAATAATTAGATATTTTTTCATTTCTAGAAGTTCCATTGATTTTTTAAAAAAATTGCTTGGTCTTTTGTTGAGTGTTCATTATGTATTATGTTATTATTTATTTTGTATTTGGTAGTTCTAATATCTGGAAGTCCTGAGAATTTAACTTTATTGTTTATGCTGACTGTCATTCTTAGTGACTTGTTTCCTTGTGCATTTGGTGATCTTTGATTGAAACTCATATCTGGTTGACCTAAATCTGTGAAATTCTGGGTTCCTAACTTGAGGTTGTGCTTCTCCAGAAGAGTTATGCTTATATTTCTTGGGAGGCAGCTCCCTTCCAGGTTCCCTGTCCAAGGTTCCCCAATCTTGGCAAAAATAGCTCAAGAACCAGTCTTCATGTATCAGGCTAATTTGAACACCCTTCCTTAGGGGAATCTGCCTTTTTGGTGTGATCAACTTCTCTTCATTCTGTGTCCTTACTTCTGCTCAAGCATTTTCCCCACCTTCCATGCTAACCTTCAACCCAACCCCCCCTGCCCCAAACTCCCTAGCTTTGGTGATTTCTCTTACTTCCAGCCAGCCCAACAAATTAGCAAAATTTATTTTATGCAGGATTCTATTTTGTTTTGGGTATTATCTCCCCACCTCCAGACTGTTGACTGTCTGAAACAGAGTCAAATCCCTAAGTAGTAAAACTAGAAGTAGATACTGTCTTGTTTTAACCACTGCAGCTTTTATTTTTAACTTTTTATTTTTCTATGACTGCCAACTTTTTCCAGCAGAGATTTAGATTATAAATAAAATTCATAAGCACGCACTTGTAGTAATTTCATAAGCACACCATTAGGCACATGACCAAATGTGTTATATCTACTAACTCATTTAATTATCACAACCACCCCAGAAGATAAGTAATGCTATTTTCATCTTGATGAGGAAATTGAAACAGAGAGAAGAATAACTCGGGTTCCCCTGTAGGTAGGGTTGTTGTTAGTGGTGGTGGGTGGGATCAAACAAGGATCTTTCTGATTCCAGAGCCTGTTTCTTAACTACCACAGCATACTGCCTTCCAAGAGCTTTCATAACTTGAAAATAGAAGTCGGAAAACATCATAGTTTAAAATATTAGTATAAAGGAGACTTAGGGACATTCAGAGAGATCATATAATTATATAAAAGTTCTCAAAGAACTAGTGGGATTTGTATTTCCCTGTGTGTAAATACTATCTTGGGGGGCTTCCCTGGTCGGGCAGTGGTTAAGAATCCGCCTGCCAATGCAGGGGATACGGGTTCGGTCCGTGGTCCGGGAAGATCCCACATGCCGCGGAGCAACTAAGCCCATGCACCACAACTACTGAGCCTGTGCTGTAGAGCCCACGAGGCACAGCTACTGAAGCCCGCGTGCCTAGAGCCTGTGCTCTGAAACAAGAGAAGCCACTGCAATGAGAAGCCTGTGCACCACAATGAAGAGTAGCCCCCGCTCACTGCAACTAGAGAAAGCTCACGCACAGCAGCAAAGACCCAACACAGCCAAAAATAAATAAATTAAAAAAAACTACCCTGCATATATATGTGTGTGTGTGTGTGTATATGTATATATATATACACACACACACACACACACACACACACACACACTCTTTAGTCCTTCAGTGGATATTCTATTTTTTGTGGGGGAAGTCAGCTTTATTAAGGTATAATTTACATATAATAAAATTCACAAATTTTAAGCATACAATTTGATGAATTTTGACCACTTTAACAAACTCTTAGGACCCACCACCATGATATAAAACATTTCCATTTAATTATTTATAGCTGTACTTAGTGCTGTGCTCTCTATGGTGGCCTGGGAAATATTTAGATGGATAAGTAATATAAAAAGCAATGATAACACACAACTTCAGTTTGTCTCACAGAACATAGATGAGATCTAAAGGTCTTATGTTGGGACTGGGAAGGATTTCACTGGATAGGTTTTAGAGCTGGTGTCCCAAATTTATAGGCTGAGAAAGAACAGCTTAAAACATGAGCCTTCGACATGTGCACTAGTTATCATTGCTCATGTGAAGGGAAAACACATTCCTTTTCACCTTGTTCAAGATATTATATTTGGGACTTCCCTGGTGGTGCAGTGGTTGGGAGTCCACCTGCCAATGCAGGAGACAAGGGTTCGAGCCCTGGTCTGGGAGGATCCCACATTCCACGGAGCGACTGAGCTCATGCGCCACAACTGCTGACGCCCGCGAGCCTGGAGCCCGTGCTCCACAACAAAGAGAAGCCACCGCAATGAGAAGCCTGCGTACCGCAGCAAAGAGTAGCCCCGGCTCGCCACAAATAGAGAAAGCCCATGCACAGCAACGAAGACCCAATGGAGCCAAAAATAAATAAATAAATATATTAAAACAATAAAGATATTATATTTACGCAGTTGCATCTCACCATACTAATTCTCCAGAAGTAATATTGAAATTAATATCGAAAAGCCCATAAATTTTGACCAAGTGAGATGGTATATAATTTTTATTTTGCATACTGCAAACAACAGGATCCTGCAATGCCAGGTAGCCAAATTTAGAGGTTTACATTTGAATGAAATTTGACAGTCTGCAACTTCCTGTAGCTAACACAGCAGCCTCACAGCTGTCCCAAAAGCCCCTCCATGAAAATGAGTTAATTTGAACCAACAGGTCACCATGGTAGTAAAGTGATAAGATTAGGAGTTCAGTACATTTATTGTCATTTTTATGACCCTATAATATTTTTAGATGCCAACCTAGTTGAAGGACTATTTTGAAATGTACTAAGGAAGAGAGCTCCAAGTTGCATAAGCTTTTTCACACTGCTGTATATTTTAAAAATTCTGATTACATAGTTTGAAAGTGTCTCTTTAAACTTAAGTACATTGCTATTAATGCTTAAATAAAAATCATAGCCACTTGTGAATAGCTGTGATCTTTCTTCAAGGAATTCACAGTATATTTAAATTTTCATTGTCATCATATTTATGGTTGGGAGAGAGGTGGAACTGATGAAATACTGAACATTTTAAAACCATGTTTTAATATCTGTTTTGAGACCCACCGCGAGTCATATGACTTTCCTCCAACTTTGAAATGAATGTAAAGTTAATGCCAAATATAATGCTGTTAGCTTTTAAATGGACACCTGTGTTAGGATGGAATACCTTCTTCCTCCAGAAGAAAATGGGCATAGAGAATTAGATGCCTTAGTTAATGTGACAAGTATGTAGTAGAACTGGGGCATTCTGATTGGTGTGAAATCTTACACAGTGACTAAATTATACCATACCTGTTCTAATAAATCTTACTCGTTTTGCAAAGTTTGAAAGAGGTTTTGATTTATGGACCCATTATCTGAGTTACTGATACATAATCATTTAATCATAAATAAGAAAAACACTCCATAATGAATAGGAACTACAGTTTTAAGCATCTACCATGTGCCAGATGCTTTATATGATGTTATCTTATTATAAAGTAGATATTATGGGCTTCCCTGGTAGCACAGTGGTTGAGAGTCCGCCTGCCGATGCAGGGGACACGGGTTTGTGCCCCGGTCCGGGAAGATCCCACATGCCGCAGAGCAGCTGTGCCCGTAAGCCATGGCCGCTGAGCCTGTGTGTCCGGAGCCTGTGCTCCGCAATGGGAGAGGCCACAACAGTGAGAGGCATGTGTACCACACACACACACAAAAGTAGATATTATCATCTCAAGTTTACAAAAGAGGAAACCAAGCAACAGAGAAGTTAAGTAATGTGTCCCAAGTTATCTATTTAGTAAATTACAGAACTAGGATTTAAACCCAAACTCTCTGACTCTCAAATTTATTCTCCTTTAACCAGTAGGTTCTGTGCACTAGCTCTTCCATCAAACCAAAGATATTTACTGGGCACCTCTGTTAATCTAGGCACAATGCTGAATGTTTCAGGTGCTAGAAAAAATGCAACAAGGGCTTAGATTAGTATCTACTTAGGGAAACAAGCCATTTGTAGTGGATTACATATGGCCAGAATTACTTTGCAGCTCTTCCCATTGACAAGTTAGTCTATCTCTCTACCCCTTGAATCTGGGATGGTTTTGTGACTAATAGAATGTGGCAGAAGTGATGTTGTGTGAGTTTCAGAGTCTAGACTTCAAGATGATTTGCTGCTTTCACCTTTGCTTGCTTGAAATTCTGCCTTACAATTTCCTCCTAAAAAGTCATTCTAGGACTTCCCTTGTGGTGCAGTGGTTAAGAATCTGCCTGCCGATGCAGGGCACCTGGGTTTGATCCCTGGCCAGGGAAGATCCCACAAGCCGCGGAGCAACTAAGCCCATGCACCACAACTACTGAGCCTGCGCTCTAGAGCCTGCAAGCCAAAACTACTGAAGCCCACGTGCTCTAGGGTCCATGTGCCACAACTACTGAGCCCGTGTGCTGCAACTACTGGAGCCTGTGTGCTGCAACTTCTGAAGCCCGTGTGCCTAGAGCCCATGCTCCACAACAAGAGAAGCCACCACAATAAGCCTGCACACTGTAAGGAAGAGTAACCCCTGCTTGCTTCAACCAGAGAAAGCCTGAGCACAGCAATGAAGACCCAACACAGCCAAAAAATAAATTAAAAAAAATTAAAAAAAACCCCTATGTATTAAAAAAGAAAAAGTCAGTCTAGCTTCCTGGAGGATGAGTGAGTGTGTGGAAGTGAATCCAGGCACTCTGTGGACAGCTAACACCAACTGCCAGACATGGAAAGAGCCTTCCTGGACTTTCCGACAAGGCTGGACCTCCAGTTGAATGCAACTGCAAGAGTGCACAGAAGTACACAGCCAACCCACAGTATTGTGAGAAATAATAAATCACTATTATAAATGACTAAGTTTCAGTGGGCTCTTATGCAGCAATAAGTAACTGATAGAGACATACCCAGGAAAAAGTAGCTCATGGTACAGAACAGTATGTACCTAGTTTCCAGATGCATGGTCCATGCTCTATATACTCTGGAAGTGAGAAAAGGGGCAAATAAATGGGCTAAGGATTTGAATTTGACACTGAAAGATGAGAGGATGCAGAGGAGAAAGGATGCTCCCAGGTGCAAGGAATTTTGTGAACCAAGCACAGATATGGAAAAACATGGCTCTTCTCCAAGGAATAACAAGCAAGTTGGTTTGCCCAGAGCAGAAGTTTCACTTAATTGATTAAATAAAAATATGTTGTGGGGACTTCCCTGGTGGTCCAGTGGTTAAGACTTCGCCTTCCAATGTAGGGGGCGCAGGTTCGATCCCTGGTCGGGGAGCTGAGATCCCACATGCCTCGGGGCCAAAACCCAAAACATAAAACAGAAGCAGTATTGTAACAAATTCAATTCAAATTAAAAATGGTCCACATCAAAAAATCTTAAAAAAATATATGGTGTGCCTACTATGTATCAGGATTGTGGTAATTTCCAGAAATACAAAGAGGAATAAGGCATGGATTCTAAGGGAGCTCACAGTTTAAAAAAGAAGAGAGTTGCAGAAATATATATGTAATTGGTGCAGTAATAAAAATAAGGGTTGAGAAGACTAGCATTTTACGAATACCTGTTTCATGCCAGACTCTGTATCAGGCACTTTACATACGTGTTTCATCATTTTTAGTAACAGCTAACATTTGTGTGCTTTATATACTCTGCAGTATGCTAAAGATTCACATGCATGATCTCATTAAAGCCTTGTCATTAACCAATGAAATAGATTGTAGTAAGTTATTATCTCTAGATTACAGATTGGAAACTAATAGACAGTATAAGCACTTGTCAAGGTCACAAAGCTAGTGAGTGGCATAGGCTGGATTCTACTAGATCTACTTTAACCATGATTTAGTGCAGGTAGGGGGAGGAGACTGGTGTTAGGATGAGGGTAGGGGTGGAGGCGAGTTGCTATCTTGAGGGATGACTGAACGTATCATACTGTAGGTGATATATGAATCCCCTTTTGAAGTATGAAAATAAATCAGTAAGCAGTTAGGATAAGGGGCATTGTTTTTGGGGAGCAAAGCAAAGGATCAAATGTGTGGACAGCATGCCAGAGACAAGGAAATGTGTGCAGGAATTGTGCAGACAGGGAAGCTGGGGAGAAGCTGGAGGAGAGGGCAGGAGCCAGGTTATAAAAAGCTTTTTTGAGCCAGGCTGAGGAGCTTGAACTTTGTCCAGTAGCAGGCAATGGTTCTTTAGATGGTTCTTAGCAGTGTAGATGTGCTGAAAGTGGCATTCTAGGAAATTTAATCTGGGGCTGAAAATGATAGGTCAGAAATTGTTGGTGGGGTGAGTATATGGGTTATTGCAGCTGAACAGATCTGGTGATACAGGTGTGAGGGGCTCTCAGTAGGGCAGGGCTTCGAGAGACCAGCAGGGGACATTTATATCCACCTCTATTTCGCTTTGTGTTAGAGCCTGGCGAGAGCTGATACTCTCCCTGTGGGTGCTAAGGCCACCTGTCCCAGTTGTACCAATTTCCAGGGCTCTTTCTCTCTTATCTTCTTTATCCCCATCCTCCCTACTGATACCCGTGTGTAAAGAGGGGCCTGGCATGTCTCCCTCATACTGCCCTGTTTACAGAGGAAAAAACTCTACATCCTTAAGTGATTTAATAGGGCATTGTGTAGGCCCAATCCTAAAGCCTATAAGAATTTGTGAGGAAGGAATATTGAAACATATATCCTTAAAAACATTTACCTTGCATCTATAAAACCTAGATTTTAGGGGATTTATCTCACTAAGAAAGAGTTCTATTTGTGCACCTTGTTTGCAATATCACCACTTCAGGTGACAGTAGGGACTATGTAATTGACATAGATGGAGACATGAAAGGATGAAGTGCTTTGCTTAGTGCCTTCAAATGTATAGAAGTAAAATGAAGACTACAAAAGGTCTGTTTAAATTCTCTCTTGGGGGACAGGAATTCACCATGAGAACATTATTTTATGCATTTTTGTAATCATACATGTAAATGTTCATTAACTTGGTGCAACAGCTTAATTTCTTTCTAATAAAATGTCATAGAGAAATTCTGGAAGACTGCACATAAAACTCAGTATGGTGACCCTGGGAAGTAGAATGAGGGGATTGGTAGGCAGGGAAGGTCAGTAGACTTCTATGTTTTTATTTTATATTGTTTTATTATGTTTGAAATTTTATCATGTGTTACTTTTGTAATCGAAACAACCAGTTAATAAAAATTTAAAAATAGAATTTAAGTCATATCTTTATTGTAAATCTCAAATTAAAAAAAAACCAAATTGTGGTTCCAAGTGTCTTGCATTTCTGGTATATGAACTATTTTATGCCCTTTGGAAAGTAACACTGTTTACAGAATTCCAAATTTCTTGAAATTTTATTGTTAAAACTCTCCTGCTTGGCGCAAAATTATGTCCAGGCTGCCTTTTGTGGGAAAGTGATTTCTGTTGCTTGAGTTACAAAATGAAACACTTTTTTTTTTTTTTAACCCCTGGGTCTTGGTGTGCCTTTGGAATGCTATTTGTATTTATGTAGCTAAGTTAGAACAACAGGAGCTACTGGGATGGACATTAATAAATGGTCCTGTACACTTTGGCCAGAGCAGAATCTGCAGAACTTCAACTCTGCCAGATGGACCCGCCATGGCTGTTTCACTGCAAAATCTGATTATTTTTGCAAGCTGTGTGAAAGGATTCACCACCAGGAAATGTTTTAGATTTCATGATATTAAAAAAAAACCCTACAGGGCTTCCCTGGTGGTGCAGTGGTTGAGAGTCCGCCTGCCGATGCAGGGGACACGGGTTCGTGCCCTGGTCTGGGAAGATCCCACATGCCCCGGAGTGTCTAGGCCCGTGAGCTATGGCCACTGAGCCTGCGCATCCGGAGCCTGTGCTCCGCAATGGGAGAGGCCACAACAGTGAGAGGCCCGCATACCGCAAAAAAAAACACAAAAAAAACCCCCTACAGAATCAATAAGACAATAAGGTGCTTGCAGAAGGTTTGCCTTTATTATTATTATTATTTTTAAATTTCTGCACTTGTGAAGGAGCAGGTGGTTGGGTGGGGAATATGGACAGCCCTGGAAATGCGGTTCAGTTCTCCAAACAGGCGGGACCGTGGGCTAATTAAAGTCAGACAATGGGTCATTTTGAAAGCTTTATATAAAACATTCATTCAAATGAATGCCAGGGATATAATATATACTTATGTATTAAAACATTGGCATTTGGACTTTACAAGGCATTGCCTGCTCAGAAAATGCTTTTTCTCTTTTTTAATTCTTTCTGGGCTCAGGAAGGGGGTTAGCTGGCAAGGTTAACAAGCAATATGCAAAGCACTGCATTATGAGAGCGAGTGAAAGGTTTGGGGGGACACTCCCAGGGTAGACACTGATTCCATTTATCAATAACTGTGCAAACATTACAGATGAATGGATCCTTCTGCTGGCAATTCAGAAAAAAGTGGCAAGGACAAGCGAGATGTACTCATTAAGGAAAAATTATAGTTTTCCTAAGAATTTGATAAACACAAAGAGCATACATACTTCTAAAATATAAAAAATATATATATAAGAAAACTAAAACGTTAGCAAAGCAGAAAGATACACATTGGGCCATCTGATGACCATTTGCTGTGCCCAGGCAAGCAGGAAATTCTTACTAAAGCCAGAACACATTGTAGGAAGGGTTCTTTTATGAAAGTGGAAGAGATGAAAAATAACTTTTATGTTAGACCTTTAGAAATAATAGAAGAGCATGAGGATTTCTGGTAATAGCAGTAGTACAGATAATTTGCACTCCTGTGCCTTCAGAGCTTGCGGATGCCTCTGACGATGGAGTCAACAGAACGTACATGTGCTGTGCTTTTACACTTGGCAAGTACAGTGAGGGCTGCAATGGCTGTGATTTCTTCTTTGAACTTATATACGTCCAACTGCCTAAATTTAAAGCATGGATGGTCAGTGTGTGGGCTTATTTACATTCTGCCTGTTTCTTTCTTTGAGGCTTTTCATTGTTATTTAGCACCACCATTAGAATATCAAAGAGAAGTAGCACAGTATAAAATTGTCCAAGTTTTAGGAGGCTTTGGGGGTTATATCTTGATTAAAATTAGATTTTGATGTTAGTAAAGGCTTCCATCTGTCTTTAGCATGGAATTCTAAAAACTGCCCAGGAAATGAGACTATTGGTGGTCCTTCTCTCTCCATCTTTTTCCATTTGTTCATAAGAAGGTAAGAGCAGAAGGAAATTGCCCTCCCCTTTCCTTAGTGGTTGTTATATTTATTCAGAGTGTGCATATGATTCTTTAGTGTGTGCAACTGTGAGAGAGTGCTGGACACCACGTAGGTTGCAAGAACACCTAAGAGGTGGCTCAGCAGAGTCAACTGAGCTGATAAGTTCTGCATTTCCCTGGGCTCTGGGATCTTTTTCAGCCTTCAGAAGGGAGCTGAGATGGTCTCCTCCTCCTCGAGTGGGAGAAGTGACATATTACATCTTGTCCCGGGAGCAAGCCATGTGATACCAGCCTCTCAGGTCAACTCGGCAACTTTCAGAAAAGAAATCACACCTCAGCAACAGACAGAGCAGGGCTATAGGATTCAGGCAAGAAGAAGAGGTCAGAGTATAACGGGTTGGCCGAGGCAGACCCCAGAGAGATCAAGCAGAGCAGCAGAGAGGTTTCTGCGAGGTCGGTGTGGTGTGCTTGGACTCTGGCTCCGGAAATGGTTTCCTCTTTTACAGGGAGGGTAGATGCCATGCAAAGCTCAGGAGAACAGGGGTCCCGGAGTGGTGGGGAATGGCAGAGAGAAACTACACTCTGGAAGCAGGTTCTGGGACAGAGCTAGAGATAGGTTCTAGAAGGAAATTGAGAACTTCTGTGTCCAGTTTCTTCTAAGATGTCCGGGTATCAGAGGAGAGGAAGGTCCTGGCTCTGGTTTGGGCTGGGTGTGGCATCATCTGAGCAGTCTACGGAATTGCTGCAGAGACGGACAGGGATGAGGACATATGGTTGAGAGGGAATGAAAGCATGATGGGGCCAACAGAATATATGGAGTGTGAAGGGTGAGCTCAGCACTGAGCAGAGAACTCGAAGCAAAGTGGTTATTCCTAAGATAGCCCTTCCTTGGGCCAGAAATGTAAACTTAAGAAGGCAATACTACTTTGGGTAAAATAAAGACCTGGGTCCAAATCTAAGCTCCACTGATTCCTACACGATTCTTAGTTTTGTCATCTGAAAAATAGATATGAGTGTCACCCTCTTAGGGCTATTGTGCTCCTTGTTGATAAGTGAAATTTACTTTAAAATGGATAAATGAAAATATTTGTAAAGTTTCTATTTCAGAGCCTAGCAGTAAATGATAGCTATTATCATTAAGAATTCTTATTTACCCCAGAGAAAATTGAGGTGATGGAAGGGAACTCAGGCCCAGAAGTCACCGCAACTGTCCTACCCATGCCAATCTTTGACCAGATATTAGTGTAGAATAGTTGCACTCCACATAATTGTTCTTGTGCTTTATGTGATTTTTCTGTTGCCTATTTCCCTTGCAAACTCAATTTGCAACTCTTGTCAAACTAGAGGAAAGATGATTTATCTTTTTCAGAATACACAAGGGATACAGTTTAGCTTTGGGTAGACCCCTCAGGTCGGGCATAGGGTAGAACATGTTTTGGGGTCGGGAAAATCTAGCAAAGCAGAAAGATAAGCAGCTGTACCCAGTGGGGATAAGGGAGACACATCAAAAACACAGTGAGTATTGGTCCCCTCCCACTCATACCATTCATAGAATTATATGATCCTTTGTAATTGAGGAAATGTAGGCTTAAAAAAGTAACTTGTTAGGTCAGTAAATTGAGAGCAAATCCTGATCAAAATGTTAAGACTTTTATTTCCTTCTTCCTGCTGTTTGAAGTTGGTGTTTTCATAAAACAGTCATCCACGATGGGTAAGTATAATGCTTGGTTTGTTATCCAAGACTGATTAAATATTTGGAGATTTAGAACTGCAGGATGGGAGCAGTTGAATCTATCTTAATGAAATGCACCAAGTTGGAGCTTCAACTCTAGCCATCTCAACCCGCAGAATGGAGGAGGGTGGTATTGCTGAGTCAGAATAAAAACAAAGTTGCTAACTGTCGCTTCCACTATTTTGTTGTTTCATTGGCTCATAGTGAATCAATTTTTCGAACCTACAAAAGTTACCCAGTGGCCTTTCTCCGGGTCGATTTATTTATACTCTATTAGAATTTGTAGTAATGAATTCAAAGTATCTAATTCCCAAGGCTGCTGTTCGGAGCTCACCACCAACTGTGGGTGTCTGCCTTTGCGCAGCACACTTGCACGATAAGTAACATTTATCAAATGCTACCACACTCCAGGTACTAGCAAAACCATACAAGCTGCCATTTGCTGAGCACTTACAATGTGCCCTGTACCAGCCGTACCAGGGGCTTTTTATACCTTATCTAATTTAATTTTCATGACACATCTGTGGTGGGTATCACTCTCTCCATTTACATAGAATGAAACAGAAGTCCAGAGAACTTCGATCACCTTGACACAATAGAGTCAGATCCTCACTCTATCAGACTCCAAAACACAAGCTCTCAACAGTTCTACCCCACTGCTGTTTCTCCTGGGCTGGAGGCTCCAAAAGGAAAAAAAATGGGAATAGCAAGACATTAGCCAGTTGGGGGAGAGATTTAATAAAACAAGCAATTATCGTGCAGCGTAATAAGTATTTTAGCAGATAAATATGCCGGAGGCACTGGGCGTGGAGGGGAGTGTCTGGGAGACCTCAGCAGGCAAGACTAGAACTAACTTTTGAAAGGTCATGTACCAGGCCAGGCCTCCTGACTTTCTCTTCACTTCTCCACCCTATAGACCAAGTGGGTCTACCCAGTGCACATCACAGACAGAGTCTCTCCTCTCCCTCTGGACCGTCACCCCCTTCTCGTGTTCTGTTTGGACTCTACCCCTCCTCGCTGCTCATCTGAGTTATCGTCTTCCTTCCAAACTTAGCTCAAGGCTCACCCTCCTCCAAGAAGTCTTCTTCCATCTACCCCGTCCACGCCTTGCTCTCCCCCTTTTCAACCTCCATCCTGTTCACTGATGGTCACTATTATGCATTTGGCACTTGGAAACAAAAGCCATCTTTTAATTTTTAATCACTTATTTCATGTATAATTCTTTCTCCCACAGCTGGACTGTACATTTCTTCAGCTCAGTGAATTTCTTACATCACTTGAATTCTAATGTTCCTTCACTGCAGTATTTAATAGCGCTAGTATTGATTGAACACATACCATGTGCAAAGCTCTTGACATATTAAACCTAACCTTGCAAGGCATGTATTATTATCTTCCTCTGACACCAAGATTAAAGTTCCTTTACAGTTATCATACAGTTGACAAAGTGCATTCAGGTCATCTTGACCCAGAGCCCATACTCTTCATCTTGCTATGCTGCCTGTGCCTTAGATGAGAAAATTCTGTGAACCTAAGCACTGAAGATTCCCAGATGATAGAGTGATCTGAAACTTCAGCTCAAGGATGCTGCAGCTTGAATATGAACTAGTTCTCAGAGATTCAGATTTACTTCAAATCATAAACAGTGAGATGTGAACATTTGAAATATGAATAATAAAGAAGGGGATGGGATAAATTTTTAAAGTTTGAGTACTAAAATTGAATACTGAAATGAGATGAATCAAACTCTACTTTTATTGACAAGGACACTGAGGCCCAGAGAGGAGAAAGGAATTGCCAGAGACCACTGAAAACCAGAAGGAGGGGGTTCAAACAGACTGAGGAGGCAGCAATTTCCCTTTTGGTGCAGAAGAGAAGTCTCAGATGTGTTTTCCAAAGTTTCAGGGAAATCAAAGAAACTTTGAGATGCTGTAATATACAGTTTCCAATTGCCTACTTTCATTTTTTAATACTCCACAAGAACTCCAAATGCAAATCACAGATATGGACATCATGTTTACACTCGGTGATAACTGAAATGTGCATGTGATTGGTGCCACAAAACAGCAGCTGGATATAGAACAAAACAAATCTCTAACTAGCAGTCCTGATGGAAAGACAGACAGTTGTTACAGATGGAGCTGGACAATGCGCATCTGTTCTACAGTTAGAGTTCACCGGCCTCTCAAGGAAGATCAAACACTTTCATATAATTTATGCCATAAATGCACTATATGGCTTCCATTCATCTTCAGTTCTTCCAGTTTTTTCCATCAGTATGTACTATTGTCATGCTTCTTTCTGTGCTTACAATGTTTTACTTCCAAAAATAATTAGGAAAGATTAACCAAGACACCTAGCTGACAGTATGGCTTTAAGGTTAGTATAAAAAGAATCATACCAAGTGGAAATAGTTAGATTTTGGTCTGTGTATGTATATTATGTATAATTCAAGGTTGATATGATCGAAATATATTTCCCACTTGGGATATTGCTCCTCAACATTTCCCTCCATTCAGATCTTCTAAGAACAACCAGAAATCGTCACTTGTTTTTCCTCATATTTATGTAGGATATTAACTTAAAATCACTTTCATATCTATTTCCTTATTGTCCCTCACTATAGCATTTTGATGAATGAGCAGAGCAGAATAGCTATGAGGGAGTCCATAAACCAGTAAAATAGATTAAATATCAGAGACCCTGATTGCTAAGCCCATTCTTAATTCCCCCTACATTGCACTGAACTCCCCCTTTCCACTACTCAATTTTAACTCCAAATTTGGGTTACTGAGCTCCATTTCCTACTTAGCAAGTTTAGAATTTTTTCCCTCATGCATGCAGCTGCTTTATATTCAATGATTTTATATGAATCTTTATGATAGCTTGGGAAAAATTTGATTAGAACGTTCAATAGCCTGCAAATTGTTCATTGAATTTCAAAACAAAATGAAAAATTGTGGCTATTAGGCTTACTGCCTCTTCTTTTTAATTTTACTGTAGATAACTGAGAGCTCACCGAATTTTGTGATATTATTTAAAATTTTCAATGATCGGTTTTTATGGAATGTCACTGAAATAGTGTAATTGAAAACAATGCAACATAAACTTACACCAAAAGTCTAAATACGTATCCTTTGGTACCAGATGGTGGTGAGTGGCTCGTATTTTTAATGATCTGGTTGATAGTATAGTAAAGAATAACCCAGAAAAATTTGAAAAAGAAAGAGGAAACGATTATTTAAAAAGATATCCATGATAATAGTTGTAGAACCACAGGATTATGGCTAAAATGCACACAGTGGTTTTAAGTCCAGTATTTGGTGAAAGTTTCTTTTGATGCAAGGGATATTTTCCCCCTTCGATTCCTACTGCAAAAATGTGGAAAACACTTCATGGTATCGAAAACAGATGGTCATGAGAGAAATTGTGGTAAAGATGAGTCAACATAACCCATGTAAACTTATTCAAGTGCTGTCATAAAGAACAGAGCAGCAATTTGGGCATCAGATAGACAATTCCTAGAGAGTACTTAACCGGGGGATGTAGTTCTCATAATATCTGTGTACTAGTTTCCTAGGGCTGCTGGAAAAAACTACCACCACCTGGGTGGCTTAAAAAGACCAGAATTTATTCTTTCTCTCTCCAGGGGCCTTGAGGGGAGAGTCTACTCTTCCTCTTCCAGCTTTGGTGACTGCCTGCCTTCCTGCCTTCCTTGATATGTGATATCTGCCTCCCTGGTCACGTGGCCTCTTCCTCTTTTGCGTGTCTCTCAAAACTCCCTCTTATAAATGTGGCACATATATACAATGGAATATTGCTCAGCCATAAAAAGAAACGAAATTGAGTTATTTGTAGTGAGGTGGATGGACCTAGAGTCTGTCATACAGAGTGAAGTGAGTCAGAAAGAGAAAAACAAATACTGTATGCTAACACATATATACACTACCAAATGTATAATAGATTGCTAGTGGGAAGCAGCTGCATAGCACAGGGAGATCAGCTTGATGCTTTGTGACCATCTAGAGGGGTGGGACAGGGAGGGTGGGAGGGAGATGCAAGAGGGAGGAGATATGGGGATATATGTATACATATAGCTGATTCACTTCGTTATAAAGCAGAAACTAACACACCATTGTAAAGCAATTATAATACTCCAATAAGGATGTTAAAAAGACCCCACAAAAACAGAAAAAACACAATTCTTCCACATTAAAAAAAAAAAAAAGAGTACATGGGATTGCATTTAGGGATCACCTCTTCCAGGGTAAGTGGAAAATCCACCCAAGATCCTTAACTTAATCACATATTTTGCCATTTAAGTCGACATTCACATGTTTCAGGGATTTGATGTAGGATCTTTGGGGGTCCAGTTTTTGGCTTAGGGCAATATCTATGGTAAAACAGTGTGGTAGGGCCTCCAATCTCCTCAAGTTATCCTTTGACTGGTTATTACTCATGTTATCAGTAGCAAATTTTGAACACATCTAAGGATAGCTTTCCTATCTAAACTTACCCAAGATATCAGACTCATTGTCACCTAGTGAACTGGGATGAAAAATAGTAGGGGGTGTCAGTATTCCTCATGCCATTAGAGCCCTGTAAGTGTTGCCAGTAATGTGATTCTCCATGATTCCTGCTCATTGAGTTGTGTTTGCCACAGGGACAGAAAAAGTCCTTGAGAGTCAGTGATTAATTAATATGATGTCTTTCTTGGGATTTTCTAGAATAATGGTTGAGATGAAAGAAGTAGACAGTAAAATCAGTGCATGGAGATATCTAAAGTCCAAATAGCCATGTAATGGGACTATATGCATTTAATTACACAAATTTAAAAGGTCTTTGAAATGAGGATGAGAGTAAGATACCAGCAGTGAGACACTGAGTAATATCTGAGAACAGGAAGTTAGGGCTGAGCTCATACTGCCTGTACACCTGATGCCTGAGAAGAACAACCATAGTTAGAGCTGGTTTGCACCTTTCCAGTCCTTTCTGTATGATATTTTCTTATGCCTTCATTTCCTTTGTTTGCATGTGCTGTGGTCTGAATGTTTGTGTCCTCCCCAAATTGACGTTGAAATCCTAAGGCCCCGTGTGATTGTATTAGGAGGTGGGGCCTTTGGGAGGCAATTGGGTCATGAGGGTGGGACCCTCATGAATGGGATTAGTGCCTTTATAAAAGGGCCCTAGAGAGCTCCCTATGCCCTCCCATCATGTGAGGATACAATGAGAATTCTGTAACCAGAAAAGGGCCTTCACAAGAACCTGACCATGTTGGCAACCTGAACTTGGTCATAAAGCCTCCAGAACTGTGAGAAATAAATGTATGCTGTTTATAAACTACGCTGTCTGTGGTATTTTGTGATGAAAGCGCAAACAGATGAAGACAGCATGAATCAAAAGTGATTCTACTCCAGTCCACATTGATCTTTCCCTTTAGAAGGGATATGGAATTGGCAGTCAGAAGACCTGCCACTTGTTAACTGCAACTTGCAAACAATCCCTTCCCTTCTTTTGTTCTCTACTTTTTCATCTGTAAGATGGAGAATGATGTCAACATCAATCTCATAGGAGTAGTGTGTCTATCGAATGAGATAACACACAGGAAGTCCACTTTAAACTGTGCTTATGTAAATAGTATTCCAATCTTCATAACACATGGCTATGTTGTCTTCAGCATTCAGTGTAGTGCTTGGTTATATGGTCTTGTGTTTTTTAAATGTATAAATGTTTTCCTTTCCACCAGGTTATTTGTTGTTTAATGGCACAGACCATGTATCACATGTTTCCTGTACCCACTTTTGTATAACACTTGCAGTGTCACTGGGCCAGTAGCAATAGCTCAGCAACTTCTAATCCGGGTAGAGATAAGAACCTTGGTTATATGTGGGGTTTTGACAGTTGCTCTTTGCTGTGTGGTAAAGTTCTCTTATTATGATGTGCAAAGAAATCACCCAAGGAGCTTGTTAAGAATGACCATTCCCTGGCCCCAGACCAATAACTCTATGTTAATAGACATGGAACAGGGACCAGGAATTTTCATTTTAAAATTAAATCAAATAATATGACTTATTGTTAATTATGTGTATAGTGTTATATCTTTTAAAAAGTAAAAGCATCAAAAATAGAGAAAACACGCTCTTCGATAGTCGCAGAGCTTAAGTAAGAAATCATGTTAGGTAATTTTTTAATAAAAAATATATTTCCATCCACCATTTGGATAGGTGCCTCTTTGTCTTGTTATGTAATTCCATCTGGCACAGTGCCCTATCACTGTATGTGTGTATGGATGACGCTGCTAAGGAGGGAATTATAGCCTCACATGGGGCAGATAGACTATCTGTTCCTTGACTATGAAGTTATCCTCATTGCGTCTCTTGTCTTCCCAACTGACAGTATGCCTGGAACTTTTGCAAGTTTCACAATTCTAGCCATAGTAGTGGCCAAGCAATCCACGTTACATCCATGCTGCTATGATTCACTTAGAGTAGACTGAATTCTCTGTCTCTTTCTTTTTTCCTCCCTCTCTTTCTCTCAAGAGACTAGATTTGTATGGATGTTTTTAACTCACATTCCAGATGATTCTGAAGAAGCATGAGGAGAAACACGGCACTAGGAACAGACAAGGAGCCAATTATTCAGATTTCTCTTTATCAACTAAGCTCCATTTGTTGAACTAGAAGAGAGGAGGTGGTTTAAAAGAAAGGAAAGCCAAAAAATGTGCAAATAAAGGATGTTCTCGGATGGGAGGAAATTGAATCTGGAATTGGTTCATTTGAAACAAGTCCCAGAAGTTTGACTTCGGAGCAGTGTTGAATATGGTGCTGACGTTCTGGGCAGAACACACTGGAAGAAGCAGTTCCCACTGTGTACCAGCCCCTGTGCTCAGTGCTGTATGTGGTCGCCTCCTTTATTCCTCGTCATCTGCTCTCGTGTCCTGCCCCCAGCAATGCAGGTGAGTAATTACATACACAACTCGATAAGCAACTGCTATTTCCATTCAAGAATCATTATTGGAGATTTGGGTGTAACTACTTAAACATTTTAGGTATAGAGCAGAGCTATTTATAAAGACAAGGATGTCAGATAGAGATTTTAGACTGAAGACAACTCCTACTAAGATTTTAAAATCTGATTTTGCACATTACAGAGAAGATGTTTAGAAGTTGTCTCTATCAGATTTAGAATAACATGAAGATGAAGGTCAGCATTATTCCCACCAACTGAGCCTTTGGTAGTTCATGACTGACAGAAATGAAAAAGTCAGGACTCATCATCATTTCATATCCACTAGCTGAAGTAGCCAGCCAATAAGTTCACAGAGCTCTTGGAATCCTTGCTTATAGATTAATTATATAGTGTGTACCAGTTAAAGGGGGGCTTTGCTGTGGAGAATATCAGACTCAAGAGGTGAGAGATTGGTGGGAAGATAAAAGGAGAGAGGAGATAACTAACCTTAATAGGACTTAAACCCCCAAAGACTTCAGAATGTATTCAACTGAGACTTACATTAAATCTTGAGTTACTTGTTTGCTTGGATCGTTTTTCTGCCAGTAGATCTTTGACTGTGTGCTTCACTCTCATGCCTTGATACACTCGTTTGCTGTAGTCTCCTGGGACTTAAAGAAATGGAATAGTAACAATCAAATGTGGATACTATAAGTAGGTTAACCTGTCCAGGGCTAATATTGTGATGCTATTTTCTCATTAGAATGATAGACTTGAATTTGAAGTGGCTTCAACACAGGTCCTTTAGTCCTATCTCCTGGTCCTTGACAGAAACTGATCCAAGCTAAGTGAAAGAAACACTATTCCATCTTTTACATATTAGCCACTGACTTGGGAAAATCACAATTTCTCAGCCCTGTTTTCTTCATCTGTAAAATGGGTATAATAATCTCTCTGAAACTGACTACAGAGTTATATAAGATATGCATATGAAAATGTTGTAAAAAGTACCAAGTTAAATACAAAATTCCTGTACAAAATGAAGGAGAGAAAAAAAACTAGGTTCCAAGACAATTTATTATTCAATTCAAATAAAGCCACATGCAAACTGATTTCAGCAAAACAAAGTTATTTGACTGATCCTTTGGGTCTTATTTTGACAGGATTTGGCCTATATATCTTTTAATTAAAGAGGCTTAAGTATCTCTTTCAAATCAGCCTCAAATTTAAAGCTAAATGATCTTAATGTTTGTTCCAAAGGGATCTAAGTGTTGCTCTTAGAATTGTGTGTGATGCCTTATTTTTTGGGAAAAGCCTGAGGCTACATTTATTCATTGATAATTTATTGAGTATTTTTTATGTGTCAGGCATTGTGTCAGAGCTGTGAATACGAAAGAACATGCCATCTAGTGGGAGGAGAGAAATACTTAAAAATAATTATAAAGCAAATGTGCAAAGTACAACAAAAAGTATGCCTGAATAGAATACTCAGAAAAACACAGAACATGTCAATTTCTCTTGAGGGTGGGGAAGGAGTTAGGGAAGGCAATGTGATAGTGGAGGTAAGCGGTGTGTATGATGGTAAATGGGTAAGAACATTCCAGGTATAGAGGGCAGCATGGGCAAAGTCCTGGAGGTAAGAACAGAAGGATGGAGAAACTGAGCCTGGGGAAAGGAAATGATCAGGGAGCAGTCATTAAGTTTCTTGTAGGCGAAGGAGTTTGGATCTCATCCTGTGTGCAGTGAGCCATTGGAGGCTTCCAAGCATGGTAGTAGTGTGGTTAGATTTGCATTTTAGACAGACTTTTCTAGCAGCTGTATGAGGGTGGATTTAGATTTAAGAATCACAAAGCCACAGGGAGAACAGTCAGGAGGATTCTAGGATAATTCAGGCAAGAGATAGTGAAGTCTGAGTTGTGGTTGATAGGAGGACAAGGAGAGGACAGATTTGGAAATTATTTAGATGTAGGAGGGAAAGGAGAGGGAAGATTCAAGGCTGACTCTCAGGCTTCCACCATGGGATTGGTCTGGGTTTATAAGTTTCAGAGCCATCATAATGTTGATAGTAAGGAAACCAGGAAAGAGCATGAACTCTCTTGGAATGTTTGAAAGGTAGAGTCATAACAATGGCACTCATGGAAAACTTATGCATCTGGCATATTGGGATAAATAGACCAGGCTACTCTCAATGGATGAGATCAATATCCTGGGAACTCCTACAGTGCTGATTCCTGACACACTGTCTGGGAAGCTCTGGACTAGATGATTAAAGATGGAAGCCTGGGGAATATCCACATTTGAAGCGTTGTTTGAGGAGAAGGAGAGAATCCTATTGAAGAAGAAATGGTTGGAGAAGAACCAGAATAAGACAGGGGAATGAGGCATCACAGATTTCAAGGGAAGGGATTTCAAGAAAGAAGGAAAAAGGTGAGATACAGCAGAATTGTTCAGGAAGATAAGGACAGCAAAGCATCCATTGCTTTCAATTCAGTGGTTGGTGTTGTTTTAGCAAGAGCAATTTTGGAAGCATTATCTAGAAGCCAGGTGATAATGTCAAGGGCAGAGGTGGAGACAGGGAGGGAGACTATTTCTTCTTGAAGTTTAAATGAGGAAGAGAAGCAAGAGATTGAATGATCATTGGAGACAATTACAGGGACAAGGAGAGGTTTGCTTATGTTTTTATATATATTTAATGAACTCGTGGATAGGAGATATTTGAGGATATTTGAACAGGAAGAGGGAGGGATTGAAGATTTAGGGAAGAGGGAGAAAATGATGAAAGGAAATCTTGAAGAGGGAGAGAGAAATTGGGGTCAAGGACACAAGTTGGCTCTCAACCTTTGAGCCCGGAATAAAGAAGGGCAGGGGAAGGGTGATGGTCCGGTGGTATGTTCAGTGACTAAGACATCTTTAGTGCCCGTTCCAAGCAGCCTGGAGTAGGAGAGTGACTCATGCACTAAAGGTCAGAACAAGGCAGGAGTCAAAGCCAGACAGAAAAGTCCAAGTGAGAATACACACCAGTGATCCTCAGAGTGTGAATCTTGGGCCAGGAACAATAGCATCGGCTAGGAATGTGTTAAAAATGCAGATTTTCAGGTCCTGCTCCAGATGTACTGAATCAGAAACTTTAGGGGTGGGCCCAGCAATTGTGTTTTAACAAGCCCTTTAGGTGATTCTGATGTTCTCTGAAGTTTGAGAACCAAAGATATACATAAGAGTAGGGACTTTATAAGTTTCCTGTGGAAGTGGGGGCCAAATCTAACCTAGGCATTCCCAGCTGGCTGATTGATGGTGGGTGTGGACTTAGGTCTGAGAAGGAGATTGGTGTGGACGTTGAAGAGGTCCAGTTGCCCAGTCCCAAATGTTGATCCTTTGTGTGTTTGCAGACAGTCTTGGTTTCACTTTTCTGAAGGGCTTTTTAGTTGATGGTTTCAATCTGAATTATCCATTTATGCTTTATGTGTATGCCAAAAAGCCTAGAGGAAATATACCTATTCTAAATAAGTTTAACAAATAACCACATGGTGACTAATGGATAAAGTTCATGAGATGGCAAATAAGCAGATCAAAACTTCTGAAGTTTTGTCATAAAACAATCAGTCTTATGTACCAGTTGGCACCGACTCTAGTGCAAAATGTGGGGCTATATGCCACACATATAGGATGCAAAACAAGTTTAGAACATATAACAGATGTCCTTAAAGACATCTTCTTTTAGTGAGAGAAATAAGACATTCACATGTGAAGGATTAAGGGAGGGGGAAGAGTATACTTTGGTTTGTTGATGAAAATTTTGTGGGAAGGGATGGGATTTAGTCTGGATTCAGACAGATGCGGATAGGTTAGGAGGAGGGAGAAAGGCCTTGTAGACATTAGGCATGGCATGAGCAAAAGCAGAGGTCGGAAAGAGCAAGGCATGTGTAGGAAGGGAAAGGAATGAGGGTAATTGGAGTTAATGGATTTAAATATCATCAATATATAGATGAAGTTCAGATGGATATCCCTAGACCAGACCTGTCCTGGACTTTAGACTTGGATGTCCATCTTCACTTCGATGTCTAGTAGACATTTCAAACTCCACATGTCCAAATCTGAACTCTGTCCTTCCCTCTATATTTGCTTTTCTGAAACCTTCCTATTAGTCGATGGCAACTCCATCCTTCTGGTTGCCCAGTCCCAAAGCTATAAAGTCATTCTTAGTTCCTCTCTTTTCTCTCATACTTCACAACCCATCCTTTAGGAGCTCCTGATGGTGCCACCTATAAAACAGAGCCAGAATCTGCTGACTTTTCTCCAGCTCCACTGCTGATATCCAGGTAAACTGGACTGTCATCTCTCATGTAGATACTGCAGTAGCCTTTCAACTGATCTCTTTGCTTCCACTCTTACCCCATCCCCAGTGTATCTCAACACAGCAGCCAAAGTGATTCTTTCAAAAAGAAAGTCCAATTGCCTCACTCCTCTTCTCAAAACCATACAATGGCTCCCCGTTTAACTCAGGGTAAAAGCCAAGGTCCTTACAATGGTTCTACATAACCTTGTTCCATGACACCTCTGATCTCATCTCTATTGTACTCCAGCCAGTTTCTGAAATGCATCAACCACACCACTTCTGCCTTAGGACTTTGCATTGGCTGTCCACTCTATCTGGAATATTCTTCCTCCAGTTATCCACATGACTAAATGCCCTTGTCTCCTTCAAAATTTGGCTCAAAAGTCATTTTCTCAATGAGAACATATTTAAAGTTACACCTTCCCATAAAACATCTCTATTCCCCTTTACCCTATTCTACTTTTTCTTTCTATGTAGTACTTGTCATGTTATAATGTCCTATATAATTTCCTTATTTATTAAGTTTATTGTTTATTGTCTGTTTCTTCCTTGCTAGAATGTAAGTTCCATGAGGGTAGGGATCTTTGCTTGTTTTTACTCACTGAAACATCTTAAGTGCCAATGCCCAGAACAGTGCCTGACACTTAGTAGGCCTTCAGTAAATATTTGCTGGAAATATCCTTTTTTTTTTTTAGTTGAGAATAATGGAAATGTTGAAGTTCTTGAAAACCAGGCTGTAAAAATTTATACTTTATGTTGTAGGTGATGGAAACCACTAATCTTTTTGACCAGGGCTATGTTATGACTTTATCGTATTTAAGAAGATTTAGAATTTTTTTTGGAAGATTAATCTGAGGGCACATCTTAGGATGGGTTGAGGATGAGGAAGCAGAGAGGATGGAAAATGATAAAACAGTGAGAAGCTAACCGGAAACATTGGAAATGACAAGGGAAGGGCAGATTTAAGGAATCTTAAAGGTCTCTTTCAAAAGAACACAAACACACACACATGCACACACACAATAAAAAAGACTACCATGATTAAGAAGAGAAACCAAGGAGGCAGAGAAGAGGGTTGGTTTTGATGTGGAAAGAAGAGTTCAGTTTTGAATATGCTGACTTTGAGGTTGTGGTGGCTTAATCAAGTGAAATCATCCTATAGATAGACGAGAACTTTGACTGGCGTTAGAACTGTACGTCTAAGAAAAATCTATAAAACTATGATAACTAGAGCTATGGAAATAAAGTTCTCCAAGGAAGACTTTGTAGCAGAAAGGAGTAGAAGCCCTGGGAAAAGGCTATAGTTCTGATGCCCAGGGAAAGTAAGGGGCCAGGGAAGGTCAGGGCAGAAGTGGGGAGGAGGGGGCAGAGATGTAGGTATGTGACACAGCAGAGTGGTAACAATAGGGAAATGAAGGAAAGAGGGAGTGTAGAGAAAGAGGAAGAATGGTGAAGGGAGAAAGACCTTGTAGACATGAGGCATGGAGAAAGAGGTGGTGTCAAGTATCTGGCAGCTAGTAGGTGCTCAGTAAATACTTGTGGGGTAAAGAAAGTGCCTTAGAGAATTTGAGGAAAATGAAGACATAGAAATACCATAGGGTTTGGAAAACTAGAGATCTTTAGAATGTGGGAGAGAGCAGTTTCATAAGAGGTGGGGAAGAAACCCTTTCTCTGGGGCTTCAGCATGGGTGGTAAGAAAACAGGGACAATGGAGATAAACCGAGTTCTGGAGTAGATACAAAAAAGCAAATGCATTTTACACAGTATCTAAGGTCGATTAAAATACATTTTAACTAAGAGATGGAACCTAGTAAAAATTCTTTAAACTATTACCTGGATTATTCTTCCTATTTTTGGGAATTCTGGAAGTTCCTTAACCTACCTTATACTCCTTTTTTAAAGAGGAGTGATATTTAGAGTTTAAAAATGTTGTTAGTATTCCTACTTCCAAATATATTTCCCCTTGTGCACTGTGTGTATTTAAAGAATCCACATCTGCATAAACGAGGAAAATGCTTAAGAGGTTTTATTCAAATATTCTAGATACAAACTTGCATTTAGATAAGTTGTTGAGAAAACAAAGACATGTGTTTCCAGAGAGAAAGCACAAGCAAATTTATTAATAAGAATCCATTTATCCTTTCGAATTTGGGAAAAAAATTCATGCTGTAGTATCGTGACTGTGCACACGCAACAAACTGTCTCAGTCATGCCCTCTCCACATTCCTGTTCACTTTGAAGAAGAATTTGGCCCACAGTAGATTTAATGATGCTGTTGCTTTAATGTTGTTTCTGAAAATTACATCTTTTCTCCATCAAATCAAACTCATACATTCTGAAATTGGCTATTTAAAATGTAAGCGATTCCTCAACTGTTTTTAGTTATGAAATATCAAATATATTTATGACATTTGAAGCACCTTATTTTACTACTTTTGATGACAGTTTCTGTAATACATTTTCTTGCTTTTAAGTTCTTTAGAGTCTCTGAGCAGGTGCTTGTTACATAAGGTAAGGGAATAAAGAGACAGTTCAAAACAAACAAAAAAAAGAGTAAAACAAAAAAAATCCCATAACTTTAGAAAACAATTCATATTTTGAGTTACGTCATTAGACAATGGTAAAATTAAGATAATAGATGACGTCTCTCTGAATTGTGGTCCCTCATGATATGAAATACAGGCACACTCTCACTTAAGAAAGAGCAGAATAAACATCCTGGATTATTGGTGAACAGCATCCACATTTGTTCCATTTCTCTGCCCGTCAGGGAAGTGCCAAGAATGAGGTTCTGGACAGGCCAGTGACAATACAGTGTTTTGGCCCACCATCTGGCTCAGGTGACAGTCTTGAGGCTGTAGGTACCCCTCTCCTTACCCCACCAACCCAGCTCAGCCTGTCTTGCTGAGGCTGAGAACCCTCTCCCTAAGAGGAGACAGATCCTTACGTAGGAATATAGTGCTTGATCTAGCATTTGTGGTTCCACTTTTGATCTGGGGAGATGATATTACTAGTTTTATTATGCAAAGCCTCTAGGAGAATACAAGGAAAGACAAGTTCAGCAATTAATCTTGAAATATTCAATATATTAATTAATATATACTACTTAGGAAATTTTACACTGGAAATAAAGATGGAAACTTTTAAAGAAGGGGGGCTAAATTAGTTAACATGTGAGGAGTTTCTAGCAGTTTGGTTTGCCCATATCATAGGCATCCACAAACCCCTCCCAATAGCCACCCACCTCTTCCACTTTTTAAGCCTCAGAGCTGGATCCAAAAACTTAGCACTTCTGTCATAACTTGTTCCATACTGCAGAAGATAGATGCTCTTATGGCTCTTTTTATCTTTGAGGAGCTGTGGTGTTTTAAAAAATATTAATTTTTCTTTCAAGCTACTTTACCAAGTGTTTAAAGAATATTTCTTCTATCATCACTTATTAACACTTAAAATGCTAACTTCTTTTTTCAGATAAAATAGACTTTATTTTTTTTTCTTTTTTCTTTTTTTAAATTAGTTTCTGCTTTATAACAAAGTAAAATGCTAACTTTTTAATCTAAAATTTGTTCCTGAAAGGGGTTTACTCTATGTTGACACTAACATTTGTATCCTCAGAGTGAACACACTGAGAAAGATCTATATATAGTTTGAATTCGTGAAACAACAGCCCTTCCTTACTGTGTGTATGTGGAAAGTCCTTCATCCTTAATCTCAAAAGCAAGATGCATGAATAAAAGATATTTCAAGTTCTATATAAATGTGGATTCTTCTCCTGCACTTTCTTTATAATTGAGGGCTTACTAGAAGTTGTTACCTTTAATATAAAATTTAGCTTCACTGGAAAAAATGCTTTAATATCCAAGTTCTCATTTTATAAAAATAATGTTCAATAGAATTGATCTTTCAGAAACCATACCTCCATGAACTTGAAACAGCAAAATAAATGCAACAATTAATAATTAAATGCAACAGAATTATGGAAATGTTATCAAGAGTTCAAAGTTGTTGGTCTCTGGTCTGTGCTTTTATACTTTTACTGTATATGTTCTAGCTGGAGTTAGGGATATTTCTTCTTGTCCTTTGCTTTATGTTATGCATTTGTGATGTTAAAAATAAACATTAGGATTATTAAAGTTTTAAAAAAGTTTTAAATAATTGATATTGACTCACCACGTTCCATTCTGGATGGTTCTGGTGAATTTCCTTCTTAATGGCAATGTAGGATTTCTGGTGAATGGTGTATTTTGCTTGATAAGGGAGCCTGGTCTCCTGGAAAGGTCAGCCTGATGCTGATGGGAAAGGCTTCTGTACACGGTAGTGATGCTTCTGAAATGACTTGCTTTAGATTTGATTAAATGCAAATACTTTTGTGTCTGTTTCTCTACAATTTGCATCCTCAATGTAGATTATATATGAAGGTACTTTTTTCCTCCTCAAGAGGATTTTTAGACAGTAACAATGAGTTTCCATTGGGAACAAACTCTCTTGAACGTTTATTATGGAAGCAAGGAATCCATTATTTGCTTTATGAATAGCAGTGGCATTTTCTATCCTTTTAATATAGAGTTAAGTTTTAAAAAAAATAGCACGTATGAAAAAGCCATATTTCCCAGTAGGAAATATAGGTACTATGCTGTTAATCCCGTAATTATGAGTACACGATTTTTAAAAGCTAGGCTGTCTTTTAGATAACGATAGAATTCAGAAAGGTTTTTTATTTAGGGATAAAAATCAAAATGAATGTCACTTTAATACAGTAGGATATCCTTTTTATTATATATAAACATCAATATATGATCTACAGCAGAGGTTCCTATACCTGGCAGTACATCAAAATCACCAGTGGAGCTTGTTAAAAATAACTTTGCTCAGCGCCCTGCCAATTCTAATTCAGAATCTTTTGAAGTAGAGGCCCAGATAGCTATATTTTAAAACAAACTTTCTGATTTTTTTAAAAAAGGGTTTTTTTTGATGCACAATCAGTGTGAACTCCTTTAGATCATAATTTAAAGAAACGAAATTTGAGTTACTTTTAAATATTTCCATCATTTATCTTAACCCACTATTGCTGCTTAACCTAATTTTGGTTTTGTCTCCCAGTCTTTTTTTTTTAACATCTTTATTGGAGTATAATTGCTTTACAATGGTGTGCTCCCAGTCTTTTAAATTATTTATTTATTTTTGGTTGTGTTGAGTCTTCGATGCTGTGCGTGAGAATCCTCTAGTTGCTTCAAGTGGGGACTACTCTTCCTTGCCGTGCACGGGCTTCTCATTGCGGTGGCTTCTCTTGTTGAGGAGCACGGGCTCTAGGCGCGTGGGCTTCTGTAGTTGTGGTGCACGGACTTAGGTGCTCCGCGGCACATGGGATCTTCCTGGACCAGGGATTGAACCCCAGTTCCCCACATTGGCAGGCAGATTCTTTTTTTAAATATATATACAATTTTTAAAGGTTATACTCCATTTACGTATATTACAAAATACTGATTTTATTCCCACCCCTTTTTTTTTCTGTTAGTAAGATTTTTTTTAAACATCTTTATTGGAGTATAATTGCTTCACAATGGTGTGTTAGTTTCTGCTTCATAACAAAGTGAATCAGCTATACATATACATATCTCCCCATATCCCTTCCCTCTTGCATCTCCCTCCCTCCCAACTTCCCTATCCCAGCCCTCTAGGTGGTCACAAAGCACCGAGCTGATCTCCCTGTGCTATGCGGCTGCTTCCCACTAGCTATCGGTTTTACATTTGGTAGTGTATATATGTCCATGCCACTCTCACTTTGTCCCAGCTTACCCTTCACCCTCCCCGTGTCCTCAAGTCTATTCTCTAGTAGGTCTGAGTCTTTATTCCTGTCCTGCCCCTATGTTCTTCATGACCATTTTCCCCCTTAGATTCCATGTATACGTGTTAACATACGGTATGTGTTTTTCTCTTTCTGACTTATTTCACTCTGCATGACAGACTCTAGGTCCATACACCTCACTACGAATAACTCAGTTTTGTTTCTTTTTATGGCCGAGTAATATTCCATTGTATATATGTGCCACATCTTCTTTATCGATTCATCTGTCAATGGACACTTAGGTTGCTTCCATGTCCTGGCTATTGTAAATAGAGCTGCAATGAACATTGTGGTACATGACTCTTTTTTTTTTTTTTTTTTGCAGTACACGGGCCTCTCACTGTTGTGGCCTCTCCTGTTGCAGAGCACAGGCTCTGGACGCGCAGGGTCAGCAGCCATGACTTACGGGCCTAGCCACTCCACGGCATGTGGGATCTTCCCAGACTGGGGCATGGACCCATGTCCCCTGCATCGGTAGGTGGACTCTCAACCACTGTGCCACCAGGGAAGCCTACATGTCTCATTTTGAATTATGGTTTTCTCCGGGTATATGCCCAGTAGTGGGATTGCTGGGTCATATGGTAGTTCTATTTTTAGATTTTTAAGGAACCTCCATACTGTTCTCCATAGTGGCTGTATCAGTTTACATTCCCACCAACAGAGCAAGAGGGTTCCCTTTTCTTCACACCCTCTCCAGCATTTACTGTTTGTAGATTTTTTGATGGTGGCCATTCTGACTGGTGTGTGGTGATAACATTGTAGTTTTGATTTGCATTTCTCTAATGATTAATGATGTTGAGTATTCTTTCATGTGTTTGTTGGCAATATGTATGTCTTCTTTGGAGAAACATCTACTTAGGTCTTCTGCCCATTTTTGGATTGGGTTGTTTGTTATTTTGATATTGGGCTGCATGAGCTGCTTGTAAATTTTGAAAATTAATCCTTTGTCAGTTGCTTCATTAGCAAATATTTTCTCCCATGTGAGGGTGGTCTTTCGTCTTTATGGTTTCCTTTGCTGTGCAAAAACTCTTAAGTTTCATGAGGTCCCATTTGTTTATTTTCATTTTTATTTCCATTTCTCTAGGACATGGGTCAAAAAGGATCTTGCTGTGATATATGTCATAGAGTGTTCTGCCTATGTTTTCCTCTAAGAGTTTGATAGGGTCTGGCCTTACATTTAGGTCTTTAATCCATTTTGAATTTATTTTTGTGTAAGGTGTTAGGGAGTGTTCTAATGTCATTCTTTTACATGTAGCTGTCCAGTTTTCTCAGCACCACTTATTGAAGGGGCTGTCTTTTCTCCATTGTATATTCTTGCCTCCTTTATCAAAAATAAGGTGACCATATGTGTGTGGGTTTATCTCTGGGCTTTCTATCCTGTTCCATTGATCAATATATCTGTTTTTGTGTCAGTACCATACTGTATTGATTACTGTAGCTTTGTAGTATAGTTTGAAGTCAGAGCACCTGATTCCTCCAGCTATGTTTTTCTTTCTCCAGATTGCTTTGGCTATTCGGGGTCTTTTGTGTTTCCCTAAAAATTGTGAAATTTTTGATTCCAGTTCTGTGAAAAATGCCCTTGGTAGTGTGATAGGAATTGCATTGAATCTGTAGATTGATTTGGGTAGTAGAGTCATTTTCACAATGTTGCTTCTTCCAATCAAAGAACATGGTATAACTCTCCATGTGTTGGTATCATCTTTAATTTCTTTCATCAGTGTCTTATAGTTTTCTGCATGCAGGTCTTTTTCTCTCCTTAGATAGATTTAATCCTAGGTATTTTATTCTTTTTGTTGCAATGGTAAATGGGAGTTTTTCCTTAATTTCTCTTTCAGATTTTTCATCATTAGTGCACAGGAATGCAAGAGATTTCTGTGCATTAATTTTGTGTCCTTCTACTTTACCAAATTCATTGATTAACTGTAGTAGTTTTCTGGTAGCATCCTTAGGATTCTCTATGTATAGTATCATGTCATATGCAAACAGTGACAGCTTTACTTCTTCTTTTATGATTTGGATTCCTTTTATTTCTTTTTCTTCTCTGATTGCTGTGGTGAAAACTTCCAAAACAATGTTGAATAATAGTGATGAGAGTGGGCAACCTTGTCTTGTTCCTGATCTTAGTGGAAATGGTTTCAGATTTTCACCATTGAGGACAATGTTGGCTGAGTGTTTGTCATATATGACCTTTATTATGTTGAGGTAAGTTCCCTCTATGCCTACTTTCTGCAGGATTTTTATCATAAATGGGTGTTGAATTTTGTCAGAAGCTTTTTCTGCATCTATTGAGATGATCATATGTTTTTATTTTTCAATTTGTTAATATGGTGCATTTTATTGATTGATTTGCGTGTACTGAAGAATCCTTGCATCTGTGGGATAAACCGCATGTGATTATGATGTATGATCCTTTCAATGTGCTGTTGGATTCTGTTTGCTAGTATTTTGTTGAGGATTTTTGCATCTATGTTCATCAGTGATATTGGTCTGTAGTTTTATTTCTTTGTGACATCTTTGTCTGGTTTTGGTATCAGGGTGATAGTGGCCTCGTAGAATGAGTTTGGGAGTGTTCCTCACTCTGCCATATTTTGGAAGAGTTTGAGAAGGGTAGGTGTTAACTCTTTTCTAAATGTTTGATAGAATTCGCCTGTGAAGCCATCTGGTCCTGGGCTTTTGTTTGTTGGAAGATTTTTGAACACGGTTTCAATTTCAGTGCTTGAGTTTGGTCTGTTTATATTTTCTATTTCTTCCTGGTTCAGTCTGGGAAGGTTGTGCATTTCTAAGAATTTGTCCATTTCTTCCAGGTTGTCCATTTTATTGGCATATATTTGCTTGTAGCAATCTCTCATGATCCTTTGTATTTCTGCAGTGTCAGTTGTTACTTCTCCTTTTTCATTTCAAATTCCAGTGAGTTGAGTATTCTCCCTTTGTTTCTTGATGAGTCTGGCTAATGTTTTATCAATTTTCTTTATCTTCTCAAAGAACCAGCCTTTAGTGTTCTTGATCTTTGCTATCGTTTCCTTCATTTATTTTTCATTTATTTCTGATCTGATATTTATGATTTTTTTCCTCTTCTATCTTTGGGTTTTTTTTTTCTTCTTCTTTCTCTAATTGCTTTAGGTGTAAGGTTAGGTTGTTTATTTGAGTTGTTTACTGTTTCTGAAGGTAGGATTGTGTTGCTATAAACTTCCCTCTTAGAACTGCTTTTGCTGCGTCCCATAGGTTTTGGGTGGTCGTGTTTTCATTGTCATTTGTTTCTAGGTATTTTTTGATTTCCTCTTTGATTTCTTCAGTGATCTCTTGGTTAGTTAGTAGTGTATTGTTTAGCCTCCATGTGTTTGTATTTCTTACACATTTTTTCCTGTAATTGGTATCTAGTCTCATAGCATTGTTGTTGGAAAAGATACTTGACACGATTTCAATTTTCTTAAATTTACCAAGTCTCAATTTGTCACCCAAGATATGATCTATCCTGGAGAGTGTTCCATGAGCACTTGAGAAGAAAGTATATTCTTTTTTTTTAGATGGAATGTCCTGTAAATATCAATTAAGTCCATCTTGTTTTATGTATCATTTAAAGCTTGTGTTTCCTTATTTATTTTTATTTTGGATGACCTGTCCATTGGTGAAAGTGGGTGTTAAAGTCCCCTACTATGATTGTGCTACTGTCAATTTCCTCTTTTATAGCTGTTAGCATTTGCCTTATATATTGAGGTGCTCCTATATTGCATGCATAAATATTTACAATTGTTATATCTTCTTCTTGGATTGATCCCTTGATCATTATGTAGTGTCCTTCTTTGTCTCTTGTAATAGTCTTTATTTTAAAGTGTATTTTGTCTGATGTGGGAATTGCTACTCCAGCTTTCTTTTGATTTGTATTTGTATGGAATATCTTTTACATCCCCTCACTTTCAGTCTGTATGTGTCCCTAGGTCTGAAGTGGGTCTCTTGTAGACAGCATATATATAGGTCTTGTTTTTGTATCCCTCAGTCTGTCTATGTCTTTTGGTTGGAGCATTTAATCCATTTTCATTTAAGGTAGTTATCAATATGTATTTTCCTATTATGATTTTCTTAATTGTTTTGGGTTTGTTATTGTAGTTCTTTTCTTTCTCTTGTGTTTCCTGCCTAGAGAAGTTCATTTAGCATTTGTTGTAAAGCTGGTTCAGTGGTGCTGAATTCTCTTAGCTTTTGCTTGTCTGTAAAAGTTTTAATTTCTCCATCAAATCTGAATGAGATCATTGCTGGGTAGAGTAATCTTGGTTGTAGATTTTTCCCTTTCATCACTTTAAATATGTCCTGCCACTCCCTTCTGGCTTACAGAGTTTCTGCTGAAAGTTCAGCTCTTAACCTTATGGGAATTCACTTGTATGTTATTTGTTGTTTTTCCCTTGCTGCTTTTAATATCTTTTTTTGTATTTAATTTTTGATAGTTTGATTAATGTGTGTTGGTGTGTTTCTCCTTGGATTTATCCTGTATGGGACTCTCTGTGCTTCCTGGACTTGATTAACTATTTCCTTTCCCATATTAGGGAAATTTTCAACTATAATCTCTTCAAACATTTTTTCAGTCTCTTTCTTTTCCTCTTCTTCTTCTGGGGCCCCTATAATTTGAATGTTGGTGCATTTAATATCATCCCAGACATCTCTGAGACTGTCCTCAATTCTTTTCATTCTTTTTTCTTTACTCTGCCCTGCAGTAGTTATTTCCACTACTTTATCTTCCAGGTCAATTGTCCGTTCTTCTGCCTCAGTTTTTCTGCTATTGATCCCTTGTAGAGAATTTTAAATTTCATTTATTGTGTTGTTCATCATTGTTTGTTTGCTCTTTAGTTCTTCTAGTTCCTTTTTAAACGTTTATTGTATTTTCTCCATTGTATTTCCAAGATTTTGGATCATCTTTACTATCATTATTCTGAATTCTTTTTCAGGTAGACTGCCTACTTCCTCTTCATTGTTTTGGTCTGATGGGTTTTTGCTTTGCTCCTTCATCTGCTGTGTTTCTCTGTCATCTCATTTTGCTTAACTTACTGTGTTTGGGGTCTGCTTTTCACAGGCTGCTCATTCATAGTTCCTCTTGTTTTTGGTGTCTGCTCCCATTGGCTAAGGTTGGTTCAGTGGGTTGTGCAGGCTTCCTGGTGGAGGGGACTAGTGCCTGTGTTCTGGTGGATGAGGCTGGATCTTGTCTTTGTGGTGGGCAGGACCACGTCTAGTGGTGTGTTTTGGGGTGTCTGTGACCTTATTATGATTTTAGGCAACCTCTCTGCTATTGGGTGGGGTTGTGTTCCTGTCTTGCTAGTTGTTTGGCATAGGGTGTCCAGCTCTGTAGCTTGCTGGTCGTTGAGTGGATCTGGGTCTTTGCATTGAGATGGAGATCTCTGGGAGTTTTCGCTCTTTGATAGTATGTGGAGCTGGGAGGTCTCTGGTTGTCTAATGTCCTGAACTCAGATCTCCCACCTCAGAGGCACTGGCCTGATGCCCGGCCAGAGCACCAAGCCCCTGTCATCCACACCACTCAGAATAAACAGGAGAAAAAAAGAAAGAAAGAAAGAAAAAATAAAATAAAATTATTAAAATAAAAAATAATTATTGAAAATTAAAAAAAATGTAAAATGTAACAAGTTAAAAAAATGAAAGAAAGAAACAAAGAAGAGAGCAACCAAATCAAAAAACAAATCCACCAATGATAATAAGTGCTAAAAAGTATACTAAAAAAACCCCCCCACAAAACAACAAAGAAACAGACAGACAGAACCCTGGGACAAATGGTAGAAGCAAAGCTATACAGACAAAATCACACACAGAAGCATACACATACACACTCACAAAAAAGAGAAAAAGAAAAAATATATATATCGTTGCTCCCAAAGTCCACCACCTCAATTTAGGAGGATTCGTTGTCTATTCAGGTATTCCACAGATGCAGTGTACATCAAGTTGATTGTGTATATTTAATCCGCTGCTCCTGAGGCTGCTGGGAGAGATTTCCCTTTCTTTTCTTTGTTCGCACAGCTCCCGGGGTTCAGCTTTGGATTTGGCCCCGCCTCTGCGTGTAGGTCATCTGAGGACGTTTGTTCTTCGCTCAGGCAGGATGGGGTTAAAGGAGCAGCTCATTCAGGGGCTCTGGCTCACTCAGGACAGGGGGAGGGAGGGGTATGGAGTGCGGGGCGAGCCTGCAGCAGCCGAGGCCGGCGTGATGTTGCACCAGCCTGAGGTGCGCAGTGCGTTCTCCCGGGGAAGTTGTCCCTGTATCACGGGACCCTGGCAGTGGCGGGCTGCACAGACTCCCCGGAGGGGAGGTGTGGATAGTGACCTGTGCTTGCACACAGGCTTCTTGGTGGCAGCAGCAGCAGCCTTAGCGTCTCATGCCCGTCTCTGGGATCCGCGTTCTTAGCCGCAGCTCGCGCCCGTCCCTGGAGCTTGTTTAAGCGGTGCTCTGAATCCCCTCTCCTCGCGCACCAGGAAACAAAGAGAGAGGCCCGAAAAAGTCTCTTGCCTATTCGGCAGCTCCAGACTTTTTCCCGGACTCCCTCCCGGCTAGCCTTGGCACACTAACCCCTTCAGGCTGTGTTCACGCCGCCAACCCCAGTCCTCTCCCTGGGATCCGACCGAAGCCCGAGCCTCAGCTCCCAGCCCCGCCTGCCCCAGCGGGTGAGCAGACAAGCCTCTCGGGCTGGTGAGTGCTGGTCGGCACCGATCCTCTGTGCGGTAATATCTCCGCTTTGCCCTCCGCACCCCTGTGGCTGTTCTCTCCTCCGTGGCTCCGAAGCTTCCCCCTTCCGCCACCCGCAGTCTCTGCCTGCGAAGGGGCTCCTAGTGTGTGGAAACCTTTCCTCCTTCACAGCTCCCTCCCACTGGTGCAGGTCCCATCCCTATTCTTTTGTCTCTGTTTTTTTCTTTTTTCTTTTGCCCTACCCGGGTACGTGGGGGAGCTTCTTGCCTTTTGGGAGGTCTGAGGTCTTCTGCCAGCGTTCAGTAGGTGTTATGTAGGAGTTGTTCCACATGTAGATGTATTTCTGATGTATTTGTGGGGAGGAAGGTGATCTTCACGTCTTACTCTTCTGCCATCTTGAAGCTCCTCGGCAGGCGGATTCTTAACCACTGCACCACCAGGGAAGTCCCTGTCTCCTAGTCTTGAACAAAGTTAGTTCCTGGACACTTTCCAGGTTGTTCTGGATTTGTATAACATGGTATTTCAGGTCTTCAAATGGGTAACAGCTAGTAGTCCTCCAGCTTTGCATCACATGCCCATTTCAGACAAATGGAATCTAGATGACAGCGGTTGTGTTCTGTTCAGAATGTGTTCTGGAGATCCTCATAGGTCCCAGAGAATGGTTCAGGAGATCTGCATAGTTCAAACTGATTTCATAATAAAAGTAATAAGTTATTTGCCATTTACTCTTTCATTTTCTCATGAATGTCCAGAGGAGTTCTCTAGAGGCTACATGACCTGTGATATTGTAGCAGATTGAATGGAGAAGCAGATATGAGAATCTGGCTATTTTTTTTTTGAAGCCAGACAGGCAATTTGTAAAATTGTAAAACAGTGCCACCCTTTTCAATAAATTTGTTTGGTTTTGGAAAGCATAGCTATTTTTTTTGAAAAGTTATTTATGTTGACATGTTATGGATTATTACTGTTATTTTAAATGAATAATAAATATTTTAAATACTATTAGTTTTAATTTACAATGTGATAAATATACGTTGATATAAGTCCTATAAAACAGCTGTTTGGTGTCCTCAATAATGTATAAGAGAATAAAGGTGTTCTGAGACCAAACAGTGTGAGAACTCTCCTCTGGAAGAACATCGGTAGTTTAAATGAGTTTCTAGAGTGTTCTAATGCACAGTTAATTTGAGAACTTTGTGTCTGTGTTTCTCTTACTGATAGAATATACCTTTTGTGATGTCCACATTTCTAAAAGAAAACCAGAATGACAAAACTTGTCTCAATTTCCCAGTTTCTCATACCTGTTTTCTTTCCTCCTTTAAGCAAAGAAAGAGGAAGAGCATAACCACACTGGTCCTAGAGCTGGTGATTTGCATCATTTTTTTTCAAGCAGGAGTGCATTCTTGCTTAATCTTTGAACCAGTAGCTCTACAATAAAATAAAATATAAAAATTTTAAGTGACAGTAAATTCTCCAAGCATGTAGATTTTTCTCAACACTGTAGTTTTAAAGGAGCTGGAACATTATAAAGCTTTCAAGCAGAATGGAACCATTTACAAACACAGATACAGCCCCCATTGCTGATGGAATAAAACTCAACTTCCTTAGCCTGGCACTCGATGTCTTCTATGATCTGGGCCCGTCCTACCTTTCCTCTTGTTTACTATTTCTTCCCTCCACACAGCCTCAGTCCCAGTGCACAGTGTGGTCCTTGACCACCTGCCTCAGAATTACCTACAACACTTAATAAATGCAGCCTACCTTAGATTTACTGAATCAGAATATCAGGCTGTCATGCCAGATAATCTGCATAATACACAAGATTCACCCCCCCCCATTTTGATTCTTACTAAATACTGAAGTTTGAGGGCCCTGCTCTAGCTATAACTGATAACTCAGTGATTTTCAAGATTCAGCCCAAATTACCTTCTCCAGGCAGTTTGCTTGTATACTCACCAAGATGCGTTCAATGGCCCATTTCATGGTGCTTCTTGCTTGAGTCTCTGTAATGGCAGTGATTTCATGCTGCTTTCCATTCTGGTCAATGGCTTGCATAGTCATCCTCCATCCCCATGCAGACTGCCTCTCTCTTCTGCTCTGTATTCCCTCCTCTGTTAACTGTGTTGATGGTGCTGTGTACCTAGTAGGTCCCCAGTGAGTGCCTGCCATGCTGAACCCTGCTACAGAATCTATCAGAGATGACAGTTTCTGGATATGAGCAGCAATAAGAGATAAAACATAGCAGAGGGAATTCCATTATTTTTCATGGTAGAGAAAAGTTATCACAAGTATAACCTTTCTCTTTCCACAAACTGGACACAAAACTGAAGAGTTTATAACCATCTCCCTGTAGGCTGATCCTGCATCCAAAACTCAAAGACACGATGATTTTCTAGAAGAAGTTTAATGTTGAGACGTCTAGTACCCTGCAGAAGCATTTCAGAGACTAGACATCATGGGAAGAGCTGAAATGAGTTGAAGCTGAGAAATTGATTAGAAATAGGTATGGGCTTGGGCTTTAAAAATACCCTCTAGTACACTTGCTACATTTGCGTTGAACTCCAGAATTGTTTACATAGAATTAAATACATTTAAAAAGAAATCCCAGAAAGGCTGTTTTCTTATCCCAAGGAACCAAGTCTTTGGCAGATGTGAGTGGGTGGTTGTTGCTGGAAGGATGCGGGTTGGTGACAGATTTTGCCTGTGTTTGCTTCAGTTGCTGGTGGGTTCAGAAACATGGCACATGCACAGTCAGGCAGGTTGTTGGGTCAAAGTAAGGTCTGATGATGGTGTGGAGCAGCCTGTTAAGAGTAGGGGAAAACGAGTGTAAGTTTATGTAAGATAAACACAAACCCACATAACACAGGCACCACTAGTATTTGCTTCCTTTATCTTTTTGGGGAACACCCGTCAGATGCCCCCAACCACAACATTTCTGTACCAGCTTCCCTATCCTTTCCAGGGCCTGCTGCACAGGTTGGGTAGGTCCTGACGACTTGGCAGGGGCTTCACTGACAAACTTGCTGTAAGGCAGTCAAGTGGAGGTGAGGTTGCAGGGGGCAGGTGAGAGGAAGCCCAGAGCGGGCCTGCCAAGGTGGGAAGCATGGCACCCTCTGTTTCTTCCACCCTGCCTTTGTTCCAAGCCTTTCCTATTTCCAAGGCCTCTTTATGAGGGGGCGTTGAAGGGAGCAGTAAAGGCCGTCTGGTGGTTGGGCTTCACTGCACAGTGCATAGGGGCCCAGGGACACCCTTACTACAGGGGCAGGAGCAAAAGGGAGAGGATTCTACAGGGAGGCAGAGGTGAAGTGTGCTAGTAACATGAGCTGCCTCTTAAATGGAGAAAAGAACAGGCATTATGACATAGTAAATATATATTCAGGCTCTGCTCTTGATTCTCGACACAGAGCTTCTAAAAATCCTTGTAATTTCCTGAGCGTTAGGGGTGCTAGGAGCAACTTTTTTTTTCTAATATTTGGCCTTTGACCCTGGTTCCTGGCACAGAATTCCTGAATCCCTTAGAATTTCCTGGTTGATAGGCGAGTCTGTTGTTTTAAGGAGGTGACACTTGATGGGATAACTTCAGAATGGGTGCTGGTCACCAGAAAGACCAAACCACGACTAAAAGCTTGGAACATTCAGCCCTACTCCTCATCCTCCAGGGAGGGGAGAGGAGCTGGAGTTTCTTCATGCTTACATGATGGAGCCTCCATGAAAATCCCTAAACAGCAGGGTCCAGAGAGCCCAAGGGTTGGTGAGGTGCCACTGTCTGGGAGGGCGGCACCTGGGAGAAGGTGTGGAAGCTTCCCACCCCTTGCCCTGTGCATGTCTTCCATTTGTTCCTGAGCTGCATCCTTTATAATAAATGCATGATAGTAGGTAAACTGTTTCCCTGGGTTCTATGAGCCATTCTAGCAAATTATTGAACCTGAGGAGGGGTCATGGGTACTCCTGATTTATTGCCTGTTGGTCAGAAGCACAGGTGACAACCTGGGACTTGTAACTGACCTCTGAAGTGGGGGCAGTCTTCTGAGGCTGAGCCCTTACCCTGTGAGGGCTGCACTAAACTCAAGGCAGTTAGCGTCAAACCTGAGTGAAATTCTAGGACACCCAGCCGGCATCTGCTGAAAGTTGGAGAACTGCTTGATGTGTGAAAACCCACGCATTTGGTGTCAGAAGTGTTGTGAGTAGAGAGAGGAGAAACAGTTTTGTTCTTGTTTTATTCTTTTGGGCTTGAACAAACCTGTGCCCAGTGGGCCCAGTGGGATTCTCACATGAAAACCGAAGTTACTTTCCTCTCTATGCTTGGACAGGTATGAAGATTAGCGTGGCTTAGGCACCTCTGAGTGGGTGGCTGTGTCTGCTCTGAGGCACAGACTCGTTTCTGGGTCTGCCCCGCAGCTTCACGCTTCACTGTGGGTGGTAGGGCACGGTGGTCCTGATGAGGACTGAGCAGAGAGTGGGCTTGGCCACAGGAGTTTGCCATGTGAGGGTGAGGATGGCTGGAGAAAAGATCTGAGGCACAGAGAGGGAAGGGGAGGTGCTAACACAGCCACTCTAAGCCAGCTAAGTTGTCATTTGGAGGGACCTGCCTGGGGTTTGCGGTGGTGACCTGGCGGCTTATCATCCAATCCTTCTACATGCAGCCAGTTTCAGGCCACAAGCTTTTCCTTCAAATCTGAAAACGACTGTTTTGCAAATACTCTGGCATTGGGCGTAAGGAAAGTCAGCTGGGAAATAAAATGTGGATGATAGTCTGTGTCTGTTGGAAGGGACATTGGAGATCAGTGACCTATATTCCTCAGTTTGCATGGGAGAAAATGCAGTCCTAGACCTGCCAGGTCAGAGTGAATCACCACCCCTGAAAATGATTAAATTGGCTCTGGTGGTTTGCTTGGTAGAGCAGGCACATTGGAGTTACAGACTTGAGGGGTCTTGAAGCCCCACCCTAGGGACTGCTTTGCGGCCAGACATGCTCCAGGGGAGGTTCACCTAACCATGGGAGAGGAGGAATGAGAGGGCCTAAGGAAGACTTTGAGGATGCAGTTATTTATTTCTTAGGTGACGCCATTCTACGACCCCACTCGATCCTCCAGGAAGCAGTGAGATTGCTGAAAAATCTCTTTAGGGCAGGGAGGTGGATGGGTTTATTTGCTGAGCAGTGCATAGGGGCTGAAGAGGGTCTTGGACGCTGAGATTTACAGAAATCAGTCAATTCCCTGAGCCTGTTTCCAGAATCCTTTAGCGAGGGAAATTTAGATATTGGGGGAAATGCTGAGTGAGCTGGTCTGGTGGTGCTGAAGGTGAACGCCTGCCCCTCCCACCCCCGACTCTCAAACCTTTTTCTTTGGTGAAATAGGCCAACTCTGAGTCCCTCCACCATGGTGTCTGAGGGGGAAGAAGCAGTGATGAAAGGATGGAAATAAACCCTGTTCCCAACCAGGATCCTGATTAGCAAAAATGCCAGAGTTTTACAATCATAAAGTTCCTATATACCGAGGTTCCTGAATGTGACAGTTGAAGTGGAGATCTTGATTATACAAGTCAAGAGGGAGACTCAGTAGATTTTATTTATTTATTTATTTTTAAAATTTTAAAAACCTTTTTTGGCTGCGTTGTGTCTCTGTTGCTGTGCGTGGGCTTTCTCTAGTTGCGGTGTGCGGGTTTCTCATTGCAGTGGCTTCTCTTGCGGGGGCACAGGCTCTAGGTGCTTGGGCTTCAGTAGTTGTGACACATGGGATCAGTAGTTGCGGCACACAGACCCTAGAGCGCGTGGGCTTCAGTAGTTGCGGCTTGCAGGCTCTAGAGCTCAGGCTTAGTTGTTGTGGCACATGGGCTTAGTTGCTCCGTGGCATGTGGAATCTTCCCAGACCAGGGTTTGAAGCCTTGTCTCCTGCATTGGCAGGCAGAGTCTTAACCACTGTACCACCAGGGAAGTCCCTAGATTTTATTTAAATAGCGATTTTATTTCACATTTTTGAGGTACAAGAGCATGTAAGCCCGCAGGGGGATTCTTGCTTTCTGGCCAGAGCTGTGCCTGAAGCTTGGCCCGAGCATACTGCAGGGAGGAGCTGAGGGGACTTGATAAACCACCCTGACAAACAGCTTCAAGTCAGATACTTTTTCATATTTTCTACCAAAAAAAAGTAATACACCTCTATGGACTTTAAGTATCTACTTTACTTGGGTCTCATGGACACTGGGCTTTACATTGTAAGAAAAACCTGGAATTGTGGCCATTTCTCCAAAAATGAATACTTGTTTTACTAATATCAAATTTACATTCCACTGCTGTTTCTGTGCCTTTTGTGGACATGACATTTTAAACTTCAATACTTATCACAGTATAGTCTGTTTGAAGACATTTTGAATGACATTTATATCCAGCATACATGGTACTAACTAGATGTGTCACTAGGGTGACCTTCTGTCCATGTTTGCCTGGGACAGGCCCCAATTACTCTTGTCATAGCATCCTGTCTGGTTACTGTCCCCTTTCAATCTCAAAAGAGTCTCATTTTGGAGGATCAAATTCTGTGGTCACCTTACATATACTTCAACTGGGGTGGCAGCATGAACATCTATGATCAAGTGCAGTGACACATGCAGGGATGACTAGTCCTAACTGTTGCTCAGATGGCAGGGATTGAGAGGTGCTACTCAATTTCAGAGATGATGAAACCTGAAAACATAAATGTCTTGGAATCCATAAAATAAGGAAGAACTCTTATAAGATTTGCATGTCTGAGTGTTCATTTTCCCAAGCTGCTAACATTTTCCTCTAGTAAGGGGTACAAATCCATTCTCTTCAGTCCTTCAAATGGATCACCCTGTGTTTGAGGAAACCATAAAATCCATTCCCTTAAGGGGCTTGTGGTTTAGTGGGAAAGACAAAGAAATGAATGATTAGCTTGCAGTGTGATAAGAGCTATTTGGAGATGATTATCCCTGCCCTCAAAGTGTTTACAGTGCAGGTCAGTGTTTCTCAACCATTTTAAAATGCATGTTTCTTTGTGTTAAAGATGAAAAATCTCCTCCTCCTAAAGATTCAGAAAGTAGCAACTTCCTCCTCATTTTCACCCCCATTTCCTCTCTTCTTCCTCTACTTGTCTTCTCTGCCTCCTCCTCTTTCTTCTTAGAGGAACAAAGAATTCCATTCAAATTGAGGTAAATCAAAGAAGAGCATAGTGCCCTACTAATGGCACAAAATGTCTATGAGTGGCCCAGAGAAGGTGTTCAGAAGGCAGGAAGGTTAGAGAAGGAGACCTCTGAGCTGAGTCTTGAAAATGTATGTGTGTGCAGATGTGTGCTTGTGCATGTGTGTGTGTTGGTATATAATGAAAAGTTTCCTATTTACCCATCCCTTCTATCCTACAGATAATCAGCATTGTTAGTTTCTTGTATATTTTTCCAGGGATTCTATATGCATTTACTAGTAAATACAAATATAAATTCTTATCTGGCTCTCAGCTTCTACAAAAAGATAGCACACTCTATGCACTATTCTTCCACCTTCCAATTTTTGCTTCTTAATTGTCTTGGAGATTCTTTTAAATTTCTACATTGTACTCTTTTGTATGCCTGTACCACCATTCATTCAATCAGTTTCCTATTAGTAAACATTTGAGTTGTTTCCAATCTCCTATTGCAAACATTGCTACAATAGATAATCTTGGACATCCATCATTTCATCTGTATGTAAGTATATCTATAGAATAGATTCTCAAAGTGGAATGGCTGGATCAAAGGTAATGTGCATTTATTTATTTATTTAAATTTTAATTTTTATTAATTTTTTTCCAGTTGTATTGAAGTAGAATTGACATATTACATTGTCTAATTTTAAGGTGTACAACATAGTGTTTTGATATATGTATATATTGGAAGTTTATTTTAAATCTTGAGACATATTGTCATATTACATAGCCTTTGTACCAATTTCCCTCCTGTCAGTAATTGTGGGAGTGCCTGTTTCTTACATCCTCATTGGTAGTGTCTATAGTAGGTAGGAAGATAATCCCCTCCTCCCATGTCCAAGTCCTAATCCCTGGAACCTGTGACTATGTTAAGTAACATGGCAAAGAGGAATTAGGGTTGTTAATTAGCAGACCTCAAGATAGGGAGATTTTTTTGGATTATCTAGGTGGGCCTAATGTAATCATAAATGTCCTTAAAATAGAAGAGGGAGGCAGAAGAAGAGTCAGAGGAAGATGTGTCAGTGGAAGAAAGACACAAAGAGATGCAATGCTGCTTGTTTTGCAGATGCTGGACTAAGACCACCAGCCAAGGAATATGGGCAACTCTGGAAGGTGGAAAGAGCAAGGACGCATATTCTCTCCTAGAGCCTCCAGAAAGGAACGCAGCTCCCGTGACACCTCGATGTTAGCCGGTGAGACCCATGTTGGACTCTAACCTATAAAACTGTAAGATAATTAATTTGTGTTGCTTAAGATTTTAAGTTTGTATAATTTGTTACAGTAGCAATAGAAAACTAATACATTGTGCTGTCAAATTTATAGATCTTTGCCAATCTAAGGTGATAAAATGTTATCTCAACTATTTTTTTTTTTTTTTTTTTTTTGGCTGTGTTGGGTCTTCATTGCTGTGCGCGCGGCTTTCTCTTGCGGTGAGCAGGGGCTACTCTTTGTTGCAGTATGCAGGCTTCTCATTGCGGTGGCTTCTCTTTGCTGCACAGCACCGGCTCTAGGCACCAGGCTTTAGTAGTTGTGGTGAAAGGGCTTAGTTGCTCCGTGGCATGTGGGATCTTCCCCAACCAGGGTTCGAACACATGTCCCCTGCATTGGCAGGAGGATTCTTAACCATTGCGCCACCAGGGAAGTCCCTCTCAGCATAGTTTTAATGTACATTTCCCTTACTATGAGTGAGATTGAGCATCTTTTTTACACATTTATTTCCTTTTCTGTGACCTGTATACTTTTATATTGGGTTGATTGTTTTTCATTTTATCAAAATCTAGTATTTTATAAATTGAGATCATCTTTTTCTGTGATATGAATTGCAAATAATTTCCCCCAGGTTGTCATTGTCTTTTGACTTTGCTATGGCTTTAGTTTTTGTAGGTTTTTTTTTTTTGCACAGGATTTTAATTTTTATTTAGCAAGATGTATCAATCTTTTCTTTAAGTCTTCTAGAGGCCTAGTCTTTTAGGCCTTTTTAAAATACAGGTTTATAAAGGAATTCTCCCACATTTTTCTTTAGTATTTTAATTCATTATTTATTTTTAAACACTTAAATCTTGGATCCAATTGGAATCCATATGGTAAAACAATTATTTGAAAAATTATCTTTTCTATACTGATTTGAGATGACTCTTTTATCATAATCTAAATTCCTGTGTACATTTTTGTGTATTTCTTGACTTTCTATTCTGTTCCATAAGTCTATTTATGTATCAAACCAGCATCATTTGAATTATTGAGACTTTAGGTTTTAAGATTTGATAGGGAGATTTTCTCCTATTTTCCCAGAGTTTTCTTAAGCTATTTTAATTTGGTTTTTCTCCATATGAACTTTATAATTAGCCTGTCTAGTCCAAAACAAGAGAGAGAGAGAAAGAGAGAGAGAGAGAAAAGTAGAAAACCAAAACCCTTCTGGTATATTTATTGATTAGGTTCATGTTAGTTACATTTACAAATTAACATTTTTCATTTGTTCAATAAAAAATACCTTATTTGGTATCTTTCTGTATTGTTTAATTTTTCTTCATGTTTAACCTAATTCTTATGAAGTTTATTCTAGATAATTTATTTGTTTTCTTGATATTGAAAATGGAGTTTTTTCTTCCATTTTACTCTAACTCGTTGTCTGTATATATGAAAGCTGTTGATTTCTACATATTAATTCAGCACCTCTCTATGTTATCAGATTTCTTATTGTTTCCAGTAGTTTTACAGTTAGTTGTATTGTGTTTTTAAAATATATGATTGTATCATCTGGGGATATTTTAAGTAAATTATATATTCATGGAAAAATATCCTTTTAATGTAGATTATCAGATTTATTTGTGTAGAGTTGAATGAAGTGGACTATTATGATTCTTTTAATTTCTTCTTTATGTGTGTTTCTCACTTATTTCTTTTTATGTATATTGGGTGCTTTACCTTTTCCTTAACTAAGTTAGCTGGTAGTTTATTCACTTTTAAGGTACACTTTTTGCATTTATTTATTAGTTCTGTTTTCTAGCTCATTAATTTCTGCTTTATCAATTCTTTACTTCTATTTTCCTTTGCTTTATTATGTTATTCCTTTCCTAACATTCTGTGTTGTTTTCCTAACTTGCTGATTAACACATTTGTTTTTATCCTTATTAGTTTACTAAGATACTGTCCTGAAAGTTATGACTTAAACATTAATTATCAAATTCGATGGCTTTTGCCCATCTGCATCATCTTTGTCTTTCACATAGTTGCCCCTTGCTGAGAATCCTTTCTTTTTCCTCCCAGAACACTGAGCCCTTCTGATTTTTCAGCTTTTCAGGTAAGTTTTCCTTTTTTTCCCTGAAGATTCTTCCCTGTACTGTTACTGTGTGTGAGTTTTCTAAAGTCCCACCAACACCCTTGTTTAAGCCCAAGTTGGTCATCCTGTCTTCTCTTACCCTCCTGGTCTCTTTCCCTACTGACTACTTTAAATCCATATCCTACACTAGAAATAACTCTCATCTCAGCTTCAGACTTAACATTTTGACCTGCTTTTAGAAACCTCTCTCTGGGTCTTCTAGGAATTTAAACGTAATATTTGAAGCTGAACGCTTCTCCCCACCATCTTTACCCAATCTCCTTTGTGCTTTGACTTCCATACCTCAGCAGCCTCACCATTGTTTAATGAGCTAAACCTTGACAACCCTGAGTTATGTTTTATTTTTCCTTTTCACTCCCAACATTCAACCAATTGTCAAATCCTGTCAGTCCTGCTTCCACTGTGGTTTTCGTTTCAGGCTCCTCACTGTACTTATAACTTGATTGCAGCCTGTGCTTTCTCCTCCTTGACTATGGCAGTGGTTTTCTATTAGTTTCGCTATTTCCAACCTCCCCCTTCACTCCACCTGTCTCAACCAGCTCAGCGCTCGGAACATTCACTGCCCAACTCGAAATACCGGAAGATACCTCATGGCTCACAAGTAAAGGATTTCCTTGTGTGGTCCTCTGCAATGAGGCTCTGATCTCCTCCCGGCTTATATGCTATATACTCATATGCTCATTGCTTTCTAGAGTTCCTGCATTTTATTATCTTCAAACTTGGCTCATACTCTTTTCTCCACTGGTAATGTTTTATTCTCTTCTTTATCTACTAAAATTTTATTTATCCTTCAAATTCCATCTCATATACAACTTCCTCTGTGAGGACTTTCCTGTTGCCCCTGAATCTAAGACAATTTCTCTCTCTCCATTGTGTTGGATTTTCTTCTCTGAACACATTTATTAGTTTACTTGCTTTGTCTTCCCATTAGATCTTGAGTCCTGAGAAGGCTGAGACTGTATCTTCTGAGAAATGTAAGCCAGCACTTTTTTGTGTGTGTGGTACGCGGGCCTCACTGTTGTGGCCTCTCCTGTTGCAGAGCACAGGCTCTGGATGTACAGGCTCAGCAGCCATGGCTCATGGGCCTAGCTGCTCCGTGGCATGTGGGATCTTCCCGGACTGGGGCACGAACCTGTGTCCCCTGCATCGGCAGGCGGACTCTCAACCACTGCGCCACCAGGGAAACCCAAGCCAGCACTTTTAGACAGTAAGTTCTCAAATATGTATTGAACATAGGAAAATTCTCTAAAACAAGATGAAGAAATAAAATAGAAGAGTCCCTGAGTGACTGTGTCCGGCAAACAGATGTGACCTTTCTGAACTGTAACATGAGAGAGAAATAAACTTTATTTTTAAGTCACTGTAATTCAAGGTCTCTTTGTTACAACAGATTAGTCTTTCAAACCAATACTATGGGGAACATACATAAGTAGCTGATGACATTAACATCTATAGAGGAAGGCTCATTGATTCATTGATCTCAGGGGGTGATAATCAGCTCTGTCTGACAAATACATGAAGACCTAGGGGTGACCCTTCCAGGCTGACTGAACCTTTGCAGTAGGGAATGACAGCAGTCTGGCAGTGTGGGAGTGACCTGACATAGTGGAGAGTCTCATGTCATGATGACCTTGTAACCGCTGGTGAGACTAAGACTCTCATGTCATGATGACCTTGTAACCGCTGGTGAGAATAAGACCCGAGCTCAGCTTAGAACAAGAGGTGAAGAATCCACACTTCTCCCAAGGTTAGAAGCAACCTTGAAAGGTAAAAATAAGGTGAGCAAAAATAGACAAGACTCACAGGAATGTGATGGAGTGGGATGCAGTGCCAGTCCAGATGTGCCTGAAAGGCAAGAATTCTTGAGGCTCAAGTGAGAGAGGTACCATCCTCTGCCTTGGTCAGAATACTGGGGGCTTGCAGGGGCTGGAGTGCCTACAGAGTAGATATGATAAGGCCTAAGGACAGAAAGGAACACCTGGAGGCTCATTCTTAGAAAATGTATCAGCACCCTGGTTCCAACAGGGTCAAGAGTCTGTCACACCTGGCAAGATGCTAACCTGAACTGAGTTGGGACCAAGTCTGTGTAGCTTAAAAAACACTTGACCTCATGTTGGTTGACACTACATTGGGCTGCTTCCTGAATCTACTTTTGTCTGTCCAGATCTCTCCTGTCTGATCCTTTGAATGCTTGTGCCAACTGAAACAAACAAACAAAAACAACAACAACAAAAAACAACATACAATGTGAGAGCTGTGAGTTCAGTTTTATTTGGGGACCTCCTGAGGACTATAGCCACGGAGATAGCCTTTCAGATAGCTCTGAGGAACTGCTCTGAACAGGTAGCAGGGAGGTCAGTATACATATGATTTTGTGAAGGGATACATGCAATCAGTCACACAACTTGGTAGAAGGTTGCTGCTAGTCATGAGGAGCGAATGTCTCTGTTAATTATTTTAAGTGTTTTTCTAGGTAGGAGAATATGCAAGAAATTTGGTTCAAAATATTTTCTCCTGAAAATATCTGACTATCTGAAAGCTTGTTCTGCCAGTTTTTTCCGAAGGCACAGTGTCTCATTCCTGATCTCAACCCTGAACTCCTTTCAGGCCCTGTTAAAAGTCAGCAACTGCAGTGGCTAGTGACTGCATTCTTGTAGAACCAGATGGGGAGTGACATTTTTTAGTTTGCACTTGGAATTTCTCCATCTCCCCAGGTTTCTAGAGGTGGGTAGGGGAGACCAGCCAGCTGCCTGTTTCTCTAGGCTGGGCCCTATCACAGATCCTTCTTACCAACCACCCTGACTTGATGACACCTGACACCAGAGTATGACCACTGCTTGGGATTCTAGAAGCTGTACTTATATCCTGTTGCTTCAGACTGCACCTCTTAGCTATCCCTTGTTCTTATAACTCTCTATATGCCAGAGCTAGCTGGGAGTTCTGCTGGGGCCGTTGACCTGACCTGCTAACCTCTCTCCCATGGAAGTGACTGACGCTTCAGTCTCAGGTGGACTGTCTCGCTTCTGTGTGCCAAATAAGGGACAAGGGATAGAGATCCACTAACAGCTCCTGAAATTGCAAGGAAGGTTGGGGTACAGCCTGCAACAGTGCATACTGCAGCCCTTCCTTCTATTATTCTGAGCTTTTATATAAGCTTAGGGAAAACTATTTTATGAGAAGAAACAACCATTCCCCCCACCCATTTTCTCTTTCCTTTCCTCTTTCTTCATTACCACTAACTTCTCTATTGAGTTTCCCCCAGATGTTGGGTAAGGCCCATAGATATCCAAGATGGTTCCTAAGGCTGGGGAGAGGTTTTAGAAGACAGGATTTTTCAGTCTGCTGTAGAGTAAGGGACTGGGGTCTGGGATCTAGATCTCCTGGATTCTAGCCCTTGCTTTATTCCTGATACACTGGGTAAATCCTTGAGCAGGCTGGCATGAAAAAAGACATCTTTTAATGATGTGCGTCTATGAGCTACAGGGTGTACAGAAAGGCTTTGAGCATGGGTAGTTTTTGCTTTGGGTTCCCTTTTCCTGCACTGGACGCACCTCTGCTTCCTGCCTTGCCTCTGATTCTCAGGGACATCCTCTGGGAATATTTTCAGTTTAGGCCACTAGGTGGTGCTTCGACCCTATCAGTCACTCACCAAAATGCCTGCTCTGACAGCTGGGTTAAGGGCAGGGATTTCTTGGGAACTTCAGTGACATGGAAGGAATGTATTCTTTTCTTTCTGAAAACTCTGAAAGTCAACCTAAATGCTTTTCCCCTGGCTGCCTGAGGGGAAGGAGGCCATTTCCCCAATTTTACTGCTCATTCCTCTGACCCTTTCCTTCTGCCTTTTGCTGTTAATTGCAGTAGGTCAATAGCTCACAGAGGAGAGGTATCTTTCTTTGGGTGATAATGGGGTGGGAAGGCTTCTCTTTTTCATGAGAGGCAGGAAAACCAAGTGGTTAAGTGCACAAGTTCTAGATCTATTGGGTCATAGCTGAACCTGGCTCCGCTTATAAACTATGTAAACGTGAGCAAGTCACATAACTTCTCCATGCCTCAGGTTCTTCATCTATAAAATGGGGATAAGGAAAGTGACCTGCCTCGGGATGGTTATACTGTGGTAGTGTAGCTATTATTTATTAGCACTGTTCAGGTTAGGTACCAGATCAAACCAAGTGAACTTTAGTCCTTGATGAGATCAGTCTGCCATCTCACTAGCCCTGGTCTTTTCTAATCTTTTTTCCCAGAAGAAACTTTGGTACACCTCGGGCTCCCAGCACTACCTCTGGGTAGTGGGAGAGCTCTGCCTCTGACCACAAAGCTGGTAGAAGACTGTTAGCCTGCTCTTCTGATCTTGAACTTCTTCCAGTTGACCATCTCCTTGGAGGTAGAGCCTCCGGACCATACATCAGTGTCCCAACTCAAGGCTGGCTGCCTCCCCACCATCGGTCTGCTCTTGGCACTTTCTCCCTTTGTAACCATTGGTATCTAACTTGACATTTTTTTCTTTACATTTCTAAGTCCTCAGCTAGACATAAGCATTTTTTTTAAGATTTCTTTTTCTGATGTGGACCATTTTTAAAAAAAGTCTTTATTGAATTTGTGGTCACGAGGCATGTGGGATCCCAGCTCCCTGACCAGGGATTGAACCCATACTCCTTGCATTGGAAGACGAAGTCTTAACCACTGGGCTGCCAGGGAAGTCCATAGATGTAAAACTTTTTTAATCAGTTTGGTTTAAAAATATTATTTCTAGTGGCTGTTATGGCCAGACACTGTGTTAGTATGTTTTGCATCTTCTATGATATTATTTCTGGAGTGTGTATCATCAATTCCAGCAGCCTAGTAGTAGGAACCAACTCTCTTCCCATGGCGAATAGTAGGGGTGCAAAGTGTCAGTTCATTGAGTGACTCTGGGTATGCAGAGCTGTGAAGGGAGAGAGCAGAGTCCTCTGGATACACCAGCCCTCTATTCCCAATATCAAGTTACAAAATGAAATTCACATCTCCTCAGGGTTCTCTGAACATCAGAGAGGGAATCACCTATACTCTATTGATAATAACTCTCTTTACCTCTTAGGTTTTTCCCAATTATCTATACTTCATATTCTTCAGATTTGTTCTCAGTTAGTGGTTTACTGACTGACTTTTGGAGTTAAGTGAGGATTAGAGGGTGAGGAGAAACTGGATCCCCTATGGACTAAGGAATTTTGAGCACAATCCTCTTCAGGCATCAGAGAAGGCACTGGTGGGTCCTGAAGACTTGAGTGTCTGTTCCCTGTACCCAGGCAGCTGATTGGTTTCCTCAGCTATAGACATAGTCCTTCTTTTCTTGACTGGCTCTCAAGAGAGATGAACATTTTGAATAGGAGGGGATTTCTGTGCCTACCTAAAAAAGATACAAAGTCTCACTCATTCCTGAAAAAACAGATTTGTGTCTTGGATTCTGTGGTGAAACTTTTGTGCCTATTTTTTTTAAAGAAAAAAATTGTGAATTTTTCTGTTGAAGCCTGCTAAAGGATGTCAAGGGATCGTTCTCTTGATACACCAGAATGGGCACTAGAGCCCATAGCTGAAAACATCAGGCAGGAACTACCTGTCATTGTGGAGATGGCCACCAACTCAGGGAGGCCCCTGGAAGCACCTGCTCCAGGTTTATTAAGAAATAATGAATAGTCCCTTCTACCACCAGCCACTACCCCTGCCTCCACCAAGTCTATACAAGGAAACTAAGGGGAGAGAGAAGAAGGAGTAGAGAAAAAAGCCATCGACCTGCAGTATTTGTATGGAGAAGTTAATTCTTGCCTGTCTCCTGGGTGAGGAGTGAGTTATACGCCACTGCCCCTCCCCAACCCCAGTGACAGGGAGGCTCCAAGAAAATTACTTGTAGAAACTGGGAAAGGAGAGATAGGCATCTTGATCTCCAACTGGATGATTTGCTTATCCGCCTCATCTCATCTGAGCAGGTGAAGTAGGACCAGGAGATGGTGGGACTGAGAGAGGTGTGACCATGGTGAGGATACCTGTGTCCCCCGTGGGTCAAGAGGATGCAGTGGAAGGTAGCTGGGCTTGCATCACTTGTGAGAGCTTCCCACCAAGAGGGGCCTGGGTGATGGGTTGCCATGGTGCTGTGGCTCCATCCTCTGAAGGTGGAAGCTGGGAAGAGGGTGGAGGAGGTAGAACCAGAGTTAGATCTCCTGAGTCAGGAAGTGCATTGGACGGGGGCCCGGGAGCACCAGCGAGAGCTCCCACAGGGCTCTTTGAAAAGCACACAGCAACTAATGGGGAGAGGAACCACAAGAACTGGTTAAATAGGAGTCATCTCTCTCTAGCTCCTTCTTGCCAACATACTGGAGAGACTAGACCTTAAAGGGAGGTAAAGGGAAGGCAGTTCACTGCTTCCTGCATTCCCTTCCTCTCTGGACTCCACAAGGGTCTGGGTCAAAACCATGCTAATGGGAGGAGAAGACGTGATATGCAAATCAAGTTTGAGTTTCAGTCGGACTAAGTTTTAGCAATAGAAAATAACCAGGAAAGTTTTGAAATCTGCCTAGGATGTCACTAAGGAATGCAAAAGTCAGATTTGGTTGAGTTTGGTTGAAGGCAGTAAAAGTAAAACTACATCGTGTTATGTTCATACAACAAGCAGTTGAGTCAGAGCAATATACTCATTATATACAAGCCTTTTAAAAATGATTTGTCCCAAAAGCGACACAGCCATCTCTAAAAGAAGTATTTATAGTCTAAATTTGAGATGCCTTTATTAGAAGGTATTTATGAAATTTTCTGGTATAAAACACAAATTTTTCCTAACACATCTTAACCAAAAGCAAATTATAAAAAGCCGTTTGGTGTTAAATTTTAATAGATTTCCATGTAGTTCGAGGTGAGAGTTGGGAATTAAGATTAAGGATTATTGGCCTAAACTTTCCTTGTTAGCCCACCTAAAGTTGACTCAAAGTCCACCAAAGATTCTAAAAATCATGTCGATTTGCATTTCTTTAATAATTAGAGATGCTGAGCATTTTTTCATGTGCCTGTATGTCTTTGGAAAAATGTCTGTTCATGTCTTCTGCCCATTTTTTGATTGGGTTCTTTGTGTTTTTGGTACTGAGTTGTATGAACGGTTTATGTATTTTGGACATTAACCCCTTGTCAGTCATATCGTTTGCAAACATTTTCTCCCATTCCATAGGTTGTTTTTTCATTTTGTCAATGGTTTCTTCTGTTGTGCAAAAGCTTTTAAGTTTATTCAGGTCCCATTTGTTTATTTTTGCTCTTATTTCTTTTGCCTTAGAAGACAGATACAAAAAAGTATTGCTATGACTTATATCAAAGAGTGTTCTGCATATGTTCTCTTCTAGGAGATTTATGGTTTCGGGTCTTACATTTAGGTCTTTACTCCACTTTGAGTTTATTTTTGTATACGGTATCAGGAAATATTTTAATCTCATTGTTTTACATGTAGCTGTTACTTTTCCCGGCACTCTTCAATAAGTATTGAAGAGACTGTCTTTTCTCCATTGTATTAAACTTTTCTCTGGGCAAGATTAAGTATTGGAACATATTCGGAGCTATTCTAGAATCTACATCCGTTTTGACTGATTCTGTTCAAATACTCTGCCAGTAGGAGCTCCAATTCATTCTCCTAGGACTGATGGATCCCTACAGAGTTTTAGTAATCACTTCTTACTCCCCACCTCCACTGCCAAGCCAATAAAAATGCACCTACCTGGTGTGGGTCACCACTTTTTCTTGGACACTAGGCATGGCTTCTCCTGGCCTATGATTACTTTCCATGCCTGATAATTGGCCATCAATTGTGACCTCTGCCTAAGATTCCCTTCTCATTACCCCTGACTATGACCTCACCTTAGCCTAAATTATTAAATTCTCTTGGTTGGCCATGACATCTGCTTTGTCTGTTAAGCACTGCTGTCTATCTTGGTTAAACATTTTCAAACTGTGTTGCTTCTTGTTTTTAAACCATTTTATTTTGAAAAAACACAACCTGGGAGGTGAATAAGGATAGCAATTTTTGCAAAGAAGAAAGGATATTGGTTGGAAAGCTATTACGGCAGGGCTATATTGTGTAGTTAAATCTGTGTGTTTTCTGACATATGTCCAGTATATCTTTCCCCCTCTCCACTCTCAGTGGTGCCTGAGGGCTGCTTTCCCCTTCCCAGCCCACATGGGAGCAGAAACAAAGACTTTAAAGAAGCTGCTGGCCTAACTCAGGAGGAGAAAACTCTGATGATTGTTTATGTTAAGCAGTTTTCTATCCCCAAAGGTGAGGTGAGCCTGGAGTTCTAGGAAAGAGAAGACGAGGAGGAGGGACAACAGACCAGAGAGTTTGAGGTGGGGAGGGGAAGACACACAGGCTTAGTGAAGATTTGTGATGGAGCGAGTGGTTGGTCCTCAGGACCATCCACTGCTTGTGCACAATGCATTGTCCCACGGTCCTGGATCCCTGCAAGCTCCTGAGCAGGGGGTAAGGAATTTGGGGCACCTAGTGTGAGAAGGGGCTATAAAATGAAATCTTCATCTCTGGTTAAGGAGGAACAGTTCAGAACCAGTCAGATTTTCCTTTGAGGAAAAGGAAACATGGGCATATTCCCATTGTTACATACTTCAGAATGAACTGAGCTGGTTTGTTAGCTTGTGGGTAAAAATGATGCATTTCATCTGAATTTTAAGTTCTGTGTCTGGTAATTCTAGAGGGTTTAATTTCTCAATTGAAAATGTTGTTAATTTTACAGATTCAAATGAATTACAAGGTACAAAATATTTTCCCTGCGTAATGTATTATGATAGTAATTTGGATGTTCAGTTTGTGCTGGGTGCAACATGGGTCATTCCATTGATCTTCAGGACTGACTGTCTGATCTGGATCTTTCTGTGAATGATGATACTAACCAGTTTTTCAAGTGGTCATCTAGTGATTTAGCTGGAAACTCAGGAGTCCAAGTCTGGCTCCAAATTACATGTCCCAACCTCAGATTCATGCTTGATTGTTTTTGTAGAATAAAGTATACACAGATACACCATCAACAAGTCAGCAACCAGTATTTATTGAGTCAATTTTTGGATTAAAAATTATGTTTCCTATGTGTGTGTGTGTGTGAGTGTGTATGTGTGTGTGTGTGTGTGTATACTTTGCAAAGAAGTAGAAGCTATGATTATAGCACTTGAGGAGCTTATAATCTAGTTAGAGAAGTAACATATAAAGTTAGTAGGTTTATACTTAGAATTGTCTTATGGCTGAGTATTTTTTGGTCCCTGAATGTGTGCTTATACACATTTATAACAAGACACTGAAATTGAAGTTTCAACTGAGGCATTAAGATGTAAAAGGTGCTGTTTACCAAAATATGAGAAGATATGAGAGAGAAAAATATGATTGGAATCATGTAGTAAGTAGCTTTCTCAGACTGGTTTCTTTCACTTAGCTGTATTCATTTATGATTCACTCATGTCTTTTGTGTCTTGATAGCTCAATTCTTTATATCATTGAATAATATTTCCTTGTATGACTGTTCCAAAATTTGTTTATCCATTAACCTGTTGAAGAACATCTTCGTTGCTTCCAGTTTTTGGCAATTATAAATAAAGTTGCTAACAACATTTGTGTGCAGATTTTTGTGTAGACATAAGTTTTCAAATCAGTTTGGTAAATACCTAAGAGTATACAATAAACTACATTTAGCTTTCCAAGAAACTATCAGACTGTCTTCTCAATCTGGCTGTATGAGTTTTCATTCCCATCAACAATGGATGAGAGTTATTTCTCTGCATCCTTGCCAGCAACTGGTGTTTTGGATTTTAGCCATTCTAACAGGTATATGGTAAAATCTCAGTGTTTTAATTTTCAGTTTCTTAATGACAAATTATGTTGGGTATCTTTTCATATGCTTATTTGATATCCATATGTCTTCTTTGGTGAGATATCTATTCAGATATTTTGTCCATTTTTTACTTCGGTTGTTTGTTTTCTTACTGATGAGTTTTAAGGGCTTTTTTTTTTTTCTATTTTAGATATACATTTTCTTTAGATAAGTGTTTTGCAAAGATTTTTGCCCAGTCTGTAGCTTGTCTTTTCATTCTCTTAACAATGTTTTTCACAGTGCAGAAGTTTTCTAATCTTTGTAAATTCTACTTATCATCATTTTTTTTCCTTCATGGATTTTGCTTTTGATGTTGTATTTAAAAATTCATTGTCAAACTCAATGTCACCTAGGTTTTCTACTATATTTTCTTCTAGAAATTAAATGTTTTGCATTTTACATTTAGGTCTATTCTTGAGGAGTTAATTTTTGTAAAAGGTGTAAGATCTGTGTCTTGGTTGATTTTTTTTTTTTTTTTGCATATGGACATCCAGTTGTTCCAGTGACATTTGTTGAAAAGACTATTATTTTTCCATTGGATTGCCACTCCTGTTTCAAAGATCAGTTGACTGTATTTGTTTGGGTCTATTTCTGGGCTTCCTGTTCTGATCTGTTGCAATGTACGTTTCTGTTCTTTCACCAAAATCATGCTGTTTTGAGTAGTGTAGTTTTTCAGATTGTTTTTTAAGGTAAAGTACACAGAATAGTACCTACCCTTAGTAATGCCTTACACTCATGTGTGAGATTGAGTGGAGAGTGAAGTGTTGATTAATGTCCTGAGCCGGGTGCTTAATTTTTGAAATGAGACTGTATTTTTTTACTTAAAGTAACTGTGACAGTAACTATTACCTTAAAATGAATAGAAAACTAATGAAGCCTGCTGAGTTCTTACCTAGTGCAGGGGCAAAGCTTCTTTCACTGAATAGCTTCATGGACATTGAGAAGACAAAATTAAAGTTGAGTTTTAATGAAATCCCACTCTATGGGGTTATTCAACATATGTGTCCAACATACAAATATGTTAAAACTCAGATAGTATTTAAATAGTTATTTTATGGATTTAGGGTAACATGGGTCAAATCATTTGCCTATAACATTATAACTATATCTAGCAAGCAAATACTTGGCATGTATCATAAAATATGTTAAATTACAGGTATTAATTCTATTTTCTGATACCACATTTCTGTTGTATAGTATTTTCTTAATACTATATTGATATAACCAAGATAAAATGTTGAAATAATGTTTATGTTTTGTTTTATTAAAAAGTATAAACTTTAGGTTGCCTTAATAACATCACAGTCTATTAATTACCAGCCATTTCTCAGTGTTTCTAATTATTCCAAACTGTGGGTCTAACACAACATCAATTATGCATCATGTTATATAGCACAATTATTTTTTAAGGTATTTATTTTCTATCTCTTATCTAATTTTATGTCTGAGACAAAATTATAATGCACCTTTGCTACACTTAGAGGATGTCACCATTTGTATTCTTGTGAGGTGCTTATATAAACTCCACTGTTGCCTATAACTGCCCTTGTCCAGCAGGAACAATTTCAGCTGCTAAGAATTGACCGATATATTAAAGTAGCTCAGAAACTACTAGGCATTTTCCTAGTAATCTCTCTGATTATTTTATACCTTTTCCATGTTTGCACTTTGAAAAAGAAAGATATTGTTGGAATTCACCTCTTTGAGGAAGTAAATCTGTTTAGGTAAGAGTGACTAATTAGCCTAAATCAGGGGTAAGTTAACTTTTTCTATAAACATTTTAGGCTTTCTGGACCACTTAGTCTCTGTCTCAGCCACTCTGCTGTTGTAGCATGAAAGCATCATGGGTAATATGTAAACTTATGAGCTGAGCCCTAATAAAACTTTATAAAATGTGCCAGCATTTGACCTGCAGGCTGTAGCTTGCTGATCACTGGCATAGAGAATAGAATGTGCACTTCAAACTTTTTGTTTGCAAGTAAAGTGGAATTAAATAAATGCTGGCAGGCAACTTGTAAAATCTAGCACAGAGTAGTAATTACAATGGAAGTTCTGCTGTGTGTTTGTCAGGAGTCCTTTAAGAAAATGCCTCAAGTACCAGAACTTTACTTGAAAATGTTCAAGACTAAGAACTATTATCAAATGCCATCTTGTTTGTACAGAGGAAGCATCAAAAGAAGGGCAAATTTTAAAATGGTGCAGATGAGCCACTGGAATGGCCTCACCTCTGCCTTGCAGCAGTGGCCCATGCCAATGAAGGGAGCCTCTAAGGACTTGGTTATCTGGGACATTACAGAGGAACAGGAAACAGACACACACGCAGAGCTTAAAAAATGGTTCATGGACCCAACCCTACGTACTTCCCTCTTGGGAGAGACTCTAGCTTGTCAGTAACAGCATATTTATTCTTAGTTTAGAATAGATGACCTAATTCCCTAGCCCTGGATGGATCACAATCAACATATCAGTAAGGGGGAATAAGAAAGCTGCTGCTGGAGGCTGACAACCTGAGAGTAGGGAGAATGTAGGTTTAAAACAGACACAACAATTTAAAATCCCCAGCCTTGTAGTTATTTACTGCTGGGATAAACATCCTTCCTTATGTACAGACTGATTTTGGCGAAGATAATTATGACATGTGGACCAGATCAATCAGAAGCATTGTGGAAATAAAGAGGTATTGGCAGATGTGTGTTTATGAGTAGATGTTACTCAAGCTCAGTGAAATTGACTAAAGTAATGGCTTAAACAAATAAGAAAAAGAGTGATTTTCTGGAGACACAGTCACCAACTGTTTAGCTGCCCAAAGTATGCAGGGAACTACTACTACATATATTTCCTGGAGACAAATGTGGAAAAAGGCCCTTTGGAATTATAAGAAAAAATGAAATTAGGAGCCTACTTGATCTTGACCACAGGTCAACATGAAAACCTTAGTCATACTCTGTCTACTGTCTTAAGAAAGGGGAGAAAAACATCCAAATGTGCAATAGCTTTCCAAAAGTGATTCCACTACAAGTGGTTAAAATTATTAATAAAAAATCTTGGCACTTAAAGGCGTAAAATTATTTGAAACACTTCATTTCACAATGATGTTGAATAAATAAAGCATTACTCTCCTTAAGTAAAGCCAGATGTAGAAACAGATTACTTTTTCTTTGCTGAACGTTTTGGAGATTTGTACTTGCATAAGATTGTTTCCATATAATACAAAGTGTAGTGGACATTTGACTGTTATTTGGTAATTGTGATCAATATTAAGTATCCAAGAATAATTTATTTTTCACATGAATTAATTTCGTGCAAATTTTAAGCTTAGATGTCTGATACCAATACGATTAACTGCTAAACATCTTTCTTTTTTCCTACGTAGATATCATTTATATTGCTAGGAGATTATTTGAAATTCTTAAGTTATCTAAGGTTTCAAAACTTGTTGATGAGAAGAAATGACTGAACATCTTTTTCTTTTTAAAATAATTTTTCTGTTACTCTGGTTTAATTCTTTTGCCTTATTACATGTTTTTAATCTCTCCTTTTTAATGTAATAAATAAAATATAGTAACAGATACAGATGAAGACCCATTCATACCCATCCCCAGTCCACTACCCTCTTTCTTACCCCAAGATAACCTTTACCCAAATTCATGTTTTTAGTTTTTTGTATATGTACTTTAATTGCTATGTACTATTTCAGTGTATTAATAAGCCGCAATTCTCCGTTCATCTGTTGATAGATATTTGGGTTGTTGTACTGGTAAAACTTGTAATGAAATCAACTTTGCAATTTTGTTTCCACATACATGTATCTAAAAGTAGTATTTCTGGATATGCTTATCAGCAACCTGGCTTTTATTGCAAAACCTCTATCTTCTGTGGCTGTACCAATGTACAGTCCCAACCATGTGTGAGAATTCTCATGTATCCACATCTTCAACAAACTCAATATTATCCAGCTTGCAATTAAAAATTTGCCAATCTGATAGTATTAAAACTGATGGGTTTTGTTTTAATTTTCATTTGCTTGATTGCTAGTCACATGAAACATCTTGCATATATTTTTGTTTCCTTCATGTGTTTATTAAAGACCCTATGAAATGACGGAGCATGACAATGAGTTGGGGTGCCAAAGGTTTCCATGGCTAGGAGTTGAATTCTTCAAAAACTGAGGGACATGATTATATGTTGAGGAGATGTCAGCAGGGAGGAGAGGGAGAAGGAGTCAAGAAACTCTCAGGATCAAGAACATGTAAACAATGGTTGGGAAGTGACACTGGGAACATAACCCCTAGCAGAAGAACGTGGGGCTGCTTCCAGAGAGCTGAGAGAGTGGTGTCCAGAGAGTTTCCACAGGAGAGAGCAAGGTTTTAATTTAGGGCATGCGAAGAAGTAGAAGATATGGCATGGGGTATGCTGATTGGAAGGTCCAAGGAAACATTTGAAGGATTTGTAAAGAAAGTAATAGGTCAGAATTAGGCATAGAGGGAGGAGCATGGAGATGGGGATCATGGGTGGGACGCATGATGGTACTGACTCTGACATGCTTTCAGAGGAGGGTAGAAACCTGTGTAGTGGGATGGTCTTCCCTTGATGGTAGGACAGCTCCCAGGGAGAGGGATTGTGCTCGTTGCTCTTACTCAGTGTGGGTCCCAAGAACCTAATATGGTGCTTTTGTTGAGTCAACAGTTTCCTATGCTTCCTGTCCTTTAAGAGACTGAGCTAAATGCAACCAGAAAATAGAGCCAGAAGCACCTGATAAACTGCTTCTTCTTTTTTAAACATCTTTATTGGAGTATAATGGCTTTACAATGTTGTGTTAGTTTCTGCTGTATAAGAAAAGAATCAGCTATACATATACATATATCTCCATATCCCTTCCTTCTTACATCTCCCTCCCACCCTCCCTATTCCACCCCTCTAGGTGGTCACAAAGCACCAAGTTGATCTCCCTGTGCTATGTGGCTGCTTCCCACTAGCTAGCTATTTTACATTTGGTAGTGTATATATGTCCATGCCATTCTCTCACTTTGTCACAGCTTACCCTTCCACCTCCCCATGTCCTCAAGTCCATTCTCCACCTCTGTGTCTTTATTCCTGTGCTGTCCCAGTTTTTTTTCCCCTTAGATTCCATATGTATGTGTTAGCACACGGTATTTGTTTTTCTATTTCTGACTTACTTCACTCTGTATGACACACTCTAGGTCCATCCACCTCACTACAAATAACTCAATTTCGTTTCTTTTTATGGCTGAGTAATTTTCCATTGTATATATGTGCCACATCTTCTTTATCCATTCATTTGTCGATGGACACTTAAGTTGCTTCCACGTCCTGGCTATTGTAAATAGAGCTGCAATGAACATTGTGGTATGTGACCCTTTTTGAATTATGGTTTTCTCAGGGTATATGCCCAGTAGTGGGATTGCTGGGTCATATGGTAGTTCTATTTTTATTTTTTTAAGGAACCTCCATCCTGTTCTCTATAGTGGCTGTATCAATTTACATTCCCACCAACAGTGCAAGAGGGTTCCCTTTTCTCCACACCCTGTCCAACATTTATTGTTTGTAGATTTTTTGATGATGGCCATTCTGACTGGTGTGAGGTGATACCTCATTGTAATTTTGATTTGCATTTCTCTAATGATTAGTGATGTTGAGCATCCTTTCATGTGTTTGTTGGCAATATGAATATCTTCTTTGGTGAAATGTCTATTTAGATCTTCTGCCCATTTCTGGATTGGCTTGTTTGTTTTTTTGATATTGAGCTGCATGAGCTGCTTGTATATTTTGGAGATTAATCCTTTATCATTTGCTTCATTTGCAAATATTTTCTCCCATTCCAAGGGTGGTCTTTTCATCTTGTTTATGGTTTCTGTTGCTGTGCAAAAGCTTTTAAGTTTCATTAGGTCCCATTTGTTTATTTTTGTTTTTATTTCCATTTCTCTAGGAGGTGGGTCAAAAGGATCTTGCTGTGATGTATGTCATAGAGTGTTCTGCCTATGATTTCCTCTAAGAGTTTGATAGTGTCTGGCCTTACATTTAGGTCTTTAATCCATTTTGAGTTTATTTTTGTGTATGGTGTTAGGGAGTGTTCTAATTTCATTCTTTTACATGTAGCTGTCCCATTTTGCCAGCACCACTTATTGAAGAGGCTGTCTTTTCTCCACTGTATAATCTTGCCTCCTTTATCAAAGATAAGGTGACCATATGAGTGTGGGTTTATCTCTGGGCTTTCTCTCCTGTTCCATTGATCTATATTTCTGTTTTTTGCTAGTACCATACTGCCTTGATTACTGTAGCTTTGTAGTATAGTCTGAACTCAGAGAGACCAATTCCTCCAGCTCTGTTTTTCTTTCTCCAGATTGCTTTGGTGATTTGGGGTCTTTTGTGTTTCCATACACATTGTGAAATTTTTTGTTCTAGTTCTGTGAAAAATGCCATTGGTAGTTTGATAGGGATTGCATTGAATCTGTAGATTGTGTAGGGCAGTATAGTCATTTTCACAATGTTGATTCTTCCAATCCAAGAACATGGTATATCTCTCCATCTGTTTGTATCATCTTTAATTACTTTCATCAGTGTCTTATACTTTTCTGCATACAGGTCTTTTTTCTCCCTAGGTAGGTTTATTCCTAGGTATTTTATTCTTTTTGTTGCAGTGGTAAATGGGAGTGTTTCCTTAATTTCTCTTTTAGATTTTTCATCATTCATATATAAGAATACACCAGATTTTTGTGCATTAATTTTGTATCCTGCTACTTTACCAGATTCATTGATTAGCTCTAGTAGTTTTCTGGTAGCATCTTTAGGATTCTCTATGTATAGTATCATGTCATCTGCAAACAGTGACAGTTTTATTTCTTCTTTTCTGATTTGGATTCCTTTTATTTCTTTTTCTTCTCTGATTGCTGTGATGAAAACTTCCAAAATTATGTTGAAGAATAGTGGGGAGAGTGGACAAGCTTGTTCTATTCCTGATCTTAAATGGTTTCAGTATTTCACCATTGAGAACGATGTTGGCTGTGGGTTTGTCATATATGGCCTTTAGTATGTTGAGGTAAGTTACCGGTATGCCTCCTTTCTGAAGAGTTTTTATCATAAATGGATGTAGAATTTGGTTGAAAGCTTTTTCTGCACCTATTGAGATAATCATATCGTTTTTCTCCTTCAATTTGTTAATCTGTTTTATCACATTGATTGATTTGCATCTGTTGAAGAATCCTTGCATTCCTGGGATAAACCCCACTTGATCATGGTGTATGATCTTTTTAATGGGCTGTTGGATTCTGTTTGCTAGTATTTTGTTGAGGATTTTTGCATCTATGTTCATCAGTGATATTGGCCTGTAGTTTTCTTTCTTTGTGATATATTTGTCTGGTTTTGGTATCAGAGTGGTGGTGGCCTCATAGAATGAGTTTGGAGTGTTCCTCCCTCTGCTATATTTGGGAAGACTTTGAGAAGGATAGGTCTTAGCTCTTCTCTAAATGTTTGATAGAATTCGCCTGTGAAGCCATCTGGTCCTTGCCTTTTGATTTTTGAAAGATTTTTAAACACAGTATCAATTTCAGTGCTTGTGATTATTCTGTTTATATTTTCTATTTCTTCCTGGTTCAGACTGGGATGGTTGTGCTTTTCTAAGAATTTGTCCATTTCTTCCAGGTTGTCCATTTTATTGGCATATAGTGGCTTGTAGTAATCTCCCATGATCCTTTGTATTTCTGAAGTGTCAGTTGTTACTTCTCCGTTTTCATTTCTAATTCTACTGATTTGAGTCTTCTCTCTGTTTTTCTTGATGAGTCTGGCTAAAGGTTTATCAATTTTGTTTATCTTGTCAAAGAGCCAGCTTTTAGTTTTATTGATCTTTGCTATTGTTTCCTTCATTTCTTTTTCATTTACTTCTGATCTGATCTTTATGATTTCTTTCCTTCTGCTATGTTTGGGGTATTTTGTTTTTGTTTTTATGTCTCTAATTGCTTTAGGTGTAAGGTTAGTTTGTTTATTTGAGATGTTTCTTGTTTCTTGAGGTAGGATTCTATTGCTATAAATTTCCTTGTTAGGACAGATTTTGCTGCATCCCATAGGTGTTGGGTGGTCATGTTTTCATTGTCATTGTTTCTAGGTATTTTTTGATTTCCTCATTTGTTTCTTCAGTGATCTCCTTGTTACTTAGTGGTGTATTGTGTAGCCTCCATGTATTTGCATTTTTTACAGATTTTTTTCCTGTAATTGATATCTAGTCTCATAGTGTTTTGGTCGGAAAAGATACTTGATACAATTTCAATTTTCTTAAATTTACCAAGGCTTGCTTTGTGATTCAAGATATGATCTGTCCTGGGGAATGTTCCATGAGCACTTGACAAGAAAGTGTATTCTGTTGTTTTTGGATAGAATGTCCTATAGATATCAATTAAGTCTATCTTGTTTAAAGTATCATTTAAAGCATGTGTTTCTTTATTTATTTTCATTTTGTATGATCTGTCCATTGGTAAAATTGGGGTGTTACAGTCTCCTACTATTATTGTGTTACTGTCAGTTTCCCCTTTTATGGCTGTTAGCATTTGCCTTATATATTGAGGTGCTCCTATGTTGGGTGCATAAATATTTAAAAGTGTTATATCTTCTTCTTGGAATGATCCCTTGATCATTATGTAGTGTCCTTCTTTGTCTCTTGTAATAGTCTTTATTTTAAAGTCTATTTTATCTGAGGTGAGAATTGTTACTCCAGTTTTCTTTTGATTTGCATTTGCATGGAATATCTTTTTCCATCCCTTCACTTTCAGTCTGTATGTGTCCCTTGGTCTGAAGTGGGTCTCTTGTAGACAACATATATACAAGTCTTGTTTTTGTATCCATTCAGCCAGTCTATGTCTTTTGGTTGGAGCATTTAGTCCATTTACATTTAAGGTAATTATCAATATGTATATTCCTATTCCCATTTTCTTAATTGTTTTGGGATTGTTATTGTAGGTCTTTTCCTTCTCTTGTGTTTCCTGCCTAGAGAAGTTCCTTTAGCATTTGTTGTAAAGCTGGTTTGGTGGTGCTCAGTTCTCTTAGCTTTTGCTTGTCTATAATGCTTTTAATTTCTCCATCAAATCTGAATGAGATCCTTGATGGGTAGAGTCATCTTGGTTGTATTTTTTTCTCCTTCATCACTTTATTTTTTATTTATTTATTTTTTTGTCGTACATGGGCCTCTCACTGTTGTGGCCTCTCCTGTTGCGGAACACAGGCTCCGGACTTGCAGGCTCAGTGGCCATGGCTCACGGGCCTAGCTGCTCCATGGCATGTGGGACCTTCCCGGACTGGGGCACAAACCTGTGTCCCCTGCATCAGCAGGCGGACTCTCAACCATTGTGCCACCCGGGAAGCCCCACCTTCATCACTTTAAATATATCCTGCCACTCCCTTCTGGCTTGCAGATTTTCTTCTGAAAGATCAGCTGGCAACCTTATGGGAATTCCCTTATGTGTTATTTGTTGTTTTTTCCTTGCTGCTTTTAATATTTGTTCTTTGTATGTAATTTTTGATAGTTTGATTAATATGTTTCTTGGCATGATTCTCCTTGGTTTTATCCTGTATGGGATGCTCTTTGCTTCCTGGAGTTGATTGACTATTTCCTTTCCCATATTAGGGAAGTTTTCAACTATAGTCTCTTCAAATATTTTTTCAGTCCCTTTCTTTTTCTCTTCTTCTTCTGGAACCCTTATAAGTTGAATGTTGGTGTGTTTAATGTTTTCCCAGAGGTCTCTGAGACTGTCCTCAATTCTTTTCATTCTTTTTTCTTTATTCTGCTCTTTGGTAGTTCTTTCCACTATTTTATCTTTCACCTCACTTATCCATTCTTCTGCCTCAGTTATTCTGCTATTGATTCCTTCTAGAGAATTTTAAATTTCATTTATTGTGTTGTTCAACATGGTTTGTTTGCTCTTTAGTTCTTTTAAGTCCTTGTTAAATGTGTCTTTTATTTTCTCCATTCTATTTCCAAGATTTTGGATCACCTTTACTATCATTACTCTGAATTCTTTTTCAGGTAGACTGCCTATTTCCTCTTCATTTTTTTGGTCCGGTGGGTTTTAATTTGCTCCTTCATCTGCTGAGTATTTCTCTGTCTTCTCATTTTGCTTAACTTACTGTGTTTGGGGTCTCCTTTTTGCAGGCTGCAGGTTCATAGTTCCCATTGGTTTTGGTGTCTGCCCCCAGTGGGTAAGGTTGGTTCAGTGGATTGTGTAGGCTTCCTGGTGAAGGGGACTGATAACTGTGTTCTCGTGGATGAGGCTGGATCTTGTCTTTCTGGTCGGCAGGACCATGTCCAGTGGTGTGTTTTGGTGTGTCTGTGAACTTAGTATATTTTTAGGCAGCCTCTCTGCTAATGGGTGGGGTTGTGTTCCTGTCTTGCTAGCTGTTTGGTAAGGTGTGTCCAGCACTGGAGCTTGCTGGTCGTTGAGTGGAGCTGGGTGTTAGTACTGAGACAGAGATCTCTTTTAGAGCTCTTGACGATTAATATTATGTGGGGCTGGGAGGTCTCTGGTGCTCCAGTGTCCTGAACTCGGCTCTCAGAGGCTCAGGCTTAACACCTGGTAGGATCACCAACACCTTTTCAGCCACATGGCTCAGAAGAGAAGTGAGGAAAAAAAGAAAGAAAAATAAATAAAATAAAATAAAATAAAAGTTATTCAAATAAAATATAAAAAATTATTAAAATAAAAAATTTTAATATAAGAAAAAAAAGAAGAGAGCAAACAAACCAATAAATAAATCCACCAATGATAACAAGCACTAAAATCTATACTAAGATAAACATAAAGATCAGTAGCTGTTCTGTTGCATACAGCAAACCGCAAGTCTACCATTGCTCCTAAAGTCCACCGTCTCAATTTTGGTAAGATTCATTGTCTATACAGGTATTCCACAGGCGCAGGGTACATCAAGTTGATTGTGGATATTTAATCTGCTGCTCCTGAGACTGCATGGAGAAATTTCCTTTTCTCTTCTTTGTTCGCACAGCTCCTGGGGTTCAGCTTTGCATTTGACCCCGCCTCTTCACGTAGGTTGCCCTCTGGTGTCTCTTCTTTGACCAGACAGGAGGGGGTTAAAGAAGCAGCTGATTAGGGGGCTCTGGCTCACTCAGGCTGGGGAGAGGGAGGGGTACGGAATGTGGGGCGAGCCTGCGGCTGCAGAGGCTGGTGTGACATTGCAACAGCCTGAGGCGTGCTGTGTGTTCTCCTATGGAATTTGTCCTTGGCTCACAGGACCCTGGTAGTGGTGGGCTGCACAGGCTCCTGGAGGGGAGGTGTGGATAGTGACTTGTGCTTGCACACAGGCTTCTTGGTGGCTGCAGCAGCAGCCTTAGCATTTCATGCCCATCTTTGGGGCCCGTGCTGATAGCCATGGCTTGTGCCTGTCTCTGAACCTCATTTAAGCAGTGTTCTGAATCTCCTCTCCTCACGCATCCCAAAACAATGGTTTCTTGACTCTTAGGCAGGTCCAGAGTTTTTCCCAGACTCCCTCCCGGCTAGCTGTGGTGGAGTAGCCCCATTCAGGCTGTGTTCACAAAGCCAACCCCAGTCCTCTCCCTGGGGCCTGACATCCGAAGCCCGAGCCTCAGCTCCCAGCACCCCCCCGCCCTGGCATGTGAGCAGACAAGCCTCTCAGGCTGGTGAGTGCTGGTCAGCACTTATCCTCTGTGTGGGAATCTCTCCGCTTTGCCCTCTACACCCCTGTTGCTGTGCTCTCCTCTGTGGCTCTGAAGCTTCCCTCTGCCCACCCCCCATTTCCACCAGTGAAGGGGCTTCCTAGTGTGTGGAAACTTTTCCTCCTTCACAGCTCCCTCCCAGAGGTGCAGGTCTTGTGCCTATTCTTTTGTCTTTGTTTTTTCTTTTACCCTACCCAGGTACATGGGAACTTTCTTGCCTTTTGGAAAGTCTGACATCTTCTGCCAGCATTCAGTAGGTGTCCTGTAGGAGTTGTTCCACATGTAGATGTATTTTTGATATATTTGTGGGGAGGAAGGTGATCTCCACGTCTTACTCGTCTGCCATCTTGAAGGTCTTCCCCGATAATCTCTGTTTCTAGAGTAGGTTTCTCAAATGGAATTCAGAATTTAGAAATAAAATTCACTAAGCAGTTACCCTAAAAAGTATTTAAAAATATTTCTCCTTTATCTATATAAATACAAGTTCTTTGCAAATGGAATTCAGAGTTTAGAAATAAAATTCACTTAGCAGCTACCCTAAAAAGTATTTAAAAATATTTCTCCTTTATCTATATAAATACAAGTTATTTTCTTTTCAGTTTAGTCTTTATCAAAAACTTCACAGGAAAATGTTTTTATTATTTAAAACATGTCTTTCAATTGGGATTATATTCTATGCAAACATCAGTTCTGAATGACTCGTGGATGATGTGGCTTCATATACTGCATAGAATGTGTTTAATTTATGCAAGTTTATCCACAATTAAAGTGATATATTTTGGGAACATTTGTTACTAGGTGTACTCTTTTTTTAAAAAATAATATTGAGTTTTATTTTATTTCATATTTTATGCAGTCCTCTCTCTATGGATATTTACACTATTCTCAATCTTTTGCTGTTACATATCATGTTACAGTGAAGAACCTGTATCTGTACATACATTGCTTTCCACACATGCAAGTGTATTATTTTTTAATATCTTTATTGGAGTATCATTGCTTTACAATGTTGTGTTAGTTTCTGCTGTTTAACAAAGTGAATCAGTAATACGTATAAATATATCCCCATATCCCCTCCCTCTTACGTCTCCTTCCCACCCTCCCTATCCCACCCCTCTATGTGGACACAAAGCACCAAGCTACTAGGAGTACTATTGATGTTTATAAAAATCAAATTTTATACATTTTACTAAAATCTGGTGCTAGTGAAAATATGTTTTGTCATGTTGCATCAAATTTGTAAGAGCAAAGCAATTTCAGCATTAAAAAAACATCAAATCATAAAGTCAATGTAGTACTCATAATTTCTTGGAAATTAGTGAAAACTTTTCAAATTTACCAAGAGTCAGCAATGAGTCTAGACAAAGGAATTAAGGCTGGAACCTACTTGGCCCAGTGTCCCATGTCACATCAAATGATGGGAAATCACGTCCTGCTCCTGGATTTTGCATATCACCATGTTGTCTCTTGTCTTGGCTGTCTGCTACTTTTACCCAGATTGAGACAACACATTTCTTGTAACTACTATTTAAATACTTAAATGTGAATTTAAATATTTGTTTAAATATTCAATTTTTCGGCTTAATAAAAATCTATTGTTAGAAATGAGAGAAGCATCATTCAAGAAGAGTAGGTCTTACTCTAGTTTATCTTCAATTCTTCCCTTTAATATTCCTACATTTACACCATGAAACTGGTTTTTTGGTTCACAATGTTTAAAAGAAATGAAATTATCCATTGATGTAAGGATGAATCTGGCTCACCCCTTCAGGTCGTCAGCCAGTCAGTACTCAAGACCTTGTCAGTGAGCCAGAGACAAGGTTGCATGCTTCTAGGAGGCTCCAACTCGCTAACATTCATTCATTGAACAAACATTCAGTGAGTGCCTCCTATGTGCCTGCACCGTAGAAATGCTGGGGATACAGAGAGAATAATATGTTCATGAATGTTTGTCTTCAAGCTTATATTCTGCACCAAATATAGCTGAGCAGAGAACCTGCTTCCTGGTCTTCCCACAGTGTCCTAGTACCTCCAGGTCTCTTCTCTAGCCACAAGTCTGACACCAAGGAGCAAGAAATACATTCACTTTATTTCCCCTGAGAGTCCTTGTCTTTTAAAGTATCCCTGATGAGCCAAACAAAACCTGGTCAAATTGCTGATGTCACTGGGAATTTGGCTGATGTAGCATACAGACTCAGTTGTCAGAGACAACCTCCTCCTTCTTGAAAGCATGTCCCTCTTTTGGCAGCTTCCCCAGTGCCATTTCTCTCTTCCAGATCCTAGTCCCTTCATACCCTGCCTCCATTTTCCAGTCCCTCTGTCCTGTCTCATACAGGCATGTCACTCCTTACCTCTACTTCAGTGCGTCTCTGGTCTGTGTGTGGAAATTTAAAAAAGAAGTACCTAACAGTTTCTGCCTTCTAAGAACTTAGTTTTATTGAAGGTTTAATACAGTTGAGATGTGATCATAAAGAAATGTGTCTGAATTAGAAAAATGTTTTCAGCAATGATAACATCATAAAAGTACAAATATATGAATGTAATAGAGATTTTCTTTTCTTCAAAATGACTACATTGGGTTAGACCCATAAGTTCTAATGTTTTTAAAAGTCACTTACATTCTATTTGAGAATGCAATGGATTGTAAAAATGAAGCAGGTTATTGAACTGCTGTATGTTAATACACGAAACAAAGGATGGTATGAAGCAAGACATAATCAGGTGGTAAAGGAATGCCATGGACTATGGTAAAGGTGACATGAGTGTGGATTCCAGTCATGGGGAAAGACTACACAGATGTTTTGAGTCCTAAGTTTGGCCTTGAAGGAAGAATAGGTTCTAGATTGGGAGGGAGGTAAGAAAGAGTGGCAGGAATGTGTTATAACCCGAGTGATGTATCCACTGATGTCCTGGTTTGTTCTGTCCTGCCCCATTTTGGTGAGAGGGTAAGTCATCCCTTTACACAGTCATTCCTATCCAAGACATTCAGGGACTGGACCTACTTTTAGGTGTGGAAAGATTGGTGCCTATAGAACTGGGGCCTCCAGGTTTTCTACAGACAGGGTGTTGGTGGGAGGAATGATGTCCCATTGAGAAGAGCACTGAACATTAAATGGTTGACTGGTGATGATTGGGGAAGGGAATCATTGGTGTAGCGAGTTAACTTCCCATCGGCTATTAAAAAATGATGACAAACACTGTTTTACAGGCAGAGCCAAGATTACAATAAAGTAAGGGAAAGCTGGAGACACCAAAAATGAGGAGGAAATTAAAATCCAGATCAGTAAGCAGCTGTCTTGGGGTAGGGTTGAAGTACTGTAGGTTGCCAGTTTCTGTACTCTTGGGATTAGTGTTTTAATATCCATGTGGGACTAGACAATGAGTCTTTGGTCTAAGCTAGGAGGGAGAGTGAGTTGGACCTGAGACTCCTGCATAAGGACAAGATATTCAAAGGTCCATACCATCAGTAAAAGTATAAATTAAGAAAACAATTAATTGGTACAGAGAGGCAACAAGGGAGCCTTTCTGTCATGGGTGGAAAAAAGTTCTTAAGAAGTGTTATTGACAAGCTTGTGCTTTGTGCTGGTTTGGGGTCTGAATTTATGCTATCTGCTAAGAAATTAAGATAAAATTTGTCCTGAGACAATAATACCCTGGCAAGAGGGAGTGCAAAAGCACTCTGGAGGGGCAAATCTTTCATGTAGTTTGCACAGAATTACCATCAATAAGATCCTACTAAAAATGAACTCACAATCCATACTTAGCTAACAGCATGCTGAATTCAATGTTTCTTGTGGTCTGGGAATTTTGACAGGAGCCCCAAAGGCTGAGAACAACATGTATCAGATCACCTACAAAGAACAAGTGAAATTTGTGAACTTATTTTGACCTACCTTCAGAGTAGGTAAGGATAGGCTTGAATATTGATTAGGAGGAATTTCAGAGTGAGAATTCCTTCAGAGAGAGAGAGAGGGCTCTGTAGATGAACTAGGTGTTCCCTTCCCTCCCATTCTCCCAGTCAAATGTAAGTGGGACAGGGTGGGGTCATATATAACCACTCAGACAGTTTTTTTGTATCCTTGGGATTTAGGAACTTTTTTTTTTTTTCATTTATGTTTGGAAATATATAACAGCAAGAGGCTGGCCATATGCCCTGAGAAAGATTGAGGATAGATGGCCTTCATGGGAAGAAGCTATATTTCCATTGAATGGGGGCAAAAATGAATGTTCTTGTGAGCCAGATGTGGACCCGTTGGACGGGAGACTCTGAGAAAAGGTTTTGCCTAGAGAGATGTGATGATTACAGCAGGAAGATTTTGGATGCAGAACAAAAAAGCCAAGGGTTTGGGGTTCTCCTGAGTGGCCCCTAGAGGAAGATTGCTCATATTGGGAATATGCAGATGCAGATTTTCAGAAGAGGAGAATCTCTGGGGAATGCCCTGGGCATTCCAGGACAGAAAAAGAGCATTCATCCATCTGTAACAACCTGAAGGCACCAATGCCATGTTATTTACTTCCCATCAAACCTTGGACCCCAGGTACACAGAACTGGCTCACCTACAATCCTTGGTCCATGACACATTCATCATTTTCATCATTAGTCTAAGCATGGCCTGCTTGTGTATTTATTTTTAATAAGGTATTAAGGACCCGTGAAACCACCACCCCAAACAAAAGCCAAGATCTTGGTAATAGTCTAAATCTAATGGTGTGGTTCTCCCATCCTATTCCCCTGCCTCCATCAACTCAAAGTAGCCATCATTCTGAATCCTGTGTTCAACATCGCTTGGTTTCATTTTTCTCTAAGATTATTTTTTGAGGTATAATAAACATACATAAAAAAGTGTATAACTCTTAATAATTCAACTCAATAAAATCAAATTTGCTCTTTAAAAACAATACAATAGACAAAATTCTGGCAAAGCTTAAGAAAAAATAAGAGGTAGAAAAATAAACAATAATAGGAATAAAAAGGGAATGAAACTAGAGATCCAGTGGATATTTAAAAAAATAAACATCTGTGAACAGCTTTTTGCCAATAAATTTGAAATATGAAATAGAAAGTTGTCTGGAAAAATGTAATATAATAAAACTGACTTAAGGAGAAAGAGGAAACGTGACGATAAATTATAACTAAAGGAATTGAATAAGTAGTTAAAGATATAACATCCACCTTTCCCAAACAACAAACAAAAATGCATGAGACCCATATTATTGCTAGCAAACATGAAACATAAAATAACATTGTTATACACACCTTTTCTGTGATTCTGTGTTTCCATTTTAGAAGTCACTTTGCTTTGTGGACGAGGTTGAGCCGTGGCCATATGAACTTAGACGTGGTATTTAAAAAATTCTCAATGCTTCAAAAATAATATCACAGAATCTTAAAGAGATGTAAATGAATTTTTGGCATCTTAAGAATTTTCATAAATAAGTAGTTGAGCCACAGTTTTAGTAAAAATCAGTACCTCGGAGAAACATTTTTCTTGGTTTGAAAACAGCAAGTGTTCCAGATAAATGTGTCCTTTGTTAGCTAACTTTACTAATCAATTCATACCACTGGCTTCAGAAGCAAGATATTTACAAACTGTGTAGGAATTACTAGGAATCAATCTTGTGGCCTAATTGTGTCATAGTATCTCCTTTCATGGCAGTTACAGTATTTTCAGAGACACAAGTCAGCCCAATGTAGCTAAACCTACATTTTAATGAGATCTGCTATGACAGTATTCTACAGGGTCTTCTTCAGAATTTAGATTTTGCCTAATTATTCTATTTCATTCTTTGGCATTTTTTCATTAGTTAACTCCACTACTCAAGTAATATCTCCCTAGTTAATTGGTGGTTATGGATGATTAATTTGGTTTATGGGTCATTGCTTTCACAAAGATATTTTTTAACCCCTTGTCTGAGCTAACATGCAGAGAGTTTTGTGTGGGTTTCCTTCTCTGGCTAAGACAGAATTGATACTCTAATTCTTCACTCAGTCAGTTATTCAGGTGTCTATATATTTGTTCATCAATGATTTTTCATTTTCTCTATATCTGGCACTCTTAGGTGCTGGCGACACAAAGATGAACAAGTTTGGGCCTTTTCCTTGAATAACTCACAGTGTAGAGGGAGATGAAAATGTGCTCATAGATTTATTACAATGGAACAGGATAAATGCTATCATACAGGTAGGAAAAGAGGGCCAGGGCTCTGCAGAGGAAGGAGAAACTAATTCCGCTTCACTGGGGAGGTGACTTTTAAGCTATGTTTTGAAGGACTATAAAGAAGGAGGATTAAGTAGCAGAATTAACAGAGGCAAATATATGAATTCCTGAAAGTATCTAGGAATTTCTTAGAAGTTCAGTATGGTAGGAGTATAAAGCACAAGGGAGAGTTTTGGAAGATAACATTAGAAAGATGTTATATATAAAATAGATAACCAGCAAGCACTTATTGTATAGTATATGGAACTATACTCAATATTTTGTAATAACCTAAAAGGGAAAAGAATCTGAAAAAAGATAGATATTTATGTATGTATACCTGAAGCACTTTGCTATATACCTGAAACTAACACAGCATTGTAAATCAACTATACTAAATAAAAACTATAACAAAAAAAGAAAGATGTTTTGGGGACCATCTTAGGTATCTATTGGTGTGTAAAAAATTACCTCAAATCTTAGTAGCTTAAAAACAATAAATTAGTTCACAGTTTCTGTGGGTCAAGAATTGGGGAGCAGCTTAGCTTTGTGGTTCTGGCTCCGGGTCTCTCATTAAGTTGCAGTCAAGATGTCAGCTTTGACTGTGCTCATCTGAAAGTGTGAAAGGGGCTGAAGGATCTGCTTGTAAGGTGCTCACTCACATCCTGGCAAGACTGTGATGGGTTTTGGTAGAAGTCTTCAGTTTTTCATCTCATGGACCATTCCAGAGGGTGATTAAGTGTCCTCATGACATGTCAGCTGCTTCCCCCAGAGCAAGTGATCGAAGAGAGTATAATGTAGAATCCAGAATGTCTTCTGTGACCTGGCGTTCAAAGTCACACGTTATCATTTTTACAACGTCCTCATGGTTATACAGGTCAATAGGTTTCTCCTATTTATAAGGCTTTTGTAGTTTTTTCCCTACTCTTTACTATAATGTAAGCAGCTTTTCATATAATTAAAAAATCAACAGATATTTTTAACAGAGTAATTAAGGAAGATAATTGAGATCTTGAGATACTTGTGGCAGAGACCAATGAGGAGTCTATGAGAGATAATGAGATATTAGACAAACAGTGGTAGTAGAGTTAGAGAAAAAACAGTTGGGAGGAATTTCTGAGCTGGAATCCACAAAATTAGGTGGCCGATTAGATGTTTGGAGTACAGAAGGGAGATATTAATTACAACATTAAAATTTCTGGAGCACCAAAAGCAATATAATTGGTGGCATGGGTGCCTGAGGTGTAGTTAAAGATCTGTTCTTGGAACTTATTGGCAGAGGAAGCTGTGGGCATGTGGCACTCTGCAACTGTCCAGTGGAGAGGAAGAAATTGAAGATCCAAGAGAAAGAGATGATAAGTGACAGAGCATGGCCTTAGAGGAGGCATGAGGGATTCAGGCAGATGGTAAAGGGCTAGCTTTGGAGAGGATAACCTCCCAGTGTTATTGGATATCTATCATATGCTAGGCACTGAGCATACTTATTTAATTCTTACAACAACACAGTGGGAAGGTTCTTCCTTCCTTCCCTCCTTCCTTCCTTCCTTCCTTCCTTCCTTTCTCTCTTTCTCTCCTTCTCTCTCTTCCTCTTTCTTTCTTTCTTTCTCTCTCCCTTTCTTTCTTTCTTTCTTTCTTTCTTTCTTTCTTTCTTTCCTTCCTTCCTTCCTTCCTTCTTTCTTTCTTTCTTTCTTTCTTTCTTTCTTTCTTCTTTCTTTTCCTTTCTTTCTCATTTTATTTATTTATTAGCCTCTGGTAATTGGTGTGGAGGTTAGGTTAGAATGGTTACATAACCTTTTTAGGGTCATCCAGCTAGTAAGTAATAAATCTAGGATTAAGATTCAGTTCTTCTTGGATAATGCAACGAAGAGTTTGACTTCACTTTTGATGTTTGCTCACAGCTTTTAAGCTCCACTACTCCCCATTCCCATTCTGCCCACATCTGGGCAAGAAAGTCTGAGTGCTCCCTTCTTTGGTGCTGTGGGAAGTCCAAGCACCAGCTCATGAAGGGGGGCCTTCACATCTAACTCAAGCCCTAATCACAGTAACAGTGAAGCCAGCCCCCTCTCCCTACTCTCTCAAGACATTTTTGGACCTTCTGGGAAGCTTGCTTTACTATGCCCAGAAACTGAGTAATAAATATTTTCATACCATTTTGATGCATATGTGGCAGCTTTAGTCTTAACATTTGAACCAAATTTTAGGTAGGGGACTATCCCCCTCTGTGGGGTAACCATAATTGGTGCAATGAACAGGACATCTAGGAGGTGACCACCACTATCACCAGTGGTCTTTCTTCTCTTCCTATTTAGTCTAATGTTTCTTCCTCTGGGACAGGAGTTAAGTAAGGTAAGTTGGACACAAGTGTAAGGAAGTAGTAAAGCAACAGCAGCAACCAGGTTGTGGGAAGGAAGGAGGAGAGTGGCGATTTAGAAGGCTTCAGTGAGGTGGTAAGGCTTGCACATTTGCTAGGTGAAGAGGAGGCACAAAAAATTGGCTCAGAAGAAATGAGAGAACTGCTGGGCAGCACTGTGGGTCACCCACACATTGTGGTGGCTTTAATTTGCATGGATGTGTAATTTTTCTCTAGCAGGAAACTGCAGCTTGGGAGAAGAATCTGCGTAGTATTTAAAGATATTTAAAGACACCCTGAAATCCATTTAGGGGATCAGGAACTGCAAGTTAATAACCCCTCTGACTGAGAGGTCTCCATGGAGATGAAGAACAGGCTTTGTTAGAAGAGGATGATGGGGGAAAAGAGGTGATTATACTTAAAGAATAGGGTTGTACATTTTGTAGGCAGAGCAGCCATCTCCAGGAATGGCCATGGGAGCAGCTGGCTGAAGTGAAGAGGTTGGGAGGGTAATTGGAGGGGAAGAACTCAGGTGCCCAGTACACAAATGTTGAAGATACCCAAGCTCCTTTCCCCCAAGTTCTTTCCCTTTGTAGAAATTGTATGTATATAAAAGCTGAACAGGAAGTGTGATGATGGATGAAAATAACTATTTTTACCTAAGCCAGAAAGCTATTACCAGTAGAATTACTGTTGGCAAGAAAAATGGACTGTTCTCTAGGGTTGTCACTGACATGGTTAATACATGCTGTTGGGCATATTCTGAGACAGCACATACAGTTCCACTGGAATAAAGGGAACCGAGGTCTATCTATCAGGTTAAAGGCTAGTTGACAGTAGATTTTTCAGTCTTAAATCTTTCAATCTTAAGTAACACATGAGTGAAAAACATATAATAATATAACTACAACATGGAAGCTACCACATTTGATAGAATGAGAAATGTAACAATTGACCTTTCATTTGAAGAAACATTTTCTTGGTGTTTGTGACATCAGATCTGTTTTTATTATGATGTTCCAAACATACTGTACTTCATCAGGGAGGGAGTCAATTATCATATGATTGTTGGATTCCAAACTGGCTGTGATCTTCAACTAATGAAGGTTAAAAGTGAAACTATACCTTAAAAACCTAACCCAACCAAACCAAAACACTATATAAAAACAAATGAAATAGATGTGGCACAAATATACAATGGAATATTACTCAGCCATAAAAAGGAATGAAACTGAGTTATTTGTAGTGAGGTGGATGGACCTAGAGACTGTCATACAGAATGAAGTAAGTCAGAAAGAGGAAAAACAAATACCATATGTTAGCACATATATATGGAATCTAAAAAAAAAAAAGAAAATGGTCAGAAGAACCTAGGGGCAAGATGGGAATAAAGATGCAGACCTACTAGAGAATGGACTTGAGGATATGGGGAGGGGGAAAGGTAAGCTGGGACAAAGTGAGAGAGTGGTATGGACATATATACACTACCAAACGTAAAATAGATAGCTAGTGGGAAGCAGCTGCATAGCAGAGGGAGATCAGCTCGGTGGTTTGTGACCACCTAGAGGGGTGGGATAGGGAGGGTGGGAGTGAGGGAGATGCAAGAGGGAAGAGATATGGGGGTATATATATATATATATATATATATATATATATATATATATATATATATATAACTGATTCATTTTGTTATAAAGCAGAAACTGACCCACCATTGTGAAGCAATTATACTCTAATAAAGATGTTAAAAAAAACAAATGAAATGAAATTGACAATAGTGCTTGGTGATACCATGGAATGTTTGTCAGTATGAATTTGGGAAGGGTCCCAGCTCTATCAATTAACTTTCTTTTGTTCATCCAACAGTTGTATATCCAACTACTAGTGAGTTAAATTTTCTGTTGTTGTTTTTTAAAAAATTTTACTCAGTACTAAAATATTGAGTTTTCCTTTTGCTGGGTGAATGAGATTCACAGAGCTGCAGTCTATTTATATTTACTAAAAAGAATTAACCTAAGATCAGAGGGAAAACATAGGCCTTCTCTACTCCTCAGGGGCTGAATGCAGATCCCCTTGCTCTGTAGGAAGAGAAGGATAGACAGCCTCCTGAGGAAGGCTTGAGGCAACTTCAAGGGTTGAAACAGCTGGAGCTGTTTGTCCATCAAAGGAAAGTGTAACCAAAACATGAGAGGAGGTATTTTTCAAGATGAGGATGACTCTGGCTGAGAATGACCACTCATCTTCAGTTTAAACTTCTCTGGATTCCTGTTGAGGGGCAGACTTTTGAATAATAAAATAAGTGATTGAAACCATCTGTCTTAAAAACACTTTGCTTGCCTGAAGAGACTACATTATGCTCAATTAAGAAGGTCGAAACTGTATCTGAAGCCAGATTTGTGGCTAGTTACAAATCTCTCTGAAAGTTTTAGGGTTTCCCCAAGATACCCTAGTTTGGGAGGCGTTGCCTAAAATGAGCACACTATAAAATATTAGGAATAGCAATAATTTATTGACTGCATACTATGTGCCAGGTTCCACACAAAGTGTTTTGTGGTGGTCTCTCTTTTTTCATCGCCCAATTCTTTATCTCTCAAACTAAAATTCCCGCCACCAATTACACTTCCTTCTACCTCTCTCTTTTTTGTCCACACACACTTTCCTTTTGATCTAATCCTCAGCTTCTTGAGTTCAGAGACTATGTATAGGGTGCTGTCCTTGGGATACTAAGGTAGGTAATACAGACATCCTTTGTCACCTCACAGAACTTACAGACTGACCTACAGTGTTCGGCTCCTTGTATGGCTCAATTTTGCTGAATGGAAGAATATATATTTATACAGGTGACACACATGTGACCGGATAGCAGCAAGCTGATGGTGAGTTAATGAAACAGTTATATTTCTAGTATATCTGAATCATAGTCTTTACAGAAAAATCACTTGCTTCTCATTTCACCATCCATAAGGGGTATCTAACAGGTTTATGAGAACTGATCAGAGGTCTTCTGCATTCGTGGTGTATCACTGTTACTCTATGATGACTTACTTTCTAGTCCCACGATTAACTCTGGTCGTCTTCTGTGACTTCAGTTCTCAGTGATTTGGGTGGTGTTCCGGAGGTTTTCTCTTCCAATCATTGCCACCAAGATGTGGAGACTAAGTCTCCTGATTTTTGATGTTAGGGGCATTTTTACTGGTGCCACACACATCAGTTCCTTGTTAGTTCCTAGGTTGTCGAGTGTGCTTTGATTTGACTTGTTCTTGGTGTATTCCAAGTCCACTTCTCACTTTCATACATGTAACTCTATTTCATGTTAAAAATGCACACTTTTCTTGCCGTGGCACTCCAAGTTTTCTACTCTCAGAGTGAGTTTCTTGCCCATCTGGTATGGCACCCAGAATTTTTATTTTTTAAGAGGTAGCCATTATTCTTCATTATTTAGGATTTTGGATTCTGGGGACCAGATGTCAACACCAAAGCATTCAGTCATTGACTCTACCCTGAGCTCACTGGACTCCTGGGCAGAGACCTGCCTGGCACCACAGTGGACGTGCACTCGTCACTGTAACATTCTCTGCACATATATACCTATACATGTTCTAAATTCTCCGGTTATCAAATGTCTTCAGTGACAAACTAATGTTGAAACTAAATCAAACAGTTGTTTGAGAATCTGAACTTTTGTCCTGCCCACTACGTTGAGGAGGATCACTAAGTTATGAGTAACTACACTAAGGTTTCTAATTTCCTCACCTAATTTCCAAATCCAATGGACATTTTTTTTCAATCCTTGTTCTACTTAACCCAATCCTTGTTTTACTTTGTGACATTTCACCCTTCTGACCACTTCCTTACTGAACTTGGTCCTCTCTTGGCTTTTGGGACACTGCTTTCTCCTGGCTGTTTTCTTATTTTTTTTTTCAATTTTTATTGAAATATATTTGATTTACAATGTTGTGTTAGTTTTGGGTGCACAACAAAGTGATTCAATTATATACATATGTATTCTTTTTAAGATTCTTTTCCATTATAGGTTATTACAAGATATTGAGTACAGTTTCCTGTGCTATACAGTAGGTCCTTGTTGGTTATCTGTTTTATATATAGTAGTGTGTACCTATTAATCACAAATTCCTAATTTATCCCTCCCCCCTTTCCCTTTGGTAACCATAAGTTTGTTTTCTATGTCTGTGAGTCTTCTGTTTTGTACGTAATTCCATTTGTATCATTTTTTAGATTCCACATGTAAGTGATACCACATGATGTTTTTCTTTCTCTAACTAGAGAAAGAGGCAACCTGGAACTCAATACCTCATACTGTTTCAATAGCAACAGCTGTGGAGAAGTTGGGACAATCTGGGATCTGGCTTCTGGTCTTGTCTGTAACCACATCTTGTGTAATGATGACACTTGGAGAAGTACTCACCTATCTTAACCCCTGTGGGGAGCAGTTGTTTTAGCTGGGATTGTTTGGTGCTGAATGCTTGTAGCCTCCTAAAATGTATATGTTGAAATTCTAATCCCCAATGCAATGGTATTATGGGGTGGGGTTATGATTAGGGTTACTGATTAGGTTATGAGGGTGGAGCCCTCATAAATGGGATTAGTGACCTCATAAAAGCAACCTGAGATAGGTCCCTCACCTTTTCTTCCATGTGAGGACACAGTAAGAAGACAGCCATCTATGAACAAGGAAGCAGGCCCTCACCGGACACTGAATTTGCCAACACCTTGATCTTCGGACTTCCCAGTTTTCAGAACTGTGAGAAATAAATGTTCATGGTTTAAGCCACCCAGTCTATGATATTCTTGTTATAGCAGCCCAAACAAAGACAGGTGCCAAGAAGCAGAATGTCACTTGGGCAAGCTGAAGCACATGTAGACATCAAAAAGATACATGAGTATCTTGCTGAGCCAAGAGTAAGAAGTGCAGCCACCTTTCTCTTTCCTCTCCCTCTCACAGGCTGTGATCTCATGTCTCTGCTCCCACCTCTGCCTGCATCATTGTTCTCTGTTTTTGCAAAATGGTTCTTTTTTCTTTGCACATACTTGACCTGACTCTAGCTTTATATCACTTTATGTGCATGTCATAGTCTGACCTGACTTTGAATTGCATTTCAGGATCCTGGAAGAGAATCTGGTGCTTGGGTTAGGTGTCCAGCCTTGGGTCAACTAGCTGTAGCTAAGTATGTGGGCGTGCCTGTCCGGCTGCCCACTCAGAAGGATTGTTGGTGCAGATTCTCTGAGAAATGGGACATAGACAGAGAAGGGGTTGGGAGGGATTAACTAACAGAGAAAATGATTTCAGCATCAATATACAGCAGAGATAATTTTTCCTGGCATACGCTAATTGAATGCTCCAAAGTCTTAAAAGTAAGTTTGTGTAAATGAGGTCATTAGTACCTGAGTATTGAGGCACAGAAAGGTTAAAACAATTGACTGAAGTCACAGCCCCATGTGGTAGAGGCAGGATTAGAACCCAGGGCTCTGCTCCTGAGCCTGTTCTCTTAAGTGACTTGGACCAGGTTGCAGGCAACTAGAAACCAGGAGAAAGAGTTTGGACCAGAGAAAGAAACTTGAAGCAGGGAAGACCTGTGGCTGCTCACGTATTACTTGCTATACACAAAAGTACATACACACGCAGATGTACGCACTCTTGTACCCACACATGCTCTGAATCTGAGCCCTTGCTGATGTTAAGGCTCTTCCCTCAAGTATTTCTGGGCATCTCCAAGAGGTGTCTTACCTGTGCCCAGGGGTCCGATTACAAGTTACTCTTATTTTGAACTCTGCCATACCAATCAGTGTCACTGTGGCTCCACCTGGTTTTGCTTATTTTGCATGGGCCTCTGTCCCCATTTAGGCCAAGATACCTGCTGCTGCTTCTTCCTGTATACTAATGCCATCGACCCCCTCCACATAGTATGGGGCAGGAAAACCCTTCCCCTTCTGTGCTGCATTTAATTGGGGCAGGATTGTCTCTGGTGGATATCTTAGCCCCGCACTGTTGCAGCGTTTGGTGTAAGAGCTCTTTACATTCTCACATAAGGCTCCTTTCTCCCCAGGGTCACACATGCTGCCAGGACAGCTGGGTTCAGAAGGATTCAAGAAGCAGAAGAAGACAAATATCATATGATATTATTTACACGAGGAATCAAAAAATGATATAAATGTACTTATTTACAAAACAGAAACAGATTCATGGACTTAGAAAACAAATTTATGGTTACCAAAGGGGAAAGGGATGGGGGAGGGATAAATTAGGAGTTTGAAATTAGCAGATACAAACTACTATATATAGGATAGATAAACAACAAGTTCCTACCGTATAGCACAGGGGACTATATTTAATGTCTTGTAATAACCTATAAGGGAAAAGAATATGAAATGTTATATATATATATATATGAATAACTTTGCTGTACATCTGAAACTAACACAGCTTTGTTTTAGTGGTCTCCATTGCATCTTCACTTCTGTTCCATCATGAAGAGCTGAGATGTCTGAACCCCAGGACTGAACACTTTCAAGGTTTTATTACAACGAGGTTCCTTTTTTCTACATAAATGAGTGATTGCAAATGAATATTTGGGGGTATGTATGTGTGTGCTGTTTATTACTAACTCCACAAGATGGACTTGTACATGTCGTTTGAGACTCCAGATACATGTAACTTGCCAGATTTTGTCTCAGGGATGAGTGTGGCTTCCAGCTTCCTTATAGGCTGTGTGCAAATCTTTCACACACCCCACAGTATTTTCTTGGTGGTTGTTAGTGTATCAACATCCTTTAGGCATGAAGTTCTTCTTTTAAAAATTTATTTATTTATTTATGGTTGTGTTGGGTTTTCTTTGCTGCATGTGGGCTTTCTCTAGTTGTGGTGAGCGGGGGCTAGTCTTTGTTGTGGTGCATGGGCTTCTCATTGTGGTGGCTTCTCTTGTTGTGGAGCACAGGCTCTAGATGCGTGGACTTCAGTAGTTGTGGCACATGGGCTCAGTAGTTATGGCTCACGGGGTCTAGTGCACAGGCTCAGTAGTTGTGACTCACAGGCTTAGTTGCTCCGTGGGATAGGGGATCTTCCTGGACAGGGCTTGAACCTGTGTCCCCTGCATTAGCAGGTGGATTCTTAACCACTGCGCCACTAGGGAAGCCCAGGCATGGAGTTCTTTACCTGAATTTGTAGACCCCAAGGGGATCCATAAGTAAGTACCAGGAGTCTGTGATTGTTGTTCTCTAGACACTCATGCACTTAGAGTATATTTAATTGTAATATTGCTCACTAAATAAAGTTTTGGTCAGAGGTTCAGGATGTTCCTAAGTTTTTGAACACAAACTTTCACTGTTATTTATCATTCTTTCATTATAGAGATGGCTGTTGTTAATAAATACAAGGTACTACCTATTTACTTTTAACTCCTTATTCTATCTTAAAGATACAAATGGGACTGCCTTTAGTGGTTATCAGGATTTCTTTCCTTCTTCTAATAGGCAAAGTGATGCAGTAGACTAAGAAATCTTACACCTGGCTAACTAATGGTGTAATCATGGATCATTTAATTAGTCTGAGCCCCATTTTCCTTCATTACACAATGAAATTGGACTAGATTATCTTTAAATTTTTGAAGTTATCTAATATCAGATAACTTCAGACACTTTTTATTTTGTGGGGGGAATAAATAGTACATAAATCATATCAGGGACATTTTAAAAAGATAAATTAATTCTAATACAGTCTTCAGTGTAGTTGTGAATCCATCGTTTATTTTCTAGAGGCTTCTTCAATATAGTGTAATCTATTCAACGAATTTGGCCTAACTATATGTTAATAGCATCTTTTAAAAATGCACTGGATGGGGGACCTACAAAATGGTGGAGGAGTAAGACATGGAGATCACCTTCCTCCCCACAAATACATCAAAAACACATCCACATGTGGAACAACTCTCACAGAACACCTGCTGAACACTGGCAGAAGACCTCCGACTTCCTCAAAGGCAGAAAATCCCCACGTACCTGAGTAGGGCAAACTAATAATAATAAAAAAACAAAGACAAAAGAATAGGGACAGGACCTGCACCTCTGGGAGGGAGCTCTGAAGAAGGAAAAGTTTCCATACCCTAAGAAGCCTCTTCACTGGCGGAGACAGGGGTTGGGTGGGGGGGAAGCTTCAGAGCCATGGAGGAGAGTGTAGCAACATGGGTGCAGAGGGCAAAGAGGAGAGATACCCACAGAGAGGATTGGTGTCGACCAGCACTCAGCAGCCCAAGAGGCTTGTCTGCTCACTCGCTGGGGCAGGTGGGGGTTGGGAGCTGAGGCTTGGGCTTCGGTGGTCAGATCCCAGGGAGAGGACTGGGGTTGGCTGTGTGAACACAGCCTGAAGGGGCTAGTGCACCACAGCTAGCCGGGAGGGAGTCTGGGAAAAAGTCTGGACCTGCCCAAGAAGCAAGAGACCATTGTTTCAGGGTGTGTGAGGAGAGGGTATTCCTTCCCTGTCTGCCCACGGAAGGCACCACCTAAACAAGCTCCAGAGATGGGTACGGGCCACAGCTATCAACTTGGACCCCAGAGACAGGCATGAAATGCTAACGCTACTCCTGCAGCCACCAAGAATCCTGTGTGCAAGTGCAGGTCAATATCCACACACACCCCGGGGGCCTGTGCAACCTGCCACTGCTAGGGTCTGGTGATCTAGGTACAACTTCCCTAGGAGAACACAGTGTTCCTCAGGCTGTTGTAACGTCATGCCAGCCTCTGCCGCCACAGGCTCACCCCACATTCCAATTATGACTACCGTACAGTTCCCTCCCCCTGGCCTGAGTGAGCCAGTGCCCGCTAATCAGCCACTGCTTTAACCCCATCCTGTCTGGGCAGGAACAGATGCCTGAGGGCAACCTACACACAGAGGTGGGGCCAAATCCAAAGCTGAACCCCAGGAGCTGTGTGAACAAAGAACAGAAAGGGAAATTTCTCTGTGCTGCCTCAGGAGCAGCAGATTAAATCCCCACAATTAACTTGACATACCTTGCATCTGTGTAGTACCTGTATAGACAACGAATCATCCCCAAATTGAGGTGGTAGACTTGGGGTTTGCTGTCTGTGACTGATTTGTTTCTGACTTTTATGTTTGTCTTAGTATAGTTTTCAGCACTTGTTATCATTGGTGGATTTGTTCATTGGTTTGGTTTCTTTCTTTCTTTTTTATTATTAATCTTTTAAATTTTTTTATTTTAATAATTTTTTTTAATTTATTATTTTTATTTTTTATTTTTTTCTTCTTTTTTTCTCCCTTTTCTTCTAAGCCACGAGGATGACAGGGTCTTGGTGCTCTGGCCTAGTGTCAGGCCTGAGTCTCTGAGGTGGGAGTGCTGAGTTCAGGACACTGGACCACCAGAGACCTCTCGGCACCATGTAATATTAATCAGTGCGAGCTCTCCCAGAGATGTCCATCTCAACAATAAGACCCAGCTCCACTCAACGACCAGCAAGCTCCAGCATTGGACACCCTATGCCAAACAACTAGCAAGACAGGAACACAGCCCCACCCATTATCAGAGAGGCTGCCTAAAATCATACTAAGTTCACAGACACCCCAAAACACACCACCAGATGTGGCACTGTGCACCAGAAAGAAAAGATCCAGGCCCATCTACCAGAACACAGGCACCAGTACCCTCCACCAGGAAGCCTACACAAGCCACCGAACAAACCTCACTCACTGGGGGTAGACACCAAAGACAATAGGAACGACAAACCTGAGGACTGCAAAAAGAAGACTCCAAACACAGTAAGTGAAACAAAATGAGAACACAGAGAAATATGCAACAGATGAAGGGGCAAGGTAAAAGCCCACCAGACCAAACAAATGAAGAGGAAATAGGCAGTCTACTTGAAAAAGAATTCAGACTAATGATAGTAAAGATGATCCAAAATCTTGGAAATAGAATAAAAAAATAAAAGAAATGTTTAACAAGGACCTAGAAGAACTAAAGAGCAAATAAACAATGTTGAACAACACAACAAATTAAATTAAAGATTATCTAGCAGGAATCTATAGCAGAATAACTGAGGCAGATGAACGGATAAGTGACCTGGGAGACAAAATAGTGGAAATAACTATCACAGAGCAGAATAAAGAAAAAAGAATGAAAAGAATTGAGGACATTCTCAGAGACCCCTGGGACAACATTAAATATAATAACATTCAAATTATAGGGGTCCCAGAAGAAGTAGAGAAAAAGAAAGGGACTGAGAAAATATTTGAAGAGATTATAGTTGAAAAGTTACCTAATATGGGAAAGGAAATAGTCAGTCAAGTCCAGGAAGGACAGAGTCCCATACAGGATAAATCCAAGGAGGAACATGACAAGATGCATTTTAATCAAACTATCAAAAGTTAAATACAAAGAACAAATATTAAAAGTAGCAAGGGAAGAGCAACAAATAATATACAATGGAATCCCCATAAGTTTAACAGCTGATCTTTCAGAAGAAACTCTGCAAGCCAGAAGGGAGTGGTAGGACATATTTAAAGTGATGAAAGGGAAAACAACTAAAACCAAGATTACTCTATCCAGCTAGGATCTCATTCAGATTCGACTGAGAAATTAAAACCTTTACAACAAGCAAAAGCTAGGAGAATTCAGAACCACCAAACCAGCTTTACAAAAAATGCTAAAGGAACTTCTCTAGGCAGAAAAAAATAAGAGAAGGAAAAGACCTACAAAAACAAACACCAAACAATCAAGAAAATGGTAATAGGAACATACATAGTGATAATTACCTTAAATGTAAATGGATTAAATGCTCCAACCAAAAGACATAGACTGGCTGAATGGATACAAAAACAAGACCGATATATATGCTGTCTATAAGAGACACACTTCAGACCTAGGAACACATACAGACTGAAAGTGAGAGAACGGAAAAGGATATTCCATGCAAATGCAAATAAAAAAGAAAGCTGGAGTAGCAATTCTCACATCAGATAAAATAGATTTTAAAATAAAGACTATTACAAGAGACAAAGAAGGACACTACATAATTATCAAGGGATCAATGCAGAAGAAGACATAAAAATTGTAAATATTTATGTACCCAACATAGGAGCACATCAATACATAAGGCAAATGCTAACAGCCATAAAAGGGGAAACTGACAGTAACACAATAATAGTAAGGGACTTTAATACCCCACTTTCACCAATGGACAGATCATCCAAAATGAAAATTAATAAGGAAACACAACTTTAAATGACACATTAAACAAGATAGACTTAATTGATATTTATAGGACATTCCATCCAAAAACAACAGAATACACTTTCTTCTCTAGTGCTCATGGAACATTCTCCAGGAGAAAGCGTCTTTTGGGTCACAAATCAAGCCTTGGTAAACTAAAGAAAATTGAAATCGTATCAAATATATTTGGCAACCACAATGCTATGAGACTAGATATCAATTACAGGAAAAAAACTATAAAAAATTAAGACACATGGAGGGTAAACAATAAACCACTAAATAACCAAGAGGTCACTAAAGAAATCAAAGAGGAAATCAAAAAATACTTAGAAACAAATGACAATGAAAACATGACAACCCAGAATCTATGGGATGCAGCAAAAGCAATTTTAAGAGGGAAGTTTATAGCAATACAATCCTACCTCAAGAAACAAGAAACATCTCAAATAAACAACTAATCTTACACCTAAAGCAATTAGAGAAAGAAGAACAAAAACCCCCCAAAGTTAGCAGAGGAAAGAAATCATAAAAATCAGATCAGAAACAAATGAAAAAGAAATGAAGGACACAATGCAAAGATCAATAAAGCTAAAAGCTGGTTCTTTGAGAAGATAAACAAAATTGATAAATCTTTAGCCAGATTCACCAAGGGAAAAAAAGGGAGAAGACTCAAATCAACAAAATTAGAAATGAAAAAGGAGAAGTAACAACTGACACTTCAGAAATACAAAGGATCATGAGAGATTATTATAGCAACTATATGCCAATAAAATAGGTAATCTGGAAGAAATGGACAAATTCTTAGAAAGGCATAACCTTCCGAGACTGAACTAGGAAGAAATAGAAAATATAAACAGACCAATCACAAGCACTGAAATTGAAACTATGATTAAAAATCTTCTAACAAAGAGAAGCCAAGGACCAGAGGGCTTCACAGGCAAATTCTATCAAACATTTAGAGAGCAGCTAACACCTATCCTTCTCAAACTCTTCCAAAATATATCAGAGGGAGGAACACTCCCAAACTCATTTTACCAGGCCACCATCCCCCTGATACCAAAACCAGACAAAGCTGTCACAAGAAAAGAAAACTACAGGCCAATATCACTGAAGAACATAGATGAGAAATCCTCACCAAAAAACTAGCAAACAGAATCCAACAGCATATTAAAGGATCATACACCATGATCAAGTGAGTTTATCCCAGGAATGCAAGGATTCTTCAATTTATGCAAATCAATCAATGTGATACATCATATTAACAAATTGAAGGATAAAAACCATATGATCATCTCAACAGATGCACAAAAAGCTTTTGACAAAATTCAACACCCATTTATGATAAAAACTTCCAGAAAGTGGGCATAGAGGGAATTTATCTCAACATAATAAAGGCCATATATGACAAACACACAGCCAACATCATTCTCAGTGGTGAAAAACTGAAACCATTTCAACTAAGATCAGGAATAAGACAAGTTTACCCACCCTCAGCACTATTCTTCCACATAGTTTTGGAAGTTTCAGCCACAGCAATCAGAGAAGAAAAAGAAATAAAAGGAGTCCAAATAGGAAAGGAAGAAGTAAAAATGTCACTGTTTGCAGATGACATGATACTATACATAGAGAATCCTAAAGTTGCTACCAGAAAACTACTACAACTAATCAATGAATTTGATAAAGTATCAGGATACAAAATTAATACACAGAAATCTCTTGCATTCCTATACGCTAATGATGAAGAATCTGAAAGTGAAATTAAGGAAAAACTCCCATTTACCATTGCAACAAAAAGAATAAAATACCTAGGAGTAAACTTACCTAAGGAGACAAAAGACCTGTGTGCAGAAAACTACAAGACACTGATGAAAGAAATTAAAGATGATACAAACAGATGGAGAGATATACCATGTTCTTGGATTGGAAGAATCAACATTGTGAAAATGACTCTATTACCCAAAGGAATCTACAGATTCAGTGCAATTCCTGACACACTACCAATGGCATTTTTCACAGAACTAGAAACAAAAATTTCACAATTTGTGTGGAAACACAGAGACCCTGAATAGCCAAAGCAATCTTGAGAAAGAAAAATGGAGCTGGAGGAATCAGTCTCCCTGACTTCAGACTATACTAAAAAGCTCCAGTAATGAAGACCATATGGTCCTGGCAGAAAAACAGAAATATAGATAAATGGAACAGGATAGAAAGCTGCGAGATAAACCCACACTCATATGGTCACCTTATCTTTGATAAAGGAGGCAGAATATACAATGGAGAAAAGACAACCTCTTCAATAAATGGTGCTGGGAAAACTGGACAGCTACATGAATGAAATTAGAACACTTCCTAACACCATACACAAAAATAAACTCAAAATGGATTAAAGACCTAAATGTAAGGCCGGACACTATCAAACTCATAGAGGAAAACATAGACAGAACACTCTATTACATAAATCACAGCAGGATCCTTTTTACACACCTCCAAGAGAAATAAATAAAAACAAAAATAAACAAATGGGACCTAATGAAACTTCAAAGCTTTTGCACAGCAACAGAAGCCATAAACAAGACCAAAAGACAACCCTCAGAATGAGAGAAAATATTTGCAAATGAAGCAACTGGCAAAGGATTAATCTCAAAAATATACAAGCAGTTCATGCAGCTCAATATCAAAAAAACAAACAACCCAATCAAAAACGGACAGAAGACCTAAATAGACATTTCTCCAAAGAAGATATACAGATTGCCAACAAACACATGAAGGGATGCTCAACATCACTAATCCTTAGGGAAAGGCAAATCAAAACTACAATGAGGTATCACCTCACACTGGTCAGAATGGCCATCATCAAAAAATCTACAACAATAAATGCTGGAGAGAGTGTGAAGAAAATGGAACCCTCTTGCACTGTTGGTAGGAATGTAAGTTGATACAGCCATTGTGGAGAACAGTATGGAGGCTCCTTAAAAAACTAAATATAGAACTACCATATGACCCAGCAATCCCACTACTGGGCATATATCCTGAGAAAACCATAATTCAAAAAGGGTCACGTACCACAATGTTCATTGTAGCACTATTTACAATAGCCAGGACATGGAAGCAACCTAAGTGTCCATTGACAGATGAATGGAAAAATAAGATGTGGCACATATATACAATGGAATATTACTCAGCCATAAAAAGAAATGAAATTGAGTTATTTGTGGTGAGGTGGATGGACCTAGAGTGTGTCATACAGAGTGAAGTAAGTCAGAAATAGAAAAACAAATACCGTATGCTAACACATATATATGGAATCTAAAAAAAAAAAGTAGTTCTGATGAACCTAGGGGCAGGACAGGAATATAGATGCAGATGTAGAGAATGGATTTGAGGACATGGGGAGAGGAAGGGTAAGCTGGGACGAAGTGAGAGAATAGCACTGACATATATGCACTCTCAAATGTAAAATTGATACCTAGTGGGAAGCAGCTGCATCGCAGAGGGAGATCAGCTTGGTGCTTTGTGACCACCTAGAGCAGTGGCATTGGGAGGGTGGAAGGGAGATGCAAGAGGGAGAGGTATGGGTATATATGTGTACATATAGCTGATTCACTTTGTTATACAGTGGAAAGTAAAAACATTGTAAAGCAATTATACTCCAATAAAGATTATAAACAAAATAAAATAATATAAATGCATTGTATACTAGTGGCTTCTTACCATATGTATTTTCTACTAATAGAAACAGAAAATTTTAACTCTTCCTCTTTGTTCTTTTAGTTGTCTGTATAATTGGCTAAGTTACAGATCATAAGAAAGATCTTCACAGTTTATTACTAGACTCTAAATCAATTTTGAACAAATTACGTTCTTCATACCTGTTTACTTAAGTGTAAATATAGAAGATAATTAATATTCCCACTGTGGAATTAGCAGTTGGAGTTCATCTCAAGTACTCAGAAATTTATGCAAGATGGATTTAAAAAAGAATTATAAATTAATGGGTTTGTCCTTCGAGTTTAGTAAGCACAAAGCTTATTTCAAATTAATATGGTCAGTTGTCTTTAATTTTTAATGAAATTCCTCTCTGAGGCTGATTTATTCATGAAACTGCTACCAGGTCCAGGGCGGTGGGCTCCCTGGTGGTTGGCATGCTTGCTTGTTTGGGAAGGTCCAGACACTTGCTTGACAAAACAAGCAACAGTAGTGAGGCCTGGAGCTTAGTACATAGTCTCTATTCACTTCCATCCTTGTGGACATGAGATCTAGGATTGGCGGGGGGGAGTGTTTGCTCTGGAACACAGCTCAGCTACCCAGAGCAGAGAGCTGTTCTCAAGACAGTGTTTCCGAAACTTCCCGGATGGAAAGAATAATGGAAGGTGCTTGGAAGACAGACGGCTCCCCAGGCCATTGTCCTGCAGGGTATGGGTTGGGGCCTGGGAATCTGTATCATTAATGAGAACTTCTGATAATTTTTTTCATCAAGAAGTTTGGGAAAACATTTTGATACATGTCTTCTTTCCTCCTTTTTTTTTTTTACTCCTATTACATTTTTTCTAAATATCATAAAACAGCTACATGATTATTGCCATCAGTGATGCTCTTACATTCTGAATGTCTCCTGAGTCACTGCCCCCACATCCACCATTCATTTTACACACCATCACCAGCTTATTCTTCTGGAAATTCAGTTCTGATCACTATTTTCCTGTTCAAGGAATACCTAGGCTGCTCTTTTGCCTGTAGAATTATTTCCAGATCCCTCAGCCTGGGACTTATGGAACTCTGTAATTTGTTCCCAGCCTGTCTTTCTTACCAAGTTCCTTTATATACTTTAGGATTCAGGCAGGTGTGGCCATTTGATTTCCGCTATACACATTCTTTAATGCCCTGGCTCTTTGCCTTGGCTTATACTGTTCTCTCTGCCTGGAATACTCTTCTTATGTATGTATGTCCGTATCTTATCTATCTTTCAGTGGCTCAAAAGTTACCTCTTTTCTGAGTGTGACTTCATTTCATCAGTCAAAGAATAAGAATTTACTGACAGTTGACTGTACATAAGGCATTGTGCTGAGTTCTTTATGTGTTTGTCTTATTTGATTCTCAAAATAAGCTCATGAGAGAACTTTCCCTCCCCCAGACCTCATCCCCACAGTAGAGTTGCTCCTGATCTCCTCGGATTCCGTATTTGCGAATTCACCTACTCACTCACATTTATTTCTAACCCCATAACCAATACGGGTGGGGATTTCGAGGTCATTTTGGGACATGTGTGGAGTGGTGGAAAATTCTAATTGTTCGACATGCACTTCCCAGCTGAGGTCAAACAAGGAGATGCTCTGCCTTCTTGTTTCAGGCCACGTTTCTCACATTTTTGTTAGTAGTTTTGCTCTTTAAAATGGTCCCAAGCCTAGTGCTGAAGTGCTGCTTCACATTCCTACATGGAAGAAGGCTGTGATGCACCTTATAAGGAAAATCCGTGTGTTAGATGAGCTTTGTTCAGGCATGAGTTACAGTCTGTTGGCCATGAATTCAATGTTAATGAATCAACAATACAGTGCATCCAGAAACAGGAAGGGGAATTTCACTGATCTGTACATAAGGCTGCTCTGGAAAGTGCTAAAGTAATGGCTCCGTGTGTGATGAAGTTATGGAAAAGAGAGAAAAACAGCTAAATTTATGGATTAATGAGATGATGACCCATAAGAAAAGCATAGTGGACAGCAATGTTTTGAGGCTGAAAGCCAAAGAGATTTATGGTCCCCTATGGTCCCCCTAGGGTTAGGCAAACGTTAAACCCTTCTTGGCTAGTGTTATCTTGGCTGGCTCACACATTCCAAAGGCGATATGGCATGAAAGATGTTAAACTTGCAGGCAAGGCAGGTTCTGCAGATCAAGAAGCTGCAAAATAATTTTAAAAATTCATGCTAAGTATTATACAGGAAAAGGATAAAATGGAAAAGCAGATTTTCAATGCTGATGAGACTGGCTTGTTTTACAAGGAAGTTGGTAAACCTATATAATGCAAATGGCATTTCAGTTGATGAAAATGTGATCTGAGGCTCTGGGGATCTAATCCTGTATTTCTCCTGGGAGCTGTAGTTTAGTATTTGCTAATTCAGTGTTCACAGCGCTTTATAGAACGTAGTGGCTGCAAATAATAAGAAGCATTGTAGTTTGTTTTTAACTTCCTTTATAAAATTCATAACTTTCTACCTTGTATTATAGATTTTATATTCTGTACCAATTCCCCTATAGTACCATTTTATAAATTCCTCCTGGAGAGGATCCAGTCATCATTCTATCAGCAACAGTTTTGGAGTGTCCACTATGAGTCTACAAGAAGCAGTGGATAAGATTGCACCCCTGTCCTGGGTTAGCTTGTAGTCTAGCAAGAGAGACAGACAAGTCAACAGATGGTTGTCACAATAATTCAGAAAGGCACAGGAGGTTGGCTGTGATTCAAGGGAATACACATAATTTAAAAGTCTAAGCATTGAATGAATGGGTCTGCCATCTAAATATCTTCTTAATGTATGCTTTACCATTATTTGATTAAGTCTTTGCCTCTAAGTAACTCATTCTATCTCTTTATCTTCCTGAAGACCTATAATAACTAATGCATGTTTTTGGTAACTATCAAGGTAGTTGATTTAATTTTTTTAAACTATCACTGACAAGAGGAATATAGCTTTTCTTAGGTTTTGGAAGAGGAGATCTGTACATGGTCTGCCTTGCAAAGTTGCCAGCTCGTGAAATAAGAAGGCAGCACCCACGTGGGCAGAGCCTTTAGGGCTGTGCCAGACAACTGGGCATCCATGCACTTCAGATAGCAATGCCTGATGCTAAATCGACTAGCAGGGGCTTGGCCTTACGAAGCCAGGAAGGTATCAGCATCACTGGGTGTGCGTTACAGGGTGCCTTGTTCCAGCAGCCTTGGCCTTACACACCAGCCCTAACTAATCACCGTGGTTTGGATCGAGACTTTATAGTCAGATAACAAGTGAGTCACTTCTTTCCCTTTCCTATTTTGGCATGAATTGAAAATAATTAGTGATCTATCCAGCAATTCCAAATACTTCTGCTAGTCTGTTTGGATGGGGACTTTATTATATTTTCTAGAAGAACTCTGGCTGATGTCCAACAGAGGCTGTATTTTTTAAGTCATTTCTTTTATCTCTTAAAGAAGGAAATTGGACAGAAACATCAATTTTAGGGGAGAAAAGGGGAAGAAAATGAAATGGACTGTGGGCTAGCCTTCAGGAATTTTCTTCTCAGTTTTCTCTCCCATAGATTTTAGATTCACCTACTCAGACCTTGACCTGATCCCTAGACCCTGCCAGACTCTCTCCTTCCGTGACCATGTTATTCTCCTTCTTCTCCTCAGGCTGCTGGGCAGCCCCTCCTTGGCCATCCTAGTCCTTGTCATCAGTGAAAAGACCACTGATTAGGCACCTGCTCTGCCCAATTGTTGTGAAGTTTGCTCCAAAGATGAATATGACCTGGCCCCTGACCTGGAGGAATTTATTGTCTAGCAGGGAAAAGTCACATAAATGAAGTGATTATAATGCTCCGTGATTAATAGAGGAATCGATAAAATATTATAAAGTAAATGATGTGATTGCTTCATCTCACTTGGAGGAAAATCTCAGGCTGACCAGAAATGCCTCCCTCCCCTTGGCTTTGGGTTGTCTCTCAATATAGTCATCCCTGGGTATCCACAGGGGATTGGTTCCAGGGCTTGCATGGACACCTAAATCTGTGGATACTCAAGTTCCTTATATAAAATGATATGTGCATATAACCTATGCACATCCTCCCATATACTTTAAATCATCTCTAGATTACTTATAATACCTAATGAAATGTAAATGTTATGTAAATAGTTGCTGGTGGGTGACAAATTTGTTTTGTTTTTTAGAACCTTCTGGAATTTTTTTTGAATATTTTCAATCCCCAGTTGGTTGAATCTGTGAATGGGGAATATGCAGATAGGGAGGTTGATTGTAATCTGTTTCTTTCTCTTCCCAGTCCTCTCCAGCTATGGCTCTTGGAAGGGCTGCTTTACTTCTGCTCCATTGCTCTCTGTCCTATTGGCCTCTCTGAAGCACATTCCAATGCCATAAGTCAAAGCTGATTCTTTCCTTTTGTGAAGCTGGCCCTTTTCTCCCATTGCTCTTGACTAGGATTGGGGTCTATTCCCACTTGGGGCCTCATTGGTTACAAATCTGTTTGTTTTCCATGTATAATCTCATCTTCTCAAAAGGATTATAAATTCCTGAAGGCAAGATTATGCCACTTACTTCATTAATATATCTCTCATAAAAACCAACATAATTTTTGAGGCCACAGAAGTAGCTCCACAACAATTTTCTTTTTTTTGTGTGTGTGTGGTACATGGGCCTCTCAACTGCTGTGGCCTCTCCCGTTGCGGAGCACAGGCTCCAGACGCGCAGGCTCAGCAGTCATGGCTCACGGGCCCAGCCGCTCTGCGGCATGTGGGATCCTCCCGGACCGGGGAATGAACCCGTGTCCCCTGCATCGGCAGGCGGACTCTCAACCACTGCACCACCAGGGAAGCCTCACAACAATTTTTGAAATTTAATTTTATCAGTATGGCCTCAGTATTCAAATGGCTGTTCAGACATACTGAATCTGAGGAAAACTAATAATGCACAGAGGGGTGGTCTAGGGAGATTTTTCAACCAGAAATTATTTTGTTTATATTATTTTTCAAAAGCTGATTATTTTTTATTTGACCCTGTAAAAATACCTATTGAGTTTTAGAAAATAAACCATCTAATTTCACATCCCCAGTGGTTCACACACTGTGCCCACTTTGAGCAGACCTTCAAAAATAATGTGATGTTTTATCATTTACTGACACAAAAGAAATGGAATGAAAAATCTCCCCAACAATTGATATTCTAAACTGGGACTCTTAAAAGATGGAGGAAGTCTAGAGTTCAAAATGTTTATCCATTTCATCTGACTTTGGCCTCTGTGGAAAAGAGGCAGTATTCACATAGTCTTTCAAAAATATTTCTCTGTGTTTGGTGCCTTCTGTGTTCAAGGCTTCTCATTATCCCCTTCAAGGTTATCTGTGACCTGTCAATTATCTAAAGGCTTTTTCCCTACTTTGTAGAGATTGTCCATTTCCCTTACACTCCTTGCATCTTTGAGTGTGTGTGTGTGGTGCATGAATGTGTGTGTGTGTGCGTGAGTTCCACTCTGGCTTTTCACCTATTCATCAGCACCCTGTAAGAGTATGGACAGGTCAGATTAAAATTAGAGCTATCTGACATATTATTTTCACGGTTGTAATGAAAGATTTGGTAAAGTAAGGGATTAAATGATTGATTTCCATGCCATGTTCACTCTTGGTAATTTGAAAAACATGTGAATTGTACTTTTATTCTCCCAGTAAGAGAGAAAAGTTTCTTTTGTATATAAGCCTTAATTTTTCCCTTGAATAGGATTTCTTAATAGAACATAAGATGGTTCATTATCCACATTTTGTATATTTCCCCATGGTTGGATTCCCTTCTCAACTCAACCATGATGTTTTTTTCTATTTCTCTCTTTAAGTCAATTCTTTTATGTAAAAACTGCCCAGAATCTCCTAAAACATAGTATTTTCACGTGTAGTGCTTTGTCCTCCCACTGTTTTCACCTGGAGAACAAGGAGTATTCTTCTTGGAACCAAACCCAACACTTCCATGCAATTCTTTGGGCCACATCCTCCACTTTCTCCAGCAGTTATTTTAAGAGAATAAAATCAACTTTGTTACAGAGTAAGGAAGCATTTTCTAAAGTGGTCTTGTGTATTCTAGTTCAGCAAGATGCTTCACTGGAAAGATTCTGTGGTCATGTAAATCTGGACACATGCCATACTTACTTTATCCCCTTCTTGGAGATTTCTAATGCACTTATTAGAATATATTAAATATACTAAAACCTCTGAGAAATCTTGCCTTTGACAAACTTGTTTACTTTGTTTCCTTGTCATTTCCTGAATGTGTTTGATCACCTACTGTGCCCTTTCTATTGCACATGTTATCATCTGGCCAAACATACTTTGGGAGATACTGGGAAAGGAATTAGGGACTACAGCTCAGTAAGCCTGGATAAAGCACAGGTATGCAATGGCTTACTCCTATACCTGGCTTTTCAAGTCCTATCTGTTTTATCAGTGAAATGCAAACTTCATGGGGGCAAGGACTGCTATCAGTTTTTATCCATTCACTGCTGAATCTCCAGGGTTATAACAGGGCCTTCCATGTATTTGCACTCAATGTCATTTGCTAGGTGGAAGGATGTGTGCATCTCTGGATTACAGACACCATGATTTTCTTAGCTCAGTCCCAGGGGCAGCTCTAGTTTTGGATTGAAATTGGACTTCTAGAGTTGTCTGAATTCTTTAACCAGTTGTTTCATCTGACAGTTTTAACAATCAGAACTTCCTGAATTCTTCAACTTAGTAGTTGTGTGTCACACATTTACCCTATTCATAGCTTTCCATCACCATCATATTTTGACAAGTCTTTGTATTTGGGGAAATTCCTTTGTTATGAGCCTTGCCTCCCAGTGTAGGAGTCAACACTCACATTTTCTGAATCTCTTCCAGCAAGATGCATGACAAACATAAGAGCAGAGTGTTGTGAAGAAAGAGGGTGTGTTGTGGAGCAGGTGGTCCAGCTGAGGTCAGCTTCTGATGCCGAACTAGGAGCATTGGAGGGACCTTCAGGACAAAGGGCAGGTCAGCAATTGCCTGATCAGGCCAGTTCTGCAGGGTGGTCTGAGCCTTGTTCCTGGAAGCTCAGCCAAGAGCCTGGTTCTCTAGGTTCCCAGAACAAAAATCATTCCAGTATGCTTAAATGTCCCCACTAAAGTTGTCTTCCACTACAGTATAAACAAGACATCTGTCTAATAATTTCACAGGTATCAAATTCGTTGCAGAAGACTTTGTCTCATTGCTAAAGATTTCTATGCCTTATATTTGCCAACACCACTTTTCTTATTTCACTGACCTTCATTAATTAATTTCATACACACACACATTCTTCCTTTGCCTCTTTCTGCTGTCTGTTTTTCTAGGTATTGATCATGCTGTATGTGTGACTTTCCCTTTCTGAAAGCCAATGTCCATGATTTGCTTTTTATAATGGGTCGTTTGTCTTCTTTTGATAACTGAGACACATGAAAGGATTCCTAATCCCTCTTAAATTATTTCATACTGTGCCTCTCATGCACTCCAGAGATTCTTCTTCATGGAAGTAATGATGCATAGGAACTGCAGAATTCTATTTCCTCATAGTTGGAATAATCTAAGTTAAATTTCAATAATTTAGTTTAATATCCCAGTCATTACATCTGTCAAACACAGTTGGAAAGAGAATAGGGAGACAAGATCAGTCTTGGCTTCCAATAAGAATGCCTCAAAATAACTGACTTAAGTAAGACAGAGATGTTTTCTTCCTCTTGAAAGAGAAGAGTAGAAGTAGGCTGTTGAGGATTAGTATGGTGACATCATACTAACTGGACCCAATGTCTTTTCTGTTCCACTACCCTTAGTAGAAGGCTTCCATTTTCAGGGTAATCTCATTCTCACAACATGGTTGCAATAGCTACAGCTTTCCCATTCTCCCTGCCATCTCAGTCAATCCCCATTTCAAGAAATCACTCAATGACTTTCACTCATATCTCTTTGGTCATTCATATCTACAAGAGACACTTAGAAATGTAGTTTTATAATTGGACAAACTGTCACACCCAATGATGCAGAGCTCTGTTCATACAAAGGAAAAAGAAGGGAATGTATATTGAGAAAGCAATGAACAGTCTGCTTTAGAGACGGCCTTTAAAAAAATTTGCTGTTTTCCAGAAAGATGCTACGGATTATAAATCCAATGTAACAGTGTTGTGACGATTTCTCATAAAACATATCTTTTACAGAAAAAAATTATGAGTCAATTCTTTGTATTTACAGGACTTTCCAGGAATTGTGTGGTCTCATGGGCCAGAAGGTGGGCACTGATCACCTGTATTAATAGCCACTGTGAACAATGTTGTCCTATGAAATCAAAGCCACACTTAGGTTGTTGTTATAACTTCTGAGATGCTTTCAAAAGAAAGCACAAGATGCAAACCATACTCCAAATGGAGCATTTTAATAATGTGGCAACAAAATTAATTCTTAAAAAGAAGATTCAAAATTCAAGGAATTTTGAGCTTTTAAAAAAGATTTACATCTTTTGAACACAAAACAGAGTCAGCTCTCTTTTGGGCTCATTATAAAGACCAAATCATGGTTACTTTCACAGAAAATAGTTTTTTTATTTCTTCTTGTTCCTTGGTAGATAATGGGAGGTCAGGTCAGGTTGATCTAATTCAGGGGAGGTTCTGCTCAAAATAAAGACAGCTGATGCAGAGAAGAAACAGCCTACACTGATGTTGCCTCGGATAAGCTATGTTGGCATAAGTGTTCTTTTGCCACTTTAAAGTGACTGGTTCAAAGCTCAAAACCACAAACAGACCCTGGGATTTACAGCACATAGGATATTATCTCTTATGACTTAGTGAGGAAGCACTGGATTTCAATCCAGTGATTCTTTGGAACACTTCTGTGATGTAATTACTTATTTTCTTATTCTACTTATTTTTAACCAATCAAAAGTCAGCTTAAAATTATTCATAGTACCTGGATATCCAAGATTCAGAATACCAAGCCATTTTTTTTCAGTGTTATTTATCTGAAATAATAACAAAGAATTCAGACTAAACTGCTGTACAGTTCTTGCCTTTCCAACTCTTTCCTTTTACATATTTCATCCTTGTAATAAACAACCGGTTCTGCTCAGCCAGTGTGAAGGATCCATAACCACCCTCCCCTTCCTTTCTTTTTGTGGTTTGCTGCTATATAAAAGGAGGACACAGTGATGACTGCCTCATAAACAATAAACACTGGCTTTTACCAAAATGGAGAAAGAATGATATCCAACAGGGGCCATGCCTCTGTGCCTCATTGTAGAGAAGAGGAAACACATCAGCATTATACCTTGGGAGGATGTAAGTTTCCAAAGAGACTGGTGATGGTGGCATGGGTTCATGCTGGGTGGACTGCGGTGTGGCTGGAGTCAATGTAGCATGGAGGAGGTTGGGTACGGCAGTGACTGGCCATCTTCCCATCACAGTCACACTACAGGACTGTCAGCAGAAGCCCTCTCTCTTGTTTCAATCAGGCAGATGTTTAATTAGCCCGGTCTTCCCTAGTACTCTTGGAGGTATTCAAAGAACATCCTGGGTGCTGGAGAAGCAAAATATTCTTTCAGCACCAATGGTGACTTTTCTTTTTTCTTCTTTTTTTAAAAAATTTGTTTATTTTAGTTATTTTATTTTTGGCTGCATTGGGTCTTCCTTACTGCATGTAAGCTTTTCTCTAGTTGCGGCGAGCGGGAGCTACTCTTCGTTGCGGTGCACGGGCTTCTCATTCCGGTGGCTTCTCTTGTTTTGGAGCACAGGCTCTAGGCACACAGGCTTCAGTAGTTGTGGCATGAGGGCTCAGTAGTTGTGGCTCACAGGCTTAGTCACTCTGGTTTGTGGGATCTTCCTGGATCAGGGATCGAACCCATGTCCCCTGCATTGGCAGGCAGATTCTTAACCACTGCATCACCAGGAAAGCCCTGGTGACTTTTAAATTCAAACCGAGACAAAACTCAGCTGAAGTGGAGAACTACTCACTTATCCAAGGGGTCAGACTTAGGGCTGGTTGTGAAGCTGTTTCTCTGTGTGGTTTGAAGGCATCCTAGTCAGAGTAAAGTTGCAATTGCAGTGGGAACAAGATAGCAAGGAGAGAGGGTGGGGCGTTGTAGGCAGTTTGGCCACGTGTACATACAGGGTGGCAGGTGTATCAGCGTAGTCATGTGCTCCTGGCCACAAAGAAGAGGAAAGAGTAGAAGGTCAACTTCAACTCTGTGTCAGCATAAGGCAGGCTTACAGCAAAGCCATCTCTCACGGTTCTGAAAATCAGAGTCCATGTGCTTTCTGAATCTGCCTTGGCAAATCCTATTTAAGTTATTTTACTCCTTTACCGGTAATTTAATGTGCAAAGAAAAAGATGCAGTAAAAATATAAACAGTAGGTGCTATAAAGCACTTTAAAAAGAAAGAAGCCATTCCCCAGACATTTTAATGAGGAAGATAAAAGAGCAACAAAATTTTTAGAGTATATATTTTACACAAAAATTTTACTTGAAGTCGTCTAATGAATATGTCAAGCTAAAGCAGTGATTATTGTTTTGAATTAAAATTAATTTGTCTATTTATTCAAACTCTAAATTATGTGGGAGGAAAAATATGGAGCTTAAATCATCCTCTAATTTTGAAGTAACTTTTTTACTGTTTATTCATGAAGCACTTTCAGCAAGGCACTCACAGCCTTTTAAATGATTGAAAAAAAATAAAGCTCAAGATGAAGCAGAGTAGAAACTCAGAGTTTAAGTTCTGCTTCTGGCCTCCTGTTTTTGTCTTCTTGGGTTTAGATACTGACTTAGTACACAGACAGTCTAGTGATGGAGAAAATTGACATGAATAGCATGATAAACGTTTGGAGGACCAAGATCCTTAAACAATAAAGTATTTCAGAATGTGGAAGATCAGGAAGAAAATGGATTATGATGGCTTGGAAGCTCTGACAAAATGATGATGATAAATGTTTTAGAACTACATTTTTCCTTTTCAGAGCACAGATTATGAAGTTCCTAGGAACAACTATGAGATTTCTTTATCTAAAATACTTTAGCATAGTATTTTTTCTGGCTAAGTCATTGTTTTTCTCATAAAATTTAAATTTTTATCTGGGCCTGGTTGGCACCTTTTTCAATAAGTTGACATGATCTTCTATTATTCTGTGTGTGTGTGTATAATGTATATATATCTCTTTGGTATATAGAAGTTTATACACAGAAATTACATAGAAGATATATTTAGAAGCAATAAAATTTTCATTTACAAATAGGAAATCACCCTGGAATCTGGAAGACTAAAAGGACAATTGTAAAGGAGGAGTAGGAATGTCTGGCACATAGTAGGCCAGTATTGAGTAATAAATAGTTGTTGATTGAATGAATAAGGGAAACTCCTCCTTCATTAAAAGCCCTTTGCAATTAGTAGTGAAAAAACATGATGGCATATAATAACCACTTCTTTCTACATAATGTCATTCTTAGAATATCCTTGGGAAATGAGTAGGTCAGATGTCATTGTTATCCCTATTTGCTGATGAGGAAATTGCAGTTTGAAGTTTGAAAAGATTTGTTCAGAACTGGTAAGTGACAAGGCTAGGCTTGGTTTCAGTCAGATGATTCTAAATTCTCTGCATTTTGCTACACTTGATTTCTGTCCTGTGTGTGTGTGTGCGTGTGTGTGTGTGTGTGTGTGTGTGTGTGTGTGTACAGTGAAGTAGCCCAGTTTTCAGTGATTGCTACTGCGGGTGTAACCAAAAGTGGGGTCCAGCTCCTCGCTGTTCAAATGCCAATAAAGAGGCAACGTTGGTGTAAAGGAAAATTTGCTTCATTTCAGATGTTGGCAACTGGAGGGGTGAACAGACTCCTGTCCAAAGGCCGACTCCCCCCCCCACCCCGCCCTGACAACCAGGGGCACGAGCTTTTATAGACAGAGGGAGGGGGCTACATGCAGAAAGAGTCAGCTCTGACAGTCATCCTGAAATTGGTCATCGGTGGTCTGACCAGTGTCATCTTGATTGTTTTAAGTAAAATTAATCTTCAGTTCCAGGGTTGAGTTTTTCCAATTTCCTTGAGGCCAGTTCTCAGAATTGTGGCAGTTTATGTTATGGCTACAGTCTGGTCATCATGTAGTTAACTTCTTCCACCTGATGGGGGTTTCAGTATCTATAAGACAACTCACAGGATATGGATCAGAATATTATCTATAGCCCTTGAGAAGGAACTAAAGGTCGTTGACTTTGCTTACTGACTAAACTATTATTGTTTTGTCCTGTTTCTCTTTGCTTCTGCATTGTCTCACTTCTCTTATTAAACTTATTTTTGGCTAAAGTTTTTCCACAGACAAAAGGCAGGCTGAGGACATGGGTGAGGGGGGAAGGACCATAGGGTCCTGCTCCATTTCCCCAGGGTCTGAATGTTTGTGTTCTACCCAAATTCATATGTTGGAAATCTAATGCCCAAGGTGATAGTATTGGGAGCTGTGGCATTAGGAGGTTTGGGAGGTGATTAATAGGATTAGTATCTTATAAAAGAGGCCTCAGAGAACTCCCTCACCCTTCTGCCATGTGAGGATATGAGGAGAAGTGTGTGACTTGGAAGAAAGCCCTCACCTGAACATGATGACATTCTGATCTTGGACTTCTAGCCTCCATAAATGTGAGAAATAAATTTCTGTGTTTTGTAAGTCATCAAGCCCATGGCACGTGGGTATAGCAGCCAGAACGGACTGAGAGAGCTATCTAACCACAGTGCAAACCAGTCAACTCTTTGTTGTCAGGTCACATGATTTACATTTGATCACATTTTCCAGCTTCCTTTTTTTTGCCCCTAATTTTGTAATGTCTATCCTGTGTCACGTTACTGGTTCTGGAACAGTTGCTGAAAAAGGAACTTGTTGAAATGAAAAAAGGGGATGATAAAAGAGAAACGATGAGTTTTACTACAAAGCTACAGGTCCAGAGTCTTTGGGTTGGAGACTTTTCTTAGGCTAGAACATCCATCTCCTCTCTGTCCTACACACATGCACAGTTCAGAAGGACATTGAAGAATTTAACAATAACAAACATTCAAGTGTCCACTCCTGTCTTCTGCTCAGTGATGGCTCTCAGTTCTTCATGTGGAAATGGCCATTGGAACAACAAGTAAGACAAAGAGACAGCGAAGAGTTTCTCGGCAGAAGCAGCAGCTTGAAGAAGTAAAACAAATTCACACACCAGGGTTATGTTGTTCCTGGACATTGGAGAGAATAGCTGAAAAGGAGAGATCTGTGTTCTACCAGCAAGAATCTCTGTCTGGTCTCTTCTTCCTGAGTGTGACCTTTCTCTGTGTCATGCAACCTATGGAGAAAATAAAGCATAATCTAATTTTTCACATGATGACTCTCCTTTTCCCTTTGTTGTCACAAATTTGTATGACTTAAGATCTGCAGATATATTATACTCTGAACCTTTTCCACAATCCAGGAGGTGACCACAGGGAGAATACAGTAACATTTTGTGTTTATGTAATATATTGTGCCTGAGAACTGTTTGTGCTTTGGACATAGTTCAGCAATGTGTCAGTCTCTGCCTTCTGGTCTCCAGCAGCAAGAGCTGAAGTGCTGACTGTCTTGGGAGCTCCTGCCTCTAAGGTGAAAAACTGGAAGGAGCTGCTAAGCCCATTTCAGGAACCTGGTACACTGGACGGTTGCCTGAGCTCCTGGAGGCCCATGTGAACAGGGAGATGCAGTTTTCTTACTTGTACCAGCAAGGCATAATATTATTTGAACACTGTCTGGGTAAATTAAAGGGTTTAAACCCCAGAATAACCTCTAGACAAGGATACAAGTAAACAAATGAGCATAGTCATCCATTAAGATATAGAATGAAATACTAAGCATTTTTAGTTAATGCAACAGGAAAAGAAGGAAAAATGAACAGAGAGGACATATAAAAAACAAATAGCAAGATAATAGATTTCACCCAATCATATCAGTAATTACATCATATACAAATGCAACAAATACTCAAATTGAAAAGCAAAGATGGTCAGATTGAAAAAGTAAAGACCCAATTATATGTTGTAAACAAGACATTCACTTTACATATAAAGACACTGGCAGATTGAAGCAAAAGTACAGAAAAAAAATTTATCATGCAAACACTATCATAAGGAAGCTGGTTTGGCTCTACTAATATCAGACAAAATAGGCTTCAAGATGGAGAGTTTATTAGAAGAAAGAGGAGCATTTTATAATTACAAATAGGTCAATTAATCAAGAAGACATAATAATCTTAAATATGTATACACCTAGTAACACATAAAGGTAAAGGTGACAGAATTTAATGGAAAAAAATAGGAAAATCCACAACTATATTCAGAGATTTCAACATTCCTCTTTCAGCAATTGATAAGAAAGTAGGCAAACACTCAGAAAGAATATAAAAGAGAAAATAAAGGATATAAATTAAGCAACTTGACTTAATTAAACTTTATAGAATGCTGTGTGCAAAAATTACAGAATATTCATTATTCTCAAGCACATATAGAATATTCACAAATATAGACCCTATGCTGGGCTGTACAATGAGCCTCAATAAATTAAAAAAATCCTACAGACCACAATAGAATTAAATTCAAAATTAATAACACAGAAGATGGCGGAAGAGTAAGACATGGAGAACACCGTCCTCCCCACGGATACACCAGAAATACAGCTACACGTGGAACAACTCCTACAGAACACCTACTGAACGCTGGCAGAGGACCCCAGACCTCCCAAAAGGCAAGAAACTCCCCACATACCTGGGTAGGGCAAAGCGGAGAGATTCCCGCACAGAGGATCGGTGCCGAGCGGCACTCACCAGCCCGAGAGGCTTGTCTGCTCACCCCGGCGGTGCTGGAAGCTGAAGCTCGGGCTTCGGTCAGAGTGCAGGGAGAGGACTGGGGCTGGCAGCGAGAACTCAGCCGGAAGGGGGCTAATGAGCCACAGCTAGCCGGCAGGGAGTCCGGGAAAACTCTGGAGCTTCCGAAGAGGTAAGAGACTTTTTCTTCCCTCTTGGTTTCCTGGTGCGTGAGGAGAGGGGATTAAGAGTGCTGCTTAAAGGGGCTCCACAGACGGGCGCGAGTCACGACTGAAAGCGCGGAGCCCAGTGACGGGCATGGGACACTGGGGCTGCTGCTGCCGCCACCAAGAAGCCTGTGTGCGAGTGCAGGTCACTGTCCACACCGCCCTTCCGGGAGCCTGGGCAGCCCGCCACTGCCGGGGTCCCGGGATCCAGGGGCGGCTTCCCTGGGAGAACACACGGTGCGCCTCGGGCTGGTGCAACGTCACGCCGACCTCTGCCGCTGCAGGCTCGCTTCGCACTCCGTGCCCCTCCACCCCGCCCGGCCTGAGGGAGCCAGAGTCCCCGAAGAGGCTGCTCCTTTAACCCTGTCCTGTCTGAGCGAAGAACAGACGCCCTCCGGCGACCTACACGCAGAGGTGGGGCCAAATCCAAAGCTGAGACCCAGGAGCTGTGAGAACAAAGAAGAGAAAGGGAAACCTCTCCCAGCAGCCTCAGAAGCAGCGGATTAAAGCTCCACAATCAACTTGATGTACCCTGCATCTGTGGAAGACATGAATGGACAACAAATCATCCCAAATTGATGAGCCAGGAGTCAATGCTGTGCCTCTGAGGTGGGAGAGCCAACTTCAGGACACTGGTCCACAAGAGACCTCCCAGCTCCACATAATATCAAACGGCGAAAATCTTCCAGAGATCTCCATCTCAACACCAGCACCCAGCTTCACTCAACGACCAGCAAGCTACAGTGCTGAACACCCTATGCCAAACAACTAGCAAGACAGGAACACAACACCACCCATTAGCAGAGAGGTGGCCTAAAATCATAAAAAGTCCACAGACACCCCAAAACACACCACCAGACGTGGACCTGCCCACCAGAAAGACAAGATCCAGCCTCACCCACCAGAACACAGGCACTAGTCCACTCCACCAGGAAGCCTACACAACCCACTAAACCAACCTTAGCCACTGGGGACAGACACCAAAAACAACGGGAACTACAAACCTGCAGCCTGCAAAAAGGAGACCTCAAACACAGTAACATAAGCAAAATGAGAAGACAGAAAAACACACAGCAGGAGAAGGAGCAAGATAAAAACCCACCAGACCTAACAAATGAAGAGGTAATAGGCAGTCTACCTGAAAAAGAATTCAGTATAATGATGGTAAAGATGATCCAAGATTCTATTTCCCAGATGAAAAATCTTGGAAATAGAATAGACAAAATGCAAGAAACAGTTAACAAGGACCTAGAAGAACTAAAGATGAATCAAGCATCGATTAAAAACACAATAAATGAAATAAAAAATACTCTAGATGGGATCAATAGCAGAATAACTGAGGCAGAAGAACGGATAAGTGAGGTGGAAGATAAAATAGTGGAAATAACTGCTGCAGAGCAAAATAAAGAAAAAAGAATGAAAAGAACAGAGGAAAGTCTCAGAGACCTCCGGGACAACAATAACGCACCAACATTCGAATTATAAGGGTTCCAGAAGAAGAAGAGAAAAAGAAAGGGACTGAGAAAATATTTGAAGAGATTATAGTTGAAAACTTCCTTAATATGGGAAAGGAGATAGTTAATCAAGTCCAGGAGGCACAGAGAGTTCCATACAGAATAAATCCAAGGAGAAATACGCCAAGACACATATTAATCAAACTGTCAAAAATTAAACACAAAGAAATCATATTAAAAGCAACAAGGCAAAAACAACAAATAACACACAAGGGAATCCCCATCAGGATAACAGCTGATCTCTCAGCAGAAACTCTACAAGCCAGAAGGGAGTGGCAGGACATAATTAAAGTGATGAAAGAGAAAAACCTGAAACCAAGATTACTCTACCCAGCAAGGATCTCATTCAGATTTGATGGAGAAATTAAAACCTTTACAGACAAGCAAAAGCTGAGAGAGTTCAGCACCACCAAACCAGCTTTACAACAAATGCTAAAGGAACTTCTCTAGGCAAGAAACACAACAGAAGGAAAAGATCTACAATAACGAACCCAAAACAATTAAGAAAATGGGAATAAGAACATACATATCGATAATTACCTTAAATGTAAATGGACTAAATGCTCCCACCAAAAGACACAGATTGGCTGAATGGATACAAAAACAAGACCCATATATATGCTGTCTACAAGAGACCCACTTCAGACCTAGAGACACATACAGACTGAAAGTAAGGGGATGGAAAAAGATATTCCATGCAAATGGAAACCAAAAGAAAGCTGGAGTAGCAATTCTCATATCAGACAAAATAGACTTTAAAATAAAGACTACTAGAAGAGACAAAGAACGACACTACATAATGATCAAGGGATCGATCCAAGAAGAAGATATAACAATTGTAAATATATATGCACCCAACATAGGAACACCTCAATACATAAGGCAAATACTAACAGCCATAAAAGGAGAAATCGACAGTAACACACTCATAGTAGGGGACTTTAACACCCCACTTTCACCAATGGACAGATCATCCAAAATGAAAATAAATAAGGAAACACAAGCTTTAAATGATACATTAAACAAGATGGGCTTAATTGATATTTATAGGACATTCCATCCAAAAACAACAGAATACACATTTTTCTCAAGTGCTCATGGAACATTCTCCAGGATAGATCATATCTTGGGTCACAAATCAAGCCTTGGTAAATTTAAGAAAATTGAAATTGTATCAAGTATCTTTTCCGACCACAATGCTATGAGACTAGATATCAATTACAGGAAAAGAGCTGTAAAAATTGCAAACACATGGAGGCTAAACAATACACTACTTAATAACAAAGTGATCACTGAAGAAATCAAAGGGGAAATTTAAAAATACCTAGAAACAAATGACAATGGAGACACGACGACCCAAAACCTATGGGATGCAGCAAAAGAAGTTCTAAGAGGGAAGTTTATAGCAATACAATCCCACCTAAAGAAACAGGAAACATCTCGAATAAACAACCTAACCTTGCACCTAAAGCAATTAGAGAAAGAAGAACAAAAACATCCCAAAGTTAGCAGAAGGAAAGAAATCATAAATATCATATCAGAAATAAATGAAAAAGAAATGAAGGAAACGATAGCAAAGATCAATAAAACTAAAAGCTGGTTCTTTGAGAAGATAAACAAAGTTGATAAACCATTAGCCAGACTCATCAAGAAAAAAAGGGAGAAGACTCAAATCAATAGAATTAGAAATGAAGAAGGAGAAGTAACAACTGACACTGCAGAAATACAAAAGAGCATGAGAGATTACTACAAGCAACTCTATGCCAATAAAATGGACAACCTGGAAGAAATGGACAAATTCTTAGAAATGCACAACCTGCCAAGACTGAATCAGGAAGAAATAGAAAATATGAATAGACCAATCACAAGCACTGAAATTGAAACTGTGATAAAAAATCTTCCAACAAACAAAAGCCCAGGACCAGATGGCTTCACAGGTGAATTCTATCAAGCATTTAGAGAAGAGCTAACACCTATCCTTCTCAAACTCTTCCAAAATATAGCAGAGGAAGGAACACTCCCAAACTCATTCTACGAGGCCACCATCACCTTGATACCAAAACCAGACAAGGATGTCACAAAGAAAGAAAACTACAGGCCAATATCACTGATGAACATAGATGCAAAAATCCTCAACAAAATACTAGCAAACAGAATCCAACAGCACATTAAAAGGATCATACACCATGATCAAGTGGATTTTATTCCAGGAATGCAGGGATTCTTCAATATACGCAAATCAATCAACGTGATACACCATATTAACAAATTGAAGGAGAAAAACCATATGATCATCTCAATAGATGCAGAGAAAGCTTTTGACAAAATTCAACACCCATTTATGATAAAAACCCTGCAGAAAGTAGGCATAGAGGGAACTTTCCTCAACATAATAAAGGCCATATATGACAAACCCACAGCCAACATCGTCCTCAATGGTGAAAACTGAAACCATTTCCACTAAGATCAGGAACAAGACAAGGTTGCCCACTCTCACCACTCTTATTCAACATAGTTTTGGAAGTTTTAGCCACAGCAATCAGAGAAGAAAAGGAAATAAACGGAATCCAAATCGGAAAAGAAGAAGTAAAGCTGTCACTGTTGGCAGATGACATGATACTATACATAGAAAATCCTAAAGATGCTACCAGAAAACTAATAGAGCTAATCAATGAATTTGGTAAAGTTGCCGGATACAAAATTAATGCACAGAAATCTCTGGCATTCCTATATACTAATGATGAAATATCTGAAAGTGAAATCAAGAAAACACTCCCATTTACCATTGCAACAAAAAGAATAAAATATCTAGGAATAAACCTACCTAAGGAGACAAAAGACCTGTATGCAGAAAATTATAAGACACTGATGAAAGAAATTAAAGATGATACAAATAGAAGGAGAGATGTACCATGTTCTTGGATTGGAAGAATCAACATTGTGAAAATGACTCTACTACCCAAAGCAATCTACAGATTCAATGCAATCCCTATCAAACTACCACTGGCATTTTTCACAGAATTAGAGCAAAAAATTTCACAATTTGTATGGAAACACAAAAGACCCCGAATAGCCAAAGCAATCTTGAGAACGAAAAATGGAGCTGGAGGAATCAGGCTCCCTGACTGCAGACTATACTACAAAGCTACAGTAATCAAGACAGTATGGTATTGGCACAAAAACAGAAAGATAGATCAATGGAACAGGATAGAAAGCCCAGAGATAAACCCACGGACATATGGTCACCTTATCTTTGATAAAGGAGCCAGGAATGTACAGTGGAGAAAGGACAGTCTCTTCAATAAGTGGTGCTGGGAAAACTGGATAGGGACATGTAAAAGTATGAGATTAGATCATTCCCTAACACCATACACAAAAATAAGCTCAAAATGGATTAAAGACCTAAATGTAAGGCCAGACACTATCAAACTCTTAGAGGAAAACATAGGCAGAACACTCTATGACATAAATCAGAGCAAGATCCTTTTGAACCCACCTCCTAGAGAAATGGAAATAATGACAAAAATAAACACATGGGACCTAATGAAACTTCAAAGCTTTTGCACAGCAAAGGAAACCATAAACAAGACCAAAAGACAACCCTCAGAATGGGAGAAAATATTTGCCAATGAAGCAACTGACAAAGGATTAATCTCCAAAATTTATAAGCAGCTCATGCAGCTCAATAACAAAAAAACAAACAACCCAATCCAAAGATGGGCAGAAGACCTAAATAGACATTTCTCCACAGAAGATATACAGACTGCCAACAAACACATGAAAGGATGCTCAACATCTTTGCTCATTAGAGAAATGCAAATCAAAACTACAATGAGACATCATCTCACACCAGTCAGAATGGCCATCATCAAAAAATCTAGAAACAATAAATGCTGGAGAGGGTGTGGAAAAAAAGGAACACTCTTGCACTGCTGGTGGGAATGTGAATTGTTACAGCCACTATGGAGAACGGTATGGAGGTTCCTTAAAAAACTACAAATAGAGCTACCATATGACCCAGCAATCCCCCTACTGGGCATACACCCTGAGAAAACCATAATTCAAAAAGAGACATGTACCAAAATGTTCATAGCAGCCCTATTTACAATAGCCTGGAGATGGAAACAACCTAAGGGTCCATCATCAGATGAATGGGTAAAGAAGATGTGGCACATATACACAATGGAATATTACTCAGCCATAAAATGAAATGAAATTGAGCTATTTGTAATGAGGTGGATGAACCTAGAGTCTGTCATACAGAGTGAAGTAAGTCAGAAAGAGAAAGACAAATACTGTATGCTGACACATATATATGGAATTTAAGAAAAAAAAGTCATGAAGAACATAGGGGTAAGACAGGAATAAAGACACAGACCTACTAGCGAATGGACTTGAGGATATGGGGAGGGGGAACGGTAAGCTGTGACAAAGTGAAAGAGTGGCATGGACATATATACACTACCAAACGTAAGGTAGATAGCTAGTGGGAAGCAGCCTCATAGCACAGGGAGATCAGCTCGGTGCTTTGTGACCGCCTGGAGGGGTGGGATAGGGAGGGTGGGAGGGAGACGCAAAAGTGAGGGAATATGGGAACATATGTATATGTATAACTGATTAAATTTGTTATAAAGCAAAAAATAAAGAAAAAAATAACAAAACAAAAAAAAAAACACACCAAAATTAATAACAGAAAGTTATCTGTAAAGTTCTCTTATTTATTTGGAAATTAAATAATTCATTTCTTGATCACATGTAGACAAAAGAAGAAATCATAAATAGAAAATATTTTGAACTAAGTGTGAATGAAAATAGAACATATAAAACCATCTACTTTTTTATCCAGCCATAAAATAGAATAAAATAATGCCATTTGCAGCAACATGGATGGACCTAGAGATTATCATACTAAGTGAAGTAAGTCAAATAGAGAAAGACAAATATCAGATGGGTGGGCCAGAAAGTTCCTTCAGTTTTTAAGTAAAAATAAAAGACATATTTTTCATTTTCACCAAGAACTTTTTTTTTTTCACCAAGAACTTTATTGAAAAACATATTCACCATTTTGTTTCACTACCTTCTGCTATTTTTCAGGCAATTTCACAATTACATCTTCCCAAAACTTTTTATCTTTTTGAGCAAAGAACTGTTCCAGGTGCCTTTTACAGTCCTCCAAGGAATTGAAATTTTTTCCATTAAAGGAATTTTGTAGGAACCAAGATGGAGGAGTAGAAGGACGTGCTCTCACTCCCTCTTGCAAGAACACCAGAATCACAACTAGCTGCTGGACAATAATCGACAGGCAGACAGTGAAACTCACCAAAAAAGATACCCCACATCCAAAGACAAAGGAGAAGCCACAATGAGATGGTAGGAGTGGCGCAATCACAGTAAAATCAAATCCATAACTGCTGAGTGGGTGACTCACAGACTGGAGAACACTTATACCACAGAAGTGCAACCACTGGAGGGAAGGTTCTGAGCCCCACATCAGGCTTCCCAACCCGGGGGTCCAGCAACAGGAGGAGGAATTCCTAGAGAATCAGACTTTGAAGGCTAGTGGGATTTCATTGCAGGATTTTGACAGGACTTGGGGAAACAGACTCCACTCTTGGAGGGCACACACAAAGTAGTGTGCACATCAGGACCCAGGGAAAGGAGCAGTGACCCCAAGGGAGACTGAACCAGACCTACCTGCTAGTGCTGGAGGGTCTCCTGCAGAGGCGGGGGTTGGCTGTGGTTCACCGTGGAGACAAGGACATGGGCAGCAGAAGTTCTAGGAAGTACTCCTTGGCGTGAGACTTCCCAGAGTCCACCATTAGCCCCACCAAAGAGTCCTGATAGGCTCCAGTGTTGTGTCACTTCAGGCCAAACAACCAACAGGGAGGAAACGCAACCTCACCCATCAGCAGTCAAGTGATTAAAGTTTTACTGAGGTCTGCCCAACAGAGCAATAGTCAGCTCTACCCACCACCAGTCCCTCACATCAGGAAACGTGCACAAGCCTTTTAGATAGCCTTATTCACCAGAGGGAAGACAGCAGAGGCAAGAAGAACTACAATCCTGCAGCCTGCGGAACAAAAACCACATTCACAGAAAGATAGACAAGATGAAAAGGCAAAGGGCTACATACTAGATGAAGGAACAAGATAAAACCCCAGAAACACAACTAAATGAAGTGGAGATAGGTAACCTTCCAGAAAAAGAATTCAGAATAATGATAGTGAAGATGATCCAGGACCTTGGAAAAAGAATGGAGGCAAAGATCGAGAAGATGCAAGAAAAGTTTAACAAAGACCAAGAAGAATGAAAGAACAAACAAACAGAGATGAACAACACAATAACTGAAATGAAAAAAAAAAAAACACTAGAAGAAATCAATAGCAGAATAACTGAGGCAGAGAATGGATAAGTGACCTGGAAGACAGAATGGTGGAATTCACTGCTGCCAAACAGAATAAAGAAAAAAGGATGAAAAGAAATGAAGACAGCCTAAGAGACTGCTGGGACAACATTAAACACAACAACATTTGCAATTTAGGGGTCCCAGAAGAAGAGAGAGAGAGAAAGGGCCAGAGAATATATTTGAAGAGATTATAGTTGAAAACTTCCCTAACATGGGAAAGGAAATAGCGATCCAAGTCCAGGACTGCAGCTAGTCCCATATAGGATAAACCCAAGGAGAAACAGGCCAAGACACATAGTAATCACATTGGCAAAAAATAAAGACAAAGAAAACTTATAGAAAACAACAAGGGAAAAACAACCAATAACACACAAGGGAATCCCCATAAGGTTAACAGCTGGTCTTTCAGCAGAAACTCTACAAGCAGAAGGGAGTGACAGAACATATTTAAAGTGACGAAGGAGAAAAACCTACAACCAAGATTACTCCACCAAGCAAGGATCTCACTCAGATTTGATGGAGAAATTAAAACCTTTATAGACAAGCAAAAGCTGAGAGAGTTCAGCACCACCAAACCAGCTTTACAACAAATACTAAAGGAGCTTCTCTAGGCAAGAAAAACAAGAGGAGGAAAAGACCTACAATAACAAACCCAAAACAATTAAGTAAATGGGAAAAGGAACATACATATCGATAATTACCTTAAATGTAAATTGATTAAATGCTCCAAGCAAAAGACACAGACTGGGTGAATGGATACAAAAACAAGACCATATATATGCTTTCTACAAGAGACCCACTTCAGACCTAGGGACACATACAGATAGAAAGTGACAGGATGGAAAAAGTTATTCCATGCAAATGAAAATCAAAAGAAAGCTGAAGTAGAAATTCTCATATCAGACAAAATAGACTTTAAAATAAAAACTATTACAAGAGACAAAGAAGGACACTACATATTGATAAAGGGATCGATCCAAGAAGAAGATATAACAATTGTAAATATTTATGCACCCAACATAGGAGCACCTCAATATATAAGGCAAATACTAACAGCCATAAAAGGGGAAATTGACAGTAACACAGTCATAGTAGGGGATGTTAACACCCCACTTTCACCAATGGACTGATCATCCAAAATGAAAATAAATAAGGAAACACAAGTTTTAAATGATACATTAAACAAGGTGGACGTAATTGATATTTATAGGACATTCCATCCAAAAACAACAAAATACACATTTTTCTCAAGTGCCCATGGAACATTCTCCAGGATAGATCATATCTTGGGTCACAAATCAAGCCTTGGTAAATTTAAGAAAATTGAAATCATATCAAGTACCTTTTCCGACCACAATGCTATGAGACTAGATATCAACTACAGGAAAAGATCTGTAAAAAATACCAACACATAGAGGCTAGACAATACAGTACTTAATAACGAAGTGATCACTGAATAAATCAAAGAGGAAATAAAAAAATACCTAGAAACAAATGACAATGGAGACATGATGACCCAAAACCTATGGAATGCAGCAAAAGCAGTTCTAAGAGGGAAATTTATAGCAATACAATCCTACCTTAAGAAACGGGAAACATTTCAAATAAACAACGTAACCTTGTACCTAAAGCAATTAGAGAAAGAAGAAAACAAAACACATATTTAGCAGAAGGAAAGAAATCATAAAGATCAGATCAGAAATAAATGAAAAAGAAATGAAGGAAACAATAGTAAAGATCAATAAAACTAAAATCTGATTCTTTCAGAAAAACAAAATTGATAAACCATTAGCCAGACTCATCAAGAAAAAAAGGGAGAAGACTCAAATCAATAGAAATAGAAATGAAAAAGGAGAAGTAACAACTGACACTGCAGAAATACAAAAGATCATGAGAGATTACTATAAGCAAATTTATGCCGATAAAATGGACAACCTGGAAGAAATGGACAAATTCTTAGAAATGCACAACCTGCCAAGACGGAACCAGGAAGAAATAGAAAATATGAACAGACCAATCATAAGCACTGAAATTGAAACTGTGATTAAAAATCTTCCAACAAACAAAAGCCCAGGAGCAGATAGCTTCACATGCGAATTCTATCAAGCACTTAGAGAAGAGCTAACACCTATCCTTCTCAAGCTCTTCCAAAATATAGCAGAGGGAGGAACACTCCCAAACTCATTCTATGAGGCCACCATCACCTTGATACCAAAACCAGACAAAGATGTCACAAAGAAAGAAAACCACAGGCCAGTATCACTGATGAACATAGATGCAAAAATACTCAACAAAATACTAGCAAACAGAATCCAAGAGCACATTAAAAGTATCATACACCATGATCAAGTGGGGCTTATTCCAGGAATGGAAGGATTCTTTAATATACACAAATCAATCAACGTGATACAACATATTAACAAATTGAAGGAGAAAAACCATATGATCATCTCAATAGATGCAGAGAAAGCTTTTGACAAAATTCAACACCCATTTATGGTAAAAACCCTGCAGAACGTAGGCATAAAGGGAACTTTCCTCAACATAATAAAGGCCATATATGACAAACCCACAGCCAACATCACCCTCAATGGTGAAAAACTGAAACCATTTTCAGGAAGATCAGGAACAAGACAAGGTTGCCCACTATCACCACTATTATTCAACATTGTTTTGGAAGTTTTAGCCACAGAAATCAGAGAAGAAAAATAAATAAATGGAATCCAAATTGGAAAAGAAGTAAAGCTGTCACTGTTTGCAGATGACATGATACTATACATAGAGAATCCTAAAGATGTTAACAGAAAACTACTAGAGCTAATCAATGACTTTAGTAAAGTAGCAGGATACAAAATTAATGCACAGAAATCTCTGGCATACCAATATATTGATGATGAAAAATCTGAAAGTGAAATTAAGAAAACAGTCTCATTTACCATTGCAAAAAAATTATAAAATATCTAGGAATAAACCTACATAAGGAGACATAAGACCTGTATGCAGAAAATTATAAGACACTGATGAAAGAAATTAATTATGATACAAACAGATCAAGAGATATACAATGTTCTTGGATTGGAAGAATCAACATTGTGAAAATGACTCTATTACACAATGCAATCTACAGATTCAATGCTATCCCTGTCAAACTACCACTCACATTTTGCACAGAATTAGAACAAGAAATTTCACAACTTGTATGGAAACACAAAACACCCCGAATATCCAAAGCAATCTTGAATAAGAAAAACAGAGCTGGAGGAATCAAGCTCCCTGACTTCAGACTACACTACAAAGCTACAGTAATAAAAGCAATATCTCACTGGCACAAAAACAGAAATATAGATCAAAGGAATAGGATAGAAAGCCCAGAGATAAACCCATGCACCTATGGTCAACTAATCTATGACAAAGCAAGACAGGATATACAAGGGAGAAAAGACAGTGCCTTCAATAAGTGGTGCTGGGAAAACTGGGCAGCTACATGTAAAACAATGAAATTAGAACACTCCCAAACACCATACACACAAATAAACTCAAAATGGATTAGAGACTTAAATGTAAGACCGGACACTATAATACTCTTACAGAAAAACATTGGAAGAACACTCTTTGACATAAATTACAGCAAGATCTTTTTTTGATCCACCTCCTAGATTAATGGAAATAAAAACAAAAATAAACAAATGGGACCTAATGAAACTTAAAAGCTTTTGCACAGCAAAGGAAACCATAAACAAGACGAAAATAAAACTCTCAGAATGGGAGAAAATATTTGCAAACGAATCAATGGACAAAGGATTAATCTCCAAAATATATAAACAGCTCATGCAGCCTCAATATTAAAAAAAGAAACAACCCAATCAAAAAATGGGCAGAAGACCTAAATAGACATTTCTCCAAAGAAGATATACAGATTGCCAACAAACACATGAAAGAAACCTCAACATCATTAATCATTAGAGAAATGCAAATCAAAACTACATTGAGATATCATCTCCCACCAGTCAAAATGGCCATCATTTAAAAATCTACAAAGAGGACATGCTGGAGAGGGTGTGGAGAAAAGGGAACGCTCTTGCACTGTTGGTGGGAATGTAAATTGATACAGCCACTATGGAGAACAGTATGGAGGTTCCTTAAAAAACTAAAAATAGAATTACCATATGATTCTGCAATCCCACTACCAGGCATATACCCAGAGAAAACCGTAATTGAAAAGGACACATGCACCCCAATGTTCATTGCAACACTATTTACAATAGCCAGGTCATGGAAGCAATGTAGATGCCCATCGACAGATGAATGGATAAAGAATTGTGGTACATATATACAATGGAATATTACTCAGCCATAAAAAAGAATGAAATTGGGTCATTTGTGGAGACGTCGATGGATCTAGGGACTGTTATACAGAGTGAAGTAAGTCAGAAAGAGAAAAACAAATATCATATATTAATGCATGCATGTGGAACCTAGCAAAATGGTACAGATGAACCGCTTTGCAGGGCAGAATTTGAGACACAGATGTAGAGAATAAACGTATGGACACCAAGGGGGGAAAGCCTCAGCGGGTGTGGGTATGGTGGTGTGATTAATTGGGTGATTGGGATTGACATGTATACACTTATGTATATAAAATTAATGACTAATAAGAACCTGCTGTATAAATAAATAAATAAATAATAAATAATAAAAAAAGACTCTCTGGCCAGCAAAGCCTGAAATATCTGTAGTCTGATCTTTTACAGAGCTGTTTGTGGACGCCTGTGGATGTAGACACATTAACAAATACAGATATAGATACAGAAATACAGTATATGATAATGACATTTCACAATTTTACTCTGTGATGACTTATGAATAATAAATCTGAATATTAGATGTGATTTTTTCTATAAATAGAATAAATTTCTTAGCAAATTTTCAACACTTAAAAAAAAAGAATTTTTTAAATACTGAAATAAATGGAAATCCGAAGGTGCAATACGGCAGATGAAACAGAACTTCCCAGCCAAGCTGTAACAGTTTTTGCCTGGTCATCAAAGAAACATGCAGTCTTTCATTATCCTGATGGAAGATTATGCATTTTCTGTTGACTAATTCCAGATGCTCTTCATCGAGTGCTGCTTTCAATTGGTCTAATTGGGAGCAGTACTTGTTGGAATTAATTGTTTGGTTTTCCAGAAGAAGCTCATAACAGAGGACTTCCTTCCAATCCCACCATATATCCAATTTTTTGGATGAAGACTGTCCTTTGATGTGGTTGGTGGTGGTTCATTTCACTTGCCCCATGATCCACATTATTGTACATGATCCACTTTTCATCCCCCGTCACAATTTGTTTTAAAAAAGGAATGTTTTCATTACATTTAAGTAGAGAATTTCATATGAAAATAAGGTCAAGAAAGTTTCTTTCACATAAGTTATGTGGAACCCAAACATCAAAGCGATTAACATAACCACGCTGGTACAGATAATTTTCAATGCTTGATTTGGATATTTTGAGTATGTCGGATATCTCCCGCGTGGTATAACATTGGTTGTTCTCAATTAATGTCTCAATTTGATCACTATCAACTTCAACTGGTCTACCAGACCATGCAGCATCGTTCAGGGAGAAATCTGCAGCATGAAGCTTTGCACACCACTTTTGACATGTTCGATCAGTCACAGCACCTTCTCCATATACTGCACAAATAGTCTTTTGTGTTTCCGTTGTGTCTTTACCTTTCTTGAAATAATAAAGCATAATATGCCGAAAGTGCTGTTTTTCTTCTTCCATCTTCAATACTAAAATGTCTACAGAAAAATTCACCAATTTTGAAAAGTTTTTTTTAAGTGCACACTGATATGACAGCTGTCACAGTACAATCTAACAAAATTGTTTCGAATGAAGTTAAAGACAACTAAGCACTACTAGAGGCATCATATGGAAAAAAAAAGAATGAACTTTTTTGCCAACCCAATATAATATCACTTATATGTGGAATCTTAAAAAATTGATACAAGTGAACTCATTTACAAAACAGAAACAGACTCACAGATTTTGAAAACAAACTTATGGTTACCAAAGGGGGAAGGTGGGGAGGAGGGATAAATTAGGAGTTTGGGATTAACATATTCACACTACTATATATAAAACAATCAACAAGGACCTACTGTATAGCACAGGGAACTCTTCTCAATATTCTGTAATAACCTATATAGAAAAATAATCTGAACAAGAATGGATATATGTATATGTATAACTGAATCACTTTGCTGTACATCTGAAACTAGCACAACATTGTAAATCAACTGTACTCTAATATAAAGTAAAAATTAAAAAAAAAACTAAAGCAGAGCTTAGAGAGAACTTTATAGCTTTAATACTTTTACCAGAAAAGAAGAAAGATTTAAAATCAATGATGAAGTGTTCACATTAAGAAGCTAGGAAAAGAAGAGCAAATTAAATAAAAACAAAGGAAATAATAAAAGCACAAGATGTTATCAATTAAAATAGAAAATGTACAAACAATAGAAAAAACCAGTGAAGCTAAAACTTGGTTATTTGAAAAGTTTAATAAAATTGATAAACACCAGGCAGACTTATCAAGAAAAGAGATAAAATGAAAATTTTGGAATATAAGGAATTGATGAAGCAAAATTATCACAGAGCCTGCAGACACTCAAAGAATTAAAAGGGAATATTATGTACAAATTTTTGCTAGTAAATTCAACAACATAAATAAAATGAGCAAATTTCATGAAAGGTATAAATCAACAAAACTGACACAAGAAGAAATATAAAATCTGAATAGACTTATATTTATGAAAAATATTGAACTCATAGTTTAAAATATTTCTCTAAAGAAAGTCCAGCTGTTTACATGAATGAATTCCACCAAATATTTAAGGAAGAATAATGACAATCTCAAACAATTTATTTCAAAAAATAGATGAGGAGGTAATAATTCCCAATTCATATTATGAGACCAGAATTACCTTGATACCAAAACTAATCTACAAAGCAACCCCACTCACAAATATAGATGCACGAACCCTATTGAGTTATTAACAAATTGAATTCAGTGACATATGAAAAGGATACTACATCATGATCAACTGGTTTTTATTTCATAAGTATAAGATTGATTCAAGATTTGAAAATCAGTTAATGTAACTTACCATATTAAAAAACATAAAGAACAAAAATCCATAATCTCAATAGAGAAAATTTGTCAAAACTTAACATACGCTTATTAAAAAACTCTCGTGGACTGGACATAGAAACATTCTCAGTTTGATAAAGGGTATCTATAAACAACCTACAGCTTACATTATACTTAATGGTGAAATTTGAAAATATGTCCACTCTCACTCTTTCTATTTGACATTGTATTGGGGGTCCTAGCCAGAGTAATAAAACAAGTAAAAGAAATAAAAGGGATATAGATTGAAAAAGGATGCAAAAATGTATCTTTGTTCAGAGACAATTTTTTGTTTACATAAACAATCCTAGAGAATCTACTTAAAATCACTAGAACTTCTAAGAGAGTTCAGTAAGGTTGTAGGACTCATAGTCAACATACAACAAGTAACTGCTTTTCTATATTCTGGCAGTAAACTGTAAAATGAATATTTTAAAACAGTATCATTTAGAATAGTGTGTAGAAATATAAGACAAGATGAAATTTAACCAAAGATGTGCAAAACCTACAAAACTACAAAAATACTCCTTAGATAAATTAATGGAGAATTAAATAAATGAAGCAGTATACTATAATCATGAATTGGAGGACTCAATATTGCTAAGATAATGATTCTCCCCAAATTAATCTATACCTTCAACATGACTCCCATCAAGATCTGGTATTTTTTTTGGTAGAAATTAACAGGTTGTTTCTAAAACTTACTTAGAAATATAAAGAATATATAATAGACAAAATAATCTTGAATAAGAAGTACTATAAGACTGATTTATATAGATACAATATGGTGTGGTTATAAAGATAGACAACTAGATAAATGCAACACAATGAGTTCAGAGTAAAACTACACCTCTAGATGAAGGGACTAAAGCAATTCAATAACGAAATGAAAGACTTTTCAACAAAAAATGCTGTAACAACTATATAGAAAAGTGACCTTCAACCTATATCTCACACTATACACAAAAATTAGTTAGATTTGGGTCATAGACCTGAAGGTAAAATGGGGGCAAAAATTGGTTCTGGAGGGTGAAAAAAATGTTTAGATATTATAATAGTTTGTGGCCCTCCAAAGAACTATAGTACAAAAACAGATATACAGTATACAGTGGTATTAATATTTCATGTTGGGGGGTTGGGGTGATTAGGAAAAAATATCTAGAAAGACTCCCTTGGAAGTGTTGTGGGTTGAGTTTTGTCTCAAGAAAAGATACATTCAAGTCATAGCACGTGGTACCTGTGAATGTGATCTTATTTGGAAATAAGGTCTTTGCAGATGTAACTAAGAAGTAAATGAAGATGAGGTCACATCAGAGTAAGGTGGGCCTTAGTTCAGTATGACTCCTTGTAAGAGGAGGAGAGACATGGAGGCGGACACACAGGTGAGAAGTGTGAAGACAGACACAGTGCATGGAGGAAGCTGTTTACAAGCCAAAGAATGCTAAGGATTCCTGGCAAACCAAGAGAAGCTAGTAAGAAGCAAGGAAGAATCCTGGCTCTGCTGACATCTTGATTTTGGACCTCTAGCCTCCAGAACTGTGAAAGAATAAATTTCTGTTCTTTTAAGCCACTCTGTTACTTTGTTATGGTAGCTCTAGGAAATGAATACAGGGGTGAAAATATAAAAAAGGTTGGGAAACACTCTTCTAGGGGAAAGTATAAGATAATACATTTGCAACTTTGGGTTAAGTAAAGGTTTCTTAGATGGATCCAAGAGAGCACTAGCCACCATGGAAAAAATAATGAAAAACTGAACTTTATCAAATTAAACACTTCTGATCATTAAAAGATATTTAAAGATCATTGTTAAGAAAATGAATAGTGAATCACCAAACTAAGAGAAAATATTTGTCATACATATATCTGACAAAGGACATGTCCAGAATATATAAAGAACTCCTACACTTCAAAAATAAAGAGGTAATCCAATTTACAAATGAACTAAAGACTTGAATACATAGTTCACAAAGGAAGATATTTGATTAGCCAATAGCACATTAAAAATGCTCAATGTAATTAGTCATGAGAGAAATGAAAACTGAAACTATGATGTAATACTACAACACATCCACTTGTATGGTACAATTAAAAAGACTGATGACACATGATTTACAATAGTCAAGTTATGGAAGCAACCTAAGTGTCCATCAACAGATGAATGGATAAAAATATGTGCGTGTGTATATACATATATATATATATATGTATATATATATGTATATACACACACACATATATATATATGTGGTGTCTGTGTATACATAAATATACATATATATGGTATATATAATGGACTATTACTCAGCCATAAAAAAGAATGAGATTCTGCCAATTGCAACAACGTGAATTGACCTAGAGAGTATTATGCTGAGTGAAATAAGTCAGATAGTAAACAAAAAATACTCTATGTTATTTACATGTGGAATCTAAAAAATAAAAGAAACAAATATATATAACAAAACAGAAACAGACTGACAGATATAGAAGACAAACTGGTGGTTACCAGTGGAGAGAGGGAAGTGGGAGGGGTAATATAAGGGGTAGGGGATTAAGAGATACAAACTACTAAACATAAAATAGATAAGCAAAAATGTTATATTGTACAGCACAGGGAAATATAGCCATTGTTTTGTAATAACTTTAAATGGAGTGTAATCTATAAAATATTGAATCACTATGTTATACATCTGAAAATAGTGCAATATTATAAATCAAATATGCTTCAATGAAAAAACAAAGACCAATGACTCCAAATGTTGGCCAGGTTGTGGAGCAAGTGAGAGTGTAAATTGTGTAACTCTTTTGAAAAAGTCTCCCATTTTCTCATAAATTTAAGCATATACCTATCCTATGTCCTAGCAATTCCACTCCTATGTATCTACTAAAGAGAAATAAAAACATATGTATACAAAAGACCTGCACACAGATGTTAATAGCCACAAACTGGTAATAAGCCAACTGTCCAAGAGAATGGATCACTACATTGCGATGCATGCTATTCACCAATAATAAGGAAGAAACGACAGACAGTCTCAACCACATAGATGTATCTTGAAAACATGCTGAGTGACAGAACCACACACAGAAGTGTACATACTGTACTCTCCCATTTATACAAAACTCTGGATCAGAAAAAAAAGACCCAGGAGTGAGAGTCGAGGAGGATTTTCTTCAAAGGAACACAACTTTCTAAGATGATGCACTCTTTGACATGCTGATAGGAATGTAGGTTACCTATGTGTATGCATGGTTAAAACTCATCAAACTAATAAAGCAGTTAATATCTATGCATCTTACTGTATGTAAATTCTCTCTCTCTCTCTCTCTCTCCCTCCCTCCCACTCTATCAATAGACAGACAGACAGACACATGTGACTGCAGGAAGGTTACAGCAGCTGCCTAAGCACTATATGCAGTTAGCTCACAAGAGCTTTGTCACCTTACTTTTTTCTTTTGGACCCCAGTTTTCTCATGCAAAATGAGGAAACTGGGCTTCTTCAAGCTTTCAGAACTGTAGTACATCTGGATATGCTTTTCAAAGCTAACATTTTGTGTGGTTTGTTATTTGAATTGCTTCACTTCATCAGCCCATTTGTTTGAAAACTCCTGGAACCCAGTTGCACCCTGAACGAATTAAAGTAGAGCTACTGAGGTAGAGGTAAAAGAGCCTAGTTACTTCTTGTTCCATGTGGCAAAGAACAAAATAAATGCGTTTTCACCGATTTGGCTGTCACTGTGGAGGAGCCCAGTCAGGTGAGTGGATACATAATTTGAGGAAGCCTGGAAATTGCCCATTGGGACCCTGTTTGCATTTTGCAAGCTGTATGGATACAAGGGCAACTGTAATGCCAGGACGTGGTGGCTGACGTGCAAATGTAAAGCATATGTTCTTCCCCAGCCGGACCACCTTCCTGAGAGCCTAAACTCTTTGACACTCCTGGTTGATGTGCAGGTAAATCAAAGGAAACACATTATGAACCTGTGTATAGAAAGTCAATTCGTATAGTTAAGTCTTAATAAAATAAATATTGGAAGTCCAGGGTTTAGAAACTCCTACATTTTTTCCCCCTATGGAAGTTTTGTTTTTAACATCTTTATTGGAGTATAATTGCTTTACAATGGTGTGCTAGTTTCTGCTTTATAACAAAGTGAATCAGTTATACATATACATATGTTCCCATATCTCTTCCCTCTTGCATCTCTTGCATACATATACATATATCCTCATATCCCCTCCCTCTTGCGTCTCCCTCCCACCCTCCCTATCCCACCCCTCTAGGTGGTCACAAAGCACCAAGCTGATCTCCCCTTGCTATGCAGCTGCTTCCCAATAGTTATCTATTTTATGAATAAAGACACAGACCTACTAGAAAATGGACTTGAGGATATGGGGAGGGGGAAGGGTAAGCTGAGACAAGGTGAGAGAGTGGCATGGACATATATAGCTATCGGTTTTACATTTGGTAATGTATATATGTCCATGCCACTCTCTCACTTCATCCCAGCTTACCCTTCCCCCTCCCCGTGTCCTCAAGTCCATTCTCTATGTCTGTGTCTTTATTCCTGTCCTGCCTCTAGGTTCTTCAGAATCATTTTTTTTTTTTAGATTCCATATATATGTGTTAGCATATTTGTTTTTGTATTTGTTTTTGTTTTGTAGTATTTGTTTTTCTACTTCTGAGTTACTTCACTCTGTATGACAGACTCTAGGTCCATCCACCTCACTACAAATAACTCAATTTCATTAGAAATTCCTACATTTTATAAGAAAGTTGACAGTATTGAAACAAACATTTTCCACAAGGCATTCCAAAGTTTCTCTTTAAAAACCTGCATTTGGGGCTTCCCTGGTGGCGCAGTGGTTGAGAGTCTGCCTGCCGATGCAGGGGACACGGGTTCGTGCCCCGGTCTGGGAAGATCCCACATGCCGCGGAGCAGCTGGGCCCGTGAGCCATGGCTGCTGAGCCTGCACGTCCGGAGCCTGTGCTCCGCAATGGGAGACACCACAGCAGTGAGAGGCCCGTGTACCACAAAAAAAAAAAAAAAAAAAAAGGCTGCATGTGGCATGATCACTAAATTTGTTTTCTTTCCAGTTCTTTTTCAGAATGATTTTCCTAAGGAGAAGGGCAACCTACTTTACCGTTCCTGTTTCCCTTTTATCTTTTATGGAAAGGGTACTTTACTTTCTAGTTTTTTTTATATAGCTGATTTTATAGCTGATTTTAATGAATGGTGATAGCTACAGTTGTTCTCTCCAGCACAAAGACCTAGTTGGAGTGAAGCCACAGCTAGTAACTAACAGGAACACATCATTATGGCTCAAAGTTAACATTGCAGGGAACAAACTGAGCTATAAGTTTACAATAAAATCTCACTCTTTTAACCCTATTTCAGCAGCATTTCAAAGCAATCTGTTTCATTGGCAGGTGGTATGATGTGGATTATTTAACATTTGTTCGCCTTTTATTTTTTTTTAACATCTTTGTACGAGTATAATTGCTTTACAATGGTGTGTTAGTTTATGCTTTATAACAAAGTGAATCAGTTATACAAATACATATGTCCCCATATCCCTTCCTTCTTGCATCTCCCTCCCTCCCATTCTCCCTATCCCACCCCTCTAGGTGGTCACAAAGCACCGAACTGATCTCCCTGTGCTATGCGGCTGCTTCCCACTAGCTATCTATTTTACATTTGGTAATGTATATATGTCCATGCCACTCTCTCACTTTGTCCCAGCTTAACCTTGCCCCTCCCCGTATCCTCAAGTCCATTCTCAAGTAGGTCTGTGTCTTTATTCTTGCCTTGTCCCTAGGTTCTTCTGACCATTGTTTTCTTTCTTTAAGATTCCATATATATGTGTTAGCATACAGTATTTTTTTTCTCTTTCTGACTTACTTCACTCTGTATGACAGTCTCTAGGTCTATCTACCTCACTACAAGTAATTCAGTTTCGTTCCTTTTTATGGCTGAGTAATATTCCATTGTATATATGTGCCACTCTTCTTTATCCATTCATCTGTTGATGGACACTTAGGTTGCTTCCATGTCCTGGCTATTGTAAATAGAGCTGCAATGAACATTGTGGTACATGACTCTTTTTGCATTATGGTTTTCTCAGGGTATATGCCCAGTAGTGGGATTGCTGGGTCATATAGTAGTTCTATATTTAGTTTTTTAAGGAACCTCCATACTGTTCTCCATAGTGGCTGTATCAATTTACATTCCCACCAACGTGCAAGAGGGTTCCTTTTTCCCCACACCCTCTCCAGCATTCACTGTTTGTAGATTTTTTGGTCATTCTGACTGGTGTGAGTGATACCTCATTGTAGTTTTGATTTGCATTTCTCTAATGATTAGTGATGTTGAGCATCCTTTCATGTGTTTGTTGGCAATATGAATATCTTCTTTGGAGAAATGTCTATTTAGATCTTCTGCCCATTTTTGGATTGGATTGTTTGTTTTTTTGATATTGAACTGAATGAGCTGCTTGTATATTTTGGAGATTAATCCTTTGTCAGTTGCTTCATTTGCAAATATTTTCTCCCATTTGGAGGGTTGTCGTTTTGTCTTGTTTATGGTCTCCTTTGCTTTTAAAAAGGTTTTAAGTTTCATTAGGCCCCATTTTTGTTGTTGTTTTTGTTTTTATTTCCATTTCTCTGGAATGTGGGTCAAAAAGGATCTTGCTGTGATTTATGTCATAGAGTGTTCTGCCTATGTTTTCCTCTAAGAGTTTGATAGTGTCTGGACTTACATTTAGGTCTTTAATCCATTTTGAGCTTATTTTTGTGTATGGTGTTAGGGAGCGTTCTAATTTCATTCTTTTACATGTAGCTGTCCAGGTTTCCCAGCACCACTTATTGAAGAGGTTGTCTTTTCTCCATTGCATATTCTTGCCTCCTTTATCAAAGATAGGGTGACCATATGTGCATGGGTTTATCTCTGGGCTTTCTGTCCTGTTCCATTGATCTATATTTCTGTTTTTGTGCCAGCACCATACTATCTTGATTACGTTAGCTTTGTAGTATAGTCTGAAGTCAGGGAGCTTGATTCCTCCAGATCCATTTTTCTATTTCAAGATTGCTTTGGCTATTCAGGGTCTTTTGTATTTCCATACAAATTGGGAAATTTTTTGTTCTAGTTCTGAAAAAAATGTGAGTGGTAGTGTGGTAGGGCTTGCATTGAATCTGTAGATTGCTTTGGGTAGTAGAGTAATTTTCACAGTGTTGATTCCTTCAATCCAAGAATGTAGTATATCCCTTGATCTGTTTGTATCATGCTTAATTCCTTTCATCAGTGTCTTATAATTTTCTGCATACAGGTCTTTTGTCTCCTCAGATAGGTTTATTCCTAGGTATTTCATTCTTTTTGTTGCAGTTGTAAATGGGAGTGTTTTCTTTATTTCACTTTCAGATTTTTCATCATCAGTGTATAGGAATGCAAGAGATTTCTGTGCATTAATTTTGTATCCTGCTACTTTACCAAAGTCATTGATAAGCTCTAGTAGTTTTCTGGTAGCATCTTTAGCATTCTTCTATGTATAGTATCATGTCATCTGTAAACAGTGACAGCTTTACTTCTTCTTTTCCAATTTGGATTCCATTTATTTCTTTTTCTTCTCTGATTGCTGTGGCTAAAACTTCCAAAACTAGGTTGAATAAGAGTGGTGAGAGAAGGCAGCCTTGTCTTTTTCCTGATCTTAGTGGAAATGGTTTCAGTTTTTCACCATTGAGGATGATGTTGGCTGTGGGTTTCTCATATATGGCCTTTATTATGTTGAGGTAAGTTCCCTCTTTGCCTACTTTCTGCAGGTTTTTTTTTTTTAAATCATAAATGGGTGTTGAATTTTGTCAAAAGCTTTCTCAGCAACTATTGAGATGATCATATGGTTTTTCTCTTTCAATTTGTTAATACGGTGTATCACGTTGGTTGATTTCCATATGTTGAAGAATCCTTGCATTCCTGGGATAAACCCCACTTGATCATGGTGTATGATACTTTTAATGTGCTATTGGATTCTGTTTGCTAGTATTTCGTTGAGTATTTTTGCATCTATGTTCATCAGTGATATTGACGTGTGGTTTTCTTTCTTTGTGACATCTTTGTCTGGTTTTGGTATCAGGGTGATGGTGGCCACCTAGAATGAGTTTGGGAGTGTTGCTCCCTCTGGTATATTTTGGAAGAGTTTGAGAAGGATATGTGTTAGCTCTTCTCTAAATGTTTTATAGAATTAGGCTGTGAAGCCATCTGGTCCTAGGCTTTTGTTTGCTGGAAGATTTTTAATCACAGTTTCAATTTCAGTGCTTGTGATTGGTCTGTTCATATTTTCTGTTTTCTCCTGGTTCAGTCTCAGAAGGTGGTGCATTTCTAAGAATTTGTCCATTTATTCCAGGTTGTCTATTTTATTGGCATATAGTTGTTTGTAGTAATCTCTCATGATCCTTTGTATTTCTGCAGTGTCAGTTGTTACTTCTCCTTTTTCATTTCTAATTCTATTGATATGAGTCTTCTCCCTTTTTTTCTTGATAATTCTGGCTAATATTTTACCAATTTTGTTCATCTTCTCAAAGAACCAGCTTTTAGTTTTATTGATCTTTGTTATTGTGTCCTTCACTTCTCTTTCATTTATTTCTTATCTGATATTTATGAGTACTTTCCTTCTGCTAACTTTGAGGTTTTTTTGTGGTTATTTCTCTAATTGTTTTAAGTGTAAGGTTAGGTTTTGTTTTTGAGATGTTTCTTGTTTCTTAAGGTAGGATTCTATTGCTATAAATTTCCCTCTTAGAACTGCTTTTGCTGCATCCCATAGGTGTTGGGTGGTCGTGTTCTCATTGTCATTTGTTTCTAGGTATTTCTTGATTTCCTCATTAATTTTTTCAGTGTTCTCTTGGTTATTTAGTAGAGTGTTGTGTAGTATCTATATATTTGTATTTTTTACAGTTTTTTTTCTGTAATTGATTGATATGTAGTCTCATAGCATTGTGGTTGGAAAATATACTTGATACATATTCAATTTTCTTAAATTTACCAAGGCTTAATTTGTGATGCAAGATATGATTTATCCTGGAGAATATTCCATGAGCACTTGAGATGAATGTGTATTCTGTTGTTTTTGTATGTTATGTCCTATAAATATCAATTAAGTCCATTTTGTTTAATGCATTGTTTAAAGTTTGTGTTTCCTTATTTATTTTCAATTTGGATGATCTGTCCATTGGTGAAAGTGGGGTGTTAAAGTCCCCTACTATGATTGTGTTACTGTCAATTTCCCCTTTTACAGCTGTTAGTATTTGCCTTATGTATTGAGGTGCTCCCATATTGGGTGCATAAAAATTTACAATTGTTATATCTTCTTCTTGGATTGATCCCTTGATCATAATGTAATGACCTTCTTTGTCTCTTGTAATAGTCTTTGTTTTAAGTCTATTTTGTTTGATATGAGAATTTCTACTCCAGCTTTATTTTGATTTCCATTTTCATGGAATATCTTTTTCCATCCTCTCACTTTCAGTCTGTATGTGTCCCTAGGTCTGAAGTGGGTCTCTTGTAGACAGCATATATACGGGTCTTGTTTTTGTATCCATTTAGCTAGTCTATGTCTTTTGGTTGGAGTATTTAGTCCACTTACATTTAAGGTAATTATTGATATTTATGTTCCCATTACCATTTTCTTATTGTTTTGGGATTATTATTGTAAGTCTTTTCCTTGTTTTTCTTGCCTACAGAAGTTCCTTTAGCATTTGTTTTAAAGCTGGTTTGGTGGTTCTGAATTCCCTTAGCTTATGCTTGTCTGCAAAGCTTTTAATTTCTCCTTCAAATCTGAATGAGATCCTTGCTGGTTAGAGTAACCTTGGTTGTAGGTTTTTTTCTTTCATCACTTTAAATATGTTCTGCTGTTCCCTTCTGGCTTGCAGAGTTTCTGCTGAAAGATCAGCTGTTAACCTTATGGGGATTCCTTTTTGTGTTATTTGTTGTTTTTCCTTTGCTGCTTTTAATATTTGTTCTTTGTATGTAATTTTTGATAGTTTGATTAATATGTGTGTTGGTGTATTTCTCCTTGGGTTTATCCTGTATGGGGCTCTCTGTGCTTCTGGGACTTGATTAACTATTTCCTTTCCCATATTAGGGAAGTTTTCAACTATAATCTCTTCAAATATTTTCTCAGTCCCTTTCTTTTTCTCTTCTTCTTCTGGGACCACTATAATTCAAATGTTGGTGTGTTTAATGTTGTCCCAGAGGTGTCTGAGGCTGGCCTGAATTCTTTTCATTCTTTTTTCTTTATTGTGTTCTGCAGTAGTTATTTCCACTATTTTATCTTCCAGGTCACTTATCCGTTCTTCTGCCTCAGTTATTCTGCTATTGATTCCTTGTAGAGAATTTTAAATTTCATTTATTGTGTTGTTCATCACTGTTTGTTTGCTCTTTAGTTCTTCTAGGTTCTTGTGAAATGTTTCTTGTATTTCCTCCATTCTATTTCCAAGATTTTGGATTATCTTTACTATCATTATTTTGAATTATTTTTCAGGTAGACTACTTATTTCCTCTTCATTTATTAGGTCTGATGGGTTTTTGCCTTTCTCCTTCATCTGCTCTGTGTTTCTCTGTCTTCTCTCTCTCTCTCTCTCTCTCTCTTTTTTTTTGTGGTACGCAGGCCTCTCACTGTTGTGGCCTCTCCCATTGTGGAGCACAGGCTCTGGATGCTCAGGCTCAGCTGCCATGGCTCACGGGCCTAGCCACTGCATGGCATGTGGGATCTTCCTGGACCGGAGCACAAACCCGTGTCCCCTGCATCGGCAGGCGGACTCCCAACCACTGTGCCACCAGGGAAGCCCTGTCTTCTCATTTTGCTTAACTTACTGTGTTTCGTGTCTCCTTTTCTCAGGCTGCAGTTTTGTAGTTTCCATTGTTTTTAGTGTCTGTCCCCAGTGGCTAAGTTTGGTTCAGTGGATTGTGTAGGCTTCCTGGTAGAGGAGATTAGTGACTGTGTTCTGGTGGATGAGGCTGGATCTTTTCTTTGTGATGGGCAGGTCCACATCTGGTGGTGTGTTTTTGGGTGTCTGTGGCTTTATTATTATTTTAGGCAGCCTCCCTGCTAATGGATGGGGCTGTGTTCCTGTCTTGCTTGTTGTTTGGCAAAGTGTGTCCTGCACTATAGCTTGCTGGTCATTGAGTGGAGCTGGGTCTTGGTGTTGAAATGGAGATCTCTGGGAGATTTTTGCCATTTGATATTATGTGGCACAGGGACGTCTCTTGTGGACCAGTGTCCTGAACTTTGCTCTCCTACTTCAGTGGCACAGCCCTGATGCCTGGCTGGAGCACCAAGAGCCTGTCCTCCACATGGCTCAGAATAGAAGGGAGAAAAAAAAGAAAGAAAGAAGAAGATAAAATAAAATAAAAGTAAAGTAAAATAAAATAAAGTTATTAAAATAAAAAATAATTATTAAGAAAAAAATTTTTAAGTAATAATAATAATAATAAAAAGCAATGGACAGAACCCTAGGACAAATGGTAAAAGCAAAGCTATACAGACAAAATCACACAGAGAAGCATACACATAAACTCTCACAAAAAGAGAAAAAGGGGAAAAATATATATATAGTTGCTCCCAAAGTCCACCTCCTCAATTTGGGATGATTCATTGTCAATTCAGGTATTCCACAGATGCAGGGTACATCAAGTTGATTGTGGAGCTTTAATCCACTGCTTCTGAGGCTGCTGGGAGAGATTTCCCTTTCTCTTCTTTGTTCACACAGATCCTGGGGTTCAGCTTTGGATTTGGACCTGCCTCTGCATGTAGGTCACCTGAGGGCGTGTGTTCTTCGCTCAGACAGGATGGGGTTAAAAGAACAGCTGATTAGGGGGTTCTGGCTCACTCAGGCTGGAAGGATGGAGGGGTACAGATGCAGGGCGAACCTGCAGTGGCAGAGGCTGGTGTGATGTTGCACCAGCCTGAGGCGCACCATGTGTTTTCCCGGGGAATTTGTTCCTGGATCACAGGACCCTGGAAGTGGCAGGCTGCACAGGCTCCCCAGAAGGGAGGTGTGGATAGTGACCTGTGCTCGTGCACAGGCTTCTTGGTGGCGGCAGCAGCAGCCTTAGCATCTCATGCCCGTCTCTGGGGTCCGTGCTGATAGCTGCGGCTCACGCCCATCTCTGGAGCTCCTTTAAGCAGCGCTCTTAATCCCTTCTCCTCACGCACCAGGAAACAAAGAGGCAAGAAAAAGTCTCTTGCTTCTACGACAAGTCCAGACTTTTTCCCGGACTCGCTCCTGGCTAGCCGTGGTGCACTAACCCCTTCAGACTGTGGTCACGCTGCCAACCCCAGTCCTCTCCCTGTGCTCCGACTGAAGCCTGAGCCTCAGCTCCCAGCCCCGCCCACCCCAGCGGGTGAGCGGACAAGCCTCTCGGGCTGGTGAGTGCTGGTCGGCACCGATCCTCTGTGCGGGCATCTCTCCACTTTGCCCTCCACACCCCTGTGGCTGCGCTCTCCTCCGTGGCTCCGAAGCTCCCCCTCTCCGCCACCCTCAGTCTCTGCCTGTGAAGGGGCTTCCTAGTGTGTGGAAACTTTTCTTCCTTCACAGCTCCCTCCCACTGGTGCAGATCCCGTTCCTATTGTTTTGTCTCTGTTTTTTCTTTTTTCTTTTGCCCTACCCAGGTACGTGGGGGAGTTTCTTGCCTTTTGGGAGATCTGAGGTCTTCTGCCTCAGATCAGCATTCAGTAGGTGTTCTGTAGGAGTTGTTCCACGTTTAGATGTATTTCTGATGTTTCTGTGGGGAAGATGGTGATCTCTGCATCTTACTCTTCCGCCATCTTGAAGCTCCTCCCATTTCTTAGCTTTTAATTACTTGAGGCAATTCCTTTATTGTTGCTCAGTGGTTAGAATTGCATTACATTCAGAACCCGGTACTTGGTATAATATTATCCATCATATATTTTTAAACTTAAATTACATTCCAAACTCCTTTTTGAGATTAAGCCCATGGCAACAAAAAGTATCTGTTGAATTGTTGTTACAATGAGGTGACATACATTCAGCTGAGAGTAAACCCTCTCTCCTCCAGCATTCTATAGCATACTGTACCATCCATATGGCCTGGAATTAGAGCTGGTGAACTTTCAGAAGTGCAAGGCTACATCACCCTAACCTGCTGGTAGTTATGCTGTCAGCTCCCCTTCCCATCACTCAGTTCCCAAGTGCTAACTCTCATTTCTCCCCTGGGAGGTTATGACAGTCATTTTGGTGGGGTTTCAGGAGGGAGAGGAGACATACTCCTCTTGTTAGTATATCGTGTGTTCCATCTATGGTCTTGTGGCTACTTTCGACTGACCTCTACTGTGAGCTCTCTTGCATCTTCTGTTGACTGTAACTTCTTCTCTTTCTCTGTTTCTTAACAGAATGCCACTTGGTGTAGGCACAATGTAGGCACTCAGTTTGTATTTGATGAATAAATTGAATACTTTGGTGAAGGTATTGAATACCAATTGAAGCTTGTTCTGTATAGTTTCCTGTTTCCAAGGAATTTATGGAGTCCTCTCCTAGGAAGCATTGATTTCCATATGATGCTGTGTCCTTTCTGCTGGACCTTTGCCAATCACCCAGACAGTAAGCTTATATGCCAATATTTTCTATCGAGGCTTTATAAATTTGTTCTTAATGTTGGCCAGAATATCCTGGTTGCTATAAGTATAACCAGTAACTTTACAAATATGCCTTCAGGCATGTGCTATGGGAATCTTCTAAAATAATTTTTTTTTAGGAAATCAACATTTATTGACCCAGGCAATTGTGCTCTACATACATCATCTGGGTGCTCAACACTCAGTATGTCATTCAATAACAATAAGGAAATTATCCCCATTTAATAAGATAGGAAAGATGGAACCTAAGCGGTTAAGTAACTGATCCAGGCATTCAGTGTAGACAGTGTGCTACCAATGCTCTTTTCCACTACGTCTTAGCCACTAGTTTCTCTGACAAGGGTTATTTGAAGATGACAGAAAGCTTCTTAAGTATTAAGTACACAGTGCTGATGGACTTGAGTGATACCACTCTGTTCTCTAGGCTTTATAGGGGAGATTGTTAGACTAGTCAGGTCGGGGTGCCCTGACATCTTGGGAGGACAGTGTGACCCATCACTCTCCAGACCTTTTCCCAAACCTTAAAGTCACATTCTGTTAATCACTTTCCTTTATAACCACTCATAAGTGTTTCTCTCTTTGAGTTAAGTGTCTTCAATCTCTATTTGGTTTCCAAATTAAGAAGTAGGCTGCACATTTCCTATGCACTCAAAGAGTGCTGTGTGATGCCCTTACCTGACTGTTTGTAATTATTCCCAGGGTTCTGTGATATTCCATGATCTTGGTTTGGGGCTTAAGGTAGAGATGCATTACCATTACAGCAATGTCATCTGGTGGGATACATTTTTTATAATAGCCAGTACCAACTCTTAGGAAACCATGGGGACCAAAGGATTCACTTAGGAGGAAGTGATAAGTAAATTTCTTTGAGGATAGGAACTGTGTTACACATCATATTTACCTGTGTATCACTGACATCTGGCACAGTTCCTGGCACATAATTATCCAGAACTGTTGGTGTCATAAAGAAATTAGATGTCATTGTTTGGTACATTAGAAATCAGTTGTCAAACTTTAGTACCCAAGTGAGAGGAGCATCTGTCTCTAGAAACCAAATTTACTCCGTAGTTCCCACTTCCATGTATCTAAGATAGAGCGAGATAATAAAATTGGCATTAAAAAAGCCATTTTCCCTTACTGCTATTCCATTTTCTTACATGTTTCTTACATGTTTCAAAGATGTTGTTTTTCTGAGTGCTCCTATGTTTTCATTTTATAGAAGACAGTACATTTGGGGAGTTACAAAAATTTAAAACTATGAAAATTCATGTGAATTCTGGAAACCTGAGCCTGGACAGAACCAGAGATGTAGAATAGGCAGCTATACAGGAAAATTAAATAAACAAGTCTGCTTAGAAGGGTAGAGGGTTATAAATCCTTGGTGCTCAGATGTGTCTTTCTGCTCAGTCTCACCTGGGAGTTGGCTAATGAGCAGAGCTTCACCAGGTCAGGGCCAGGTTTCACTGATTTTTGTTTACCCAGATCTTCACTAGTAATTTGAATATAGTTGGTGCTTAATAAGTGTTGATTGGATGGATTTATAGGGAATTAATAAAAAATAGAAATTAAGTTCTTTTTAATTTAAAAAATAATCAGGATCAAGAAGCCTAGGGATATAAGAGATCTATTTCTTGAATGTGTATACTTTTTAGGTGTTAGAGGATGAAGAGAATAACTGATGTATTTGGGTTAAGGTTTCTATCCTCTGAAGGCAAGAGCAGAAATGCCCTTCAGAGTGTGCATGGTCCTGCCATCTGTTTATCTAGATGCACCCTCACCCGATGTGCTTAAGGAATATATGAGTTAAGGGATGATGGATTCCATCTGCCTACTTATAACATTCTCAATTTCATGTATTTAGACCAATGGTTCAGTTCTGGATTCATGGAAAATTTTAAGCATAGAATATTAAAAACAAACAGAGAACAAATCACAGCTCTGGCAGCCCCAACTCTTTACACTGTTGTCACATCCTAGCTTTGGCAGAGGCCTGACTGTTGCTTAGAATTGCACTTGATAAGGAAAAACGTACAGGCAGAAATATAAACTAGGCTCCTAGAGGGGTAACACAGGACTGGCTTTGTGTTGGCAAAAAACCACCTGGGCTTAGATCATTAACTCCTCAGTCAAAGCAATAATGAGTTCTGTTAATACTCCGAAAGCAAAATTTGGGGCATGTCAGGAGGAATGATGTCCAAAGGTAATATTCCTTTTTCCTCTGAGTTATGGATGGATGGTTGCCTTTTTTTTTCTGTCCTACCTCCCCCATCAACATTTATCATCTATTTATATCTATCTATGTATCTATCTATCTCTCTATCATCTATGTATCTAATATTTATATATTACCTATGTGTCATCTAGCTATGTATACATCCATCTTTGTATGTATCTATCATCTATGTATCTATCTATGTATTTGTCATATATCTACCTATCCATAGATCTATCTACTAAATAAAGTGGGATGGAATCATTTACAGAGTCATATGAGTGTAAGAACATTATATTTAAGAATCAGGCTAACCTTGACCTCTTTACTCTTGGCTCAAACACTCATATTTGTTTAGATTCTCTTGCTTAAAACAGTTATTTTCTCACAGTGTGTAGTGCCCATCTGAGTCAACCCCTCCTCATTTCTCGTTTGCCTAAATATATTAATTTTTTTACATTGTATAATGCCTTTATGTTTAGGTAGGTACCCATAAAGATTTATTAAATGAAAGATTACAGGAATAAAAGAGTGAAACTAATAGCACCGGAGGGCGAAGAACAGAAGCAAGAAGAGCTACAATCCTGCAGCCTGTGGAAAAAAAACCACATTCACAGAAAGATAGACAAGATGAAAAGGCAAAGGGCTATGTACCAGATGAAGGAACAAGATAAAACCCCAGAAAAACTACTAAATGAAGTGGAGATAGGTAACCTTCCAGAAAAAGAATTCAGAATAATGATAGTGAAGATGATCCAGGACCTAGGAAAAAGAATAGAGGCAAAGATCGAGAAGATGTAAGAAATGTTTCAAAAAGACATAGAAGAATTAAGAACAAACAAACAGAGATGAACAATACAATAACTGAAATGAAAACTACACTAGAAGGAAACAAGAACAGAATAACTGAGGCAGAAGAATGGATAAGTGACCTGGAAGACAGAATGGTGGAATTCACTGCTGTGGAACAGAATAAAGAAAAAAGAATGAAAAGATATGACAGTCTAAGAGACCTCTGGGACAACATTAAATTCAACAACATTCACACTATAGGGATCCCAGAGGAGAAGAGAGACAGAAAGAGTCAGAGAAAATATTTGAAGAGATTATAGTTGAAAACTTCCCTAACATGGGAAAGGAAATAGCCACCCAAATCCAGGAAGCGCAGTGAGTCCCATACACAATAAACCAAAGGAGAAACATGCCAATACACATAGTAACCAAATGGGCAAAAATTAAAGACAAAGAAAAATTATTGAAAGCAGCAAGGAAAAAATGAAAAATAACATACAAGGGAACTCCCATAAGGTTAACAGCTGATTTCTCAGCAGAAGCTCTACAAGCCAGAAGGGAGTGGCATGATATACTTAAAGTGATGAAAGGGAAGAACCTACAACCAAGATTACTCTACCCGGCAAGAATCTCATTCAGATTCGATGGAGAAATCAAAAGCTTTACAGACAAGCAAAAGCTAAGAGAATTCAGCACCACAAAACCAGCTCTACAACAAATGCTAAAGGAACTTCTCTAAGTGGGAGACACAAGAGAAAAAAAGGACCTACAAAAGCAAAACCAAAACAATTAAGAAAATGGTCATAGGAACATACATATCGATAATTACCTTAAACGTGAATGGATTAAATGCTCCAACCAAAAGACACAGCCTTGCTGAATGGATACATAAAAAAGACCCATATATATGCTATCTACAAGAGACCCACTTCAGACCTAGGGACACAAACTGACTGAAGGTGATGGGATAGAAAAAGATATTCCATGCAAATGGAAATCAGAAGAAAGCTGGAGTAGCAATACTCATATCAGATAAAATAGATTTTAAAGTAAAGAATGTTACAAGAGACAAGGAAGGACACTACATAATGATCAAGGGATCAATCAAAGAAGAAGATATAACAATTATGAATATATATGCACCCAACATAGGAGCACCTCAGTACATAAGGCAACTGCTAACAGCTATAAAAGAGGAAATCGACAGTAACACAATAATAGTGGGGGACTTTAACACCTCGCTTACACCAATGGACAGATCATCCAAAGTGAAAAAATAAGGAAACAGAGGCCTTAAATGACACAATAGACCAGATAGATTTAATTGATATTTATAGGACATTTCATCCATAACAGCAGATTAAACTTTCTTCTCAAGTGCGCATGGAACATTCTCCAGGATAGATCACATCATGGGTCACAAACCAAGCATCAGTAAATTTAAGAAAATTGAAATCATATCAAGCATCTTTTCTGACCACAATGCTATGAGATTAGAAATGAATTACAGGGAAAAAAAAACGTAAAAATCACAAACACATGGAGTCTAAACAATACATTACTAAATAACCAAGAGATCACTGAAGAAATCAAAGAGGAAATCAAAAAATACTGAGAGACAAATGACAATGAAAACACGACGATCCAAAACCTATGGGATGCAGCAAAAGCAGCTGTAAGAGGGAAGTTTATAGCTATACAAGCCTACCTCAGGAAACAAGAAACATCTCAAATAAACAATCTAACCTTACACCTAAAGGAACTAGAGAAAGAAGAACAAACAAAACTCAACATTAGCAGAGGGAAGGAAATCATCAAGATCAGAGCAGAAATAAATGAAATAGAAAGAAAGAAAAGAGTAGCAAAGACCAATGAAACTAAAAGCTGGTTCTTTGAGAAGATAAACAAAATGGATAAACCATTAGCCAGACTCATCAAGAAAAAGAGGGAGAGGACTCAAATCAATAAAATTAGAAATGAAAAAGGAGAAGTTACAACACACACCACAGAAATACAAAGCATCATAAGAGACTACTACAAACAACTTTATGCCAATAAATTGGACAACCTGGAAGAAATGGACAAATTCTTAGAAAGGTATAAGCTTCCAAGACTCAACCTGGAAGAAACAGAAAATATGAACAGACCAATCACAAGTAATGAAATTGAAACAGTGAATAAAAATCTTCCAGCAAACAAAAGCCCAGGACCAGAAGGCTTCACAGGTGAATTCTATCAAACATTTAGAGAAGAGCTAACACCCATCCTTCTCAAAACCTTCCAAAAAATTGCAGAGGAAGGAACACTCTCACACTCATTCTATGAGGCCACCATCACCTTGATACCAAAATTAGACACAGACACTGCAAAAGAAGAAAATTATAGATCAATATCACTGATGAATATAGATGCAAAAATTCACAACAAAATACTAGCAAACAGAATCCAACAACACATTAAAAGGATCATACACCATGATCAAGTGGGAGTTAGCCCAGGGATGCAAGGATTCTTCAATATATGCAAATCAATCAGTGTGATACATCATATTAACAAATTGAAGAATAAAAACCATATGATCATCTCAATACAGGCAGGGAAAGCTTTTGACAAAGTTCAACACATATTTATGAAAAAAACTCTCTATAAAGTGGGAAAAGAGGGAACTTACCTCAACAAAATAAAGGCCTTATACAACAAACCCACAATAAACATCATTCTCAATGGTGAAAAACTGAAAGCATTTCCTCTAAGATCAGGAACAAGACAAGGATGTCCACTCTCACCACTATTATTCAACATAGTTTTGGAAGGCCTAGCCACGGCAATCACAGAAGAAAAATAAATAAAAGGGATACAAATTGGAAAAGAAGAAGTAAAACTGTCACTGTTTGCAGATGACAGTATACTATACATAGAGAATCCTAAAAATGCCACGAGAAAACTACTAATCAATGAATTTTGTAAAGTAGCAGGATACAAAATTAATTTACAGAAATCTCTTGCATTCCTATATACTAATGATGAAAAATCTGAAAGAGAAATTAAGGAAACACTCCCATTTACCACTGCAACAAAAAGAATATAATACCTAGGAATAAACCTACCTAGGGAGACCAAAGACCTGTATGCCAAAAACTATAAGACACTGATGAAAGAAATTAAAGATGATACCAACAGATGGAGAGATATACCATGTTCTTGGATTGGAAGAATCAATATTGTGAAAATGACTATACTACCCAAAGCAATCTACAGATTCAATGTAATCCCTATCAAACTACCGAAGGCATTTTTAATGGCAGTAGAACAAAAAATCTTAAAATTTGTATGGAGACACAAAAGACCCCGAATAACCAAAGCAGTCTGGAGGGGAGTAAACAGAGCTGGGGGAATCAGACTCCTGACTTCAGACTATCCTACAAAGCTACAGTAATAAAGACAATATGGTACTTGCACAAAAACAGAAACATAGATCAATGGAACAAGATAGAAAGCCCAGAGATAAACCCACACACCTATGGTCAACTAATCTATGACAGAGGAGGCAAGGATGTACAATGGAGAAAAGACAGTGTCTTCATAAGTGGTGCTGGGAAAACTAGACAGCTACATGTAAAATAATGAAATTAGAACACTCCCTATCACCATACACAAAAATAAACTCAAAATGGATTTGAGACCTAAGTGTAAGACCAGACACCACAAACCTCTTAGAGGAAAACATAGGACGAACACTCTTTTACATAAATCACAGCAAGATCTTTTTTGATCCACCTCCTAGAGTAATGGAAATAAAAACAAAAATAAACAAATGGGACCTAATGAAACTTAAAACCTTTTGCGCAGCAAAGGAAACCATAAACAATACAAAAAGACAACCCTCAGAATGGGAGAAATTATTTGCAAATGAAGCAACTGACAAAGGATTAATCTCCAAAACATACAAGCAACTCATGCAGCTCAACATCAAAAACACAAACAGGGCTTCCCTGGTGGCGCAGTGGTTGGGAGTCCGCCTGCCGATGCATGGGACGCGGGTTCGTGCCCTGGTCCGGGAGGATCCCACATGCCGCGGAGCGGCTGGGCCCGTCAGCCATGGCCACTGAGCCTGCGTGTCTGGGGCCTGTGCTCCGCAACGGGAGAGGCCACAACCGTGAGAGGCCCGTGTACTGCCAAAAAACAAACAAACAAAAAACATAAAGAACCCAAACCAAAAATGGACCCAGGACCTAAATAAACATTTCTCCAAAGAAGACATACAGATGTCCAAGAAGCACATGAAAAGCTGCTCAACATCACTAATTATTAGAGAAATGCAAATCAAAACTACAATGAGGTATCTCCTCACACCAGTTAGAATGGGCATCATAAGAAAATCTACAAACAACAAATGCTGGAGAGGGTGTGGAGAAAAGGGAAACCTCTTGCACTGTTGGTGGGAATGTAAATTGATACAGCCACTATAGAGAACAGTACGGAGGTTCCTTAAAAAACTAAAAATAGAATTACCATATGATCCAGCAATCCCACTACTGGGCATAAACCCAGAGAAAACCATAATTGAAAAAGACACATGCACCCCAATGTTCATTGCAGCACTATTTACAATAGCCAGGTCATGGAAGCAACCTAAATGCCCATCAACAGATGAATGGATAAAGAATTTGTGGTACATATATACAATGGAATATTACTCAGCCATAAAAAGGAATGAAATTGCATCATTTATGGAGACGTAGAGACTGTTATACAGAGTGAAGTAAGTCAGAAAGAGAAAAGCAAATATCGTATATTAACACATGTATGTGGAACCCAGAAAAATTGTACAGATGAACCAGTTTGCAGGGCAGAAGTTGAGACACAGATGTAGAGAACAAACATATGGACACCAAAGGGGGAAAGCTGCGGGGGGGGTAGGGACGGCGGTTTGATGAATTGGGCGATTGAGCTTGACATGTATACACTGATGTGTATAATATTGATGACTAATAAGAAACTGCTGTATAAAAAATAAATAAAATTAAATTAAAAAAACACATTCTCTGATATAAACTGTACCAAATTTTTCTTAGATCAGTCTCCCAAGGCAATAGAAATGAAAATAGAAATAAACAAATTGGACCTAATCAAACTTATAAACAAAGAAAAAGGAAAGATTGAAACAAATAAATGAATTTAGTAACCATAGTTGAATACTGTAAACTGGTGTAGGTGTAATAGAAATTGTGCAGATTTTGGAACCAGGCAGGAGGATAAGTGCACTCTACTACTTACTAGCTGTGGGAATGTGGACAAATAGCAGACCTTCTCAAAGCTGATTTCTCCATCAATGAAACATTTTGAATAAGAATGCATTTTGATCGTCAAAGCTGGTTCCCTGGCATATCCTAATTATCTGCCTCCATTGCCAATTCTATCCCCTTTTACCATTATGAGTATTCCAAGTTAGTATAGTCTCAGGGAAGTTTCACTATAGGTTAAAATTATATGTTTAAGAAAGTACTCTGATTAGGAAGCTACCCTTGAATAATCATTCCACTTGTGTGGGAATGATCTGATCTTAGGCAAAGGATCAGATTTAAGAAAGCAGTGCATATCTTAATCTGAGCAAAATACGATCCCAGTAAGCTTAATTCCCAAGACTGATGCCTTAGATCTGTTGAACTGAAATCAAAGTGAACTGTACAGGTGTCCTGGGGCCTCCTGTGAGGCTTGGTTCTGGGTTATGGTGTGTGTGAATGTGGAGGCGAAGAGCGGGGGCATTCAGACTGGACCTCATGTTTGCAAGATCCACCAATTTACAGTTTTAGATACTGTTTTACAAACATACAATCATAGTAATATGCGTTAAAGTGCTGATTTGTTAAATAAAACTTTTTAGGTAATATTCCACAAATTTTGTAACTCTTTTTTGGCATTCATGTTTAAAAATAAAGTTAGATCCTTATATAAATGGCTTTCTTTCTTTCAAGTTTTGAAAGCTCAATCCTGTGTGAGGCCACTTTTTTGCTTATGTGACCAACTTTTTCACAAGATGATGTGCTCTGTGACATGCCATAGAATTGCTTGGATTCCTTTTTCCTCTGAGAAAACTAAGGCAAAGATTTCTTTGCCACATTGCTTTTTAACCAGCCAATCACTATCCAGCAGTAGGATCAGTGATGGTTAAACCTGATGTGAAATTGAGTGCTCTTGACATGTTGCACAGCTATCCCTAGTCCCTGAATGCCAGAGCCAGGAGTTCCCTGGAACTATCTACTAACTGGGTGTTGACATGCAGCAGCCTAAGCTCTTAAGAAATTTCATGTGAAACATTTGTTTCTGGCAGTGGTGGTTTGGACCAAATTGACATATTTTAGGAAATGTCTTTAAAATATGTGCACTTGCCTATTTTTCCACATGTCAATTTTGCTTTACGTACTTTGATGTCAAATTAGTGTGTATATATATAAATTTAGAGTGTTTCTATCTATCTTCCCGATGAAGAAAACATTTTGCCATTATGAAATACCCCTCTAACTGTAGCAATGCTTTTTGCCTTAAAGTAATTTGTTACCTTTCTCTATAGCTTTTCTATATTTTTTAGGTTTCTCTTTTTTATTTTTTTAACGTCTCTATTGGAGTATAATTGCTTTACGATGGTGTGTTAGTTTCTGCTTTATAACATATACATATGTTCCTATATCTCTTCCCTCTTGCGTCTCCCTCCCTCCCACCCTCCCTATCCCACCCCTCTAGGTGGTCACAAACCACCGAGCTGATCCCCCCGTGCTATGTGGCTGCTTCCCACTAGCTATCTATTTTATGTTTGGTAGTGTATATATGTCCATGCCACTCTCTCACTTTGTCACAGCTTACCCTTCCCCCTCCGCATATCCTCAAGTCCATTATCTAGTAGGTCTTTGTCTTTATTCCCGTCTTACCCCTATGGGTTTCTCTTGATTGAACTAAAAATATTTTGTGATATTCCAGAAGTGGAGACCATAAGACTCATGCAAGGCCAGATTAACCTTATTTTATTCAAATATATTCACCAGTGATGCTCTGTGAACAACCATGATATTTTGTGCTCTGTACCCCTAATCCATATGGCTATTGTAAGAGCTGCCTACTCTCACATGACCTTATCCCTGTGAGTGGGCATTTGACCCAAAGTGAGGCAGTACCACTTTTTCCCCCCAGATTTTGAGTAGAACTGAGAATTTCAGTCCTTATTTTGTGCTAGAAATTGTAAAAAGTAATACCTGGGAGATTTTGGTACCCATGTTTCCCATGATGGGAATGTCAACGAAAGAGAATAAAACTTACCTGTAGAAAGAACCAGATAAGGGGTAGAGAGAAGAGCTAGATGGGATCCCATTTGGGTTGCTAGTTACAGTAGTTCCTGAAGCCAGCGGTATATATGATATTGCAAAGTCATATTTTGTCTCAATCTTTCCTGGATTCTGAGACAATAACGCCAATCTCTAGCTCAAACTAGTTGAATTGAAATTTAATAGATAGAAATTAGATTTCTATCATTTGCAACCAAAGAAGTCTTTATTAATATGTTCAGAGATGAATTAGCCATTTTGGCTATAGGAGGATATTAGGCCATGGTTTTCAGGAAAAGAATTTCAGCTGGAGGTGCTGTGGTACCAGTTACAGCTTTGCTCCGGGATTTTAAGAAACAAGATGGCAGGCAGTGCCACACAAGGATTAGCACAGTCAATGTAACTTCTTTTATGCAATGATGTCTGGGAAAAGTGTTTTATTCCATATGGTGCACACACAAAGCCTCACCTTTGGCTTATTGCATAACCTGAAATCAGTGAGCACCAGTCGTGAAAAATCACCCTACAGGCATGATCCTAAACTCTCTAGGCAAGTGGAACAGTCAAGGGGATAAAAAACAAAACAAATGTTCATGATTAGGTGATAACTAAATGAGTTTAGATTAGTCTCACTTTGAAGCTTTATTATTACTCTAGCAGTATTTGGAGGTATTTATCAAATCCTATTTCTTCCTCTTTGAATAAATGAAAATTAGTTTCAGTGGTTGAGATCTGCTTTGCTCCTTGAAGTCTTGATCTGTTACTCTTGCTTCTCTCTCTGGATTCATAGATAGCTGCCCGGTTCCTATAATATTACTGAAAGCACAGCCTGCCAAGGGGTTGGTACCACTTTGTGGGGCAGCAGAAAAATAGCACAACCAATAAATCAGAAACATTCCAAACTGACTCTGAGTCCAATATTTGTTTGTATTTATTTAATTGTAAGAATATTATGTTTTTCTTTTTGTCAAGAATAAGAGAGAACTCTTTTAGGAGTTGGTGAAATCATAGGAAATGAGGCCAAGACATAAATCGGTCATGAATTACTCTTTTCATTTCTGCCTTTTACCCTGACCTGTCAAATTAGCAGAAATTAAAAACTCAGATTATATAATATAATTGGACTTTAGAGAAATATTTACTTCAGTAATCCCTTTTGAAACTGTATTTGCAAACTTTATTTTCTCACTTTGAATATGAATGCAAATCGCATGACTCAAGCTGGCACTGGAAACCACCAAAGTACACAAAAAATAATAAGTGACAATAATGATGGAGTAGTTCCTTATTTAGCTACCATAATTAGCAAATGAGATATGCTGTCTAAGTACATTTTATAAATAACTGAATATTATTTTTTAAATCACTGAACCTTAAAAATTAAAAATATTTTTATAAAATATTTCTAAGACAGATTACATATTTCCTTGTCTTACCATGTAGGATAGGGACTACAATAAAACTTATTTATTCAGTAAATACCTATTAAGCACCTACTATGTGCCGAGCACCGGGAGAGGTCCCCAAGCTATGAAGAAGAGCAAGACACCCATTGTCCTTGACCCCATGGTGGTACATCTTAGGCATTATTTAATGACTCATTTGTTATTATGAATATGCAGTACAAAAGTGATGTTTTCAAGTGCTTTTGACTTAGGACTGAACATATTTTAACAGTTAATTTTGTTGCAGTCTAATCCCAAAACTTTTTTTTGTCTCATGACTTCTAATTTTGGAGTTTTGTTTTATAAGACTTTCTACCAAATTAGGTTACAAAAAGTGTTCTATATATATTTTTTTGGTTATAGTTTTTATACAACTGGAGTCAAGCTCTGTATATTGTACAAGGAAGATATACAATTTTCTTTTGTAATTTTAAAAATTGAGATAAAATTGACATATCACATTATATTAATTTCAGGTATAAAACATAATGATTTGGTATTTGTATATGTACATTGCAAAATGATCACCAAATAAGTCTAGTTAACTTGGGTCATCACACATAGTTAAAAAATTATTTTTTTCTTGTGATGAGAACTTTTAAAATCTACACTTTTAACAACTTTCAAATATAATACAATATTAACTGCAGTCGCCATGTTGTACATTACATCCCTATGACTTATTTATTTTATAACTGAAAGTCTGAACCTTTGGACACTCCTCACCCATATCAACCACACCCTGAGGGGTACAGTTTTGTTTTTTTTTCCCTATCATCAGCCAGTTTTTCTGTTAACACTTATTTAACCATTTATCTTTTCCTGTAGATCTGTGGGGCCAACATTATCAGTTGACAGTACTCCATGGATCTATTTTTGTTTTCCATTCCTGTTCCACTGTTTGTCTCTCCTTGTGCTTCTGCAATCCTGCTTCTTATTACCCTGCTTTTGTAGGATGACCTAACCTCTAACAAGCTAACCTCCTTTCTTTTCCCTTCTTTTTCATAGTTGACTTAACTATTAATACATCTGTGCTCTTCCCTATAAGTTTTAGAAAGTCAAGTTGTCCCAAGATCCTATTGTAATTTAGACGCGAACTGCATTAAAGTTAGAAATTAATTTTGGGGAGAATTTAAGAGAACTGACATCTTTACTACAACACATCAATCCTCCAGGAACATGGTGTTTTTGTTTCATTCATTTATATCTTCTTAATAATTAATTTTAGATCTTTTGTTTTTTGTAAATGTCCTATGTATTCTGTTAAGTGACATCCTAAATATTGTATGGGTTTTATTGTACTTGTAAATGATATAATATTTTCTAATTGATTATTACATGTGTATAGAAATTCTATTGAATTTTGTAAATTGATCTGTCTGGCAATAAAACTGACTTCCCACATTACCACTTTGATTTGTTGATTCTGTTGGGTTTTCTGGTTATATGATTATATTACCTCCATATAATGGGAGTTTTAGGTATTCTTTACAATCTTTATATCTCTGAGCTTTTTTCTTTGTCTCATAGCTAACTAACCAGGACTCTGAAGAACATAAACAGTAATAGTAAGCATCCTTGTTTTTTTTCTAATCTTAGTGGGAAGTTTTAAAATTCCTCTGCTAAGAATAATGTTTGTTTAGGTTTTTGGTACATGGTCTTTATTAAGTTAAGGAATTTCCCTTTTATTCCTAGTTTTCTGAGAAGTGTTCTGTTAATTGTAAGTAGTTATTAAATTTTATCAAATTCATTTATCTACATCCCTTGAGATAATCATATGATTTTTCTCCTCTAGTTCATTAATATGGTGAATTACATTGATATATTTCTTATATTTAACCAACTTATGTTTCTGGAATAAACCGTACTTAATCATAATGTAATATTTTTAATACACTCTTGCTTAGCAAATATTTTTATTTAGCATCTTGTACTAATGTTCCTGAATTGCCCTATAATTTTCTTTCTCTGACTTGTTTTTACCTGAGAATCAAGGTTACACTAGTCTCAGAATGAGTAAAACAGTGTTTCCTTTTTTCCTACATTTTATAATGACATATAAAATAAGGATATGTTCTTTGCATATGTGATAAAACTTAGCTATTCATTTATTGGGGATTGAAGCTTCTGTTGCATGGAGAATTTCATTATCATTTCACTTTTTATTTTTATTTTTTAAATTTAAGTATAGTTGATTTACAATGTTGTGTTAGTTTCAGGTGTACAGAAAAGTGATTCAGTTCCATCTCACTTTTAAAATTACTGTTTGTTTATTCCAGTTTTTAATTTTTTTAACAAATTTTGGTACTTTATATTTTCCTTTTTGTCTACATTACCAAATTAGTTACTGTATGATTATTATTCCCTTAATTTCTGTTACAACTACTGTTATTCTCTTTTTCACAATGTAGTACTTTGTTATATTGTGTACTTTTGCAATATATACTATATAACTTTATGAATTAGAGATAGCATATGATACGAACAGTACTATACAAAATACTACATATAATATATGCACAATATGTGATGTATATTCCAAACAAATGTAAAAATACATTGTATTACATATGATACTATATATTTCTATATACTAGCTCCATTACCATAAGTACAATATATAATAGAAATGTAAGTGTAATATATATACTGCATATAGTATAAATGAACGTTAGAGGTTATTATATACATTATTCAAAGTTATTACTTTTCATTCTGTATTTATTTATCTCTGCACTAATGTTCTCTTTCTCTCTCCACACCCCACCTCCACACTCCCACTCTTACTAATGGTTTGTTTATATTACACATTTTTTCGTATAACCAGTTTCAGGCACAGTTAATCTCTACTGTTCTTTTGTTCTATCTTTCACTGAGTTCTCCTTTTATCCTTACTGTTTCCTATTTTGTTCCTTTGAATGTGTGCTTCTTGCTCTTTTTTCCAGATTCTTGAGTACTTAGTACTTGTTTTCATTTTTTCCTGTTTGTTGGCAAATGTATTTCAAACTAAAAATTTCCCTTTAAGTACTTGTTTAACTGTGTTCCAAAATTTTGGCATATTTCTTTGTGTCTCAGTTCTGAGTATTTTGTAATTTTCTTTATGGTATTTCTTACAATCCCAGGGTTAGTTAATAGTATGTTACTTCATTACCATGCATATGAGATTAGAAAAAATCCTGTTGTTGGATTCTAATTTTACTGTATGATGAGCAGAAAATATAGTCTGTATGATGTTAATTTTTTGAAGTTTAATACATAAAGAGTTTTATGGATATTCCATATTTGCTCAAATACAATGTTCATCTCCGTTTGGTATAAATTTCTATACATCTGTTGTTTTATGTTTATCAAGCATGTTATTTAAATCTGCTATAATCTTTTGCTTGTTTTTACTTGATTTAAAATTTCTGAAAGGATTGTGCTAAAATCTACAATTATTGATTTTAACTCTGTATAACAATGTTTTATATATTTATATATTTACCTTAGGCATATATATGCTCATTATCCTTATATCTTTCGATTTATTATTTCTTTTACTAACATATACCATCTCATATAACCCTTGCTTGGAGACAACAAGGAAGTGAGAAAATTCTAGATGGTATAAACATTAAGGGATTTGGTGGCCAATCATATATGAAAGAGAAGGTGGCTTCATGAATTACTCTCCAGTTTTTAGCTTGGAAATCTGGGTGGATGACAATATTAATTACTGTGATAAAATATACAGAAGCTTTTAAGGGCAGGAAGGGGTGAAAAAATGAGATGAACAAACATTTATTCATTCATTTCTTTCCTTGTTAAGTAAATATTTACTGAGTGCTTATAATATGTCAGGCATTATACTAGGCACATTTTTGCAGAAAGTTTTCAGGGAAGGTTTAAGACGAATCAGTTCTAAGGTTCCATAAAGGTTTCCTCACAAAGCACCGAAGTGTAGGGACAAATAATGATATAGATATTCATATGCAAGAAATTGAATGTGGTGGGTTTTATATAGTGCATAAAGGAAGTCAGTTCAACAAACTCTCCAATCATTTTTAGGGAAGTTTTCAGGTTAAATAGATTTAAGGCAACAGATTAGCATTCTTTACAAACTACAACTTGATTCCAAAATTTTTAAAAAAAATTCAATTTACTCTTGTATCTGCAATAATCCCAGCTGTCAGCACAAGACTTGACCCACCATACAGTCTCTTAAAACAGTGGTTTTCAAACTTCAGTTAGCCTATGAATTACCTGGATGCTTGGTAAAAATGCAGTTTGGTAGACTCCAACCTCAGGAGGTCTGGAATCAGCCAAAGAGTCTATCTACATTTAACAAGCTCTTCAGCTTTACATGATACTAAAACTATATTTTGAGAAATGCTGCAGTAAACTTTACTACTTCAAATTATAGAGTGTTAATAAACAAACAAAACCTCCCAAAACTTACTGCCTCCCAGGTTAGGAATAGACAATTGGAATACCTGTAGACTTATTTGGATGTGATCTTGTTTTTCAGGTGCTGCAAATTTACTTCTTAAATACGTTTAGAACAGTTTTTGCTGTGTATTAATAACCTAAGGGAAATATTCTTCATAGAAAACATGAAGAACATAATTTTCTTACATTTCCAGCTGCACAGTCTCCAAGCTGGTCTAATTTCTGTACTTGAGTAAAGGCTTTATTTTCTACTCAGATATTCCTTTTAAAATAATCTCAGCCTCAGTGACCTCACACATTCTTTATTAGCTCATTCCATTGTGGAAGGAGGCATCTTGTTGGTAGTTTCCTGATTTAGGGAAAAGAAAGTAGTGAACAATCTTTCTAGTTTTCTTCCTTAGCTGAGAAGATTAAATTTACTCATTTTGACCCTGCTAAAATCTTATTTTCCCCTTCATATATCAGATATATGCAGCAAGGTACAGTGCCCTTTGATTTCTGTAATCATCTTGGGACCATTTTTGGGGAAAACACCATGTCACCCCTTATCCATAAAGAGATTATTTTTTCCTCCCCCACTTAGGAAAACTCCCTTGAAATTGCTTCCTGCTGACAATTGAAACAAGTTTAGAAAGCTATTCAACTTTAATAATAAGAGATTCTATGTATATTAAGACCTGCTTAAATTCAGAACTGTTTTAGGATTAAGAGACAGAAGTATACTGAAAATAAGGCTAAAATTGAATCTAATTTAATATCCATGGCATTAAAGGGATAAAGTCAATCATCATGTATTAGCAGACATAGACTTTTGGACTAGGATAACATGATTGCCCCCAAACTGAACATTCAATAGATAATGTAATGAATAAGCTTATATAATAGGCCATTGTGTTTGAACTTAGAAAATTATAAAAATTTATGGGCAAGCAATGTACAAGTGGTTTTTCATAAAATATCCTGAGCTGACAACTAGATTAAATGGAAAAACACATAGAAGATTGGAAGAGGGCCATTGTGAATGGAAAAGTACACACTGAAACAGAAATTAGAGTCATCAGACATGAGGCTGTTGGAGGACCTGGATTTAAACCAATGGCAAATGAAGAGACCCTGCTGTGGCAGAAGGAGAGCGAAGAGCCACACAAGGCTGGAAACTGAGGAGGACACAGAGGTGTTAAGGATTTGGAAGCCTAGCAGCACACAAGTATTTCCCATAAAGAAAACAACTGTCATGTTTCATGACTATACTTAGTATTTGTAGCCTACATTGTCTCTCTTATCTGCTGGTCTAGTAATGCCTGATCAAAATATTAATAATCTTTGCCCAGTGTGAATTGTTGATAGAAGGACTAAGTTGCAGCCTGTGATACTGCCAGCCTTTTCTAACTATTTATTAACCACTTGGTTGATTAATTGTTCTGGAATTTTGACAGGGACTAGTATTGACTTTCCTGTCTTCTCATTTTCATATTCCATTTGATCCTTCTCTTTGAAAAGCAGAATAACATTTGCCAGTCTTAAGTTCTGGTTATTAGAAAATGCATATTAAAAGCATAGGGAGATACCACAAACACATATTAGGTTGGCTAAAATTAGAAAGATTAACCATAACAGTACTGATGAGGTTGTGCAGTAACTGAAACTCAGACGCTGCTGGTGGAAATGTAAAATGAGTAAAGACCATTTTGAAAAACACTTTGGCAGCTTCTTAAAAAGTTAATGTCCACACTTACCATAGGATCCAGCCATTTCATTCTTAGGTGTTTACCCAAGATAATGGAAAGCATGTAACAGAAGACTTGTGTGCAAATATTCATAGCAGCTGTATTTGTAACAGCTGGAAACTGGAGACAATCCCAACACCCATCAATAAGTGAATGAATAAACATATTTTATATGGATAGATATGTGATGGTGTATCTATGCAGTGGAATACTACTTGGCAGTAAAAAGGAAAACTATTGATACATGCCACGACATGAATGAATCTCAAAATTTCTGAATGAAAGAACCAGAAGAAAAAGAACGTGCTCTATGATTCCTTTTATTTGAAATGCTAGAAAAAATGAACAAATCTATTGTGACAGAAAACAGTTCAATGGTTTCTAGTGCCAGGGGTGGGTGGAGAGAGAAGGGAGAAATTACAAAGGGACACAAGGAAACTTTTGGGCTGATAGATATGTTCTTGATTATGACAATGGTTTCATGGATATACATATGTCACCAGTCATCAACTCACATACTTTAAATATGTGTAGTTTATCATAAGTGAAATAGGCCTCAATAAACAAAAAGTAAAAAAAAAATTACCATAAGCTTTCACCATCAGTATCAGGAAAAAATAGAATGCATCTGGGTAATGTATGCATAGGTGACCCAGCAGTACGTGTGGAAGCCATAAGGGTTTCATGATCTCCATTCAAATTGGTTTCACCTGTAATATTTTTAGCTAACAAATGTATATATAATTTGTTGGCAAGCAAGGTACATTGTATGGTGACTATAAAAGCTTTGGTATGGTGATAGCCACAAAAGCAAATAACTAAGTAAGTAAGTAAGATTGTCATGGTTGGTATATAAAAATAGCACCACCTGAAGTGAGGGAAGACCTGTGCTCCTGTTGGAGCTTCCTCTGACAAGCTGCTAGTGCTGGGCCGGGGGAGATTCTGTTTTCTGCTCTGAAATTGATGATTATGTATACAACTGCATAGAGAAATAGATGTGTGAAAACCCTCATTCTTGTGAAGCTTCTTTGCTCTAACTTCTAGCATAGGTTCTTTTCCATTTAGACCCCAAATGTATTTCCCTTCAGTGGCTTTTAAACCTGTGGTCCTGATTTCAAATGCAGATTCTGAGGCCACTGCCAAGATATTCAGGAAGTCTGAGGTCAGGGAGGAGAATATGCATTTTATAAATAGGTGGTGTGACGCAGAGGGGCTGAACATCATGCTTTATCTGCAACCAGATAATAAAAAGGATATCTCATCTCTATCATTTCTCCAAACTATAGATTATTAAAGCTATTACACAACTCCTCAGTACTATCCCAGCTTTTAAAATTATTGACGAAAGTCTTTCAATGTCATATCCCTTCATGAGGAAGAAAATTTAAACCAATTTTATTGTTTCATCTACCAGAAAAGTCAGTCAAAAATAGAAACATTTTTCACAGCATTTATTGCTCTATCATCAGCCTTTGAGTTTATAGATTACTGAAATAAATACACTATCAGAGGATGGACCCCCGGTCTTTATCTGCTATAATCTAATTACTCTGCAGGCATAATAACCTTGATAACCTTGTGCATTAACAATTCAGTTTCTAATGTGGGTTGGTTAAGGAACTGAGTACCCTAAGTACAGATTCCAGAACATGCTAGAAATAACCACTACAAGATGTTCTGGAACTGAGCTATAATATTAGCTTAATAGATATTGGCAGGCATTCTTTTATTTGATAAAACAAATAAGGCAGTGGAATTTATTGTACTATTCAGTAGGGGGAAAAATAAAAAACCTGTACAGAGAAAACAAAGAACCTCTTTTGCTTTTAATAGAGGCACTAAAATATGTGCCTAATAAAAGGGGCTGCTTCCACATCTTGACCTCAGCATCCTCATGGACCTCCTCCTCTGCCCCCTTCCCCAGCCCTCTCTTCAGCCAATGAATTGCAACGTTCTTATTGAATTGACCTGCATAGCATCTCTCAGCTTGTTCTTGTCTCTCCATTCTTGCCTGGGTCAGGCCTTCCTCTCCTCTCACCTCGCCATGTACCACAGCCAAATCTAACGCAGAGTGTGTCTCAAAATGTGGTTTTCAGACCAGCAACATCACTTGGGAACTTGTTAGAAGTGCAAACTCTCAGCACCCTCTCCAGACCTCCTGAATCAGAAATTCTGGGGGTGGAGCCCCGAGACTCTGGCTTAAAGAGTCCTCCAGGTAATTCTGATACATGCTTAGTGAGAACCATTGCTCTAACCATTCTCCCCTTTGCCAAGTTCTCCTCTCAGCCACAATTATTTTACTTACCACTGTCGGATAGTTTCCAAAGCACAGATATGATCATATCACTCTCTAGGGTAAAGACCTTCAATCCCTCCTTGTATTTATACCAGTAAAATGTATCATCTCCTGAGCCCTTCCTTTGTGCTAGGCAGTACAACTCCCAGGTGGACATAATAAATATTTGAGAAATGGGTGATGAATGGATGTCTGGCCACCTGCTTTTTTGTGGTGTCAGAGTGCAGTGGGCCCATCAGTAGTTCTTAGCTCTGGTTACACATTAGAATCACCTTGGGGGCTTAATAAAACCACTCCACCCAAGAACAATTAAATGGGTCTTACATCATATTTTTAAAAGCTCCCTGAAGTGATGTGCATGAAACTGGGCTTGAGAGCCACCAATATCTGTGACTCCTGCCTTCTGGACCTGTTTTTCCCACAGTGAGAGTTGCTTTGTCCCCATCTGCAGCACCTACTGCCTTGCTCCTGGCTCCGTTATCAATCTTGTTCTTAGACAAAGGAATATAAGAAACGAGGGTGCAGTGGCTGAGCTGATTCAGCATCATGTCATCCACTACCTAACTAATGTCTTGAATTTAGAAACTGCTCTGGCTTCCCTATAGTCTGCTATCTACAGAGCAGCCAGATTGAGCTTGTTTAAATCTAAAATCATGGCAGTCCTCTGCTCAGAACCCTCCAGTGGGCTTCCCATCTCACTGACAGTAAAAGCAAAAGTTCACTCAATGACTTATGTATCTTCTTTTCACTCTACCCCATACACCCATTCACCCTCTGGCCTCAGCAGCTACAATGCTCCCTCCAGCCACATTGATCTCTTTGTCTTTCCTTGGGCACACTCCTGCCTCAGGACTTTTGCACGTGCCTGTTCCTCTGCCTCTAGTCATTCTCCCCCACTTAGTCACATACCTTCCTCCTTTACCTCTTTCAGGTCACAGCTGTCATCTTCTCAGTAAGGTCTACCCTGATCAGTCTAAAATTTCAAAAATCTTCCCAGTGTTCCCTAACTTCCTTCTTTGTTTATTTAGTTATTTATTCAGTATTATGTATTTTATTTATTTTCATTTTTAATACATCTTTATTGGAGTAAAATTGCTTCACAATACCGTGTTAGTTTCTGTTACACAACAAAGCTAATCAGCCATATGCATACACATGTCCCCATATCCCCTCCCTCTTGAGCCTCTCTCCCATCCTCCCTATGCCACCCCTCTAGGTCATTGCAAAGCACTGAGCTGATGCTTTATTTATTTATAGTGTTTATTATGTACCTCTGAGTGCAACTCCATAAGGGAATTTTGTCTGTCTTATTCATTGCTCTATCCCCAGTACTTAAACAGGACATGACACAGAGTGAGTGGTTAATAAATGTTGATAGAAAGAATGAAAGTCTAGCCCTCATGGTCAGGCTGCCAGTTTCCTAGTCCACTGTAGAGCCTGGGCTCTGTCTTGACCCCTAGGTGATCTCTCCTTCACCCTGGGCCATCTAAGACAGGATCCCAGCTCTCCTCTGGCCTGGCTTGTGAGAGATGTAGAGCTGCTCTGAACACCACCCAAGTTTGCATGCACACAACTATTGCCACACCTCCTAGCCCTGCCTCTACCCTGCCTGTTGTATTCCTCTGTTAGCCCACATCGGCTCACCAAATTCTGTTGCTTATTTGGACAGCTGCCTATCTCTAGGTGTCATATGCAGTCTATACTAATCTGGTGGGGGACATTTGTGGGTGGGCCTAGTGTCCATGTTCTTAGCCTGTTCCATTTATGTCTTGAGCTCCAAGCTCCTTTTCTGACAGAGGATCTGTCGTGTATTGGAAACATTCAACCAAGATCAATCATTATATTTATTTATCTATCTGTTGTCCATCTCCCTTGACCATGAGCTCCAAGAGAGCAGGGATTTTCATCTCTTTTTCATTCATCGTTGTTTCTCCTGTGCCTAGAACAGTGACCGACAATATTTATATACTGTAGTCACACAATATATAAATATCTGTTGAATGAATGAATAAATGAATTCCACTGTTATTGTTTAAGACCTTTGCTGCCACTGCTGAATTCTCAAGTTATGAAAATTAAGTAAGAAAATCAACACAAAGCAATGATTCTGTTTGAGAGAAGTTACAAAGTAAGCTGCCATGATTTTTGATTATTTCTTCATCATTCAAACCCTTTGTTGCTTGGTCCTGAAAAGCGAGTAATCAAGAAATAAATCAAATGTGTGGAAAGTCACTTTAAGAGTGCTAATAAAGGTATAAAATAACATTAATGGAGTTTCACAGCCATAATAAAAAATCAACAAGCATCTATTTTAAAATTTGAAAAATTGGCATCTAGAGGTTTCCAAACATCCAGATGTTAGATGAGATGTAGTACAAGCAGATATGTAATTGACACTTTTACTTTTCATGGTGAGACTCAGCCTTAAGGAAATTAGAAGAGAAACAAGCTATTTTCTCTTATGTTGAAAAAATGGCAATCTTGGGTATCTTCCTATGATGATATTTCTCAGGCCCCAACAGCCTTGGGAACAAAACCAAAACCAAAACCAAATGAAACCAAAATAAAATAAAATATCTGAAGCTTCTGATGGTTCCAGAAGTGCTGGTTCTCCCTCTTGCCTCAGATAGGAAAAAGAAAAATAATGACAATGACTCTTATTTGGAGGTGTTGTGCAGGAGACTTACATACATCATCTCACTTGGTCATCCCAATTGCCTACTGAGAAAGAAGTCATCATCCCGAAGTAAAAGATAAAGCAAAATCTTAGTGACTTTCAGGGGTAATTAGTGGACCCAAGAAGGAAAAACTCTTCCTTGACCCTGCCTTCCATTCATCGCACACCTCCCAGTCTCCCCCTCCTCAGCTGTTTTAGTCTCTCTGCTCATGACAGTGGACACCCTTACCTTAACGTAGAAGCATAAATTATTTAGTATGAATGTGGGACATATTTATATTAAAAAATCATTCATTGTTTATCTGAAATTCAAACTTAACTGGCTGTCCTGTGTTTTTATTTGTTGAATCTGACAATCCTATTCATGGTTTCTCCTTTGAAAGTATATTATTTTGTGCTGTGATATAAGAGAGTTAAAGAATAAAGAATAAGAAGGAAAACTGTAGGAAGACTTATGCATCTTCTTAATCTGCTATCTCTTTCATCTCATTAGCCTATAACACCATTTACCAAATTGGGTCTGAAGCCAACCTTATTTGTGACCCTTTTCTCCCCAGTAGATGATGAGCATCTGGGGATGGAGGGTTCTTTGGATGTCCTACTGCAGCCTCTCCCAGTGTCTGGTTCGGCACCTTTACAAAAGGGCTCCATCTGTTGGCTTTGTCCAAACCAAACTGGACCAACACAGAGGGGCTGGGCAGGACAGGAATGGGTGTCTGTTGGGGAGGGCTGATCTGGCCACTTGCTAACACTTATTTGTGACCTCAGATCAATACTTTCATCATCATTTGCAGACATGGCAGAGCTGTTTGAGTTACCTGACATGCGTGTTCCCAGCTGAGGGGAGCTAGGCTGGGCTCCACCTTCTTGTTTCAGCTCATACTGTAAACAGCTGTCCTCTTCACAGTGTATTAAGTGCCCTTTTTCTCTTTTTTTTACATTTTTGTGGCTGATTTTGCTGTTTAAAGTGGCCTAAAACTGCAGTGCTGAAGTGTAGTGTGGTGTCCCTCAGCACACTAAGTGTGCCATATGGAGAAAATAGGTGTCTCAGATAAACTTCGTTCAGTCATGAGTTAGGTTGTTGGCTGAGAGTTCAATGTTAATGAATCCTATATATGGCCTTTAAACAGAAACACACATAAAACAGAATATGTATCCATCTACTGATGAAGATGTTGTGACCACAGGCTCACACAAACCTAACCTACATTTCCCTGAGGAGCAATGATTCCGAATTTTCTAATTTAGTGTTTGTGGTGACTTGATAAACATAACTGTTGTGAATAATAAGAATCAATCTGTATATCCTAATTTTCTCATTTCTAGGGTTGTGACAGGCAATTCATCATGCTGGCACAGACACCTTGGGGGTCAGGGAGACAGATTACTAAAACACTTTTCTCAAAAGAGGGAAAAAGCTGGCAGACTGTGATATTAAAACCTGGAGAGGGGATGCCAATGGACTTGCTGGTTTTTCCACACGTTGAAGGTGATCCTTTTGAGAAAATACCAGTGGTAAGCCTTCCTGTTTCTGGCATTTATTTTTCCTTTACAAACTTAATTTTTATTCCTACTTTTCTGGAAGAAAGTTTCTGGGCAACAGGTGATGCTACTTTTGGGATTTTATCTTGGGATCAGATATCTCTTTGTTCTGCTCTTACAAAATCCAAGGAGAGAAAGAGCAATGGATTTCTTCAGAGCTTGACAAGCATAGGGTTAAGATGCTCCATGAGATTTTTATTAATACAGCTAGGGAGGGCCAGAAAGAGCAGTTTACCCACCTCAGTCCTCTTAACCCCATTTTGCCTGAATGACTCAGTTATCTATTGTACTGGATCTTGTTTCTTCTGGGAATTCTGAGGGCCATTAAAATTAAATCACCACCACTCAAAACGTTTTATAACTGTTGCTTTTTAAAGAAAGCCTAGTCCAAATGGCCTCTCATCTCCTGAAGCGAGGTGCAGAGATCCTTGAACAAAACCACAGGTAGATTAGATGTTCTCGCTTCAAGCCCTCTTCCTTCCTCCCTCCCTCCCTCCTTCCCTCTCTCCCTCCCTCCCTCTTTCCCTCCCCCCTCCCTCCCTCCCTCTCTCCCTGCTTCCCTTCCTTCCTTCCTTCCTTCCTTCCTCCTTCCCTCCCTCTCTCCCTCCCTCCCTCCCTTCCTCCCTCTCTCCCTCTCTCTCTCCCTCCTTCCCTTCCTTCCTTCCTTCCTACCTTCCTTCCTTCCTTACTCCTTTCCTCCCTCTCTCTCTCTCTCTCTTTCCTTTCCTTCTTTCTTTCTTTCCATTAAAGAGAATAAAGTGCATCTCTCTGAACTGGCTTTCAATGATGTCTGTTAGTTAAACATGGCAAGTTGTAGGAAATACATAATAATAGTTTAGTTGTAAGAAGAACATTTGTGCATAGAAAAAGTATACAAGGATAATACCAATCTGTTGATAATGGCAATCTTGGTGGCCATTTGAATTGGGTCTGGGGGGTTGGGGGGAGGGGAGAAGTTGAGAGTGGCTTTTATTTGTATTATTTATATGTTTTACTGTTTATTTTATTACAATAAACATTTGTTACTTTTATAATGATATAAAAACTCCTGAAAGGTTTCCAAAAGTTTGATTTTTCATTCCGGCAACTTCTGTGGAGAGGCAATGACTACTTCCCTCTTGAGTGACCACTCAAGGCGGTGTTGGGCTGCCATCGCGTGCTGCTTCCATCATCCATTTAATTGGTGCTGTATGGATCTAGATGCTCTGCACCTCATTTCTGAGTTACCTGTATATGGGTATCTGTGACACATCAACACACAGGTATGCAGAATGTGTATCTGTGAAAAGAGCAGCTGGCAAGAAACGAGGTCCAGTTAAATGGCGCCTAATTGGTGTATGAGAGCTGGGAGCTCGCAGTGACCACATATTCACTGAAACTTGATGATCTTGACCAAAGTGATTGTTTCTTAAGTAGCACGACTGAGAACTTGTCTTTGACAGATAGCAGGAGGGGGAAAGATGGTGATTAAAGTGCTGCACTGGCCTGAACCCAGAGTGAGAATTCCAAGGACTCTGCTTTCAACAGTTTTATCCATGATCAGTTCAAAAGATGTTTGAGGACTAATCAGCGTATTTGTTGAAATGGCATAATTAGTTATGTGCTTTGTAAAAAGAAATATTCTTTGAGCTTTAATTGATTCATTCAGCTATTCAACAAGCATTTACAGAGTTCCTACTATGTGCTAAGCACTGGGCACAATTTAAATATGAAATGGATTATTCAGTTGTGCTTAGGAAAGCTCACGAGGAAATATTAAAATGTTTCAGTGCTGAGGAGTTGACTGCTGTTGAGGTATGAAGCATGTGACTGCCATAACGATAAAACACACCACCATCTGTTATAATAAGAGAAACTCTTCCTTGCTTACTTAAAAATATTAATGAAGAAACATCCCCAAAGATATGTAAAGTCTTCATTCAATTTTAAGTTGTCACATTATAAAATATGATGAGTCAATATAGTAAAAATTTTCCTTTTGCCAAAGGCTGCAGACAGAATCTGGGAATGGTTTTTATTTCAGATCTCAAGGAAAATGTCAAAGAAGAGTAATTTGTTGCCCTTATTCGGGGGAAAGATTCCATACAAGGATCCTTGAAGGGAAGAAAGACAGGAGAGAAGCAGGAAGAGACAACGTAAGGACTCACGTCTGAGTAATTCAACACGAAATAGGTCAACACAGGTATCTCATACGTGCACTGATTTTAGAGAGACTTCTGGTACTTTCTAGGAAACATGGTGCTTTTCCTAGCTTCATTATTGGTCTCTTCTGGACTAAATCTCACAGCCTCATAGGGGAGACAGCCATGCCAGCAACAAATTACAGAATCACCCTTGGTTGTCCTCTTTCCTTCATTCTCAGCATCCAGTCCTGTTTTCTGTATCTTCAGAATGCATTCTCAACGTGTCCACCTGTCCCCAGTTCTACTGTCTACATCTGAGTCCAAGCCCCTCTCTTCTCTCATCTGGGTAAACTGGTCCTCCTGCTGCTACTCTTATGCCCTACAAACCCTTTCCCTCATAGCAACCAGAAGAATCTTTAAAAGAATCCAAGTCAGGTCATGTCACTACCCTGCTAAAAACCTTCTAATTGCTTCCTTCTGAATTTGAAATAAGATTTGAATTCCTCACATGGCCTGCCAGGCATCAATGGGTCTCTATCTCTTCCACTCCATCTGACATCACTTGGCGTGGTGCTCCCTGCACTCCTGCACAGGAGCCTCCTTTCTGCAGCTCATCCTCCCTCATTTGTCATTTGCTCCACTTCTGCCTGAGCAGTCTTTCTTAATCTTTGCATGACTCCTGTAGCTTCAGCACAAATGCTTCTTTTGGGGATGTCCAAAAAGTTCCTTCGGTTTTTAAGTAAAAATAAAAGACAGGTTTTTCATTTTCACCAAGAACTTTATTGAACAACACATTCACCATGTTTTTCCACTACTTTCTGCCCTTTTCAGGCAACTTCATAATTCCATCTTCCCAAAACTTTTTTTTTTTTTTGTGGTACGCGGGCCTCTCACTGTTGTGGCCTCTCCCTCTGTGGAGCACAGGCTCCAGACACGCAGGCTCAGAGGCCATGGCTCACGAGCCTAGCCGCTCCGCGGCATGTGGGATCTTCCCGGACCAAGGCACAAACCCGTGTGTCCTGCATCGGCAGGCGGACTCTCAACCACTGCGCCACCAGGGAAGCCCCTTCCCAAAACTTTTTATCTTTTTGAGCAAAGAACTGTTTCAGGTGCCTTTTACAGTCTTCTAGGGAATTGAAATTTTATCCATTAAGTGAATTTTGTAAAGAGCGAAATAAATGGAAATCCGAAGATGCAGTGCCTGGTGAATATGGCAGATGAATCAGAACTTTCCAGCCAAACTGTAACAGTTTTTGCCTGGTCACCAAAGAAACATGCGGTTTTGTGTTATCCTGATGGAAGATTAGACATTTTCTGTTGACTAATTCTGAATGCTTTTCGTTGAGTGCTGCTTTCAGTTGGTCTAATTGGGAGCAGTACTTGTTGGAATTAATGGTTTGGTTTTCCAGAAGGAGTTCAAAATAGAGGACTCCCTTCCAATCCTACCATATACACAGCATCACCTTCTTTGGATGAAGACTGGCATTTGGTGTGGTTGGTGGTGGTTCATTCCTCTTGCCCCACGATCTCTTCCATTCCACATTATTGTACAGTATCCATTTTTCATCACCCATCACAATTTGTTTTAAAAATGGAATGTGTTCATTATGTTTCAGTAGAGAATCACATGCGGAAATAAGGTCAAGAAGGTTTTTCTCACTTAATTTATCAGGAATCCAAACATCAAAGCGATGAACATAACCAAGCTGGTGCAAATGATTTTCAATGCTTGATTTGGATAATTTGAGTATGTTGGCTCTTTCCCATGTGGTATAACGTTGATTGTTCTCAATTAATGTCTCGATTTGATCGCTATCAGCTTCAACTGGTCTACCTGACCGTGGATCATTGTCCGGTGAGAAATCTCCAGCATGAAACTTCACAAACCACTTTTGACATATTCGATTAGTCACAGCACCACATTCTCCATACACTGCACAAACCTTTTTTTTTTTTTTGCATTTCAGTTGCGTTTTCACCTTTCTCAAAATAATAAAGCATAATATGCCAAAAATGTTGCTTTTTTTCTTCCATCTTCAATATTAAAGTGCTACCCCAAAATTCACAAATTTTGTTAAATTTTTTTTAATTCATGCTGTCACAATACAGTCTAACAAAATTTTTTCAAATGAAGTTAAAGACAAATAAGCACTACTAGAACCATCTTATGCAAAAAACCTGACAAACTTTTTGGCCAACCCAAATGCCTTTGATAGGCCTTTCCTAACCACCCTCTTTAAAGTATGCCTCTTTTAATTTCACATTTGTCCCATTTTATTTTTCATGGTACTTAATGCAGTCTGAAAACATCTTGTTTTTCTCTGCTGCTTGTTTGTAAGCAGGGACTGAACTGTCTGGTTCCCTCTTTATTTCCTGGACACAGGCCAATATCAATATGTATTTGTGGAATAAAAGAATGAATATATGTCATGGCAGTATCCATGTATATTTGCACTGTCCCCTGTACCAGCAGTGTTATTTGTAGATTAATCCTAACACTAACAGGAATAGAATTGTATGGCTGTTTACAGAGCTGTAAGAGTGAGAAAGGGTGTTGTTAGAGGTTTATAATCCTCTATCCTTTCAGAGTGTCCGTAATCAGTTGTTTGTTCCCATTTTATGACCTGTTTGTGGTTCTGAGTAAAGCCCTGGACTCTCTCTACAAGAAAATGTGCGTTTGCACACATATTAAAATTTCACACAATTTCAGTGGATTACGCAGGTTGACAAACTACCTGGTGAGTCCAGGTCTGCAAGGTTTTCTGGGACACAGGACTTGCAGTTCTAATACAAGGACAGTCCCAGGAAAATTGCAATGGTTGGCCACCATAGATTTATATTCTCCCCAGAAGCCCTTTTTGAATCCCTTACATGCCCAAGAATCCTTCCTGAAGGCGTTAACATATCAGAAAAGTTTGAAGTAATTATTGAACATCTACAAAGAGCGGAGAGAAAAGTGGAATTGATGAAGGAAGTGTTGGATATGAGCAACTGTCTATGGTAGGACTACATGCAAAACAGGAACTTAGAGAAAGCAGGTGCTCCAGATGGTCATGTCACCACTCTAAGTGACGTGATGAGCAGGGGTTTATCACTTTATGATTGTGTTAGCATAGTCATGCCGCCACTCTCGTCCACCCATCAAAAATAACCCATAGTGCAAGTTTTCATACTACAACTTCCAAATACTAGTAGGAGGTGAGGATGCCCTCATAATGCTGGAAAATGAACATGATAAAGAAAATTTAGACTGTCTTTTCTGTAAAGCCTTCTTTAACATGTGGGAAATTGTGGAAGCCCAGTAATTATCAGATACTAGTAACTAGGAGATATGAGTGAATTGTGGAGCAGAGTAATTTGATCAACACAAGCCCTAAGGGAGGCTAACTAACTAATTCCTTACTCTTGGGAGTAAGTCATGTATTAACTTGGTATGATTTTTTGACAAGTTAGAGCTATGGGGTTTTCATGATACTTTTATGGCCTGTCTCATTAAGAAAGAGCATTCATCTCATTGGGTTTGAAGAGAACTTTCAGGAAGTTTATTTGGGGCATGTACCGGAAAGTTGTCCAGGAAGCTCTAACAGACACCTTACAGGAGAAAGAACTCTAAGCCATTCTTTCTGCATAAAACTTGCTAGGCTTGTACCACATGCCTGGAGAGTAAAGCCATTTCTACTGCCTTCACCAAGTTGTCAGGAGTAGGGGCAAGTGATTCTGGCAGACTTAACCAGTGCTCCCCACATATCCAACCTTCTTTCCTTCCTGGTAGAAAGCTAGTCACATGACCTCACTTTTAGAAGAAGAGGCCATTTGCTAGATCTGGCCAATGAATCTGTGAGATGTAATGCCCAACACTTCCGGGCTGAAACACAGACATTTCCAGGCATTCTCTTCCCCTGCCATCGAGGATGAAGCCTCATGTCAAGTTGGTGGAGCCCCAAGATTGAAGTAGCTTGGATCCTTGAGTCTTTGTGTGGATAAGTGCTGTCCCACGGGTTCACCTTGACCCAGAGTGGATGCTGCATGAGTAAGAAAGGAATCTTTGTTGTGTCAAGCTCATAGAATTTCATGAGCTTTAATTTGCTTCCACAGTGTCATCTGGTTTATACTGACCTATCCTGCCCCAAACCACAAAGTGCAACCATGGCTGACCATGACGGAAACTGCTGCCTCTGAAACGACTTATTTCAAAAGTTTCCTCAACAGAGGAGTCCATCCGGGATGTTAGTAACCCAATTCAACTAACACCTACTTCCTAAGGGTACCCAGGAAGGACGAATCATAGCTAGCTCAGAGTTTGTATCCCTGCAGGTGACCCTGGGAACTCCATGAGCTACTGCATGCCTCAGTCCTGGGGCACTGGACAGAGAAGCATACAGCACCCCATATTACCCTCTAGTCCCCTGAGTCCTTGCAATAACGCTTCTCAAACCTTTCCAGCTATGTGCGCCTGGCATCAATGGAGAGAAAACAATTGAGAACAGAGCTTGTCAGAGACTTAATTTTTTTTGGACCACTAATAATATTGAGCATTTATTATGACACAGTCTGTGAAGCATTCCATATTTTTTTTAACTCTTTGGAGAAGCCTTCTCTGATCACCCATTTAAAACTGCAAGGCCTCCTCATGCTGTGACTCCTTATTCCCCTTCTCCACTCCTTTTCCCCCATTGTGCTTGTCATCTCCTAACCTACTGCATGTTTTGCTTAGTTGCTATGTGGACTGTTTGCTCCTCCCAGGAGAAACATAAGCTCCCCAAAGTCAGACAGTGTTGTCTCCTGTGTCATCATTGTATCTCCAGCACCTAGAAGAGTTTTTAGCACATGGTCGGTGTTCGTTGACTCTATTGAGTGCTCTGTAAGCAGACAGAGAACATGTTATTCACCGGAAGTTCACTGTGTGGTCGTGTGGGGGTGGGGGAGGGTAAGGCACTTAGCCAGGCAGTACTGCTCCCTCCGCGAGGCAGCAGCTCGTGACAGACAGGTCTGCCAGTCTTGGGTGCTGAGCATAAGCTTCAGAATGAGCTGAGAACAGGGCACAGGTGCTGAGCAAGGGGGCACAGAAAGTGGGCGAGAGCAACACAGCTGAAACCCATGTTGTCTGCAGTGCAATTCCCCTCTGCACCCAGGATTTCAGAAAAATCACTACAATTATGAAATGCTGACTGGTATTGGCTTTCTTATGGAAAACAGGGAAACGATAGAGCTTTGAGTTTTGACTTGGGGTCCGAGTGCTCTGGAGAGAAGAGAGACAAAAGACACGTGAGCCCCTTGCTCATCCTGCTGCCACCCCGCCTGGAAGGTGAAATCTAGGTCACTACTTACAGTGCCACAGGCAGCATTCTAAGCACTTGAGGAAAAACAGCCAACTTTTACTGAGCCCCCATTAAGTTCTGGGTCACATTTACTAACTGTTTTATGTAGTTTAAGTCACTTGATCATCATAGCACCCCTGTAAGGTAGGTGTTCCTATTGTCATCCTGACTCAAAGAGGAGAGAATTGAGGCACTGAAAGGTTCACTCGCTCGTCTGAGATAATAGAGCTGGGAGGTGGCACAGCCAGGATTTGAACCTGGGCACTCTGACTCCTGAGTCTGCTCCTGTAACGGATGTGACAGTACCTTTCCACTGTCTACCCTTTATCTCACTTAATTCTTACACTGGACATATGCTTTAGGGACAGTTAGACTCCGAGTTTCACAGATGAGGAGGCTAAGACTTGAAAAGGTTGAGTAAACTTGTCCAAGGTCACAAAGCGTTTCAGCATTGGACTCTGGACTCAGATTAATTTAGTTCCAATTGCTGTCTTTTATAGCATCCTGTACTTTCCCTTCGTTGACTTATTTGCTTACCAAGCCTGTACTAAGATTGTCTAGTTGGTGGAGATAGCTGTGTTGAACAAACAAAGTGAGCTGAGCGAGATCCTAGTTTTCCCTCTGAGAGGCTGAGTGACTGCTGGTTATTCTACTTTTGCACCCCTCACCTGCCATCCATTGTTCACCCTCCATTGCTGTTCCCTGTGCCCAGGGAGGCTGACCGAGTGGACCTCCTCACCCTGGCTCACTTGTCCTTTGGCTCCCTACCAGGTTCAGCCAAGGGGAAGCACCAGCAACATCTCAGAGGTTGAGAGGAGACAGAGGTTGGTGAATGGGGTTTTTAACTCAATGCACCTGTTACCCCATCCTTCCTTGCCTCCCTGCTGTGGCCTGAAGTCCTCAGGTGGCTCCTCTTCTATGTCTCTGGCTCTTCCTAGAGTATGATAACATGACTCCTCCCTGCTACCCTCCACCCAGCCCCTTTATCCCCCTTTAAGCCTAGAGATGGTAATAGCTTTCCATTTTTGTTACTTTCTGGATGTTTCATCATCCTTTGTAGGCAGATGTGCTGTTTCCTGTCAAGGCTCTGACCCTTAAACAAGTCATGCAAGTTTTCAGAGTCTCAGTTTCCTTTTATGTAAAATAGGGCATGTAATGCCTACCAAAATGGTATGGTGACATTTCAATTGCTCAGTGCAGTGCCTGGCCCCAGGTGAATGGCAATAAATAGTAGCTGTTTAATGATCATTACTGGTATGAATATTTTCTGCCTTGAGGACCTCAAGCACTGATCATCAGTGGTATGTGACTATGCAGGATCATCTGAAACTGCACAAATGTACTGCTCCTTTATAGCCTACGTGGGAATACAAATGTAGGTCTTCATGGGTTGACCAGTAAACGCTTCACTTTTCACTGAGGTTGACCATTGGAAATGACAATAAGAGTTAGCTTTTTTGAGGTCATACTTTTTTTTTTATTCACCACATACTGTGACAATTAAGTAGTCAACTAATTCTCAAAATGACCTTAAGGGGTAGTTACCAGTCATAACTCTGGCAAAGTGACCTGACTGATCCAGGTCAATCTCAGCCAGGCAGAGCCGAGACCTAACACGGGTCTAACTCATATCTCGCTGTCCCAGAAGCCTGAGCTCTGCCATCCCCACAGGAGCTGGATGAAGCTGTCAACCACAGCAGCTCTCTCCACTTCCTTGCAAGAGGAAGCTTGGTTTTCTTGGTGGTACATGTACAAGAATAAAACACTCACTTCCCTTCTTTTTCCCCAAAACTACTTATTATTCTGTCACACAGAAGGCAAACTGGGTTCCCTGGGGTGCTTAATGAGTTTAGTAAGCCAGCGAAAGGGGCAGTGCTGTGGCCCGAGGTGGGCGTGTTTGAGGAAGCCATGGAGACTTCAAAGTGAGGTCAGGGGTCTGTGGAATCCATCAAAGGAAGCCTCTTGCCAGGAGCCACACAGAAGGATGACAGAGCAGGAGGGAGTCCTGCAGAGACGGAGGGCTGGTCTGGGTGAGGGAGAGGGGATGGGGGAGGCTGTCAGGGGGAGAACAATAAAGGCGTCGGCAGGAATGAGGCCTCTGCATCCCACGTGACTGGTGGGGTTTGTACTAATGAGAAACTTGGGGAGAGAGAGGGGCCCCATCGAACATTCGAGTCAGAAGGAACAGATCAGAGCGCCATGCCAAGAGCTCGGCTGTGAAACTCCTTAGGACAGCGAGCTCAAATTTGCTTTCTCATTAGCTGAAATATTTGGAATAAATAAACTGATTTCTCTGGACCCCACTTTATTACATTAGGAGTCATCTTTCCTCAGGGTTGGGAGGGGAAAGACACTTGTATCTCAGAAGATTAACCATTTTGAAAATACTTGAATAGACTATTTGATCATTTATGGGAGAGAAAAGATGACATACTTAAAACTTTTCCCCTTTCCCCCACCCTCAAACAAAGAAAACACTCCATGTGTATGTTAACCATTAAAAAAAGAAAAGAAAAGAAACCCCCAGCCTTTCTTGCTGACTAAGAGAGAAGGAGAGGACAGCTGATACATCAGATTCAAAGGTTGCCTCACTAGGAATAGCTTAGCAGGGAGCTGGGAGACTTGACATAACCTTAAAATATTCAGTGAGGGAATTTTCTCCTTAGAACAGCTTCTAAAGATGGTCTTTGATAGTCTCTAAATAAACTCATCATTGATTAAATATTTGTAATATTTTTTACCTGTTTAGCCCATGTTAAAGACTCTAGGGTCTCCCTGCTTCTTGAGAGCCAGATAAAATTGGCTTCAGTCATCTGTGTGGACCTATGGGCAGGGGGGACGGAGGTGGGGTGGGGGGGGCGGGCCGTGTTACATTCTTAGTTGTCTTTAGGTCTTCCTTAGTTTATACATCCTTGTATTAACCTCTGTCTCCTTCCATGGTGTGCAGAAGGCCAAGACATAAAACTAGGCTCCTTCTTTGATTTTCACAAAAAACCCACTTCATGGGGCATATTGTGTGTGTAGTAAAATCATCTGGGAACTTTGAGGATCAGAGTTGAATGTTAGGCATCCTATCCCTGAAAGTCCTCTGGGTACCCACCCAATGACTCCCAGGGGATTTTCCCCTGATCACTTCACATCACGAGGTGACCCAGCCACAAGTCAGCTTAGTGGCCCCCCTCTCCCAGCTTCTCACATGTTTCTGTTGTTTCTTTCTTATACCTTTTACACACACACCACCACCACCACCACAACCAAGTTACTGTTCTTTCTTACAGAAGTAGTTCTTTTTCGTTTAAAACAATTTAATGGCAACTTTTGATGCTTCACATCACAAGTGTCTTTAGAGCCTCATCTTCCTCCTAAGTGCCTTATGAAGGTATTGCTATGGACTGAATATGCCCCCCACAAATGCATATGTTGAACCCTAACCCACAGTGTAATTGTGTTTGGAGGTGGGACCTTTGGGAGATAATTATGTCTGATTTATCATTCCTTTTAGGTTTAAGTTTATCTGCTGATCAAGTGCAGTAGTTGGAATAGATGAGTTATAAAGTCAGTTCTTGTGGTGAAATGCATGATTTGATGATTTACCAAAAGATGGCAACCTTTAGAAAATCTTTGAACAATAGCAAAACCTTACTAATAAAGACGCCATAACGGCTGAGAATGCAAACTGTTGCATCTTCTCTTGAGAGTTTATCTTTGAATCCAGAAAGATGATTCTGGGAAGTTACTTTGCTGTTCATCTTACTTGAATTTCATGTAATATTAAAATCAGGATTGAGTATGAAAGAGGTTGATAATTTGCTCTCCTCTTCATAGCCCCATCTCACGGTCTATCTGTGTATTTTTGTGCAAGGATTGGAATGAAATAGTTGAGATGTCTTTTTAGTTATTCCATTATTCTGAACTTTTATTTTTTAGGGGAAGGATATTTTTCTATCCTGCATCATTTAAATTCTTTGTCATTCTCCAAGTAGTTATGGAACCCTTAATAGTATCTCCTATTACTCTTGGTAACATGATCATTTATCTGAAAAATGTGTGCTTTGAATCTTCTGAGGCTCTTGATAAAAATAAATTCCCTAAATCCCTTTTTAATTAAGGAGGATTCAGAAGCCCATTGTACCCTGTGCTGAAGCACACTTCCTTTTCATCATTTTTCTCCTGCTGTATGTATCCAGAGAAATGTAAAAATCCAGATAAAAACCATTTGGTTTTATCTAGGTCAGGCCTAAAAAACTCATGGAAAGCATAGATTTCCTGCCTTGACAAAGACAAAATGATTTGTAACTCCTATGAATTTGTAAAATAGAAAAAGGTTTTGGAGAGCAACAAGAGGGAACAAAAAGCCAGCTAGACAATCCCTTTTAAGAAAAAAAAAAAAAAAAAGGCAGGATCTTGTGTTAGAAAATGAGAGGTCTGGCCTTGGCTCTATCCCTTGGGCACAATTTCCTGCTGTTTATAGGGACATTGATAATACGTTCCCCATAATGTTGTACTATAGGTTAACCATGGTACTACAGGTGGTTAGGTCTCCAAGAGGCCCAACAAATAGCCCCATTTTCCTTGATTAAACTGAACCAAATGAGAAATAAGATGAAAAGAGTCAGTAAGCTTTTACTGATGAAAGCTGGCTTGGTAGGTGTAGCTTAGTGTAGGAGCCAAAATTAATGTGCTAATTCCTGACACCCCAATCTCTTCCACTAGGAGTTGGGAGAGACATTTCCCTCTGACATTGCTAATTCATATTAGCAATGTCCTTTCATAATTCATATTAGGAAACTTTATGTGTTAGGTTTCTAAGCTGTATACTGTGTTTATTGGTGACAGTGACACCAAAGATAGAGGCAATGTATAGAAGCTTTGAAACTGGAATTACACTACGTTTTCAAAGTCTCTTGCAATTATTTAGGCTATAACAAAATTTGATTCATCTGTCTTACTCCACTGCTAGTCTTTTAATTATGTCTTTAACACAGTGTACCCTTAAATTCTTCATTAAAATGGATGTAAGTGGATGTTTAAAAAAAAAATTTTTTTTTAATTTTTTTAACCCAACGAGGTTGGGTTGAGGAGGGCCACAAGACAGTCTCATGGCAAGAATGTTAGGGTGAGGGCCCTGACCTGCTTATGACTGGAGTGACAGCCATTTGTAGTCTCCTTGTTTTCCTGTTCAAGATTCAGGATACAAGGAGGGAGCATCTGAATGCCTTTGCTTGGGTTTCCTGGCTCTCCTTGGACAAGGGCGAGTGGAGCCCTGAGTGGGTCCCATCACTCTCCATGTAGTGCCAAAGAGTAAATCCTAATGAAAGAAAGCAGGCTTCTTTCTTTAGCAAATCCTAAAGAAAGAAAGCAAGAAAGGGAAATAGCTCTCCAAAATTAATAAAGATCCAATGCAGTCACTATCACATTATGAATTTGTAACTGAGCAGGACCCTATGGGACCTTCCTGGACAGATCCCTCTCCCATATCCTCTGCTTTAGTTCCTCTCTGAAATAGCTAGATAATAGTATCTGATGGACATTTCTTAAGTTGTTCTACAACTCAAGAATCTTTCACCTAGATCTTTCACCAAATGGAAGAAATTAACACATTCCCTTTGGAGTCTGGCTGGAACCAGGAAATATTTGCAATTTCTTATCATCTTTTTATTTTACTGACCATCAACCAATCAGAGAATTGCGATTAAGGTGATCACATACCCTGGGACTCTCCTCCCTTATCTTGCCTTTAAAAATTCTTTGCTGAAACCCATTGAGTTTGAGCTTTTTGAACATTAGCTGTCCCAGACTCTTTGCATGGCACCTTACAATAAACCCTGCACTTTCCTTCATCACAACCTGGTGTCAGTAGATTGGCTTTACTGAGCATGGGTAAGCAGACCCAAATTTTGGTCTGGTAACAAATTTTCCTTGCCTATGGATCTAGTCTGGGGTTTGTATACAAGGACCTTTAGATTTTTTTCCTGCCAGAATTTCTAAATTTCTAGGCTTATCTTTCACTTTCTTGCTCTTTCTACTCTGATCATTTCTTGTATGCACCATGTCCTTTCATGCTTCTGTACCTTGGTTTTCATCTGCCTCTCTCACTCTCTACCTTCTATCCTTATACCTGGAAAACTCCTACTCATCCTTCAAAGCCCAACTCCTATGTTAGTTTTTACCTTCCTGATAGTGCAAAGCAGAATTAAACCACCCACTTTTCCCATTTTTCTGTGCTACCATGCATTTGTAAATGTCTCTACCATTATACTGTAACCATGTTGTATTATAATTATTTATTTATGCATTTGTCATCACGACAAGGGCAGGGACTATGTAAGTCTCACACTTTGGTGCCTTGTACACAGTAGTAATTCAGTATATTTGGTTTTTGTTTTTTCCTGAAATCTGCATGTTAAGACTGTTGATGTGATGAGTACTAGACTGGAAGTCAGAGAACTAACTCTGTCCTGACCTTCCATATTTATGGCTACATAATCATAAGTTCTCAGTTTCCTTATCTGCATAAGAAGGAGGTTGTACTATATCAGTGCTTTATTAAAAAAATGAGTGTCTTAAACAAGATAGAAGTTAATTTCTCTCCATCATGTAGGAAATCCTGAGATAAGCAGTCCAGGTCTGCTATGACGGTACCAAAAAGTTACCAGGGACGTAAATTTATTCCAACTGATGCTCCACCTTACTTAGGAACTGCCTTATAGTCCAAGATGGCTGCTTGAATCAACCCAGGCTCTCTCAATACAGGAAGTAGAAGGGACGAAGAGGTGAAGGAAGGCCCACCCCATCTCTTTAGGGAACTTTCTAGAAGTTTCACGTCACACTTTTTACATCCAATTGGCCAAAACTTAGTCACATGGCCAAATCTGTTGCAAGGAGGAATGGGAAATATAGTTTCTTAGCTGGGCAAAAACACACTCAGCTAAACCTGTGTTCTCTTTGCCAAAGACAAAGGGGAGAACGAATAATGAGAGGTAATTAGCAGTCTCAACCATAGTGATTACTTTGGTTAAAGTGATTGGAGAAGGCTTCTCAGAGATTAAATCTAAGCTTAAACTTGAAAAATGAGAAGAATTCAGCTATGCAAAAAGCTATGGAAAGAATATGCTATAAAAAAATAGCAAATGCAATTGCCCTGAATTAGTATGCAGAGATCATGTTATATGTTCATCGATTGTTTGCCATCTCCTATGTCATTTTCCTTTTCCTGGACATCCTGGAAGACTATGTATCCCAGCCTTTCTTGTAATTAGATTGGGGTCTTGTGACTGAGTTCTGACCTATGGCTTTTGTTCCATTTCCAGGGCTGGACAACTCCTCCCTCCCTTCCTTTTTCATGGCAATTGTGAATCCATGTGTTGAAGATATGATGTCCCAAAATGGAAGTAGCCTGGATCCCTGAGTCACTTCTCAGAGTAGAGTATATCAGACTCTGAGTGATAAATAATTTTATTAAACCACTGCTATTTTGGGGTTGTTCGTATCCTTAGCATATCCTATCCTATTTTGGCAATATAGGTATGTGTAGAGAATAAATAAAAAGCAAATATGACTTGAGAACAGGAAGTGAGGTGTAGAGTGGGAGTGGTATAAGGCAAAATTGGAGAAAGAGGCAAGAGTGGAAGCAAGGAGACTAGGTAGTGAGGTTATGACACTAATCTTGTACAGAGGTGATGATGTTTGGATTAGAGTGATGGCAATTGAGATAGAAAGAATCAAATGGACTTCGGATATATTCTGGAGCAAGAAACATTCCTTTTATTCAAAAGAGAAAATAGAAGAGGAGATATTTTCATTAAAGAAGAGGTGGGATTTAGATTCATATTCATTTAGTCTTCGCTTTGCCCCCAAGGTTTATCTGTACAACTCTAAGATTCATGGAGACACAGTCTGAAAATCAGTGGACTAGATGATGTTGAAAATCTTTCCAGATCTAACATTCTGTAACTTTAATGACTTCTTACTTACAAGATATATAGCTTGGCCTTTTTCAGTTTGGATCTTTTGTAAATTAAATGTTAATTTGAGGAGCCAGATTTAAAAAAAATGATTACTGAATTAAATCTTTGGAAACTAACTATTGAGCAGAGTGGCAAAAAAATTAGATGCCTGATAAGAACACATTTTTTAAAATATATGTTTTTTTTTGTTCTTAAGTAACTAATGTATGCTTTTTATGTGAAATCTAAAAAAAAAAATGGAGAGAGAGAGAGATCATAAAAGTCACTTATAGTCCCACAACTCAGTCCCACAACTTCACTTCATCAAGGTGAAGATTGGAGTCTTGGGGGATGGCCATGTAGTGATTTGTCTGGGGAAGGGAATGGGTGTGATACAGCAGGCCTTGAAATCAGAAAAAAAAAAAACATATAGGGTGTAGGAATCTACTTGTACCTTTAGGCACTCTGAGCTATGTTCTAAGTCCAGCCACATCTAGCACTGTGACTCTTCCTCTCAGGCTCCAAAGACTCCTACTAGGTGAAGAATCCGGGTAGAGAATCATGGTTTTCCAGACAAAATTGTAAAATTAGAACCAGAAGGAACTGAGATAAGCATTGATTCAGTTCAACTCCCTTGGTTTACAGATGTGGGTGGCCCAGTGAGTCACCATTCCTTTGTCTGGCAGGGAAAGCACTATGTGACTTCCCTAGGACATGCAATAGGTCATGAGAGGCAGAGTAGGATGGTAGTTTAGAGGACAGACTCTGAAAACAGGCTGCCTGGGTTAAATCCCAGCTCTGTAACTTATTAGCTAAGTGATCTGAGGCAAGCGTACATAACCTTTCTGTGCCTCAGTTTTCTTCTCTTTAAAATGGGGATAGTAATGATTCCTACCTCATAGAGATTCTGGGAGAGTAAATGAGTCATAATAGGTAAGACACTTCAAACAGTGCCTGGCATACAGTAACCTGTTAGTAAATGACAACCATTATTATTATTTAGTAGAGGAGTTGAGACTTGATAACAGGCCTCCTGACTCCCTGAATTTTCATCACCAGGCTTTTCTTCTTAACCTTCCTTTTTTTTTTTTTTTTTTTTTTTTTGCGGTACGTGGGTCTCTCACTATTGTGGCCTCTCCCGTTGTGGAGCACAGGCTCCGGACACGCAGGCTCAGCGGCCATGGCTCACGGGCCCAGCTGCTCTGCAGCACGTGGGATCTTCCCGGACCGGGGCATGAACCCATGTCCCCTGCATCGGCAGGCGGACTCTCAACCACTGCGCCACCAGGGAAGCCCTCTTCTTAACCTTCTTGTACTGAATAGACCTGCATTACAGTCTCTATGTGGCTAGTATAGTCAAGTTTAAAAACATAAACCTGATCATGTGACTTTCCTACTTGAAGCCTTCCGTGGCTTCTCATTGACCTGGGATTAAGTTTTCATTGTGACCCTGGATTGCTTGGGCCTCCTCTGCCTGGTATTTCCTACTTCTTCCTGCACGCCTCTCTCCCTGGGCTCCAGTCATTCTGTTCTACTTGATTTCCTTGTAAGGCTCCATGTTTCTTCGGTCTTGGAACTTTTGCTTGTACTCTTCTGTTCAGAACATTCCTCCCTCCCTCCACCCCTTTTTATCTTGCCAGCTTCTACTCACCTTGCATAATTCAGCTTAAGTGTTACCCTCAAGTGTAGGTAGACAGTAGGCTTTATGGGGGCTTTCTTGGATCCCCCATTATTTTAGCTGCCCCTCCCCACATGACATGCTCTTGTGATTCTATATGTATTATACTCTCTATGCAGAAATAATGTGTATTCTACATAATGTGTATACATGCATGCATCCATCAACAAGAGGCTGGAAATGATGAAACAAAGGTCAAAACGTAATTTAATTGGGATTATTTCTGAGTTCTGGGACCCTGAGTGACTTTGGTAATTTCTCTTTATCTCTCTCTTTCTCTTGTTTCTCTCATAAAGGGTTCTGTAAAACCATGAAACCCTTTTCTTTCCCTTTCCTTCTCCTAACACTTTGAATAGTTCCTTCCCTACTAGTTTGTAAGAACCATGAAGATGTCATTAATATTATTATCATAATTATTCTATCATTGTATTTCTTTGTACCTAGCATAATGTACATAGTGGTACTGAATAGATATTTGTGGAATAAATGAATTAAAAAAAGAATGAATAATAATACATTTACTGATATAGCATCTATATGTGTACAAGGGGTGACACTTAAGCAGAGTACTTCTTGATTACCTGTCGCCTTTGAAAGCGTACACTTGTAGATTTTTTAAAGTATTATTTTAATTCATTGCAATACAACAGGATGGTTGTTAAACAACATTGCAGTTAGTATGAAATATCTCCTATATTTTTTCCCTCTTCCCCATGCCAGTTTATATAATAAAAGCATATTCCTGCCACTCTCCAAAAAGCATAAACTGCTTTTCTGGAGCCTCATAATTTTTATAGATCCTTACTTCCTGTACAGGAAAAAGTATTTTCCATCTTTTCCCCAGATTACAGTGTGCATTAATTTCCTATTTTTCCTGCAGCGAATTACTACAAATTTAGTGACTTAAAATGACATAAATATATTATCTTACATTTCTGGATGTGAGAAATCCAAAATGTGTCTCATCAGGCTAAAATCAAGATATCAGTAGTTCTGCACTCCTTCTGGAGGGTCAAGGGGAAAATTGTTCCTTGTCTTTTCCAACTTCTAGAGGTTGCAAGCATCCCTTGGCTCGTGGACATATCACTCCAAACTCTGCTTCTGTAGATTTCTCTCCTTCTCCTGCCTCCCTCTTTATAAGGATCTTTCTGATTACATTGACCCACCCAGATAATCCAGGATCATCTCCCCATTTCAAGATCCTTAATCACCTTCATAAAGTCTCTTTTGCGAAGTAAGGTAATATATTCACAGGTTTCAGGGATTAGGAAGTGGGTATCTTTGGTGGGGAGGCAAGATACCACCTAGTACACTGCACTCTTCAGACAGGGAGCACATCTAAAACTGTTCTTTCATCAAATAGATACAGACAGAGACTTAGAAATAATACAGTTCAATTCTTTCCTCTTATAAATGAGAAGACAGACTTGTTCAGGGAAGATGCAACTTGTCTTTGTCCTTGTTCACAGGGAGAGTGGATGATTTCCGAGGTCCCTGACTCCAAGCCAGGGCTTTCTCACTGCACAATGTTGTCCTAAGAGTGAAAGAGCACAGAGGGGTGAGTTCACTTGCAAGTACCAGCAGGCATCTCAGTGGGTTTGCATTTCATAAGGTAATATGAGCAGCAGACTTTTCCAATTAGAAGTATTAGTTGCTGGAATCAGAAGGAAGAGTTCAGAGTCTTTCATATCCTGGGCTATTGAAATGAAATATCAATAAAATTTACCCCAGGAGTCACTCCATATTTATGCCTTATTCTAAGCGAGTTTTTTAGCAACTTGATTAGAATCTTACTCATATTTGAATTTGCTCCATTTGAGACATGGCCTTTTATGGCATGCCCTGAGTTTTGAGTTGGTTGCTTGCCATCTGTAACAGAGCATCTCTAATAGGCTGCCCTTGGCATAAGCCTGTGATCTTGGGCCCAATCAGTTAAGACTAACAGAGTAGAATTGCTGTGGTTGTAAGCATGTTGCTTTGCAAATTCCAAAGAGATGTAAGAGGAGACTGTTCTTGTCCAGGCCAGTAGGGAAGCACGGTCATAGCCAAGCACCCTGAGGCCTCATGGGCCATCTAGAACAGTATAATTCTGTGAAATACAGGGCAGAGAAGGGGACTAGCCAGGCTCCCCAGTTTACTTGCATGCTTGTTTAACACCTAACTTAGTTGATTTTTTGGGACTATCTTTTGATAAACTGCAAGAGTTTATTGCAAACTCTTGAATGGCAAGGGTTTATGTCCATTAGTGTACATAAGATGTTAGGTTCCTTCCAATTATAGTCTTGATAGAGGCTCTTTTCACAAGTGGCATGAAAAAAATGAGGGGTCACTAAAAAAAGCCTTTTAGTGTTATTTCTTTTTGAAATAATCTTTTTTAAACTTTAGTGAGGAATAATTGACACTGCAACTATATATTTACAGTGTACAATGTGATGATTTAATATACATATTCATTGTAGAATGATTACCAAGACCAAGATGCTTAACACATCTACCACCTCACATAGTTAACTTTTTATTTTTTGTGTGGTGAGAATGCTTCACAGCTACTCTCAGTGACTTTCAAGCATAAAAGATCATATTATTAACTATAGTCATCATATTGTACATTGGTTCCTCATAACTTATTCTGCTTATAACTGAAAATTTCTATTTTTGACCTACATCACCCCAATTCCCCCTTTCTCAACCCCTGACAACCACCATTCTATTCTTTGTTTCTATGAACTTGGCTTTTTTTTGGATTCCACATATAAGTGATACTACACGTTTTTGTCTGGCTTATTTCACTTAGCATAATGCCCTCTAGTTTCATTCATGTTGTTGCAAATGGAAAGATTTCCTTCTTTTTTATGGTTGAATAATATCCCATTGTAAATATATACCATATTTTATTTATACATTCATCTACTGTAGTATATGTAGGTTGTTTCTATATTTTGGCTTTGTGAATAATGCTGCAATAAACATGGGTATGCAGACATGTCTTTGAAATCCTGATTTCAATATATACCCCAGCCTGGGATTTCTGATCAAAACGGTAGTTCAATTTTTAAGTTTTTGAGGAACTGCCATACTGTTTTCTATAATAGCTGTACCAATTTACATTCCTATCAAAACTGTACAAGGGTTCCCTTTTCTCCACATCCTTGCCAGCATTTGTTATCACTTGTCTTTTTGATAATAGCCATCCTGACAGGTGTGAGGTGATATTTCACTGTGGCTTTGATCTTCATTTCCCTACTCATTAACGATGAGCACCTTTTCATGTACTTATTGGCCATTTGTATGTCTTCTTTGGAACAATGTATGTTTGGGTCCTTTGACATTTAAAATTTTTGAAACCAGAGTTCAAAAGAAGTATTAGTTGGGTTGGATGCTTTTAGAATTACTAAATATAGACCACTGAGATAAGCAAACCCAGTAAGGATTTTTTTTAGGTGCTCAGAAGGTAAGATGTTATCTTCAGCCATTTGGAAACATAAATGGGCATGTTTACGTTAGAAAGAAGCTTTTTTTGATTAAAGGAAAGTTCGTCTATATTAGCATTCCAATACTTTTAACATAGTGGTCTTCTATGAACTCAAGCTGTGGTTGGTAGAGTCAAACAGTGTTGAAATTTCCCAGATTCCATGAAAAAAAAAAGAAGCTAATGGGTGGACTAATACATTTTTTCTCCCATGTATGTCTTTATGTCTGATGTTACTTGTTTAATATTATGTTAGCACATATCTTTTTAACTTTTTAAAACTCCTTATTATGGGTAGGCTTATTTTTTTGCTATTTGATAGTGTTCCACAAAGAGTATCATGACTTTCAGCCCCTTTATTACTTGAATAGATTTTAGAATATAATTTGAGTGTCCTATTCTAGGTATTTCTTTTGATCTATAGGCCTAACTCCCCATCTACCTAACTGACATGGTCAGTTAAATATATCTGAGGCCCCTCAAACATGATTCTAAAGTGGAAAGCTTCCTTTCAACCTGCCTGTCATCTTGTTTCCTCACCATCCATCCAGTTTCCCAAGCTTGAGACTGAGACATCCTTGATTCCTTTTCCCCCTAATATGTAAAGTGTTGGCAAGTTCTGTCAAATATGCCTCTTCAATGTCTCTGTAATTCATCTCTTTACATTGCTGATTTTATTACTTTGATTCCAGTTTCTTGCTTGAGAATGAGATACTAAAACAATTCCTCAATCTTTTCCTGCACTCTTGCCCCGTACATCTTTTCTCTGTGCCACAACCCAGAGGGATCTTCCAAAAACACAAATGTGATCATTGTACTATGCTGCTGGAAAATAATTTGTTGGCCTCAGGAAAAAACCCTGAACTCCTAGCATGGGGTCTGCAATACCATCTGTGAACAGTGAACACTCTCTGCACCCTTTGAAGTTAATGGCACATATGAATTATCTCATTTAACCCTTACTATGAAATAGGTACCATTATAACTACCATTCTATAGAAAATGAAGTTATAACCTAGAGTAGTCAAATAACTTGCCTAAGACAATGCAAACAGTAAGTGACTGAGCTATGACTTTATTCCAAGGCTATTAATCCCCCCTTTTTCTATGCTTTTAACTACTATGTATTGAAAATTAAGAAGACAGGTATTTAAGAATGCCTCTGCTTGCAATTGCATATAGTTCCTTAAGAAACTGCTTTATACTTAAAAAATCTCAAAGTAAAATCATGAAAATTAAAAAGAATATTGAATTATATTATAAAATGAAAGGGATTATTCCAGATAAACATGATAGCATAAACACATGTATTTTTTTACAACTTTATTGGAGTATAATTGCTTTACAATGGTGTGTTAGTTTCTGCTTTATAACAAAGTGAATCAGTTATACATACACATATGTTCCCATATCTCTTCCCTCTTGTGTCTTCCTCCCTCCCACCCTCCCTATCCCACTCCTCTAGGTGGTCACAAAGCAACGAGCTGATCTCCCTGTGCTATGCGGCTGCTTCCCACTAGCTATCTACCTTACGTTTGGTAGTGTATATATGTCCATGCCTCTCTCTCACTTTGTCACAGCTTCCCCTTCCCCTTCCCCATATCCTCAAGTTCATTCTCTAGTAGGTCTGTGTCTCTATTCCTGTCTTACCCCTAGGTTCTTCATGACATTTTTTGGTTTTTTTTTTTTTCTTAGATTCCATATATATGTGTTAGCATACAGTATTTGTCTTTCTCTTTCTGACTTACTTCACTCTGTATGACAGACAATAGATCCATCCACCTCACTACAAATAACTCAATTTTGTTCCTTTTTATGGCTCAGTACTATTCCATTGTATATATGTGCCACATCTTCTTTATCCATTCATCCAATGATGGACACTTAGGTTGCTTCCATCTCCTGGCTATTGTAAATAGAGCTGCAATGAACATTTTGGTACATAACTCTTTTTGAATTATGGTTTTCTCAGGGTATATGCCTAGTAGTGGGATTGCTGGGTCTTATGGTAGTTCTATTTGTAGTTTTTTAAGGAACCTCCATACTGTTCTCCATAGTGGCTGTACCAATTCACATTCTCACCAGCAGTGCAAGAGTGTTCCCTTTTCTCCACACCCTCTCCAGCATTTATTGTTTTTAGATTTTTTGATGATGGCCATTCTGACTGGTGTGAGATGATATCTCATTGTAGTTTTGATTTGCATTTCTCTAATGATTAATGATGTTGAGCATTCTTCCATGTGTTTGTTGGCAATCTGTGTATCTTCTTTGGAGAAATGTCTATTTAGGTCTTCTGCCCATTTTTGGATTGGGTTGTTTGTTTTTTTGTTATTGAGCTGCACGAGCTACTTGTAAATTTTGGACATTAATCCTTTGTCAGTTGCTTCATTTGCAAATATTTTCTCTCATTCTGAGGGTTGTCTTTTGGTCTTGTTTATGGTTTCCTTTGCTGTGCAAAAGCTTTGAAGTTTCATTAGGTCCCATTTGTTTATCTTTGTTTTTATTTCCATTTCTCTAGGAGGTGGGTCAAAAAGGATCTTGCTGTGATTTATGTCATAGAGTGTTCTGCCTATGTTTTCCTCTAAGAGTTTGATAGTGTCTGGCCTTACATTTAGGTCTTTAATCAATTTTGAGTTTATTTTTGTGTATGGTGTTAGGGAGTGTTCTAATCTCATACTTTTACATGTACCTGTAAACACATGTATTTACCTCCACTTTTTCCCTGTCTCACTAGAATGATATTAAAAGAGAGTTTTAAAAAGGCATATACTGGGCTTCCCTGGTGGCACAGTAGTTAAGAATCCACCTGCTAATACAGGGAACATGGATTCAAGGCCTGGTCCATGAAGATCCCACATGCCATGGAGCAACTAAGCCCGTGAGCCACAACTACTGAAGCCCGTGTGCCTAGAGCCCGTGCTCCACAACAAGAGAAGCCACCGCAATGAGAAGCCCACACATTTCAACAAAGAGTAGTCCCCGCTCCACACAACTAAAGAAAGCCTGCATGCAACCACAAAGACCTAATGCAGCCATAAATAAATAAATAAATAATTTAAAAAAAAGATTAAAAAAAAGGCATATACTTACAAAGCCATAAAACATGAATTTACATTGGATAATTCATTTCAAATTATTTGGAAGCAGGGATTTGGAGGAACCAGAAGTAACTGACTTAACTGACTTAAAAAATCTGAAATAGAAGCCTGTGGGGTAGAAATCCAGTAAAAAGCAAACTGACTCATCCTACAGAACTTGAGAGGCTCAGGAATTTGGGATCATGGTTACCTGGAAAATAGGAGGTGCAGGACAGGGATAAAAACTGTTGGATTTGTGGAGTGTTTATTTACATTAACAGTTAGGACCCCATATTTTCCTCCTCAGAACAACTGCCCCTCCCTACTCTGGCCAATGGATTGAGGTTTACTGTTTAGAGAGGATGAATCACACGAGCTCCCAATTGGAGAGGCTACACACGGTTGAGGCTATGAAAGGGGAACTTCACTGAAAACAGGATGTTAGGTGGAGATCTGGATTCTAGAAGTGAGACCTCCAACATCCAGCCCCATTCAGCCTCTCCAATACTAGTAATGAAGCTTGTAATCATCTCCCTAATCCTAAACCATGGGACTGGAAGATTTCTTTTTAAACATCTTTATTGCAGTATAATTGCTTTACAATAGTGTGTTAGATTCTGCTGTATAACAAAGTGAATCAGCTATCCGTATACTTATATCCCCATAAACCCTCCCTCTTGAGTCTCCCACCCACCCTCCCTATCCCACCCCTCTAGGTGGTCACAAAGCATCGAGCTGATCTCCCTGTGTTATGCAGCTTCTTCACACTAGCTATCTATTTTACATTTGGTAGTATATATATGTCCATGCTACTCTCTCACTTCGTCCCAGCTTACCCTTCCCCCTCCCTGTGCCCTCAAGTCCATTCTCTATGTCTGCATGTTTATTCCTGACCTGCACCTATGTTCTTCAGAACCTTTTTTGTTTTTTGTTTTTTTTAGACTCCATATATATGTGTTAGCGTACGAAGATTTTTATTTGGCAAATATAACTTGCCCAAGAGTGAAGTGCTGCAGAGACTATTTTTGAAAATCTTTAAAAATACAATTTTGTCCCTGGATCATCTTGCACTGAAGCCCAACAAGTCCCACACTGAGTCATTTAATTTCTAATAAGACACCTACAAATCAACAAGTATTTGAGGAAAGACTCTTAACAATGAACTGAACAAGCAGAAAAAAAGTGAGCCTTTTAATATTCTCAGAAATATGATAGAAGAAAATGTATCTGTGAAAAAGAGTAGACTGCTTTAAAAAGAAGAACCTTGGATTTTTTTTTTTTTTTTTGTGTGTGTGTGTGTAGTACACAGGCCTCTCAGTGCTGTGGCCTCTCCCATCCCGGAGCACAGGCTCCGGATGCGCCGGCTCAGCGGCCATGGCTCACGGGCCCAGCTGCTCCGCAGCATGTGGGATCTTCCCGGCCCGGGGCACGAACCCGTGTCCCCTGCATCGGCAGGCAGACTCTCAACCACTGCGCCACCAGGGAAGCCCAGATAGCAGGAATTAAAAATCCAGTGGAAGACTTGGGAAATAAATTGAGAAAATATATCTCCCTAAAGTGGTGAGAAAAGACAAGAAAGTTAAAGGATAAGTTGAGGAGTTCCAAAAGACATAAGTAATAGAAATTCCAAAAAGAGACACCAGACAAAATATAGAAAAAACGTATTAAAGACCTATTCTAAAAATATTTCCAGACTATAGGAATTAAGTTTCAAAAGAAGTTCGAATGATTGGCCAGCAAAATGGGTGACAAAGAATAAAAACTAAAACCAAAACAAGGCATATCATCAAAAAAATTTTGGAACACTAGAGATAAAAAGAGAATTCTAAAAGCATCCAGAGAAGGGGGAAAATGGGTTACATACAAATGGTTGGGAAACAGAAGAAGGTTCCTGATAACAATATGCTAGAAAACTATTGCTGGAGGCAATGAAGTTTCAAAACAGAATTCTATATCCAGCTGAACTAACAACCAAGCATTAAGGTGGAAGGAAGATATTTTTGGACCTCCAAAGTTCTTAAAATTTATTTTTGGCCTCAAGAACACTTTTCAGGCAGCTCCTGAAAGATGTGCTTCCCTAAAGATAGAACATCATCCAAAAGAGAAGGCAAGGTGTCCTAGAAACAAGGTTTATAAAAGAGGAACAGGGTGAAGGCAATTCTGAGGATGACCCAGAATTCTTAGGACAACTGATGTGTGGCAGACCTCTGGAGTCCGGTTCAGCACAGGTCAGAGAGATCCAGCAGTGATGTTTGCAAGGAACAACAACAACAAAAAAAGCAAATCTGACGGATTTCCTGCTGTGCTGGAATCCAGCTCTGTCAGAGTTGAGTAATGAATTTGTGACAGTTGTATAGCAAATGAAACAACTGGACTAAATGAGGAAATTATTAATTCCAGGGAGGACAATATTATAGAAGATACAAGAAACTGTAATACACTATATGGATCTACTCTGCATTATTTTTACATAAAATGTAAACAATAAACATGGTTTAAACTGAAAAGGTTGATATAGATAATTTAGAAGAATAGGAAAAATGAAGATTATATATTTGTGTGTGAGAGGACGAGGGAGGTGGCTATGAGAGTTAAAATCTCATCTCACATAGTAGGAATCAATAGATATCATTTAAATTAAAAATATCATAAAAGAGCAGTGTAAAGAAGCTATTTAAAAATATGGAAGTAGGGCCTCCCTGGTGGCGCAGTGGTTAAGAGTCCGCCTGCCGATGCAGGGGATACGGGTTCGTGCCCTGGTCTGGGAGGATCCCATATGCCGCGGAGCGGCTGGGCCCGTGAGCCATGGCCGCTGGGCCTGCGCATCCGGAGCCTGTGCTCCGCAACGGGGGAGGCCACAACAGTGAGAGGCCCACATACCTCAAAAAGAAAAAAAAAAAAAAAAAAAATATGGAAGTAAACACCAGAATAAACAGTCAAAAATATTGAAAGTGGTTGTTTCTGGGGAATTGGAATTGGGAAAGAAGATGGATGGGCCAGGTATCTGCTATTTTGTGCATTATTTTCATTAATAAGAATTAAAAATTAAATTAAAAAGGAAAAAGTACTGTCCTAAAAATCTAACATTTTTACAAACATCTTGTTATATAATTCTTATGGAATCATAAACATACTGACTTTTTAGCCAAACATCTAAATGGTGAGGTATCTGAAAAAAATTCAAAAGTAGTAAAGTAGAAAAGCTACAAAATTTCCTATTCCTGTATTACAAATTACTTGAAAAAACATGTAGTCTGTTTGAAAGTCTTTCAATAGTATCTAAATATATTTAGAAAGACATTCAAGAAATATTTTTGAGCAAAAAATTGAGCATGAGAAGTAAATGTTCCAACTTTTAAAAATAATGAGGCCATGTATTTTTTCAACTATAAAAACTATAGATTATGTTCTGTCTGTTTTTAAGTTCAGTGCTACTTAACACAGTGTCCGATCATATGTATGGGAGATGCTTGCTAAGTGTTTGGATGGAACTGAAATGTTTGAGTCCCTTGGAGAACTGATGGAGCCAAGAATTAAGGGAGGAGGTGCTCTTGGTTGACTTGATACAATTTGATTTCTCACTTTTATTTTGGAATGAAAATGAAATTCACAAATTCCTAGAGGCTTTTACTAGGAGTGAAATTCCAAGCTTTTATGATCCTTGTCTGTAAAGGAACTTACTGGACTCCATGCCTTCGATTACTGACCTACATCTGGATTCTAGATGGATTCACGGTTTTCCTCATAGTCTATAAATCACACATCCAAAATGAAACTTCTTTTAATCTATTCCAGCCACAGCCACTTGTCAGTATTTTGTTAGCAAGTGAAGAATGGATCGAATAAAAGTCTTTGAATTTAGGGAATATTTTTTTCTCTTTCCTTCTTATTTTATATTTGAATTAATTTTGTTCTCCTGCAGTTAAAATCTTCCTTTTCATCTATTAATTAGTAATTCTGATGATAAAACTTTCTCCTTTTAAGTAGTCTTTTCACAGCTACTTTTAAGGTAAATATTTAATCAATAAATATGCATTGCTTATTGGAAAATGTGGTAGAAAACACCTCGCAAATATTATAACAGCTTGTAGAATGTTCACCACGTGAGAGGTATTGTCCTAAACATTTTACTCATAAAAACTCACTTCATCCTCTTGTATTATTTTTCTGTTGTTGTTATAACAAATTACCACAAATTTGGTGAATTAAAACAACACAAATTTATTTTACAGTTCTGGAGTTCAAAATTGCAGCATAACACCACTGGGCTAAAGTCAGCAGGGCTGCATTTTTTTCCCCTGGAGGCTCTAGGAAAGAATGTTTCTTTCTCTTTTCCAGATTCTGGAAGCTGCCCACATTCCTTGGCTCAAAGCCCCTTCCTCCATCATCAAAGCCAGCAACACAGCATCCCTCTGACACTGCTTATGTTGTCACTTCTCTTTCTCTGACTCTCTTCTTCTACCTCCCTCTTCCACTTGTAAGGACCATTGTGATTATCTTGGGTCCAGGTAGATAGCTCTCCATGATCTCCCTATTTTAGGGTCAACGGATTAGCAACTTTGGTTTCATCTACAACTTAATTCCCTTTTGCTACATAAGGTAACACACAGTTTCTAGAGTTTAGAACACGGATATTATGGGCATATTATCCTGCTACCATACCTCTCAACAACACTATAGTACTTATGGAACTACTATTATTATTACCCCCATTTTACAGATAAGGCACAGAGAAGCTACGTGAATTCCCTAAGGTCACAAAACTGATATTTGAACCCAGGCAGTCTGAGTTTGGAGCCCTTGCTCATAAAAACTACTTTTATACCAAGATAACTCACCATCAACATATTGTTGTACTTTTGTTTTAATGTCTTTTTTTGGTGCTTTTTAAACATAATTGTTAGATTATAGGTATAATTTTGTAGCCCTTTTTCCTTATACTATTTCTATTTAACATTACTATATGAACTTCCCCCACATCTTTAAAATGTCTGTATGGCATCCAATTTCAGCCTCAGGGCCTTTGCACCTGCTATTTCCCCTGAATGCAGTGCCTGTCCTTATATCCATGTGGCTTACTCCCTCTTCACTATGCAAAGGTCATCTCATCAAGGAAGCCTTCTTTGACCACTGTTTCTAAATGAGCATGTTATCACTCTCAATCTGTCCAATTCTCTTTATTTGCTTCATATCATTTGTCATTAACTGATTTCATGTAATATATTTATCATTTGTCTCCCTTACTAGAATGTAAACTCCATGAAGACAGGGACTCTATTTTGCTCATTGATGTAGTCATTCAATAATTATTTCTTGAATAAATGAATGAACAGTGGAAATTTTAAAATTAAGGAAAGCCATTCATAACACCAGTATGTTAACAAGGAACAGCTGTCCTCATGTTGTATTCATTGCCTGTCTGCAAATATAATTTTATGTAATTATAGCATAGAGGCAATTATATACATGTGTGTGTTTAACTAAATTTCAAATCTTACACATTTTCCTTTTTGCCCCATGGTTTTCATAATTATTAGTCTTAATGGCTGTATGGAAAACATTAAATTGATGTACATAATTAATTAACCATTATTAACCATTATTCCATTCACTGTCACTTAGGTTAAACTTTGCTCTTATTAACCATGTGTTTAATCCCTAACAGGTAACATAATCTCTTTGAGCTCATTTTCTTATTAGGAAAATAATATCTAGATTATTACTGTTAAATATAACTTAGGTAAAGTACCCAGATAATGCCTGACAAATAATTGTTACTCATTAAATTATTAGTTTCCTTTATTTTGGTTTCATTTCTAATATATTACTATTACAAAATAGTGCTTCATTGAACATTTGCTGCTGTTGAAAATTTTGTATTCTTTACTTTAGAATAGATATCCAGGAGTGGTTTTACTATGTTGGAGTGGTTAAAAATACTTGCTAAATTAATAATCAACTAATCAATTTAGAGTAAATATTCATATCTTGGTTTTAAGTATGAATTTCCCTGAAGGCAGATAAGTGATGTTATTCTTAATATTATATTTTATTTAGAGTATAAAGTTTTTATTATTTCAGAAATATTTTTTTTCTATTCCCAGTAATATGTTAATTTTTTCAAGGTATAACTCTCCTTTATGCCTTAAAACGTTCAGAATTTTGTTTAAAGTTGCAAAATGATTATCTCACCTCTTTCTGGGCTGAGTGGATTGCTCATTTACTTTAGTTCTGAATCTCCTTTGAATTTCTTAGAATTGGTGCCTAAATTATTTCCTTCTATGTTTTTTTCTTTTAATTTGACAAATCTTTCTAATTTAACAGTTGCTCTTAAAAATAGATTCATCATCAGTTTGTTGCTATAGTTGTCTGCATCTTTCCTGGTCTCAATTTAGTCACAGCATCTGTGCAAAATGGTATGAAAGTTATTTATTACTCTACGATCCAAAGGGAATGCTTGATTTCTGACATTTATATTCCCTTGAACATAAAAGCCAGATAAAAAGAAAATCAAACTTCATGCTCTGGGGACTGAACAGATTGCTCACCATGGTTAGGAGAGACTGTCCTCCCCTGCCTCCTTTTCCTGAATTATAAATACATTTTCAAGGCTTGTGTCCCCAAGTGACCAGATATTTTCCTTCTAAATCACATTTGAACTGGGGGGAAAAACCTATTGGGCTGGTTGCTGAATGGTTAACAAAATAGTCCTCGGAGGCCTGCAGACCTGAGTGGGTCCTCAGCACCTCTGTGACCGGAGCCAGTGCTCTGCCACTGCTCATCAAATTCCTGAGCTGTCAATGTGATGATAATCACTAGCTCATAGTTTGTGTAAGGAGTGAATGAATGCAAAGTGTATGCAAGACAATGGAGTAATTTTATATGTTTGATGTAGTAAATTTTATATCCAGACAAACCATTATTTAAGTAGTAGGATGTAATAAAGATATCCTCAGGCATATATGTCCTCAGAAGGTTTACTACACAAAGATCTTATAAATCCAGAAGAAAATGGTAAGCTATGTGAGATAAAAAATAAGCATTATAGATTGAATGTGTCACCCCCAAATTCATCTGTTAAAATCTTACTCCCTCCCCAAAGTGATGGTATTAGGAAGTGGGGCTTGAGGGAGGTAATTAGGATTAGATGAGGTTATGGGGGTGAAGCCCTTATGAATGCAGTTAGTGTCCTTATAACAGTCACAAGAGAGCTTGCTTCCTTTCTCTTTCCTTTATGTGAGAATACATCGAGAAGGAAGTAGTCCGCATCCCAGAAGAGGCTTCTCAGCAGAACTAGTCCATGCTGACACCATGATCTCTGAATTCTAGCCTCTGGGATTGTGAGAAATAAATGTTTGTTGTTTAAATCACTCACGTTTGGGAATTCCCTGGTGGTCCAGTGGTTAAGACTCCATGCTCCCAATGCAGGGGACCCAGGTTCAATCCCTGGTGGGGGAACTAGATCCCGCATGCTGCAACTAAGAGTTTGCATGCCTCAGTGAAGATCCCATGTGCTGCAGCTAAGATCTGGCACAGCCAAATAAATAAATAAATATTAAAAATAAAGAAATTACTCATGTTTGGTAATTTGCTATAGCAGTCCAAACTGACTGAGGCACTTAGTAACTTAGTAAAGTTCACTGTTGTTTCAAAAGAAAAAGACCAAAAAAAGTATATTCATAATGATCTGGAACAAAATTATGGTTGCTTAAAAACATAGTTGGGGGCCTCCCTGGTGGCGCAGTGGTTGAGAGTCCGCCTGCCGATGCAGGGGATACGGGTTTGTGCCCCGGTCTGGGAGGATCCCATATGCCGCGGAGCGGCTGGGCCCGTGAGCCATGGCCGCTGGGCCTGCGCATCCGGAGCCTGTGCTCCGCAACGGGAGAGGCCACAACAGTGAGAGGCCCGCATACCGCAAAAAGAAAAAATAAATAAATAAATAAATAAATAAATAAAAACATAGTTGGGAGAAAGAAAGGTGTAGAGACCAGAGGTGAAGAGATGCAAAGTACTTGTTTTATTTATGAAGTGGATATTGACATTCCAAATTTAAGAAATTAAATAATAAATATAAATAAAACTTTTGGTTTTAATAAATTTGGCATAACCATCAAATAATAAGCATAGAATATGTAAACTTCAAATGAGAAGACGAGAACCCAATTTATCTTTTGAAGGGCAAAAGAGAAAAAGAAGCAGAATAAAAATGTAGTAAATTGAAAAGATGAAAAGCGTGGTGGAAGGGCATTCTCATATAAAAATAATAATAAATGCAAATGGACTTAGCTTACTGGACAAAAGATGGAGTTTCAGAGATATATTTTAAAAGTATGTCCCATAAATAGAGATTTTAGAAGAGGCACATTTAAAACTGAAAGATAAAGAAAATTTGAAATTACATGTATGGCAAAATATAAGCTGGACAAAGTTGTGATAACAAATTTGATATTAAAAGAAGAATTCAAGGTGAAAACACAAGGGTAATAGTGTAGCATAAAAGAACAATAGATTAAGAAACTAATGAGAAACATATATGTACCTTACAAGATAGGCTAAAATAAAAGCCACAGGGGCTTTTATTAAAAAAGCCACAAACAAAACTATGGGAGAAAATGAATAAAATTATATTTAACAGTAACACACTTAAACATACTCCTTTCAGAAACTGCTAGATCAAGCAAAATGTAAATGCATTACTAAAAAATTTTGGTGAAAGAGAAAAATTATAAGAAAAATTGCAAAATACTTAAAATTGAACAAATGAAAACACTACAAGTTAAATTTGTGGACCCAGCTACAGTACTACAGAGAGTGAAATTTATAGCTCTAAAAATGTTTATCACAAAACCACACAAATGAAAACAAATGAGCTAAAGATTGACAGTTGTAGAAATTGTAAAAAAGTAACAGAGCAAATTAAAACAATCAAAGAGGGCTTCCCTGGTGGCGCAGTGGTTAAGAGTCCGCCTGCCGATGCAGGGGACACGGGTTCGTGCCCCGATCCCGGAAGATCCCACATGCCGCGGAGCGGCTGGGCCCGCGAGCCATGGCCGCGGAGCCTGTGTGTCCGGAGCCTGTGCTCCGCAACGGGAGAGGCCACAGCAGTGAGAGGCCCGCGTACAGCAAAAAAAAAAAAAAAAAAAAAAAAAAAAAAAAAAACAATCAAAGAGAAAATATGTGTTAGATATAAGGGAAAAAAATCAATGAATTAGAGAATAACAATAACTAATGACTGCCCACTAAGAGGTGAAACAAAATTGAAAAATCAGAAAAAGAGAAACTGAATAAAAGGACTGGGAGTAGACATCAACTGTACTTAATATGGAACTGAGACTAAGTAATTGTGAGAATCACAAGTACAGAAGAGAATGCAAATACTGTAAACCATCACTTGTGGGAACAATAATAACATAATTATGTTAGGCTGAATAATGCCCCCTAAAAGTTAACCATGTCCTAATCCCCAGAACCTGTGAATTTTACCTTAAATGGAAAATAGAACTTCATAGATGTGACTAAGTTAAGATGAGGAGATCATTGTGCATTATCTGGATCGACCCTCAATACAGTCACATGTATTCTTTTAAGACAGAGATAGAGGGAGATATGACAGAAGAAGAGAAGATCATGTGACCACAGAGGCAGAGATTGGAATGACACAGCCACAAGCCAAGGAATGCTGGAAGTCACCCAAAATGGGAAGAAACAAGACAAGGATTCTCTCTTAAAGCCTTTAGAGAGAGCGTGGCCCTGCCGACACCTTGATTTTAGCCCAGTGAAATTGATTTTGGACCTCTAGCTTCCAGAACAGTAAGAATGTAAATTTCTGTTGTTTCAGGCACCAAGTCTGTGGTGACTCGTTATAGCATCACAGGAAAATAATATAATAACCAAGGAAAATTTGAGGTGGGGAGAGGGGAAAGAGGGAAAGGAAGTGCAATATAGTAATTTCCTCATCTCTAGCAGAGAGTTAATAAATATTGTCTAAAGTTAATAAAAAAACTTTAATGACCCTACCCCTTAATATTTTCATATTTTTAAAGAATTTTTTTGGTATTATCTCTGACAGTTATGCAGATTTACTTCAGTTTCTTTTAAATCCTGTTAAAATCAAGCAAAAATTTATTATAACTATTTTTTCAAGACCATATACAAAGCATGATTTTTTGGTAAAATATGTTTATCTATATTGCTCTATACTTATTCTTCCCTTTCTGTGGGACATAGAAAAATATCTGGAATAAGGTGATCAAATATTAATGGTGGTTGTTTTAGGTAGTGAAATTTTGGATGAATTTTAAACATTTTTCTTTGTACTTTTCTGTATTTAGTTGACTTTTTTAAAAAACGACAAGAACACTATCTGGCTATCTATCTGTCTATCTATCTATCTATAATTTTTACAAATACAGAGTCACTATTCTTTTGGGGGGGATATCTAAGTGAATGTTTATTTATTTATTTAAAATTTTTTTTTAATTTTATGGAGTATAGTTGATTTACAATGTTGTGTTAGTTTCAGGTGTACAGCAAAGTGAATCAGTTATACATATACATATATCCACTCTTTTTAAGATTCTTTTCCCAAATAGGCCATTACACAGTATTGAGTAGAGTTCCCTGTGCTATACAGTAGGTTCTTATTAGTTATCTACTTTATATATAGCAGTGTGTATATGTCAATCTCAATCTCCCAGTTTATCCCTCTCCCCCTTTTCCCCTGGTAACCATAGGTTTGTTTTCTACATCTGTGACTCTACTTCTGTTTTGTAACTAATAAACTTGGTTACAAAACAGAAGGCTATTCTTTTAAAATTATTTGAAGAAATCTGAAGTCTCTGTTTTGTGTGTGCTTTGCAGACTAAGTATTTAGAATTTCCTCAGTCATTTCTCTTATAACCCACTTTTCAGACCCCTCAGTTCACATGCTGGATTTTCCATGCCCTTCTTAAAATGAAATGAATACAAAGCAACAAGCTGTGAATGGTTTGACCCTGTCCAAGATCAACAAGACTTTTTCTGTATATTATCCTGAAATGCTTGAGATACTGCTCCCTGCAACTCCCTAAAAACTGTGACAGAAAATACTAGATATGTGGAGAAGAAATCAGGGGATATGGCTATCTGAAATGTCCCAAATTTAATATTACTGTGGATTTTGTCTCTGGGGAGATGCTATGATTCAAATGTTTGTGTCCTCTCAAAATTACTGTGTTGAAGTCTTAATGCCCAATGTGCCTTTGAGAAACAGTTGGGTCATAAAGATGGAACCCTCATGAATGCAATTAGTGTTTTGTAAAACAGACCCCAGAGAACTTGTTTGCTTCCCTTTCACCATGTGAGGATACAGTGAGAAGGTACTGTCCCTGAACTAGAAAGTGGGCCAAGCAATGAATCTGCTGGCACTGTGATCTTGGCCTTCCCAGCCTCCAGAACTGTGAGAAATACATTTCTATTGTTTCTAAGCTACTCAATCTGTGATATTTTACTATAGCAGCAGGAATAGACTAAGAACAGGAGATTTATTGAGGTTAGAAATCATATAGTTAAAGAGCCCATTAGCATCCCTTCAATAGTTTGCATCCTGGTCAGTGAAGATGGGGGTGAGCAGTAATATTTTTCCTGACACACTGGCTGTCCTGCAGCTGAGTAAGCATAGTGACTCCGTGAAGTTTCCAAAATAAAGCAAATGACACTTTGTGCTCCTTCACAATGACCATATTCATTCAGGTTTTTAGCTGGTATACATCCTGCTTGCAGAAAGCACCTTTGATTGGCAGACACTTTGCTTCTGTTGGTGCCCAAGAGGGTTTGGCATTGACTGTGCACTTATCACAGTAGGCTGTGTGCCTGTCAATCTCTGGGTGATGGGGCTGCTTCTCTAGGTTCCTCTGATTGCCTGAAGAACAGAGAGTGATATTGTATACAGCTACCCTTTTGATACCTTTCTTTTCTTTCATTGTTCTGGCAACTGGGACCCCTGCATAATAAGACTGCCAAGCCAGGTAAGGAAGTGGCTTGTGATGTGAAATGACCCTGGAGTGGGGATCAGATTTGGGATTTATTTCTGTTCTGCCACTAATTTGTTATGTGCCTCCTGAAAAATAATTTATTTTATTTCCTTGTGCCTTTTTTTCTCAGCTGTATATGAGGTGGTTGGACTGGAGCAAAGTTCTTTACAGTTTTATCATTCTGTCACCCTCACACTTAATATTTAATCAGCAGCAATGATAGGGATGTTTCTATCTATATATGTGTTTTTAATTTAGTGTCATTATTATAAATAATAGTGGTCAGGAATGACCCTTCTGGAATATTGGAGCTGAAGTTCCTCTGAGTGCTTTTGTGAAAACATTATCTCAAAGTAAATGACATTTATCTCTCAGTTAGGTAGTAAGGGACAGGAATGGAATTTACATTCTACTGATTTATGCCCTTATTTTATTGACTTCATTAAACTTTGCATTTAAACACTGTATATGTGTGTAATTTATTAGAAAATTAAATGGCAGTGACATTTGATACAGGCAGATGAGATGGAAAGGTTACATTTGCATGAATCCATGCTTTAGTTTGTAGTTTTAAGTTCTGAATTATAGCAGAGTCTTTTCTCTACTTATTAACCCATTTTGCAATATATTGATTAAACTATCATCTGCTTGGAACTAGGAACTGTTTTTCATGGCTTTCAGTAAGCATTCCATAAATCGTTGAAAGAAGGAGTGCCAGAGGCAATCATGCAACCATGTGGATGGACACTGCTTCCATCCATGATCTAATCTGAGTGAAGCCAGCCCTCTGTTGGTGGTAAATTCTTTAGGTGCTTTTGGTCACTTTCCCCCATTTCCCTTAGATATTTTTCCAAACCTTCATCATTAACCACAAGCAACTTATACAACTCTTTCTGCCTTCACTTTCAGCAAATGACTCCCACACCTCCTTCCCTAAGAAACCTGAGGTCATCTCAGGGCAATGATGCTGGAACTCACTGACTTTGATGCTCTACAGACAGTAACACCTTGTTAAATGCTATTAAGTGGTCGGGAGTTCTGGGGTCTGGGAACACAGCACCCATCACATTATATCTGATTGTGTTATTGCCGGGTGTGTTACAGTTGAGTACGCCGATCAAGTATTGCACTCTTTCTCACAGATCCGAACTGCTCCAATTCTTATCTTTCTTTCATTACAAACCAGAAATATGTCTATACACCTACCCATTCTTTCCTCCCTTCCAGCAGAATTCTTCCTTTTCAAGACCCACCTTCCACCAATGCATTTGATCTCTTCATCCCCTGCCTTCTCCAAGACCATGCTTTTTCTCTTGTGTCTTCGATTTCTCTCTCTCTGCTGTTTATTTTCTGTCAATCCAATTCACTTTTGCATTCATTCATTCAGATCAGATTGAATTATTGATCCTAACTCTTCCCTCCCCTTTAATAGGATTATACATCCACCCCTTTGCCATATAACTTGGCAGTGTTCTCTCGCTCTCATTTCTCTGGGTCTGTTTTCTCATGTGCAAAAGGAAGTAGTTGGATGAGATGAAATTTTTTATATAGTTTAATATCCTGTGACACACTCGATATTTAATCAGCAGCAATGATATGTGTTTTTAGTTGAGTGTCATAATCTTGAATAATAGTGGGCAGAATATACTTTCCCACTTCTTTGGTGTTGGGCTTGGTCCTGTGATTTGCTGTGAGCAGTGGAAGGTTCTTAGAAGTAACAGTGTGCCAATCACAGCCCAGGCTTCAAGAAGAATGACATGATTTTGCCTGCCTTCTTGTTTTCCAGTGATCTGCTGAGAGAAGAACATGCCCCAGGTAGCCTCTAGCCCAAAAAGAATGAAGAAACACATGGTGTGGAGCTGAACACAACCCACAGCCTGGAGCCAGGCTCAGCAGAGCTCATCTGAGATCAGCTGAACTCAAGTTGACCCATAGATTCATGGGCAAGAAAGGAATGCTTGTTATTTTCAGACATTGAGTTTTAGGAGAATTTGTTATTTAGCATTATTGCAGCAAAACTAACTCATACACTACCCAATCTATTTTTCCACTCGACAATTATTTATTGGTAACTAATAAATGCCAGACACTTATTGCAGGTTTCAGGGATACTATGGTGAATAAAACAAAGCAGGCAAAAATATATGAACAAAGTGATTTCACAGTCTGACAAATGCTATGAATAAAACAGACTGGGGTGAAAAACAGGGATGGGGGCCATGGAAGAGTGTACTTTTTGTTTGGGTGGTCAGGGAAAGCCTCTGCAAACCCATTGGAATAAGACATAAAAGACAAGAAGGGGGCAACCAGAGGATGATCCAGCCATAACACATTCCTGCAAAAGAAGAGCAAAGTCCTGCAGTGGAAAATCCTTGACCTTGGAAGAGACTTGTGTCTCTCAAATAAGCAAAAGCTGTAAAATTAACATTAAACATAATTCCAACCAGTAGAAACTGGGCTGATATCTAGAAATAAAGCCAAGCCTCAGGCAGCAGCTAAGCCAGAATAGAAAACCAGGGTGGCTGCAAAGAGCGGCCAATTCCGGACTTGCCTTTTTGGCTGCTCGTCACGGACATCTAGGGTGAGTCAGGCTTAGTGTGCAGCTGACAGATAGCTGTTGTTGCACTGAATTGCGTACAGTTTCTCTTCATTGTCTGCATCTTGTTTAGTATTTCTTGGGCCAAAGTTTTTTCGTCTCAGCTAGAGATGCATTGCATAGTTTTCACTGGATGCAAATGATTTCACAATTTTCTATGGGAAAACTCTGTTGTTCTTCTTTTGTTGTTTTCTTTTCCCCCCATTCTTTTAATCAAAGTTACATGCATACATGGTTTGAAGAGTCAAAGAAGTCTATAAAGTTTCTTATAAGAAACAACCATCCTCCATGAGCAGCTCCCTCACACTCACATCCACCCATCCCAGAAGCACTTGAACCTCTTTTACTTGATTACTTGGCCTTTTGCCTTCATGTCTTTAAATAACAGACATTGCTACTTCTTGATTTGCGATTTTTGGATATTTTATATTGATTCCTCACAACTGACTATGAGAATTTAATTTTCTTTCTTCCCTCCTCTCCCATGAAATACATATACCTATTCTATCACCTTTTCCTCTCAGTATAATGTTATGATAATTCTACCTACATCAGTGTTCAGTATTTACATTATCATTTATAGAAATGCTTTTAACAGGTGAATCATACAATAAAAAGTAATTACTTTCCTTTTCTGCCTCTAAGATGGTCCCCAGTGATCCCTGCCTACTAGTATTCAAGGCTTTACATATTCTCCTCCCTTGAGTGAGAGCTGGGCTTATATTTGTTACTTCTAACAAATAGAAGATGGCAGAAGCAATGAGATGTCACTTATGAGATGAGGTGACATAAAGACAGCTTCCATTTGGGGCACTGTCTTTTGTTCACACACTCTAAGTGTGATACAGATCTAAAGATGTCCCCCCAAATTCCCATTCCCTAGTTATTCAATCAAACACTAATCTCAGTACTGCTGTGAAGGGATTTTACAGATGGAATTAAGGCTCCTAATCAGCTAACCCTAAAATAGGAAGTATTATGAACTAAGTGTTTGTGTTCCCCCAAATTCATATGTTGAAATCCTAATACCCAATGTGATTGTATTAAGAGGTAGGCCTTTGGGAAGTAATTAGGTCTTGAGGGTGAAACGCTCATGAATGGGATTAGTAGTGTTATGAAAGGGACCCCAGACAGCTTTCTCAGCCCTTCTGTCATGTGAGCATCCAGTGAGAAGACTGCTATCTATGAAGAAAGAAGCAGGTCCTCCTCACATACAGAATCTCTCAATGTCTTGATCTTGAACTTCTTAGCCTCCAGAAACGTGAGAAATAAATGTCTGTCGTTCAAGCCACCCAGTCTGTGGGAGTTTTGTTATAGCAGCCCAAACAGATTGAGACAGGGAAATTATTCTGGGGCATCCAAATAGGCCACTGTCATCACATGAACCCTTGAAGGCAAGGTGGAGATGAGGCAAAAGAAACAGGAGATATGTGACAGAAGGGGAGACCAAAGAGATTCAAAATGTGAGAAGGACTCAGTTCCCCATCACTGGCTCTGAAGATGAAGGGGGTCATGAGCCAGGGAATGTGGGCTTTAGAAGCTGAGTGTGGTCAACAGCCAACAAAGAAATGACAGCCCAGTCCTACTACCACATGGGACTGAATTCTGCCAACCACAGGAAGAGCCTGGAAGTGGATTCTCCCCCAGAGCTCCAGACAAGACCCCAGCCTGGCTGACAGATTTTATCCAGCTTTTGAGACTCAGATCAGAGGCTCTGAGCCTACCTGGACTTCTGACCTACAGAGCTTGAGATAATAAGTGGGTGTTTTTTAAGCTGCTAAATTTGCAGTAATTGTTACAGCATCAATAGAAAACAAAAACGCGGCAGAAACCAAGTTGTGAGCATACAAAGGGAATTGGGGAAGTGATAGTGTCAAGGATCCATCATGATAAGGCTACTTTATTAAATAAAATTTTCTCAAAAGATTACTCGAGGGCTTCCCTGGTGGCGCAGTGGTTGAGAGTCCGCCTGCCGATGCAGGGGACATGGGTTCGTGCTCCGGCCCGGGAAGATCCCACATGGTGCAGAGCGGCTGGGCCCGTGAGCCATGGCTGCTGAGCCTGCGCGTCCGGAGCCTGTGCTCTACAATGGGAGAGGCCACAACAATGAGAGGCCCGTGTACCGCAAAAAAAAAAAAAAAAAAAGAAAAAAGATTACTCTAGAGAGGTCATGCATTTACTCAACAAATGTTTATTGAGTGCATGCTGGCAACACTACCATGAATAAGACAATGGTTCAACACTACCATGAATAAGACAATGGTTCTGTTTTTGTGACATTCACAATTCTAATCAGAAAAGACGGTGTGTGGCTGTTGATTACTTTTGTGTTCTGTTCTTCCAAGTCTACTCATAACCAGAGGAGAATTCATCATACTTAATTTGATACTTTTTAGGAAAATCTAAAATTATTTGACAAACATTTAATAAACACTGACTAAAGCCTCAGATTGTTCCAGGTCCCATGTGGTAAAAAATGATTCCTGGCCTCACAACTCTTTTATAAGGAGAAGGCAGATGTGGAAGTGTATTGCTACTGCACAGTGCGATGCTTGCAAGAGGAGAAGGGAAGGGGGCCCAAGGAGGAGCAAGGTTAGGTTTCTAGAGCACTGATCGAGATGCACACTAGTTGGATATTTTTAATTTATCAAGAACTGGCTTTTTCACTTTGTCTTTCAGAATAGCAAGGAAGACAGTATTTCCTTCTCATCCCCTTATTTCTGATTCTAGTACAGATCCCAGAGAAAGGTAAGAATGCATTGCCCTTGAGCATTGCCTAAATTTTTACTTCTGCTCATAAAAAGTAGGGGTCTATTAGATATTTGGCCTTGAGCTAGACAGATGTGTTTGTGTAACAGCAGATTAGGATTTCCTGAAAGGCTTGGTTGCTTGTTTCATGCTCATGAGCACTACGATGTTTTGACATGTGCTTTTCCCAGAGTAATCTCATTACCACTACTCATTTACTAATTTAGTGAGAGACCATTTGCTTGGGGGAGCCCTGTGTGTATTTTAAAAATAGTTACACTTTCAGGTTTCCTTGATCTTGTAAAAAGAACAAAAAGAAACTGTTGGTTTTCCACACAGAAATAACTGATTTAAAATCAATCTGTTTTCTTCTATATACAAACATGGGCACAGATGTGTGTAACCTGCACTGAAAGAGTTCTATATAAGTTTGCATATATAGGTCTCTGTGTTCTTTTTATTGAATATTGCTCTGTTTGGCTTTCTCATTAAGAACCAAAGAGATCAGAGGCACAGCTTTACATTTGTAACTCTCCTCTATTTTTTACTAATTCAACCAATAATTACCTGCTATGTGCCTAGCACTGTGATAGGTCTTAGGGATATAAACATGAGCAGGAAAGAGTCCCAGGCTTTAAGTAACTCAGTTTGATTGAGGAGATGATGTCTAAATTAATTTCTGGAGAAGAAGAATAAGTAAGAAATGCTCTCCCCTTGAGAGAAGTTGGACCAGTGACAAGATGATACACCAACCTTGGTGACAAAAATAATTCAAGGTAGGAGAAAAGCTTTCTGCCTAGGAGAGTCCCTCCCTAGGAGATAGAATTGTGGGAAATAGAATTCCATTAGAATGAATCAGGTAGGAATTAGAAGTGAAAATTTGATGGGGAGCCCTATTTAAAAAAAAACTGTATTAGTTAAGACAATGTTAACTATTACTAAAAAAAGTAAGAGCAAAATGTGTAATTGTTTAAATAGGATAAAAAACATATTTTCCAATCATGTAAAGTCCAAAATAAGCATGCCTAATTGGTGGAAACTTTCCTCCATGTAGTGACTCAGGGATCAAGGCTCCCTCCAACTTGTGGCTTTACTACATTGAGCACTGGTTTCCAAGGTCACTGCAATCTGCACCAAGTCCAAAGATAGTGAAAGAGTACAGATGCATGGGGAGGTTGTTTATGGTCCAGGCTTCGAAGTGGCACACAGTGTTCCATACTATTGGCTAGAATTTAGTCATGTGAACTCCCCCAACTAGAAGAAAACTTGAGAAATAATAGTTTAGCTATGTAGCTAGAGGGAAGAAAGAGGCAAACAGTTAATTTCTGTCACAAAAGCCTTAAGCTGAATCATAATACTTTAGGGTTGGAAAGTACTAGAGGGTTTTGCATCTATTTATTCTCTTCTTCCCTGCTGGAGAACCCTTCAACTATTTCTTAAATGATTTATGTTCAGGCTACTTTACATTTTTTGTCGCCTGAATCTGGACTCTCTGTAATTTGTCAACATCCAACTTTAAATTGTGGTGTCCAGAAAGATCATATTATTCCAAATATGGTTATCCAGAAAGAAACTTAGTGGGACAACATTTTTCCTCATCAGCTTGAAGACAGATAAGAGAAAATTGTTGCCCAAGACAACCAAATAGCCCAAGACTACATAACCAGATAGTTCTTCTTACTTTTTATCACATAATTTATTCACTTAATTTGTAGGTGTCATGGATTAGAAAAGTATGAACCACATTTTGGTGAAGTCAATAAATGGCTTGAGTAAATGTTACTCTTTCTTGTTCACTGTTGTGTTCCCATGTCTAACATATACCTGGTACATAGTAAGTATTTAACAAATATTTAATGAATGAAAAGAGTTTACCAACATCTTACAAGTTTCCTTGAATTTAATAGACAAATTTCATATTTTCCATTTCTTATCTTTCTGGGCTGCATTCCAGGTGATTTCTGCATATCAGTTTTCTAATTTAGTCCTTATTCTCTTTAACTGTGTGCTGTTGAGTGGATCATTAGTTGAACCATTTTTTTTTTAATTTCAGTGTCTGTACTTTTAATTTCTAGAAATTCTAGAATTAATTTTGCTCCATTTGCTTTTTGGATTTTGTCCCTTCCTTTATTTCTCTGACTATTTAAACATCTTTATCTTAAAGTCTCTTTCAGGATGCTCCAATTTGTAAGGTTCTGGCATTTGGATGTTCTTATCTTGATCATCCTCACTGTGCATGAGTGCTGTTTCTGGCTGACACTGCTGACCACAGGCACTTCAGGTACACCAAGCCGGGGACAACAATGGGGTGTTTTGGGAAGTGCCTCGGTTGAGGCTCTGTCCATAAAGTGACTTTTAGATCAATGTTTATGTTAATATCTCATTTTAGGGTTCTTTCATCTTGATGATAGTACAGATTTCGGCCATAAGCTCCAGACAGGAGTTCGCAGTTCTTGTTTCTGGTGGATGACTGGGATTGGAGCCCAAAGCCTTCATTTCCTCCTCGTTGGGCTTAAAACCATATTCCCCTAGGGCATATATCTGGTTCTTATGCTTTGCCTGTCAGTTCCTTCTTCACTTTTGGCACTGTTTCTTTCTGTTTTATGCCTGACCACATATTAAAAACATTAAAAGAATACATTCTCTCCAGCATTTCTATGGGCTTGGAGCAGGCACTGGGGTTTCCCACTGTGGTGGACACTGTGATACATGGCCCAGAAACCCCCTCCCTGAAGGATTTGTTGACCCAGCTGCTGGCAGTGCTGTCCGTGGAGAGTCTTCAGCTGTCAGCCCCTTCAGGGATTGCCTCAGCTGTGGAGAGTCACCTCATCCAAGGTCATGTCCTTTTCCCTGGGTGGCCCACATCCAGTGACAGATTCATGTGGGAGTATAAGGCTGGACCATCTTGGCCCAACTCGACACTCTTCAAAGAGCCATTCTAGTTTTAAAGCTCCCCATGAGTTTTGTCAAGGCAGTTACGGGACCTGCCTCAGGTCAGCCATTCCCTTTGCCTGCTCCTGCTCCCTTCCTTGCCCCTCTACACGTGTTGATCGCAAGGTCACTGCTGGTACACAACCTGTCCTCTAAATGCCACTTCACTGTCTGCTTCCCAGGAGCCAACCTGTGACACCACATCCGGCCACTCTATATGGACCACAAGTCTCACATTTGAAGGCATTTAGAGAATGTTGTTGTGATGGTGTTGATAATAAACAGCTGCCAAGCCAGTGGCCTCTTCTCCCATACTAGGTGATAGGATGTCACTCATTTTTCTAAGATTTAAATTTCTCTTTAAATATTTCTACCATATGTTTCAAGCCATCAAGATTGTTTAAAATGTTGATTTCTTTTTTTTGCCATTTGATTTCTTCTCTTTTGCAGCTTTATGACATTTTGTAGTGTGATATGCATACCCCTTACACCTTCATCTGAATAACTGATAAAAATATTTAATAAGAAGGATTAAGAACCTTTCCTGATAATTCCTCCTAGGAGCACAGATCACTATTCAGTCTCTAATTTCAAATAGCTGCAAATTTATACTACAATCTGTCTTTCATCATCTTTCCTAGAAGAATATCTAGAGAGGCTGGACTAAATAAATGAATTCATGAAATCCAGGTTTACTCTGTCTACTGAATACCCCTCATTTAATAACTTTATAAAACATTAAATCTGACATGTGTTATTCTCAGTGAATATATATTGGCTGTTGCTGATGCCTTGTTTTTTCCTAAATGTTCACAAGTGCTGAAAATGTTAGCTGCTATTATTAGATTATGGAATTAAAAAAAATCGATCATGTCTCCTATTCTAAAAACTGAACATATATACAACTGTAGTGATTAGGAGTCTTATTGGTCCATTTATTAGTTCTATATGTGCCTTAAAAATCTGTAAGAGCTGACAATGTTTTATATCTTTATTTCTGGCAAAACATAAGCATGTAGACTTAATTCATAATATAAAGTTTAAATTATGCATAAATAAGAGTGTTTAAACACTGGAAAGAGCTTCTACTTGGGGTGTTAAAATGTCTTTCACTGGAGGCCTTTAAATATCTTTAACTGAAGGTCTTTAAAAAAAAAGTTTAGATATCCGTTCTTGACCTAATTTTTATAAAACTAGGAGTAACATTTTAATTCCTTAACACACAAAGGACATCTTTCTAAAGACAATAGCCAACATAATTCTCAAGATTGAAACACTAGAAAAAATTCCAGTTAAAATAAAGAACAAGACGTACCGGATGTATATCACCATTGATGACGTTTTTCTATTCTTTTTTTTTTTTTTTTTACAATGCAGTAGAACACAAAGCAGAAACAAAAGCAATCAAATGGGGAAACATACATACCATTATTTGCAGATGGTTTAACTGCAAACCTATGAAAAGGGAAGATAATTTACTACAGTTTTCTTAAAATTAATAAAAAATTTAGTAGAGTGGTTGATTACAATTTAAAAAAACAAATTCCTATATTTAATTTAAAATTCAATAGCCAGTTTTAAGACACAAAAGAAAAAATATTACATTCATAGTAGCAATAATAGAAACATCAATTAAAACAAATTATAAAATTTATTGAATTGAAGCCAACAATAATTGTGTAGAATATAATGAGGATGACTATTATTAAACTTTATTTGTATCCCAAAATAGTTGGATAAAAGTAGAGGCACCATATTCTAGATGGTAGCATGTATATCGGAGAAAAGTAAATTCTCTCCAAATTGAAGGTCCAGGACTATTTCAACAAAAATCCTAATTAGGAATTTTATAAGAAATTTAAAGTTAGTCTAGAAAAAGAAACAGATTAGAACAGCTAAGAGATTTTTTTTTTAAAAAAAAGAGGAGAGAAATAACTGGGGTCCTTCTTCTGCCAGATATTTGACTGAGTTCAACTTGATAAGGTATAGGTAGAAAATAACCTTGTTCTTCCTCACTGTTGACCCTTGACCCCTGGCTTTGTGGACTATTTCTTACTCATCCCTCAGATGAAAACATGGGAGACTTTTGTAAGTTTCCAGTTACTTGAATGATAAGAACACTCTCATTTCAGTGATTATAATGTCCAGTCTAGGTTAAAAATCTAAATTTCATTTAAAATTATATCTTCTCGGCCATAGGATTCATGACTGTTAAGGATACTGCTCATCTATTGTTTGATTTACTGCAGGCTCTGGTTCTTCTAGTGGTGAAGAGAGAGATGGAGGAGAGATGAGGGACAGAAAAGGTCTTGCTGGCTGGCACAGGGACAATTACCCATGATGACGCCATCTAGATGTGCTGATTCTTTGTCTCTACTGCTGATTGTTCCCTTCAGGGGGCTCTCAGATGGTAAGTTCTTAACATGCACTGTGGTTTTCCTCTATGAACCACTTCTAATTCTTCCATCAGCTTCCAGGCATCTGCCCCCCCCCCCACACACACACACGCACAGACACCTTCCACTGGCTGCACCACCTCTCCAAGTGCGCATCTTTGTCAGGAGTCAGGACATCTTCCAGTGGTCCCATCTGATTGGTGAGATTCACTGTCCCTCCCAAGTAGGGGGTAGTGTGGTCAAGCTGAGGGTGTTCCCCTCTCTTCTGTCTCCTCAGGCAGCTTGTAGGCTCAGCTTCTCATAACCTGTGCCCCAAATTTCAGGGGACAGAGTTAAACTCTCTGAGTGGTGCTCATGGAACCCTCACTCTCACTTGGTTAAAGATGAGAAAAACTTTTCTGTCCCCATCCCTCCACAGAGGTGGTGCAATGGGGAGAACAAAGTGTCTTGACAACTCTCTAAAAAGAAATCCTCCTTATGGGCTTTTAAAATTTCAGTACTTTTATGCCCTTGAGCCAGGTGAGACTAAAGTCTCAAAGTCATTTTGAGCTGGTTGTGGCAGACAGACTTGAAGGTGGGCCCAGGACCCCTGCTTCCTGGTGTCCATGCCTTTGTGTAGTCCTCTCCTGCATAGGAAAAAAAAAATCAGCGAAGGCCATTAATTCACAAAAGAATAAATGTAAATGACCACTAAATGTGAAAAAAATATATATAAGATCAAAATAAGATGTTCATTTCCAGCAACAAATTATACTTAAAAAAATAAAATGTCAACAAAAATGACAATACACTATATTAATTAAGATGCAGTGTGACAGATATTGCCATAACCTACTATGGAAATGTAAATTATTACCAATGTTTGTGAAAGCACTTTGATAATAACTATTAAGAAATTTAATGGAATTCATATCTTTTGGTTAAATAACTCTGCTTTTAGGAATCTATCTTAAAGAAATCTGAAAAATGAGCAAAGCATTATGTAAAAGCATTTCCTAACAGCATTGTTTAAACTAGCTAAAAATTAGGAAAGAATTAAATCCTTAATAATGGTAGACTAGATAAAAATAGACAAATGATTTAATAATACATATATGTGATGAAATAGTAATCAAACTTTAAAACATTTTTAACAACGTGAAAATACTCATATGAAATATTAATTGAAAAACTGGATATAAAATGGAATATGCTCATCCACTCATTAAAATTCTTTAAGTGTAAATGTCTACTATTTTTTAGGCATTGTGCTAAATCCTGAGTATGCAGTGATCCCAGTTTTGTTACGTATCTCTATAGAAATAAATATCATCATAGTTACCATTGTTTTGAGTCATGGAATTATATTTTTTTATTAATTGCCTAATATTTCTCTTTATTTTCCAAAATTTCTCCATGTAGATGGAAAGCAATAAATGAAAAGTTTTAAAATGTCATTTCTTGTAGTACTTTCACTGGAGCTCTGCCCGAAGATTAGGCTGCCTCAAGCCCTCAGTGAGGCAGGAAATTTGGTAACCCAAATCTTCTCCTGGTTTATCACTGGTTAATGGGGTGTGGGAATGGTGGGTAGTTCAAAACAAACAAACAAGAGAAGCTTACATTTCTGGATGCAGTAGAAGATCGCAAGGGTTGCATAAGGAGAGCTTTTTAAAGAGGACAGTGGCTTCCTGCTGAGATTCTGCAAAGCTTCATGAGTGTTTGAGCTCCCTGAGAGCCTGGCTGCCTAGCAACCGCCACATAAAGTCATCTTTCTCTACTTTACAAAAAATTCCAGGCTATGCATGACTTAAATGAAGATGTTCTAATTCACTGGAGCTTGGAGAGCAATTACTTGTAGCTGTCTTTGGCATTTGTGCCCGGCACATCAGAAAATAAAATGAAGATGCTGTGCACGCCCCATGTCTTCATCTCCAGCATGTGGAAAGGGGTGAAATGAAAGGGCCAGCTGTTCTCCCGAGGCCTTATTTCTTCTCTCCTGCAGACTGAAACTCTCTTAGAAAGTGCAGAGCAGCAGTTTTAGACCCAGCGGGCCTGACAAACTTTGCGTTCTAAAGCAAAGAGTGGGGGGAGGTTGGGGGCAGAGTGGGGGGCACTTGGGTTTACTAAGAGACCCTTCAGCTCCAGGATCATTTTTCTGCCTTCTTCAAGGGCAACACCCTACAGACACTTTCTAAGAGGGAGATTAAATAAGGCATTCTTTTCTCTGAAGTCACTCCATCCCTCTTATCCATGTCCTATAGAAATTTAACATGGCCCTAGAGCCTTCCCCATTCAAATTTTGCCCTGCTGTCCGCACACCCACCCATGTTATGTTTTAAAACTCTTCACTGGACGTTCCTGGATGATCCTGATCAACGACTTCTCCAAAGTGACTGATGTACTTCTTCCTGTGTCACTCAGGTCTCCAAGGCCCCTTCATCTGGTGACTCCACGCTTGCTTCTGGGTTGTCTTCAGAATAACACCTCAGTTATGAAGCCATCTTTTCTGTTACCAAAGTAGCTTATGCAATAGGGTGTTCCAAAACAGCAACAGTAATGACAAGGAGGGACAGATGAGGGAGAGGAATGGACTCTGTGACAAATTGGCTCTCCTCTTTTCTTTGTGAAGGTAACAAGTATTGATGACTTCATATGCCTGCACTGCCTCTCTATGTAAAATTAAAATTAATTTTAATTTTAATTAGTGACTGTCTATTATTTGATAGGGGTATTTAAAAAGAAGGACGATATCCTGCTCTCCAAATTGCTTACAGGCTAATGGGAAAGACACATTAGTAAACAAATAATACAAAAGACAAAGAAAGAAGGGATGGGGGGGACAGTGTTTAATGCAAGCTGTGGCCTGGGGAGAACCGCCTCTGTGTCTCAGGCAGGGAGGCTGATATCATGGCACAGAGGGGCTCCGTTGGAACAGCTAAATGAAGTGTTCCCCCTGGAGCTGGGGGTCGAGGAACAAGCCACACGGAGGGCTGAGAAGCTGAACACCAGAAGAAAGATTCTTCAGGGATCAGAAATGGATGGTACTAAACATAATGGTAGGACTTCTAACATGTGAAGCCTGAGAACCTACAGGAGGGCAAGGATCCTGCAGAGTGGAGGAAACTTGAGGGATCAAAGAAGCAGAAGCCTTCCTTAACTAGAAGAACCCAAAGGACCAGCCTGCGGAGCAGGGAGGAGAGAAACGGACCACACTGAGAGGCCGACTAGGATGCGGGCCCTAGAAACAGCAGACCCTGCTGCTGCTTGCAGGAGGGGGACCTATGTGAGGAAACCAACATTTACTCAGCAACCTCTGTATACCAGCCACTGTGCTGTTGCCAAGAATTGTGAAAGGTCTGAGATTTTACCCTAACAAGTTAGTCTGCCAGTTTCAGGGGTGCTGGTAGGAGACATGGAACTCCTGGGTTAGAGAAGACACAGCCTGAGCATCTGCATATTTGCATCATTTCCCTGCTCAAGTTCCATGAGAATGATGCAGATGGGACCAAATGGACAACTGTGCATGCAGTAGGTTTCATTACAGGGGAGGAACCTGGAGCTAAGGGGCCATATCTTTTTTTTTTTTTTCTTTTCAATAATATAAGTGTTTTAAAGATACAGCATGTGAATTACAAAAAAAATTGCAAAATGCAGGCTCAGAGAAAAGCCCCCTCTCCTTGTGCTATGACTCTTGCATGTCCTCACACCACTGGGGTCACGTGGAGCTCTAACAGTTCTTCTGAAGAGTTTTTCTCAACTAACCTCCTAGAGGATTTTTTTTTTTTGAGGTATAATTGACATAAACATCAAGTTAGTTTCAGGTGTACAACATAATTATTAGGTATTTGTATATATTGCAAAATGATCATCAAATAAATCTAGTTAATATTTGTCACCATACATAGTTACAAAAATGTATATTTTTAAATGAACAGTATCTTTTTTAATGAGCAGTAAGCATGTTTGCTCTTTTCTCTGGAGGGAGACATTTTTCCAAGGCTGTTTGCTGTACACATACCCTTTAAAATATAGTCTGAAAGAAAGGATAGTCAGTGCATCTGCCTGCAAGGTGTTCAGACATGCCACAGACTTTGGAGAATTGTCTCCTGATAGCTGCGTGCTTAATAACTGTACCTGTACTATCATTTAAAATGGTATGAAAGAGGTTACTGAGCATACTTTCAAGATGGAAGTTGAGAATTAAAAAAAAAGAAATTTATAAAATTTCTAGAATGTTTATAATTTTCCTCATGTTTCTTAATTTTGTACATCATGTCTTTTTTTTCCCCCTAGGAGATGGACAGTGATATTTAGATTAAAAGATTCAGCAAGGAAGGAGAGAAATGGTAAGACAGTTGGGATCTTCTAGCATCCTACATGAAACAGACTGGGGTAATCAGCCTTCCAGCAGGGCATCCGTTTGCCTGTTTCTCCAGTGCCTTCATGATGGACTCACTTCCTTGGGCTCTGCACCACTGGGCAGCCTCTGTTTCATTTCAGGTCCAGCTTCCCACCTCTACTGAGAAAGAGGGCAAATAATTGTACCTAGAAATCCAGCCTCAGGCTACAGCTGCATGTGGATACTGTCTGGACAGGCAGTTTCCTGGATATTATACAACAATGCATTTAAGAAAGAATTAATCTAGGCAGCAATGACAGTGCTAATTTTAGGCTCTTTAACATTGATCGTAACTCTCACACTCAAGGATTTCTAGAAAGATTCATTTGATCTATAAGATTCAGTCTTAGCCCTTTCAGAAGAGCTGAGGCTTCTGTGGATTTCCAAAGCATTTCACTCCAATATTCAATTCCTGTTGTTTTGTGCCAGTCAATTATCACATTGTTCTGCTTTGCTAAGATTTCAGTTCTTTTTTTTGTCTCTTTTTTTAAATGGCCTGCTTAAGACATTTTATTATCCATCAGCTTCTAGACCAGAATTAATTTCATTAGGGAAAGTGACAGGATAGGAAGTTGTAGACTTCTTGATTGCTAGTAGTTGGCTCTTAGCAAAGAAAAATTGGTTGGAGAAAACAGAAAACACCTGATGTCACCTATGATTTCTCACTTCTCTATGCAAAATTAACTGATTCTCTGTCTAAATTCTAGAATTTATCACATCCAGAGAATAATTAATCAGTGATGAAAACAATGCTATACAATAGCAGTTAAGTTCAATCAACATTGTCTACTTATAATGTTGAGGGGGAAAAAACACTACAGAAAGTTTTCTTAAGGCTTTCCTTATTTTTTTATTTTTATTTTTTTGCTTTATAACAAATTTAATCATAGATGACACCTGGAAATTCATATGGAACTTCTTATTTGGTATGGGATCAAGCAAGAATGTAATATTGAAACTCACCACGTTAAAATTTATGATGCCCTTCAGAGAGACAGCATTGATTCATTGTTTTTCTGCAGAATCTTCTTTCAAATTTCTTGAATATTTTCCAGAATTAATCAATAATGGCTTTAGACTAGCAGATATCCTTGGTAATGGGGTTTGGTAATTCTTTTAGAAGATATAGTTCTTAGGGTTAGACAAACTGGTGACCCATATTGAAGAACCTTTAGAATCTGAGTTAACGTATCACTCAGGTTTATGGAGTAGGATTACATTCATCCTAATAAATGAACAAGGACCATGAATCAGAATGGAGCTCAGACTAAGAAGTATAAATGGCTTGGCCATAGGCCATACCTGCTATTAAATAATTATACTGAAAGTATAGGTCTTTGGAGGGTGGGTCTATACAGCATATACTTCATATGCACAGGACATTGTGTCCTGTGAACCTATATCTTTCCCTGTTACTGGGGTGGGTTTAGCAAAATGAACAGGAGCTTAATCTTTGGAGTGAGAGAGACAGAGACAGAGAAAGAAGCAGAGAGAGAGAGAGAAAATCAATGGTTTATTCACTTGCTAGCCAGTAATTTAACACGTTGTCTCTTAAGATTAAGAAGGAGAATATAAGAGCACCTATCTTCTAGAACTTAAGAAGAATAAAGTAAAATAATACATGTAAGGTGGTTAACATAGTGTCTGGCACACAGTGTCTGGTACTAGCATTCATTAAATGCTAGCTCTTATAGTTACCACCATGGGAGTTATACCCAGCAGTCCTAAAACAAATTAGTAGTGTCAACCACTAAACACACTCAGCAGCAGTTTAAGACTGGGAAACCCAGAGTGAAGAGACTGGTCTTGTTCATGAATCTACCAGGGAAATGCTAAACATTGTAGTTCAGAATAGTTGACCTACTAAATTATAAAATTATTTTCTGATACACATGAAATTAGAGGGAGATTATAAAAACAAAATCAACTTAACAAAATTCAACAATCCATTAATTTTTTCATTTAATAGATAGTATCTGAAGACCTAGTGCCTACATGAAAGTTATATATGCTTCATCCTTGTCCTCCACTCCAGGTATTGTTAAGGGCAAAAGGACAGAATTAATATTTGTTTATTTAAAATCACTGACAATTTATCTATGTAAACTTCAAGCTACTTTTACTTTTTTTTTCCCATAAGTACAGTAAATAGAGTTCTTGGCAAACTGAAGTAGTTTACAAAATTTCAAATGTTAGATTTCACTTCCCTCAGTTCTTTTTCTAGCAAGTCTATTTAACCTCCAAGAGTGGGACCTATTTAGTTTGCTATTTGCTTCTAGGCTCAATATTCTGACAGCTTGGTCTCAAGGATAACCTCCACAAAAGACAATGCCAGTCCTTCAGTCTTTCTTGTCAGAATGATATGAATTTATCAGAAATTTTAACTTTTCCTAATCTAGGACAGAAAATAAAATGCCAAGTTCTTTTTCCCAATAAAGTTCACTTTATGTTTAGTTGCCCAGAAAACCTTCTCCCAGACAACACCCCCCAAAATCTTCACTCAAGAACACTGTATAGCATTTCCTAAGGTAAAGTTTCATGGCTATCAGTTGGCCTCAGGGCACTCATGACTGTCACAGGGTGACCTCAAGTTGCCAGGGCTCTGCTGGTCACAACAAACTGCAGGCAGCTCATGGAATATTCTGTCCATACCACGAGCCAGCACTAGGCAATCTGGGTGGAACAGTCAGAGATGGGGCAGGGATGACAAAGCAGGGCTTCTCTACCTTCTGCCTATCTTGGCACACCTAGAATTCAGGGAAATGGGTGAGGTTGTTAAATACCCTGAGGCAGCTGGCTTTCCCTAGTGTCCACAAGATCTAAACAGTCCATATTTTCTCATATCTGTGCCCTTCAGAAGTTCTGACCATGAAGAAGGTCCACTAAAGGGTTCACCTGCCACATCCTGGGCTAAGGCTCCTTCTGCCCCATATTGAACCTCTTCTACTGTAGCCCTAGAGATGTCATCCTGCCTGCAAGTGTCCCAGAAATCTCCCTTCCCTTGGAAGCCCCCACCCCAGTTTAGTTTTGGTCAGTATGTAAGTATGTGTGCATGTGTGTCTGTCTACCTCTGTGTGTGTGAGTGTGTATGTGTGTGTGTTGGAGGATGAAGAGCTGGATTTGGATCTATGTCTTCCTGACTTAGGACCTGTTCTGAAAAATGAGTCATGGAGCAATCAGTGTAAAAGCAAGAGTAAGAGCCAAGAAAAGTTGGGCCAAACATAACTCTAGAGAAGTGAGGAGTTGGCATGGATTGGAGCAATCAGAAGAGGCTCCATGAAGGATCTGGGACTTGCTCTAGTCCTCAAACAATGACTAGAATTTGGATAAGTGGAAGATCACTGGGTTAAATGTCAGTGTGTATTTTAGTTCTGTGTCTTCTATTTGACTAGCCATGTGACTGGATAAATTTCTTCACTTTGTTTAATTTTCTTCCTTAACATATGAAGATGCTTGCTCTAGGATCTAAGATCACTTTTAGTTCCTAACATATATATTTGATAATCATAAAAGTGTTTGACAAGCAGTCAAATGTTATATCAATGTAATGGCAAGCAAAAAGATGTATTTTTATGTTGTCTCACATCAGAGTTTGCTATGGAGAAAATGCTTGTTAAAATGTGAATTTATTTGATGATAACCTATTCAATTATTTGTTCAATTCAATAAGCACTTATTGAGTACTTGCTGTGTGCTAGGATCTGTGCTAGGTGCTGGAATCATGACGGTAGGTGCTACAGAGATGAACCAGACATAGTCTATAAAAGAGGTCAGTGTTTAGGAAAGTGAAATATCATTATAAGTGCAATAACATAATTATTTTCAGAATATAGAGAAGGACATGATCTAAGTATTGGATAGAGGTGGCCAGAGAAGCCTGCTCAGAGGTCATGCTTCTGATCTGAGGTTTGAAGAATTACAGGGCACTCCCAAAATAAATAAGAGAGCATAAGAACATTCTAGGCAAAGGAGAAGGTATAGAAAAAGACATAAGGTAATGAATCTTCTTGTGAGTGTGGAGAGTGAAACGTGAAGTGGAAAAGTAGGGAGGGCTGCTGGGGTGGGAAGTAGGGAAGGACTGTGAAAGATGAAGCCCAGGGAGGTGATTAGGTATAAAATGTTGATGGTTTTTGCATAAGGATGTATAGTAAAAATGCTTATCTAGGAGGCATTATGAGTCTAAGATCAGGAGACTATTATAGTGAATGATTAAGTTTCCTAAGGCTGACATAATGAAATATCACAGACTGGGTGACTTAAAGAAGAAAAATGTATTTCCTTACAGGTCTGGAGACTAGAAGTCCAATATCAAGGTTTCACAGGGTTAATTTCTTCTGATGCCTCTTTTCTTGGTTTGTAGATGACCTTCTTTGTTACGAGTCCAAGCTTGTACTGCTCACCACATGAAAGGCCAATACAGTTGTTGGGGCAAGGAATAGTGACTTTACTTGAAAAACCAGCAGACCCCAAAGATGGTGGACTAGTGTCCCAAATAATCATCTTACCTGAGTTAATATTCAGCCTTCTTTTATACTGAAAGGGGGGTATGGTTAGTTGTTGCAAACTTCTTGATGCTGGAATCCTTTGTTCTTGCAGCTGTCCACAAAGGTCAGGTCACAATGTTCCTGTAAACCTCCAACAAGACAAATGTTATTCTCTGTTCTGAAACTTTTTATCTCTATGTGAATGGAAAAGTGTTACACATTTAAAGGTTAGAGCCTTGAGAATGGGCTATCCTGTATATTTCAGGCTATAGGCAACATTCTTTTACAAAAGGTGCAGAACCAGTATGACTAAGCACAGGAAACAGATCACAAATGTTAGAGTTAAAGGAATAGATCCAATATGGAGTCAGGTTTGTTCTTCTCTGTTACATCTTCTCTACTATGTCTTCATGTGGTCTGTGTCCTAATCTCCTCTTCTTATAAGGACACCAGTCAGACTGGACTGGGGCCTACCGATATGACCTCATTTTACCTTAATTACATCTTGAAAGACTCTGTCTCTGAATACAGTCACATTCTAAGGTACTGAGTGTTAGGGCTTCAACATATGAATTTGAGAGGGACACAGTCCTACATGTAACAGGAAAAGTCATTCACTCAGATTGACTGGAACCTGAATTTTTGTGACCAGTGCACAGTCAGGAGGCTTGTAAACTGTCTTGTCTGGTAAGAGGAGTGTGCCTTTTACCTTCTTTCAAAGATTCCTTCACATATCCTCCGTTGAAAAACCTTCCCTGATTAAGTGAAAGCAAAGTGGCTATTTCCCCAAAATTCTAATTTCTGGACCCAAAGCACAAATATTATAGCCAGCATGGGATTTAAAGAATGTCCAAATCTCCCTGTCTTTTGAGGTTCAATTCAAATACTGCTTCTTTTGTAAGCCTACCTAGATCTCACCTGGGTGGAGGACCTTTTCCTGTCTCTGAACTCCTATGACATTTCATCTGTGCCCCTCACAGAGTTTATCTCATTTAGGTTTCTGTGCCTCCCAGCTCTGAAATAAGCTCAAAAACACCCACCACCTTGTTTCTTTCACTCCCTTGAGGCCAGAGTTTTTAATTTTTTCCTCCCATTACCTGACACGTGGTGCACATCAGTATGTGGTAAAATAATGAATGTGTTTTATTGCTAAGTTCTTTACAGAACTTTGGGATCTTGTTGACTTAAGATTCTCTTTCAAGCCTCATTACTATGTTTCTTCTTGTGTTAAGTCCAGATAACTCTGGTCCTTCCTGAAATCCCAAAGGAGAAACTACAGTACTAGATACTAAGTATGGAGCCACAGACCTTAAAACAAGATTACCCAATGATCAAATAAATGATAAAAGAGACCTTCAAAGTTTCCTACACTTTGAGGAGATATTTCAAACAGGAGGAAGGCAGACAGAGAGCACAATGTGACAAGACTTTTACCAAATCCCAATAGTTTTCTACAGATATCACAGTGAATTCTGTTCTTTGACAAAACAAAAAATAAATCTAAAAAAACACAAAACACTGCACCCTTGCTGTTTCTTCTGGGTCACGGTGATTTTCAATCTGTGAGTGGAGGTCTCCTGTTGGGGATGGAGTGTGGGAAAGAAAATTCTTGCAAAGGCCTCTATGATCAAAATGCTTTCTGAGAAATTGTTGGCAACACCTCAGACTGAACAGAAGAGAGATTCTTTATATGTATATATATTGTCATTTTCAATGGGCAGATAAATATACTGTTATAATTAATAGAATTAAAATTCCTCTAAAAACTCTTACTGAATTACTATTATTCTCAACTTCCTGATATTGACAGTGAGTATTCTGGAGAGTTCTTGAAAGTATTGGAAGCTAAAAAGGGGATCCTCTTAAATGAAAAGTTTGAGAGTCAAATACTCTTGATATAAATGCTTGTCTTTCCAAAATGCAAAAATCAAAATTTCTGCTCCAAGAAGTGAAGTTAGCAGCTACTGAGATCTTTAAGGGTTTTTTTTCCATCTTTTTGGTTCAGTTTGATGACACTTTGTTTTCAGTGTAATTCCCTAGGACAGCTCCAGTGTAGGGCTGGGAGCCAGCGGTTTGTTTATCTTTCAGCCAGCAGGGAGAAACTCCGGGATTCCTCTACAGGACACATGAGGACTAGTGCAGAGTGCAGACAAAACAGGATATTACTTTCTGATTTAGTTACATGCGAGAATTTCCCAAAGGGCTCTCGTGTTGCTTCTCCTAAATAATCTGCATGGCAAAGTGGCCCCAGACCTGCCCTGTGACCCCTTTGCATATTAGTGTGAATGAGTGTTGCCAAAGAAGAAGTGATTCACAAAGAAGGATTTAACAGAAAATAGAGAAAATGTTAGAAGGAGCAGTGATGAAAGCACATATTTATGAAAGGTATTTTAAGCATGGCTTTGAGTGGAGAGATGTACGTTCATAGACACAGACATTTACAAAGACTCAAACATCTGTTCTGATGAGGGAGAAGTATGATCAACTCAAGAGAGAGAGAGATGAATCACACTGGGTTTCAAATGCACTGTCAGTATGTTTGGCACCAGCTTCACTTTCCTTATCATTTTGGGCTTGGACTAATATACACGCAACTTTGAATTCCCTGAACATATTCTATAGGAGAGTTGGGTGAGGGGTGGCGGGGCCAAGACTAGGCTAATTTACACCAGCATTCTTTCCCAAAGGTCCAGACAGAGTTGTGGCTCCATCCCTCTGCTCCCTCTCTTTTTCAGGATCCTTGATCAATTACCTCTATCTAAGCCTGCCCTCAGGAAGGGCCATAGAGGAGCTGCTTAAAACTTGGATGCCTTCTCACTGGTTGTAAGATAGAGTTCAGGTTCCCTCTAGTCCCAGACTACGTTTGTAGCCCCTTCTCTTATCCTATGCAGTTTTCCTTTGTTCACTGAACCTGCTGGCTTGTTCACAATCCTTTGAATATTCAATTTTGTCTGAAATATCTTTCTCTAGCTGACAATTTTCTTATTCTTGAAGGGAAACCTTCCTGCGAAGCCATCCCTGATTCCTCAATCAGGCAAAATGCTTGGCATATAGTAAGCACTCAGTAGATGATAGCTGATATCATTGTTAGGCAATTAGTCTTTCCCACCTCTGGATTCCCATAGCCCTTTGTCTATGTCTGTTAGAGCTCCTGGGTTCCATTGTCATTGTTTGTGTATCTCACTAGTCTGTTTTGTACATCTGGTGTCCAGCACAGTACCTGACACAAGATTTGTTAAATGAATCAGGTTCCAACTCAGGTCCCTGGAAGAGTCATTGGGTGTCACATTAAGAAGATGAGTTATAACTACAGGGAAGGGTGGAGGCTAGGGAGAGAGCTTCTAGCCTAGAAGGCCTGCATCTATTCCACTCTGGGCAATTGCTGCTATGCAGAAATATTCAGAATAAAAAAAAGAAAAGAAACTGTAAACCTGAATTTTGATGTGTACTCTATGAATTTTTAAATCTTGGCAACTAATATGATTTTTTAAAACCACTGTGTGGGCCAAGTGAAACATGTTTGAGGCTGCAGGTTTCCATGGTTTAGAGACTGGAGGAGGCAAATGAGTATTGACTGGTCTCCAGATCATGCTCCATTTCCCCCAGAGCAGGATGGCCCCTGCAGGTCTTTGTGCCAACATCAGGAATAGGAGTGCTTCCCTTTCCACTCCCCAGAGCACACCACAATCTTCCATTTCCAGAGCCTTCCTGGGTTTTCACACTACTGACAAACTGCCTGCCACAGAACTTCCTGCCTGAGTTAAGGATTGGCCATCAATGAAGTTCAAAATCTGGCTTGGAATCCTTGAATGGGCATGTCTGTCTGAGTCTGGACAGCATCACCTCTGAGTAGGAAGTGAGGACAGGGGGACCCTGATTAGAAAGGAAGGGTCAACCCCATCTTCAGATGGGGAAAGAGGACATGGTTGGTAATCAGGGGACTTAGATTTCAGTTCTGATAGTTCTTAGAATTGTCTGAGTGGTTGTAAGCCCTTTATTTGTGTTTTTCATAGTTATTCTTCAAACAACCTTGCAAGGCAGGTATTTTTATCTTTATTCCATTGAAAAGGATACAGAGCTCAGAGAGAAAATTCACCCAATATCTCACAAGTAGAAAGTACAAGGCTGAGAACTGAACCTTGTCTATATGCCTTCAAACTCTTTGATCTTGTTTACTTCTTTATGATATCACCAACAGCACAAGTGGGGTTTAGCCTGGGAGGAGAGATGGAGAAATATGTGTCCCTCACTTTTTTCTCCTATCTGCAATGGTCAGGTAACTCTGCAGGGAGGGGGCAATTCCTCTGCCCCTGGTTACCTGATTTCATAGTCCCAGCAGCTCTAACAGGAGAGAAAGAGAGGGACAGGTTTCTGATAATAAATAGGCTCAAGTTTTATGAAAACCACCGTTAATGATGTAGAAAGGTTGCCATGAAGAGAATGTTCAAGAAAGCACCTCGCTTATGAGAAAGCTTGTCAACTCCAGGAGTGTCTATGGACAGAAGGCCAGGAAGGGAGAGGCTAGGAAACATTTCTCTCTGCAGGATTTTAAACAGAATAGTTTCCCTTTGGCAAGGCTCAGGTGTGGTTGTTTCTAGAGTTGGAGGATAGATTTGATTATCTCAAAATCCTTAGAAATCACCTAATTTAGCCATAATTTTAAAAACCACATTTGAAAAATGAGGACCAGAGAAGTAAAGGGACCACACAAATTAGCAAGCAGGTTGATTGCAGAGCTGAGCCCTGCAGCCTTATCTTAGAAACTTGTTTTCTGCCATAATACCCTCTCCCTATAAATCTGCTGAACAGATACAAATGACCAGTGATTGCAACAGACTGCTTCTTGCTGCAACCAAGCAAACATGAGATGTGTGATGACCACAAATGGTCAGCCTGGCTGGGGAGCATGCCTAATAAGAAGACTCATCCAAAATAAACAAAATACTACAGGATTTGGGATTCCTAAATCTTACCGCAAGGCAAATTCCAACTTCTTGTAACTTTATGATATGTCATAATTAAAAATAAATATGCAAGCCTGGGAGCCCACCCCTAGGTAAAGATTTCACAGTCTCTCGTGCTGTGACAGGCCATTAGTTAGGGTAATTAGGCTATGCGTGCATCTCTCCTTGCATTGCCTTCTCACTGCGGGCAGGGTGGTGGTTGGAAGTGGCTCTGGGGACTCTAAGCCCTGAGATGTGCTCATGCTGGGAGGGGAGGGTGGGGCGCCCCCTGGCACTAATGAGAGAGGGTCCCTGGACCGTCTCCAAGTGCCTCAGGCTGCAGTCAGCAAGGCTCATTAGTTAGCCCTGACAGGTGATGAGTCATCCTTCCAACTTGAATGAGGCTCATTATTCACAACGAGGTGCCACAGTGCCAGTTGGCATGGCTGAAAATAAATATATCCGATTGTTGTCAGCAATATCATCTCAACTCCTACTCTGAAAAATTTCTGATGCGTCCCACCTCCCTGTTGTTGGTGAGCACTGTGTAGCATAAAGTAGAAGGCTTGGCTCAGCTCTTTGAGAAAAGTAGAGATGGTGTTGTCCGCATTCTGTGGGCCGAGAGGTCTGGAAACATTGTATAAAGGAAAGCACTCAGCAGAGTGCCCGCCCAGCCCAGCCATGCAGAGGAGAGCTGCAGTTTACTCTGAAACAATAACCTCAGGTCTCTGAAGCTTAGATGGGCTTGGGTTTGAATCGGGGTTCTGTCACCGTATGGATTTGGACAACTTACACGAACTTCACTTTCCTCATCTGCAAATGAACAGAGTAGTAATATCTTACTCTCCACCTTGAAGGACTGTTGAGAAAATCAAAGACCACGAGGTGCCCAGTACGGTGTCTGTACATCACAGAGCATCAAATACCGATGATTGCTCATCTAAATACTACTCACATATAATCAGAATTCCCTTTCATAATCTAGATAACACTGTTTGCCTGATCCTTCCTTCTGCTCCACCTTGAATGTTTCCTCAAGCGAAGTCTATGTACCTCTGCTTGTATGAAAAAGAAGAATACATATAGATAATACCTGCTGAGTACTTAGTACGTACCACATTCTATTCTAACACTTTATAATGCAAACTTGTCTGATCTTGACAACCACCCTATGGGGTTTTACAGATGACACAGCTGAGGCACAGAGGAGGGTAATGATCTGCCCGATCATGTCACATGTCCAATGAGTGACTGTGCTAGTACTTATACCCAGGCAGCTCTCCCCAGGAGCTATTCCCCACTATGCCTCTACCTCTTACAAGACCCAGATACCTTTCCTTTTCTCTCCCTCAATTCACTGCAGGGGATTTAATGGACAGGTATCTTGTAACCATAAATGTAACCTTTTGAATAGATCTTATGTAATAGTTGACGGACTGCTGTGCTTTTAGATTTGTATGCTGGCTCCATTTTGTGGATGGAACAACTGAGGACCAGAGAGAAAGTCTCCTGGACCTCGGTTTAGCCCCAGCTGCTCAATCTCAGTGCTGTTTCTGTGATGCTGAGCACTTGAAACTCCCTTTCCCAAGCAATTTAGTCCATTTTTTCCAGCTTATGTGTCTTGGGCTTGAATCAGCTCCCTAAATATCTGTGTGATCAAACTACTCCTTAATTTATTTTTACTTGGAGGTGTTTTAAAACTGATTCTGCTTCTAGGCAGCTAAAACTGAAAAACAGTGTCCCACATATAGTCATATAATTAATTCCCTTCCTCTAATTGGAATTAAATTAGATATAAAAAATAGGGATTTTACTAATAAAACACAAGTAGTGTAATCATGATAAAGTAGTTAGAACTGCTGTCATTTCAGCTAAGGATCCCTGCTTGTTGCTCTCCTGAACTGGGATGTGACAATCAATAAAGGATCTGTTACCGAATACAAGTTCATGTGCCCGACCCACAGTGAGGACAAACAGTACCAAAACATTGGAGTTTGGAGTAGAGAAAGGTTTATTGCAGGGTCATTCAAGGAGAATGGGTGGCTAACACTCAGAAAAACCCCTGAACTCCTTGAAGGTTTTCAGCGAAGGATTTTCAACGGTCAGATGAGGGAGGAGCATCCCAGGATATGTGATCAACTCATGCACAATTGTCTGGTTGATGGTGATCAATCCTTAGGTGCTAGAAGATTTGGGGGCTATGTGCTCATGATCATCAAGTAGTTAATTTCTTCCATTTGGTGGTGTTTTAGCATCTGAAAAACTCAGGAAATATGCATAAAATACTATTATCTATGTACTTCAGAGAGGAGCTACAGCAGAGGATATGGAGGAGGGGTGTGTCCCAGGAAGGCCCCGTAGGGTCCTGCTTGTTACAGATCCATGTTGAATAGGCTAGTAGTGACAGTCCTGAGGTCTGTCTTATACATTGTGTTGATGGGTCCTCTGAGAAAATTCATTCACTAGAGACACATCTGGGAACCAAGTAGTCTCATCCCACACTGTTGATACCATCCTGAACTCTCTCGCTCACTCTTTTGAGAGGTCACTTATTTCTTCCAAATTGCTGTAGCTGGCAGGAACACTGCCATAAGCAGTCACAAGATTTGGGGGCCACAAAATTCAAGGAAATGTTTTAATGTGCTTTGAAAATTAACATGTGATAAATCACAAACTTACTCAAAACCTTTGTCCAATCCAACTTGCAGTACTGTCCATCTGGAGCCTTTTAGTTAGTGTTCCTTCCTTACTAGACCAATATTTTCTTTTTTTTTTTTTTTTTTGCGGTATGCGGGCCTCTCACTGTTGTGGCCTCTCCCGCTGTGGAGCACAGGCTCCGGATGCGCAGGCCCAGCGGCCATGGCTCACGGGCCCAGCCGCTCCGCGGCACATGGGATCCTCCCAGACTGGGGCACGAACCCGTATCCCCTGCATCGGCAGGAGGACTCTCAACCACTGCGCCACCAGGGAGGCCCTAGACCAATATTTTCTGAGACTTATCTCCAACCTCAGAGCTAGAACACCAAACAACATGACAAACATGTTCCTAGAAAACCATATATCTAAGATATTCTGCAATATACAGTTCCAAATATATATGTAATTACTTAGTGGGACTTCTTAATTTGAATGATGGTGGTTTCTAGCAGGATTATTCAGCCTCCTTTCTTTCTTTTTTTTTTTTTTTTTTTTTTTTTTGCAGTACGCAGGCCTCTCACTGTTGTGCCCTCTCCCGTTGTGGAGCACAGGCTCCAGACGTGCAGGCTCAGTGGCTGGGCTCATGGGCCCAGCCGCTCTGCGGCATGTGGGATCTTCCCGGACCGGGACACGAACCTGTGTCCCCTGCATCGGCAGGCGGACTCTCAACCACTGTGCCACCAGGGAAGTCCCAGCCTCCTGTTTTTTGAAATGTTGCCTTTTGAAAATCTACTTCATCTTAACTTGCTGGTAAGAAGAAGGTAAAACTGTGGGCCTCACATGCAGACAGTCTAGGGTATGGTGTCCTAGAGAGAAGGCAGGAGTTCAAGTTCCTCTGTGCTGTAAACCAGCTGCATAACCTTAAACAAGAATTCGGTTTTCTGAGTTTCTGTATACTACTCTGTGAAAAGAAATCGGGATAATAACACAGACTCAGAGTGGTCACCACGAGTATGAAATGAAACAAAAGAAGAAAGCAGTTTGCAAATTAACAATGTTAACCAATTGTTCAAAATTTGAGGAAAGCTGAAAAGACTGGATCTTCTCTTGCCTCCAGATGATCTCCCTTCCCTGCTGCCACAGCTTCCTGGCATCCACAACACTGATGCCTTGGGGTTAAGGTGGGAATTCTGTGCTGATGTATAATGTATGTTTCTAGAAGTGGAGGCTCATCAAGGCAAAGATACCCTTCTAAATGTATTTGTCCCGTTGCTTAATAACAATGTTGGTCATGTCACAGATTGTTAAAATGCCCTCTTTCTGGCTTCAAAGGCCCCGAACAATAGGCCAACTACCCCAGATCCCAAAACAGTGTTTAGACCACCTATGCAAGACTTTCAAAGAGAGCGGCACAAAACTCATTCGGGTACCCTTAGCCCATCATCATTTAGAGGCATCAAGTTAGAGGCCAAGGCAATAGAAGAAGTCTGTGTAGAGAGATGGCAGAGAGTTGTATATTTCACTCCCCTGTCCCTGTCCCACCTCTGGGAGTGGAGAAGGGGAGTGATTCTGCTCTGTTTCTTCTTAAGCCACAAAGAGGGTGCCCCAGGGAAAGAAATCAAGTACATTGAAATAGCCCTGTTAGAACTGGGGAGCATAAGGACTGGAGTGAATCTGTGCCTGGATCAGACTGGCAGTTGCAACCCAAGGGTCCCATTTGGATTGCCTCTGAGGAAGCCACAAATTGCCTTAAGAGAGGAGTAGTTAGCAGGACATCTGCCATGCCCAGAGTACCATCTCCAGGTTAGGTCTGTGCAGGTGAGAGTTTTCCTGCTCCTTATCTCTCCTCCTCCTGTATCCCTTCCATCCAACCCCCAACTCTACAGGCTCAGAGGCAACCTGAGAGGGAGGCAGAGATAGTGGAGAGCAAGACGCAGAAGGAGTAAAAAATCAGCTATCCTCTGCTCCTCTAGTAATTTCCTGGGTGAAGCAGGCTTGAGCCAGAGAAGGGGAAAAGTTTTAAACTGGGTAAGAATATGGAGTCATATGATTATGACTTAGGAATAGATATTTAAATTGTTAAAATCACTCTTCTTGTGGATGACAGTAACTTGAAGACTAATTTCCTGACGATGGTGAGAAAAGCTGTGTGATTTGTGTTTTTCTTTTCTCTTTATGGAATGTTTTACTTAAAAACATTTTTAATGTTTCTTGTTTAATTGCAGTATCAGGGAAAATGTTCTAAATGATATTGATTCTTCAGTAAACATTGATACTTACTTTGTGAGGCTTCATTTATGAGTCTGTGTTCCCTTCAAATGACCTATATGAGCAGCCTTGGATGTTTGAATTTGACCTACCCTGGTCCTATTCAAAAGTAGATATTGTGTAATCACAGAATCAGTATTCTAAAGTCTAATATGCTTTGAGCAGAAAAAAACAATTACCAATATGTAACCTTTTTTTGGTAATTGATTCATGTCTTTTTGAAAAATAAAAACATATTCTTTATTTAAAGTAGAGGGTCCTCTCTCTATATATCCATCAGGTTAAATCTGTTAATTATATTGTTCAAATTTATTCATTCTTACAATTTTCTTGTCTCCTTGTTCTTTCTAAAATAGTGTGTTGTAGATTTATTAATTTCTTTTGGTAATTAGGTTAATTTTTGCTTTATGTATTTTAAGGTTAAGTTGATAGGTACATACACATGTACATTTGTTACATCATGTTTATTATTGTATAGTATCCCTCTTAGATTAAATTATATTTTGTGAATTAAAGTTGTTAATTTTGTTAATTCTATTGAATTCTACTTTAATACTGTACTTTACTTTTTAAATTATATTTTTCCTGATCACCACACCAAATATTTTTGGTTAGTTTCTTTTGTTTGTTTGTTTGTTTTTACCAACATGTTCTTTTCAACCTTTCCATGTAAAATTTTCTTTAGTAGATTCTTTTGTAAACAGTAAAGAACTTTATTTTGATTTTGTATCTAATATAGAAACCTCTGTCTTACAGCAGACTTCAGAACAAGGACAATCGTCAAGGGGTTAAGAGGGGCATTACATGACAGAAGGGTAAATTTCCAAGGAGACATAATAATCCTTAATGCATATGAATGAATAAAACATCAATATACCTGAGGTAAAAACTAAGAGAACTGCAAAGATAAATAGACAAATGTATAGTTGGAGACATCAATATCCTTCTGTCAGTAAATGACAGATACAGAAGTCATAAAATCAATAAGGATATAGTTGAAATAAATAGCATCATCAATGAACTGGATCTAGTTGACATTTACAGATTACTAAATTCAACAACAGCAGAATACGCCTCCTTCTTAAATTCACATGGAACATGCACTAAGACAGACCAACATTTGAGCCATAAGAATACGCCTTAACAAACTTAAAAGAATAGAAATCACAAAGTATGCTCTCAGACCACAGTGAAATTAAATTAGAAATCAATAACAGAAAGATAGCTGGCAAAATCCAAAATACTAGAGATTAAACAACACACATCTAAATAATGCATGGGTCAAAGAAAGAAGTCTCAGAGAAGTTAAAAAAATATTTTGAATTAAATGAAAATACAACTTTTCAAAATTTGCAGGATGCAGCAAAAACAGTACTTAGAGGGAAATTTATAGCATTGAATATATATGTTAGAAAAGAAGTAAGACCTAAAAGCCTAAGCTTCCATTTTAGGAAACTAGAAAAAGAAGAGATTAAATGCAAAGTATGCAGAAGAAAAGAAATAATAAAAACCAGAGCAGAAACTAATAAAATGGAAAACAAGTACATAATAAAGTCAATAAACCCAAAGCTATTTCTTTGAAAAAGATCAATAAAATTGATAAACTTCTAGCCAGACTAAGAAAAGAGAAGACACAAATCACTAATATCAGAAATGAAATAAGCGCCATTATTATTGATCCCATGGACATTAAAATGATAGTAAAAGGGAAATTATGAGCAACTCTTTGTCCACAAATTTGATAACTTAGATGAAATGCAGCAATTATATGAAAGAATCTCTGTGTTTTAATGGTTATGTTTTTATTTCCTCTCTCTTCCTGTTCTCTGTTTATCAAATTTTTTCTTTTTCTTTTCTTTTTTTCTTTTTTATCTTCTACTGAACTGATCTAATGTTTTTCTTTTAAAACCACCCTCCCCAAATTTGGAGGCTACACATTTCATTTCCAGTGTTCAAATGGTTTACCCTTAAGGAGACTGCCAGAGACTGCTAGTTATTCCTTATTATTAATTTCTCCCTTCTTTTTTAGTAATAAAAAGGCTGATTTTAGTTGAGATGTGACTGCCTGGAATAAAGACCACACTTTACAGCTTTCCTTGCAGCTACGTGTGGCTACAAGTGACCATGCTATTTAGTATCCTGGAGGTCATGATGACAATAACAATAGCAGTTTGGGTGGAGTGATGGAGGTGAAAGCCTGATTTGCGTGAGGTTCAGAGAAATTGAGAGATGAACAATTAGAGTAGAAAGTAGAAACAACTATTTTCAAGAAGGTTTTTTTTAAAGTAATTTATTGAGGTGAAATTTATGTAAAATTAACGATTTTAGAGAGAAAATTCAATGGCACTTCATACATTCACAATATTGTGCAAACACCATCTCTAGCTATTTCCAAAAATATTTTCATCACCTCAGAGTAAAACCCCATACCCATTAAGTGGTTTTTCCGTATTCTCCACTCTCCCTGATCCCTGGAGCAAACACCAATCTACTTATATCTCTATGGATTTATCTCTTCTGGATATTTCATATAAATGAAATTGGAAAGTTTGTTTGTTTGTTTGTTTGTAAAGAGAACACAGAAATGAGACAATAGCAGAGAAGGATATGGAACCACAAAACTAAAAGTCAAGTCTCTTGCCCTTTGCATTCTCTGAAGTTGAAATCTCTGCACTTCTTATAGTGGTTTGACTCTATCTCCTGTGGCCACTTTAAGTGCCATCTCTGCAGCTTTCTATTTAAACAGTTCCAGCCCTCTCCCAGTGACTACTTCCAAGGGGGATGGGGTGGGGGTGGGGGTAAAGGGAAGGGGTCTCTGTTCTTTCTGGTTCCCAGCAGTCCTCATTTAGGCTGTAATTGAGATAATACTTGCAATGTCCTTAAAGGCATTTTAACTGCCCTTATTGTCCAGAGATTGATGAGGACAGACCAGTGGAGAGGTGAAAACTTCAAAGCTTTAACTCACTTCTCCCGTCTCAATGACAAAGTGGGAGATCAATCAGGATGGTCTCATGGGGGATATTGTGCATCCTCAGCTGGAGGGACTGAGATCTTCCAAGGCCATGCATGGATTTGGTTCTTCACTGAAAAGCAGTGTTTATGTTAATTACAGCCACTATTTATTGGCGCATTTTCCAGCCAGTGTTATGCTGAGTGCTCTTCATGCTTATTCTCATATATCCTCACCAACCATTTTGTGAGGTAGGTGCTAGTATTGCTAGTATTCCCATTTTATAGGTAAGCAGCCATTTCACAGCAGGAAAGTAACTAGCTCAAGATAATACAGCTGGAATAGATGGGGATTTAAGGCCTGATTTAGCCACTATCCGAGGTTGTCAGAATTCTAGCTGAACTTAAAAAGCATCTAAGAGATGACAGCAGAGCAGTGGTGCCAGGAGAGCTTGCAAGAGAACTCTGAAAAGTCTTTCTGAGGATGCCACTCATATTCTGTATTCTATTCAAATCAACTTGACTGACTCAATGTTTCCTTATATTTAATGAATTTTACTTTGCAGTTAGAAATTGGTTGGATGTTACCTTTGGCACAGAGCCAGTATTTTTTCATTTTTCTCACTTTTGCATTCAGCCATTTGAGGGTTGCATTGTCTCCCTGTTTGCTCCCAAGATCTACTTTGGCTGCCATGACCCATCCATTGCTATTGACTTACTTTTTCCTCACTTGAAATTTCATCAGCTTCATTTCTCACTTCCCACCCTTGGGATGAATGTTCAAGTGCAGCTTTTCACACCCTCATTCACACTTGCTCTCTTGCCTCCTACTTCTGAAGGCTGGTGAGCACAGCTCAGATGTCAGTTATGAGCTCAGGAGACCCTCTCCCGCTTGGGCCCCTCAGCCTGAGGCTGTTCCCTGCAGCCTGTGGTGCATCTGGCCACAGGGCTGTACCTTCCTGAGGGACATTTCAAAGGAGGCTGGGCATACAATGGCAATACTTACCTTTTATGGGCATTGGAGACAAACTCAGGAATTTCAAGCAGTATTTGTTTAGTCTGTGGTATTGGTGAAGGAGGTTTTGTCCTGTTTTGGCAAACTTGGAGGCAGGGAAAAAACAGATGGAAGACTCGCAAACACAAAGAAATGTGTCACAAAGAACAGGAGAAGAACACTAGGAGATGATTTAAAAACTTGTTTCTATAACATATATGATTATATGAGATATTATCATTGGAAGAAGCTGGGAGAAGAGTATATGGTACTATTCCTGAAACTTTTTGTGAGTAAAACTATTTCAGTATAGAAGGTAATAATAATTTAAAACATTTTAAAAGCCTGTGTTTACTTTTATAGCTATATCCATATCCCTATCTATACCAATTTTACTACAGATCTTACTATTGATTTACAATTGGGGACTGGGAGGAGCCAACCTGGTTATGCCACTAAGTACTCTGTGGCTTTGAATTGCTCACATGTCACATTCTCTACATTTAAAAATATATATTTTAAACAGCTCTTTGAGATATAATTCACATGCCATGCAATTCATTCATTTTAAGTGTACTATTCAAAGGTATAACCATATTCGCAAGAGTTGTATGAATATCACCCCCAAGAGAAATCCTGACCCATTAGCATTCACTCCCTTTTCTTCCACAAACACCTTCCCGAAGTCCTAAACAACCAACAAATTTTCCATCCCTATGGATTTGCATATCCTATATATCTCATATAAATGGAATCATATAATAAGTGATCTTTTGTGAGTGGCTTCTTTCACTTAGCATACTGTTTTCAAGGATCAACCATGTTGTAGTATGTGTCAGTATTTCATTCCTTTTTATTGCTGAATAATATTCCATTGTATGGATGTATCTCAATTTTTTAAACATCTTTATTAGAGTATAATTGCTTTACAATGGTGTGCTAGTTTCTGCTTTATAACAAAGTGAATCCACTATACATATACATATATCCCCATATCTCTTTCCTCTTGCATCTCCCTCCCTCCCACCCTCCCTATCCCACCCCTCTAGCTGGTCACAAAGCACCGAGCTGATCTCCCGTGCTATGCAACTGCTTCCCACTGGCTATCTAGTTTATATTTGGTAGTGTATATATGTCCATGCCACTCTCTCACTTTGTCTCAGCTTACCCTTCCCTCTCCTCATGACCTAAAGTCCATTCTCCAGTAGGTCTGCATCTTTATTCCCGTCTTGCCGCTTGGTTCTTCATGACCGATTTTTTTTTTTTAGATACCATAGATATGTGTTAGCATACGGTATTTGTTTTTTGTTTTCTGACTTACTTCACTCTGTATGACAGACTCTAGGTCCATCCACCTCACTACAAATAACTCAATTTCATTTCTTTTTATGACTGAGTAATATTTCGTTGTATATATGTGCCACATCTTCTTTATCCATTCATCTGTTGATGGACACTTCCATGTCCTGGCTATTGTAAATAGAGCTGCAATGAACATTGTGGTAAATGACTCTTTTTGCATTATGGTTTTCTCAGGGTATATGCCCAGTAATGGGATTGCTTGGTCGTATGGTAGTTCTATTTTTAGTTTTTAAAGAAGCACCACACTGTTCTTCATAGTGTCTGTATCAATTTACATTCCCACCAACAGTGCAAGAGGGTACCCTTTTCTCCACACCCTCTCCAGCATTTATTGTTTGTAGATTTTTTGATGATGGGCATTCTGACAAGTGAGAGATGATATCTCATGGTAGTTTTAATTTGCATTTCTCTAATGATTAATGATGTTGAGCGTTCTTTCATGTGTTTGTTGGCAATCTGTATATCTTCTTTGGAGAAATGTCTATTTAGGTCTTCTGCCCATTTTTGGATTGGGTTGTTTGTTTTTTTGATATTGAGCTGCATGAGCTGCTTGTAAACTTTGGAGATTAATCCTTTGTCAGTTGCTTCATTTGCAAATATTTTCTCCCATTCTGAGGGTTGTCTTTTCGTCTTGTTGATGGTTTCCTTTGCTGTGTTAAAGCTTTTAAATTTCATTAGGTCCCATTTGTTTATTTTTATTTTTATTTCCATTTCTCTAAGAGGTGGGTCAAAAATGATCTTGCTGTGATTTATGTCATAAAGTGTTCTGCCTATGTTTTCCTCTAAGAGTTTTATAGTGTCTGGCCTTACATTTAGGTCTTTAATCCATTTGGAGTTTATTTTTGTGTATGGTGTTAGGGAGTGTTCTAATTTCATTCTTTAACATGTAGCTCTCCAGTTTTCCCAGCACCACTTATTGAAGAGGATGTCTTATCTCCATTGTATATTCTTGTCTCCTTTATCAAACATAGGGTGACCATATGTGCATGGGTTTATCTCTGGCTTTCTATCCTGTTCCATTGATCTATCTTTCTGTTTTGGTGCCACTACCATACTCTCTTCATTACCGTAGCTTTGTAGTATAGTCTGAAGTCAGGGAGCCAGATTCCTCCAACTCCGTTTCTCTTTCTCAATATTGCTTTGGCTATTCGGGGTCTTTTGTGTTTCCATACAAATTCTGAAATTGTTTGTTCTTGTTCTGTAAAAAATGCCAGTGGTAGTTTGATAGGAATTGCATTGAATCTGTAGATTGCTTTGGGTAGTAGAGTCATTTTCACAATGTTGATTCTTCAAATCCAAGAATATGATATATCTCTCTATCTGTTTGTATCATCTTTAATTTCTTATATCAGTGTCTTATAATTTTCTGCATACAGGTCTTTTGTCTCCTTAGGTAGGTTTATTCCTAGATATTTTATTCTTCTTGTTGCAGTGGTAAATGGGAGTGTTTTCTTAATTTCACTTTCAGACTTTTCATGATTAGTGTATAGGAGTGCAAGAGGTTTCTGTGCATTAATTTTGTATCCTGCTACTTTACCAAATTCATTGATTAGCTCTAGTAGTTTTCTGGTAACATCTTTAGGATTCTCTATGTATAGTATCATGTCATCTGTAAACAGTGACAGCTTTACTTCTTCTTTTCCAATTTAGATTCCTTTCATTTCTTTTTCTTCTCTGATTGCTGTGGCTAAAACTTCCAAAACTATGTTGAATAAAAGTGGTGAGAGTGGGCAACTTGGACTTGTTCCTGATCTTAGTGGAAATTGTTTCAGTTTTTCACCACTGAGGATGGTGTTGGCTGTGGGTTTGTCATATATGGCCTTTATTATGTTGAGGTAATTTCCCTCTATGCCTAGTTTCTGGAGGGTTTTTATCATAAATTGGTGTTGAAATCTTTCTCTGCATCTATTGAGATGATCATATGGTTTTTCTCCTTCAATTTGTTAATATGGTGTATCACATTGATTGATTTGTGTATGTTGAAGAATCCTTGCATTCCTGGGATAAACCCTAATTGATCATGGTATATGATCCTTTTAATGTGCTGTTGGATTCTGTTTGCCAGCATTTTGTTGAGGATTTTTGCATCTATGTTCATCAGTGTTATTGGCCTGTAGTTTTCTTTCTTTGTGACATATTTGTCTGTGTTTGTTATCAGGGTGATGGTGGCCTTGTAGAATGAGTTTGGGAGTGTTCCTCCCTCTGCTATATTTTGGAAGAGTTTGAGAAGGATAGGTGTTAGCTCTTCTCTAAATGTATGATAGAATTCGCCTGTGAAGCCATCTGGTCCTGGGCTTTTGTGTGTTGGAAGATTTTTAATCACAGTTCAATTTCAGTGCTTGAGATTGGTCTGTTCATATTTTCTATTTCTTCCTCGTTCAGTCTCGGAATGTTTTGCATTTCTAAGAATTTGTCCATTTCTTCCAGGTTGTCCATTTTATTAGCATAGAGTTGCTTGTAGTGATCTCTCATGCTCCTTTGTATTTCTGCAGTGTCAGTAGTTACTTCTCCTTTTTCATTTCTAATTCTATTCATTTGAGTCTTCTCCCTTTTTTTCTTGTTGAGTCTGGCTAATGGTTTATCAGTTTTGTCTATCTTCTCAAAGAACCAGATTTTAGTTTTATTGATCTTTGCTATCATTTCCTTCATTTCTTTTTCATTTATTTCTGATCTGAGCTGTATGATTTCCTTCCTTCTGCTAACTTTGGGGGTTTTTGTTCTTCTTTCTGTAATTTGGATGTATCTTATTTTATTTATCCATTCCTTAGGTGATAGGCATTTGGATTGTTTCCACTTTTTGGCTTTTGATAAATGCTTCTATGAATATTCTTGAACATATTTTTGTGTGTGGCATATGTTCTCATTTCTCTTGGGTAAATAGTTAAGAGTAGAATTATTGGATCATATGGTAACTCTATGTTTAACATTTTGAGGAGCTGCCAAAATGTTTTCTAAAGTGGCTGCACCATTTGATATTTCTACCAGCAGTATATGAGAGTACCAATTCTTCCACATCCTCACTGATATTTGTTATTATTTGCCTTTTTGATTATAGCCATCTTAATGTGTTTGAAATGGTATTTCACTATGGCTATTATTTGAATTTCCCATGATCACTAATGCCACTGAGCATATTTTCATGTGCTTATTTGCCATGTGGCTCTCTTTATTGGAATAAGTCTGGTCAGACCTTTTGTCCATTTTTAAATTGGGTAAGTTATCTTTTTATCACTGAGTTGCAAGACTTCTTGGTATGTTCTAGATAGAAGTCCTTTATCAGATATATCATTTAGAAGTATTTTCTCTCATTCTGTGGGTTGTCTTTTCACTCTCTTGGTGGTATCATTTGCAGACACATCTCCTGAAGTCTCAGTTTCTTCATGGGTATATATCAGAAATGTGGATTAAGATCTTTTAAAGGTATTATGGGTAGAAGCTGAAACATTTCAATTGAGACTCTCCAGAAGTTGTCTGTCTTGCTGAAGATTAGACCCAATACTTCCTAGAGAAGACTATTCCTTTGGTCTGGCAAGATCAATTAAATAGGCCCTTGAGCTACACAGGTATAAACCAAATCCTGACTCACTGGGCTGACTTGACAGTTTTCTTAATGCTGAGGCTTTAAATAGAGAAGCTGGGTTCTTTTAGTTAATGTAAGCTCTTGTGTTTTAGTCAAAGCAATGTCTTTGCAGATTTGCTTTTGTTTATTTGGTAGTGGGGTGGGTGGGGAGAAATGTTTCCTGGCACTGTTTGCACTGTGCCTGTACTGTGGCTCTTTCTGACAGAGATGGATGGTGTTTGTGTATTTGTCTTAGAGTTGAGCATGAGAGATGCACACAGAGAAAAGAAGTCATAGGGGCTGTTTTCACAGGAGGCCTTCTGCTCTTCTGGGCTCACCCAGTGTGGCTTTGGGATCCAGGTGCCAATGCAGCACTGCATTGGACAGAGAAAGATTCTCTCCTCTCTGTAGCCTGGGAAGAGTTGGCATTGAAGGCACTGGGGTAGCATCCTTGGAACATACATTGGTGATTCCACTAAGGCACATTCAGTATTAGCCATAGTAACATTTCTTCACCAGGTTTGAGATCAACAGCCCAAGAGGAGATAGAGAGGTGAGAAAGGGAGAGAGCAGAGCAGACAGCATGTGTTGACTGAAGATACAAAATTGTGCTGCATCCCAGGAACAACTGGGCTTTCCTTGGAGGGGGAGGAGTTTGAAGTTTAAAAGTCAGCTGAGACATTGTAACTTGTGCCTTATGTACTCATGTGACTGCAGTCATACCCTCAGGTCATCTTTAAAACAAGAGAGTTGGGTCAGGAGTCACTGACTGACAGCTGGGGTCAAATACGGTCACTCTGTGGACATGGTTTGATCAACACAACTTTTAATTAGATTTGAATATAAATGCCACAAGGCACATTCATTCTCTCTTTATTTTGCCACAGACCCTACCACTCCCTATTGTTTCATACCACCTGATTCACATTTTCATGTTACCTATCTAACCCCTGGGGATATTTGAGTTACCGAGCCCTTCATTATAGTCTCTCAAATGACTCTATTTCTGACATTCTGTGATTCAGAATGATCTTGGTAAGAGAGCTTTGAGTATCCCTGCCCAGCTTGTGGACATACAAACTCAACCAGCAGTCCCCTGTGTTAGGGTGGGGATACTTATGGTGGCTGATGGACAACTCTGATCATGGGAGGTAATTGCTGCTTTACCACTTTTTCCTGCCATTTTAATGATGAACTAATGGACCAAGAAATGAGATACGGCCCAGAGAAATATGATATACATATCCTTTAGAAGACTGGTATACCAAGCAAGGATCAGTCCACTCCCTAACATCCAAACCTACCTCTAGGACAGGTTCCAGAACCAGTTTTTAGTTTACACCATAGTTTTGAATCCATGTCAGTTTCTCTGTTTCAGAAGTTTCTCTTTGCCAGCCTCTCATCTCTAACAAATGTGTCCTTGGTGATGGATTGCATTTCAAATATCAGTGAGTAGGTGGCAAAGGCATCTTTGGGTCAGAGATGCTTTCCAAATCTCTTGGAATTTCACCACACTGGAACTGTTTATTCTGTTTATCCAAACGCCAACACTGAGAATTAAGAGAACATCACTTAATGAGAAAATAACTTCTTCTTGCAATGTTATGTCTACCCCTCTAATCACAATATTATCAAATTATGGGTGGAATTCTATACATTTTGAACTCATTTTCATGCAATCATCTCTTATGATTCGAACTCCTAAGAGATCATACATCAAACAGTATCATTCTGATTTTACAGAAGGAAGCTGAAGCACAGAAAAATTAAGAGCCTGCTCAAAGACACTAATTGAGTGGTTGAAATATAAAGCTTCATGAGTTCTCTCTCACACATAATACACTCAAATAAAAATTTTTTTGGAAAACTGAATTTACCTTAAACTCTTACTCATAAACAATATTTATATAAGACTCTTAATTCCTAGTTTTGTGCTTTTCCCCCTTCTATTTGTCCTCTTGATTTGGATGTCTGCAGACTGGGGCAGCAATTATAAGGAGAAAGCTGAACTAAGATACCCAAGCACAGTTCCTGTGCCATCTTATGATAAATTACTGAAGGGATGTCCTCAGAGGAGAGGTTAAGTGTGGTGGTGTTGAGAACTGCTGGCACATAAAAAGTAATAAAATCAGTGTAGCACAGAAGGAGAAGACGGTCTACCATGAACTTGATCTAATAGAATCAAATCAAATAATACCCAAAGTTACACAAGCGGGATATAAGAACTGCAATCTCTGATCAAGATATTCCTGTGCAGATAAAACCTAGCCAAAAGTGCTGGTCATGGTTTGCATTAGCAACGCTACACTCCTAGGACAGAAGGAATTTAAAGAGTGCATCAGCTGAAAGCATGTGAAGTTCAAAGCCAAGAGTAAGAAAACAATTAGAAACAGACATCTTCTGCTTTACACAGCTTGACCAAAGAAAAGTGAAGATGGTTTACATAAGAAACAGGGCTCCCTGAAAGAAAGAAATATAGCTTTTGAGAAAATCTTCAGGGGAAATCATTTTTCCTAGGAAAGAGAGAATGCAGTATTTGAATGAGCATGGTAGGTAAGCACCTTGGAAAAATCCCAGAACCCCTAAGGATCTGCACACCACAGAGGGGTTTGTGTCTCCTGAGAGAATGGTCATGAGGAAGTTGGTTTGTATCTTGAGCTTGTGGTGCTGTTGTGAAGCTCAGTTGTTAACTTTAAATAAGCCTCTAACCAACATTGAGAACTTTGATTCTGTGGCAATATTGACTGTTTACAATCATGAGACGGTGAATCCTAAGAAATTGTGCAATAATAGTCACTACGAACTATAATTAAGCTCTTATTCAAAAGAAACAAATGGCTGGAAGAACAAACAGGATTCCCAATTAGTGACTTTTCTAATTTATTTTCTTCTGCAGCACCTCATCAGCTGAAAATCACTGTGTTAGGCAAAATGCATCTGAAAGATGTTTATTAAGGCATGTCTTTTTATGGACTCATGTTCTGATTCTTCATCACTCATTCATATCTAAGTTTTCTCCTGCACTTTTTAGTGGACTTTTTTTATTTCATTTAGACATGGTGCAAGGACTGGCAGGATAGGCCTGACAAAGGTCTGTTTATGTGAGAGGCAGAACTCGCTCTAAGGAAAAAGAGAACTGAGCAGCAAGTGTTTAGCTAAAGGGGGTGCTGGGCAAGTACAGAAATGGAAGCGAAATTCTTAATTCAAATGTTTACTACTCAATTGTCCAATGACCCAACAACTAAGGATTCACATCTGAGCCCTAGGTTTAGGGAGCTGCAATAAAAAATCAATAACAACCAAAAAAATTGGTTTGCTAGAATCTCCATGGGTTATTGAGAGCCCAAGGTGTCAGCAAAACAGTGCCAGCAGAAACAGAGGGCAGCACTCTTGTTGCTGATGTAAGTGTCCCTGAAGTGGTGGGAGTGTGTTGTGGGGAGGAGACAGTAAGCAGACACAGTGGGATGTTGATGAGAATCAGCTCTCTCCTGGCATCAGCAACAGTCAGAGGTGGAGCACCAGGGCCTTGGGCACAGAGACCAGCCCTGCCCAGTTTGTGGCTGAGGCAGAGGCCTTGACAGTGATGGCATAAGCCATCAGCATAGCTGTTCCTTTATCGTTGGCAGCAAAGCAAATCATCATTACTATGGTCCAGGGCAGAGGGAAAAGTGGGGATTGGCAGGGGCAGGCATGAGCTAGCCAAAGCTTGTGCTTTCCCAGAGCTGTATGGGAAGAATTTCAAGGGCCTCGGCCTTCTTGAAGGTTGGCAGTGAGCATATCCTAAGAAACTCTGTTTTGTCACTGTAATCTTACTGTAGTCACAGGTAGGTGAGGGCTGAGGGAACTCAGATGATACAACAGAGAAAGAGAGAATAAAGAATGGGTGGTTCCCCTTGGCTGAATCTTGCCCCTAAAATGGTTTGATTTTGTTTGGAAGTATTTGTTTTTCAAATCATTTAGCAAGGAGAAGGGATCTCTCTTGGATTCAGGTGGTGAGCAATTCCTTCCTTCTGCTGACTGCAGGAGAGAGACTTTTAAGCGAGAGGGAAAAAAGTCTGGAAGATATGGAGTATGCTGTAACTCCAAACTTTGGTAGCACAGAAGGAAAGAGTCAGCTTTGAGAGTGGAAAAAGAAAAACAGGCCACTTAGCACATTAGCTTTAGGTTCACAGAAATAGTGGAAAAGAGAAGAAGAGGCTGAAATATGATAGGGGAGAGTATTTGGATCCAGGAGAAAGCAGCCATGACTAGAGGGAAGTCTGGTGGAGAGCCACAGAAAAGTTTGGGGAGTAAAGAGAAGACACAGTCAACACATTAGGCAAAGTATATACAATCTTTTTAAATTTCAATCAAGAGGAAAGAGCTTCTTAGCCTGGTGAGAGAAGCTAGTTACAATTTCTCCCCCTCCCCAAATAATTGAGGCTTAATATGACAGGATATAGGAGGGATTAGAGGAGGAAGTCGTTACTGGCTTTCGTGAGACCTAGGAGTAGGAAGAAAGGGGGGAGTCCTTGTGGGAGCTTTTTGAGAGCAGAGGTCCCATCTTAGTCATCTTTCTGGTCTTGGGGCCTGGCACAATCCCAGCATGTAGTTGGCACTTAACAAAATAGTCATTTCTAAGGTTATATGCTTGGAAATAGAATCAGGAAATGGCGTTTGCATATTTCTTGTTCTTCCTCCTTTTTTTCTGAGTCAGTTTTTTAAAAATTTGTTTTTAGTTCCAAGTTATATTTTTCTCATTGCAACTTGAACAGATAAACTTTTTTTTTTTCTTTTCTTTATCCTCTCCCTTTCTTCTTTGGTCACCATAAGTTCATTTCCTATGTCTGTGGATTTATTTCTGTTTTGTATATAAGTTCATTTGTATCATATTTTAGATTCCACATTTAAGTGATAACATATTATATTTGTCTTTTTCTGTCTGACTGACTTCACTTAGTATGATAATCTCTAGGTCCATCCATGTTGCTGCAAATGGCATTATTTCATTCTTTTTTATGGCTGAGTACTATATATATATATATATATGTATGTATGTATGTATAAAGCATCTTCTTTATCCATTCATCCATTTATAGACACTTACCTTGCTTCCATGTCTTGGTTATTGCAAATAGTGTTGCTATGAACATTAATAATAAATGCTGGGGAGGGTGTGGAGAAAAGAGAACCCTCCTACACTGTTGGTGGGAATGTGAATTGGTGCAGCCACCATGGAAAACAACATGGAGATTCCTCAAAACACTAAAAATAGAGCTACCATATGATCCAGGAATCCTACTCCTTGGCATGCATCCAGAAAAATGAAAACTCCAAGTCGAAAAGACACAGGTACACCAATTTCACAGCAGCACCATTTACAAGAGTCCCTCTTTCTTTTTTCTTTTCAGCATATTTAGTGTCATAGTGTGGAAAATAATTGCAGTTTCTTACATTCTTCATAGAATATTGATATTTACTTTAATTTGTATGAGTTTTTCAGGGACTATTGACTTTTGATTATACTCAGAACAAATTTAGGTCTGTTCTTTGTGAATGCAATAAATGCAAGTGCAATAAATTTTAGTCTTTGATAAGCTAAACCTAGCCTTGTTCTATTTTAGGAACATCATAGGTTTTGTCAGCAAAGAGAAGGAACAACTCTTGCTGAAGGATAAAATGCCTGGAAACTTTTTGTTAAGATTCAATGAAAACCACCTTGGAGGAATAACTTTCTCCTGGGTGGACAATTCTGAAAATAATATACAGTCACTATTATTTATTTATGTGAAATTAGTACTGAGTTTGGTTATTGGTATTTCCATCTTTAAAAGTGAGTGGCCTGCTGGAGAGGGTGTGGAGAAAAGGGAAACCTCTTGCACTGTTGGTGGGAATGTAAATTGATACAGCCACTATGGAGAACAGTATGGAGGTTCCTTAAAAAACTAAAAATAGAACTACCATACGACCCAGCAATCCCATTACTGGGCATATACCCTGAGAAAACCATAATTCAAAAAGAGTCATGTACCACAATGATCATTGCAGCTCTATTTACAATAGCCAGGACATGGAAGCAACTTAAGTGTCCATTAACAGATGAATGGATAAAGAAGATGTGGCACATATATACAATGGAATATTACTCAGCCATAAGAAGAAATGAAACTGAGTTATTTGTAGTGAGGTGGATGGACCTAGAGTCTGTCATACAGAATGAAGTAAGTCAGAAAGAGAAAAACAAATACCGTATGCTAACACATATATATGGAATCTAAAAAAAAAAAAAAAAAAAAAACGAAAAAACGGTCATGAAGAACCTAGGGGCAAAATGGGAATAAAGACACAGACCTACTAGAGAATGGACTTGAGGATACAGGGAGGGTGAAGGGTAAGCTGGGACAAAGTGAGAGAGTGACATGGACATACATACACTACCAAATGTAAAATAGATAGCTAGTGGGAAGCAGCCGCATAGCACAGGGAGATCAGCTCCGTGCTTTGTGACCAGCTAGAGGGGTGGGATAGGGAGGGTGGGAGGGAGGGAGATGCAAAAGGGAAGATATATGGGGACATATGTATATGTATAACTGATTCACTTTGTTATAAAGCAGAAACTAACACACCATTGTAAAGCAATTATAGTCCAATAAAGATGTTAAAAACAAAAAATCCAAAAAAAGCCTCCAAAAAACAAAACAAACAAACAAAAAATGAGTGGCCTGTTGTTCTGTTTTTCATGTGTTCAGTGGGTTTGAATATTGGTTGTTACAATTGTTCCAGACGAGGGTAGCGTGCATTTCTCACAGCCTCTATGGGCTTCCTCTATCACGTGGCAATCTGTGCTGTCCACACTGCAGAGAAGGGCGAACATCATTTTATAACCAGTGACAGGAAGAGAATGTGGGCAGGAAGAATGGCCACAAAGAATGCCTTCAGGAACCTGAATATTCCCCTGCTTTCTGCTTTTGCAGAAGTGAGATTCTACTCCATAGAACCCTAAAACAAAGGCCTGCTCTCTGCTCTGCCGTTTGCTGACATCCTTCAAGACTATGAGGTCATTATGGCTGAAAACATTCCTGAAAACCCTCTGAAGTACCTCTATCCTGACATTTCCAAAGACAAAGACTTCAGTAAACACTACAGCTCCCAGTCATGCAAAGGTTGTTTTCTGTTTGCTTTCTTCTTCAAGATTTTGGAAAATAACTTCCCATTGCAATAAGGTAAATGAAGTTCCTCTTTTTATATTTACTTTGATCCTTATAAGGTCTAAGGGGTATGTAAAGGTCAACGCCTTAGAAATGAAGTGCTGTGTCAGCAGTTTCTGAAAATGTTTGGTGTTGGGGGTGGTGGTGGTATCCAGCTCTACTACTACTAGCAGAGTAGTTAGTAATCAGTATCTGTAACCAGATTTCACCATGGCCATGGGAGACTCTCAGCCACGGTAGTTTCGGTTTTCTCCTTCTTAAAGCAGGAGTGGTACTGACTTCACTTCTATGTCCTGTTATCTCTTTAAGCTGAAGTGATTCAACTGAGACACATTCCTCATCATACCTTTTTCCCACGTCTCCTGGTGTATATGCAGTGCTGAGTCCCACAACAATTGAAACTGCTGTATGTTTCCTTCCTTTCCATTGCTGTCAAGGGCATTTCTGGTGAAGCAAAGATGGTGTGTGAACCAAAGGGGGTGAAGATCTGCCTTAGGCTTGACAGTCATCCCCTTAGATATCTCACAGGATGTTTCAGATGGAAAGAAACTTAGATGCCATGCAGACAAGGTGGAGATGGGGGAGAGGTTAGAGGGGTATGATAACATTTTGATTCCCAGTGCTTCTCTGATTTTTAAAAAGTATAAGCTGAAGTAGTTCAACTTCCTAGTTAAATAGGTATTCCAGACTATTAGGACCTCAATGCATAATTTGGGCCATTGAATGAAGCAAATAGTTCTTTTTAAAAAATTGAAGTATACATACAATATTATATTAGTTTCAGGTGAACAACATAGTGGTTCAATATCTATATATATTACAAATCGATCACCATGATACGTCTAGTAACCATCTGTCCCTATAGAAAGTTATTGCAGTATTACTGACTATATTCCCCTATGCTATGCATTATAACCCCATGACTTATTTATAAAATTGAAAATTTGTACCTTTTGATCCCCTTTACCTATTTTGCCCACTTCTCCAACCCCTCCCCTTTGGTGACCACCAGTTTGTTCTTTGTATCTATGAGTCTGTTTCTGTTTTGTTTGTGTATTTTGTTTTTTAGATTCCACATATAAGTGAAATCATACAGTAATTGTCTTTCTCTGTCAGACTTATTTCACTTAGCATAATACCCTCTAGGTCCATCCATGTTGTTACAAATTGAAAGATTTTATTATTTTAATGGCTGAGTAATGTTCCATTGTGTGTGTGTGTGTGTGTGTGTGTGTGTGTGTGTATCATTTATTGATGAGCACTTAGGTTGCTTTTATATCTTATCTATTGAAAATAATTCTATAATGAACATAAGGGTGCATACATATTTTCAAATTAGTCTTTTCATTTTCTTTGGATAAATATCCAGAAGAAGAATTGCTGAATTATTGGTAGTTCTATTTTTAATGTTTTAAGGAATCTCCCTACTGTTTTCCATAGTGGCTGTAGCAATCTACATTCCCACTAACACTACCAACAGTGCACAAGAGTTCCCTTTTCTCCACATCCTCATCAATACTTGTTATTTGTTGTCTTTTTGATAACAGCCTTTCTGACAGTTGTAATATCTCGTTGTGGTTTTAATTTGCATTTCCCTGATGATTAGTGGTATTGAGCATCTTTTCACGTATCTGTTGGCCATCTGTATGACTCCTAGGAAAAAGTTCTATTCAGGACCTCTGCCCATTTTTTAAATTGAATTGTTTGGTTTCTAGATATTGAGTTCTTTATATATTTTGGATATTAACCCCTTCTCAGATATATCATCAGCAAATATCTTCTCCCTTTCACTACGTTGTCTTTTCATTTTGTTGATAGTTCCCTTCACTGTGTAAAAGCTATTTAGTTTGGTGTAGTCACATTTGTTTATTGTTGCTTTTGTTGCCCATGAGGGGCAGATCCAAAAAAAATATTACTAAGACTAATGTCAAAGAGCATACTGCCTGTATTTTCTTCTAATAGTTTTATGGTTTCAGATTTTAAATTAGGTCTTTAATCCATTTTGAGTTTATTTTTGTATATGGTGTGAGAAATGTTCTAGTTTAATTCTTTTACATATAGCTGTCCAATTTTCCCAACACCATTTATTGAAGAAACTGTCTTTTCCACACTGTGTATTTTTGGCTCCTTTGTCATAAATTAATTTACCATATAACTGTGGGTTTATTTCTTGGCTCTCTATTCTGTTCCACTGAACTATGTGTATGTTTTTGTGACAGTACCATACTGTTTTGATTACTATGGCTTTGTAGGATAGTTTGAAACCAGGAAACATGAGACATCCAGCTTTGTTTTCCTTTCTTCAGATTGCTTTGGCTATTTGGGTTCTTTTGTGGTTCAGTACAAATTTTAGGATTATTTGTTCCAGTTCTGTAAAAAAATCATTGATAGGGATTGCTTTGAACCTGTAGATTATTCTGGGTAGTATAGAGATTTCAGCAATATCATTTCTTCCAACTGGTGAACAGGGTATAACTTTCTATTTATTTGTGTTTTCTTCACGTTCTTTCACTAATATCTTAAAGTCTTCAGAGTACAGGTCTTTCACCTAACTGGTTAAATTTATTCCTAGATATTTCATTCATTTTGATGCAATTGTAAATGGGATTATTTTCTTAACTTCTCTTTCTGATAGTTTGTTATTATTGTATAGAAACATAACAGATTTCTGTATATTGGTTTTATATCCTGCAACTTTACTGAATTCACTTGTTGTAACAGTTTTCTGGTGAAGTCTTTAGACTTTTCTATATGTAGTATCATGCCATCTGCAAATGCTGATTGTTTTACTTCTTCCTTTCCAATTTGGATGCATTTTTATCTCTCTTTTCTTGTTTAATTGTTGTGGGTAGAACCTCTAATATGATATTGAATAAAAGTAGTGAGAGTGGACATCTTTGTTGTGTTCCTGATCTTAGAGGGAAAGCTTTCAGCTTCTTACCATTGAGTATTATGCTAGCTCCAGGCTTGTCATATATGCCGTCTATTATATTGAGGTATGTTCCCTCTGTTCCCACTTTGTTGATCATTTAGTCATAAATGGATGTTGAATTTTGTCAAAAATGTTTTCTGCATCTACTGAGATGATCATATGATTTTTATTGTTCGTTGTGTTGATGCAGTGTATCACATTGATTGTTCTGTGGATATTGAACCATCCCTGGAATAAATTCCACTTGCTCATGGTGTATGAACCTTTTAATGATCCTTTGAATTCGATCTGCTAATTTTTTTTAAGGATTTTTAAATCTATGTTCATCAGGGATATTGTCCTGTAATTTTTTTCTTTCTTTCTTTCTTTTTTTTTTTTTTTTGTTATGTCTTTGCCTTGTTTTGGTATCAGAGTAATCTTGGACTCATAGAGTGAGTTTGGAAGCATCCTTCCTCTTCAATTTTCAAGAATAGTTTGAGAAAAATAGGTAGAATTCAATAGGTGAAGCTCTTTGGTCTTTCTTGGACTTTTGTTTTGGGGGGATTTTTTTTTCTTTCTTTGTTTTTTTTTTTTTTTTTGCAGTATGCAGGCCTCTAACTGTTGTGGCCTCTCCCATTGAGGAGCACAGGCTCTGGACGTGCAGGCTCAGTGGCCATGGCTCATGGGCCAAGCCGCTCCATGGCATGTGGGATCCTCCCGGACTGGGGCACGAACCTGTGTCCCCTGCATTGGCAGGCAGACCCTCAACGACTGCACCACCAGGGAAGTCCTTTGGGGAATTTTTTGATTACTTATTCAATTCCACCACTAGGTATTGGTCTGTTCAAATTTTCTATTTCTTCCTGATTTAGTCTTGGAAGATTATTTCTAGGCATTTATTCACTTCTTCTAAGTTGTCCAATTTGTTGGTGTACAGTTGTTTGTGGTGATTTCTTATGATCCTTTCTATTTCTGTGGTGTCTGTTGTAATTTCTCCTTTCATTTCTGATTTTACTTCTTTGGGCTCTCTCTCTCTCTTTCTTCTTGATGAGTCTGCTTAAGGTTTATCAATTTTGTTTATCATTTCAAAGAACCAGCTCTTAGTTTCATTAAGCCACTGTTTTTTTTTTTTCTCTCTATTTCGTTTATTTCTGCTCTGATCTTTATTATTATATTTTTCCTGTTAACTTTGGGCTTTATTCTTTTTTCCTTAGTTCCTTAAGCTGTAAGGTTGGATTGTTTATTTGAGATTTTTCTTGTTTCCTGAGGTAGGCTTGTATTGCTATAAACTTTTATCTTATAACTGCTTTTGCTGCATCCCATAGATTTTGAATCATTCTGCTTCCATTTTCATTTGTCTCCAGGTATTTTTTAATTTCCTCTTATTTCTTCAGTGACCCATTGGTTGTTTATAGCATAATTTTTAGCCCCCACGTGTTTGTGTTTTTCTTGTAGATTTTTTGTTCGTTTGTTTGTTTTTTAGTTGATTTCTAGATTCATACTGTTGTGGTCAGAAAAGATGCTTGATATGACCCCAATCTTTTTCAGTTTGTGAGACTTATTTTATGACCTAGCATGTGATTTATCCTAGAGAATATTCCATGTGAACTTGAAAAGAATGTGTATTCTACAGTTTGGGGTGTAATGTTTTGTATATATCCATTAAGTTCATCTGATGTAATGTGTCCTTTAAGGCCACTGTTTCTTTATTATGTGTCTGGATGATTACCCATTGATATAAATGAGGTGTTATGGTCCCCTACTAGTATTGTATTACTGTAAATTTCTTGCTTTGTGTCTGTTACTATTTGCTTTATGTATTTAGAGGCTCCTCTGTTGTGAGCATAGATATTTACACATGTTATATCCTCTTGTTGGATTGATCCCTGTATCACTGTGCAATGTCCTTCTTTGTCTCTTGTTACTTCTTTATTTTAAAGTCTATTTTGTCTGCTATATGTATTACTACCCTTGCTTTCTTTTTTCCCATTTGCATAGAATTTTTTTTTCCATCCTTTCACTTTCAGTATGTGTGTCTTTAGGTCTGAAGTGAGTCTTTTGTAGGCAGAATATATATGGGATTTTTAAAAAGATCCATTCAGCCACCCTACTATGTCTTTTGTTCAGAGCATGTAGTCCATGTACATTTAAAGTAATTGATAGGTATGTATTTGTTTCTTCTCTCTTTCTTTCTTCATCTCCTGTTCTCTTCTTTTGTGATTTCTCATCTCATGTGATTTGATGAATTTCCTTAGTGTTATTTTTGTATTCTTTTCTCTTTATTTTTTTATATCTCTATATTTTGTATACTTTTTCTGTTATTTTTTGATTTTTGGTTACTATAAGGTTCATATATAACAACATATATATATATATATATATATATATATATATATAGTGGTCTATTTTAAGTTGGTTGCTTAAGTTTGAGTGTATTCTAAAAGCACTACATTTTTACTCCCCCTTCCCAAGTTTTATGTTTTGACATTCTTATTTTATATCTTTTTATTTTGTGCATCACTTAACCAATTATTTTAGAGATATAATTTTACTACTCAGGTATTTTAACTCTCAAGCTAGCTTTGTAGGTGGTTAATCCAATATCTTTACTATATGTTTGCCTTTACCAGTGAGGTTTCTTCTTTCAAAATTTTCTTGTTTCTAGTAATGGTTGAAAAAGTCCCTTTAACATTTCTTGTAAGGCCAGTTTAGTAGTGGAGATCTACTCCTTTAGCTTTTGCTTGTCTGGGAGACTGTATCTCTCCTTCAATTCTGAATGATAACCTTGCAAGGTAGTGTATTTTGATTTTAAGTGTTTTCTTTTCAGTACTTTGATTATATCATGCCAGTCCCTTTTGGTCTGTAAAGTTTCTCTTGAAATATCAGCTGATAGTCTTATGGGGGGTTCCCTAGTATGTAACTGCAGGCATACCTGATCTGATAGCAAAGAAGGCTACTAAGAGACTAATGAGTACATAGCATACAGGTATACCTTGAAGATATTGTGTGTTAGGTTCCAGACCACCACAGGAACGTGAATATTGCAATAAAGCAACTCACAGGAATTTTTTGGTTTCTTAGAACATATGAAAGTTAGATTACAGTTGTACTTAATAGACTACTGTAGTCTATTAAGTGTGCAATAGCATTATGTCTAAAACAAACAATGTACATATCTTGATTAAAAATACTTTATTGCTGGGCTTCCCTGGTGGCGCAGTGGTTGAGAGTCCGCCTGCCGATGCAGGGGACACGGGTTCGTGCCCCGGTCCGGGAAGATCCCACATGCTGCAGAGCAGCTGGGCCCGTGAGCCATGGCCACTGAGCCTGCGCATCTGGAGCCTGTGCTCCGCAATGGGAGAGGCCACAACAGTGAGAGGCCCGCGTACCACGAAAAAAAAATATTTTATTGCTAAAAATGCTAACTATCATCTGAGCCTCCAGTGATTTGTAATCTTTTTGCTGCTGAAACATCTTGTCTTGATGTCATGGCAGCTGACTGATCAGGGTGATGATTGCTGAAGGTTGGGGTGGTTGTGGAAATTTCTGAAAAAAATACAACCATGAAGTTTGCTGTATTAATTGACTTTTCCTTTCATCAACAATTTCTTGGTAACATGCAAAGCTGTGTGATAGAATTTTACCCACAGTAGAACTTCTTTCAAAATTGGAGTCAATCCTCTCAAACCCTGAAGCTGCTTTATTAACTAAGTTTATGTAACATTCTCAATCCTTTGTTGTCATGTCAACAATCTTCATAACTTCTTCACCAGGAGTAGATTTCATCTCAAGAAACCACCTTCTTTGCTCATCAGTGGAAAACAACTCTTCATCCATGAAAGTTTTATCATGATATTGCAGCCAATTCAGTCACATCTTCAGGCTCCACTTCTAATTCTAGTTCTCTTTCTATTTGTACCATATTTGCAATTACTTCCTCCACTAAAGCTTTGAACTCCTCAAAGTTATCCATGAGGGTTGGAATCAACTTCTTCCAAACTCCTGTTGATGTTGATATTTTGACCTATTCCCATGAATCATGAATGTTTTTAATGACATCTAGAATCGTGACTTCTTTACAGAAGGTTTTCAATTGACTTTGCCCAGATCCATCAGAGGAATCACTATTTATGGCAGTTATAGCCTTACAAAATGTATTTCTTGAATTTCTTAAGATAAGACTTGAAAGTTGCAGAATGGATGTTGTGTTATCAGCCATAAAAGCAAAATTAATCTCATTGTACATCTCTATCAGAGCTCTTGGATGATCAGGTGTATTGTCAATGAGCAGTGATGTTTTGAAAAGAATACTTTTTTTCTGAGGAGTATGTCTCAACAGTGGGCTTAAAAGATTGATTTACTAAAACATCTTGTAAACAAATGTGCTGTCATCCAGGCTTTGTCATCCATTTACAGAGCACAGGCAGAGTAGATTTACCATAATTCTTAAGTTCCCTAGGATTCTTGGAATGGTAAATGAGCATTGGCTTCAACTTAATGTCACCTGCTGCATTAACCCTTGACAAGAAAGTCAGCCTTTCTTTTGAATATTTGAAGCCAGGTATTGACTTCTCCTCTCTAGCTGTGAAAGTCCTAGATTGCATCCTCTTCCAATATAAGGCTACTTCATCTATATTGAAAATCTGTTGTTTGGTGTAGCCACCTTCGTTGAGTATCTTAGTTAGATCTTCTAGAAACTTGCTGCAGCTTTTACATCAGCACTTGCTGCTTCAACTTGCAGTTTTATATTATGGAAACAGCTTCTTTCCTTAAACCTTATGAATCAAACTCTGCTAGCTTCAAACTTTTCTTCTGCAGCTTTTTCACCTATTACAGAATTTAAGCCTTCACAGAATTTAAGAGAATTAGGGCCTAGCTCTGGATTAGGCTTTGGCTTAAGGGAATGTTGAGGCTGATTTGATCTTCCAACCAGACCACGAAAACTTACTTCATATCAGCAATGTTTGTTTTGCTTTCTTATCATTTATCTGTTCACTTGGAGTATCACTTTTAATTTTCTTCAATAACTTTTCCTTTGCATTCACAGCTTGACTAATTGGCACAAGAGGCTTAGTCTTTGGCCTATCTCAGTTTTTGACATGCCTTCCTCACTAAGCTTAATCATTTCTAATTTTTTATTTAACGTGAGAGACATGAAAATTTTCTTTTCACTCTAATACTTAGAGGTCATTGTAGGGTTATTAACTGACTTAATTTCAATACTGTTGTGCCTCAGGGAATAGTGAGACTAAAGGAGAGGAAGAGAGACAGGGGAACAGCTGGTATGTGGCACAGTCAGAACAATCATTATATTTATCAATTAAGTTCACTGTTTTTTATGAATGTGGTTCTTGGCACCCCAAAACAAAATAGAAACATCAAAGATCACTGATTACAGATCACCATAAAAAATAAAAGTGAAAAAGTTTGAAACATTGTGAGAATTACCAAAATGTAATAGGGAGATGTGAAGTGAACAAATGCTGTTGGAAAAATGGTGCTGATAGACTTGCTCAGTGCAGGGTTGCCATACACCTCCAGTTTGTAAAAAATGCAATATCTGTGGAGTGCAATAAAGTGATGCATAGTAAAATGAGGTTGTCTTCCTCTTTATCTTTTGACATTTAAATATAATGTGTCCTGCTGTGGGTCTCTTGGAGGTCATTTTCTTTGGGATTCTCTGTGCGTCCTAGACTTGGATGTCTGTTTCCCTCCCCAGGTTAGGAAAGTTTTCAGCCATTATTTCTTCAAATAAGTTTTCTGTCCCTTTCTCTGTCTCTTCTCTTTCTGGAATCCCTATAATGCAAAGTTAGTATGCTTGATGTTGTCTCTGAGGTCTCTTAAACTATCCTTATTTTGTAAAATTCTTGTTTTTTTTTTTTTTTACTGTTTCAATTGGGAGATTTACACTATGCTGCCTTCCAGACTGCAGATCCATTCTTCTGTACCATCCAATCTGCTCTTCATTCCCTCTAGTGTGTTTTCCATTATAGTTATTGTATTCTTCAGTTCTGATTTGTTCTTTTTTATATTTTTCTATTTCTTTGTTGAAGTTGTCACCAAGTTCCGTGAACATCTTTATAACTATTACTTCAAACTCTTTATCGGATAAATTGCTTATTTCTGTATCATTTAGTTCTTTTTTTTTCTGGGTTTTTGTCCTGTTTTTTTCATTGGTAAAGTATTCCTTTGTCTCCTCATTTTGCATAACTCTTTGTTTTTTTCTCTGTGTTAGGTATATCAGATATGTTTCTCAGTCTTGAAAGAATATATCAGGCTACATTTACCTTATATAAAAGGTATCTTGTGAGGCCCAGTGGCACAATCTTCCCAGTCACTACAGCCAGGTTCTCCAGAGGTATCACAAGTGTGGGCTGCATGTGTCCTCCTGTTGTGGTTTAGCTACAATTGCTGCAAGTGCACTTGTAGGTGGGGTTGGCCCCCAGACTGGCTGGCTGTGAGGCTTGGCACCAAGTGCTGTAGATGCCCTGGTGGGTGGGGCTGACCCCTCGCCCAGCTGGCTGAGAGGTCCAGCTGCTAATGTGTGGTGCTAGCCCCCCAGAGCTGGGGTTGCTTTGAAGGGGCACCAGTTCTGGTCAAGGTCACCTGCCCAAACTTTTATCTTAGATTTGTCATTTAGAGTTGGGAGTCTGTGTTGCCCACTGAAATGGGCAGGAGAAATAAACTTCATTAATCAACTAAGTTCCTCATCACCGGTCCTTCTAATTGTTACCTGATGTCAAACTTAAGTAGCCTAATAACTGTAAACAGATGTGCTGAACTGGGTCGAGAACAATGAAAAACTTTTATAGCCAGGATCATAGAAAACACCATTTTTCTGTGTCCTCTATCTCCTGACGTACATGGATCCTGAGTGGGCAAATGACTAAGAGGAAGGGTAAGCAAACTGTCCAGGCCCATAAGAACATACTGGATGTTAGGGCATCATGAAAGAAGTAGTGATATCATGCGAAAACCCCTGGAGTGGAACTTGAATTCCAGCTATGCCAGGTGACTTTGAGAATGTCATCTAACTTCCCTAAGTATCGGTTTCTTCATCTTCAGTGAAGTCGGAGTAGTTGAATCCTGTGATCCTGCTTAGCAGTAAGTAGCTACTATGTTTATGGGTGCTCTCCAAAGTTAGAAGAATTAGTGCACTTTTGATTATTTACTGTAGTATTTAACCTTATTTTGAAATATGGGTAACCTCTAACGTGTGCTCTCAGTCAGAGATTAGGATGCATCAGGAAAGGCATAAAGATGGAGAGAAAGGTTTTTTTTATTTTTAAAGAAGAGTCCTCTCTGTGGTCAGTTTAATGAGGAGGGGAATAAAGAGAAAATGCTTTCATACGTATTTCTTATCTATATGCAAATTTACTTGAGACAGTTTAATGAAGAACATGTACATATATGTTTATATGTGTTTACACATATATAAATACATATATATTATATATATATATATATATATATATAATATATATATATATATCCACAGATAGATCTATTTCTAGATGGATTATATTTTGATGAAAGAAAGACTTATTCATTCATTCAACAAATATTTACTGAGTATTAGCAACATACCAGATGCCATACTAGGTTTTGGGTTATAAAATAAGGCTCATAGAGCTTCTAAGATATAAGGGAGAAAGAGAGTCTTCTTTTAGTAACATTTATAGAGTACCACTACAATAGTTACTAATCATTGTTAACCTTTATTAGTGCAAGAACAGGAAAATAAAGACTTTGATTTGGTTAATGGGTCAGCAAGTAAGTCTTTTGGTGACTATAAAGAGAGAATAATGTAGATTTTTGAGAAGAGTAGTGAAAGATGGAAACAATCATTTATAGGAGAGAAAAGTGACTATGGTATGAACAATGATTGTGAGGTGGTGTTGAGAAGAGTACTGGAGACCATGCATTAAGAGCAAGATATTCATTAACTATGCTGGAAGCAGAGAAGTTAAATGGTAAGAATGGTCCAGGAGAATTGGCAATAATTAGGAAATAATTCATCTGATTGCAAGTGCAAAAAAACCCAACCCAACCTGGCTTAAACAGTGGCTGCATTAGCTAAAGAACTGAAAATACAAATGTAAGGCTGTCTGCAATAAAATTTGGTACTGGGGATCAAATGATGTCACTAGAGTCTGATGTTTCTCAGATCTGCTTCCTCTGGGTTGGCTCCATTCTGAAATAGACCATTCTAACTCTAGCAGAAACTCCTCCCTATCCCTGACCCCTCAAACAAAAACCCTGGCATTCACTCTGATTGGGCCTGATGGGTTGAATCATGTATCTATTCCTGAATCTGTCACTGGGGACAGAATGAATAAAGTACATGGATTGGCTTGAGTACTAGTAAAATGTTCTACCTGCAGCATCATGGACCAAGTGGTGTCAGGGGTAGCTCCCCAGAGGAAAATTGGGAAATTTTCATTTAGAGAAAGATAAATTGATACTAGGCAGCAAAAACAAGTGTCTTTCTCTGAGATTTTTCAAAGTAAGCATGGTTGAAGGAAAGACCCAGAGGTGAGGGTTTCAAAGGAAAACATGAGTAAATGATTCAAGACTGATGGGCTATGGGTCTGTGTCAGATAGGAAACAAAGTGGAAGAAAGTAGAGCCATATCAAGATGGGAGATCCTGGTGAGGCTGAAGAATATCTGCATTGGAATTAAGGGAGTAAGAACTGGGTGGTCACTGGAGACAAATCTATAAAGGAGAGGCAATTCCAGTCCAGAATGTAGCTGTGGGAGAGTTTTAGCTGAGCTTGTCATGGAAATCAGTGCCTGAAGCAAAAGCTTGTGTCTAGATAGTTTATTTTTGGATTATTTTATTCAATCCTAGGGAACAGGAGTGAGAGACTGGGGAGAGCACTTAGGGAAGGTGGGAAATGAATGCAAGAGTATGTTAGTGAATAAATTAGTTCTTACTATGGTGCTTGATCCTGCTTTTTTTTTTTAAGGATTATATATAGTATGTCCAAAAAACAGTCTATCTAGAGGAAAAATGGGAAAAGAATGTATCCAATAGCAACCACTGACGATTTGTTGAGGGTTGCCTCTTGAACTCTTGTTAACTTGTTAACTCCTGTTAACTCCTCTTTATTTATTGGTTGTGCATGAAAGGAGACAATAGTGTTTCCTTGGGCATCCCTCAATAAAGCCCATGGTACACATCTGAGGAGGGGCATTGTCAGTGCAAAGTGGGTCAAAGCCTGCCTGGAACTGATTGTCATATCTCTGTCTAGAGTCAAAGGTAAGGCCAAAAGCAGGTTAGCAAACAAAAAGCAAAAGGTAAAAGTCCACACTTTACACAATTCACCATTCAGATCTGGGGCAACTCAGATCTTTATCCCCAAGATGTCTAAGTCCTTAAGTCACCTTGCCATTTTTGAGTTTTGGATGCTACAGTTCTCTATCTACTATCATCATTGGGTATGGACCACTGGTCATAGATTCACCACAAAGAATCTCTTGAGTTCCCTGTCCCCATTGTGCTTATCAAGGTAATCAGGGTTGATTATACTCACTAATATTTTTTTCTTTGCCCATTGGCCCACCAGTATAAGGAACCCAAAGAGAGCAGTTGGAAGTCATAACTTGAGATCCTTTAACATCCCTTAGTGGGAGTGTCCCTTCCCACTCCCATCTCAACAACTAGGACACATAATCTGGGAGAATCCAAGTGTGTGGGGATGGGAAGCAGTAACCATATGCGGGTCTCTGGGAGTAATGATTAGAGGGGCTGATCTTATATTCACTCCTTGATTTCAGGTGATGTGCACTGTACATTCCAGCAGTTGGGTACCCAACACCATATATCAACTGGTGGTTCAGTGCATATACTGCATCTTGGGGGATAGCACCCGAACACTGTGGAGAGTTGTCCTGGAGTCAGTGCCTTAGCTAAGCCTTTAATAGGCCATTTCATGATTCTAGGTCAGCTGAATTCACATGATAAAGTTTGTGGTAAAAACCAGAGTATCCTGCAATCGTGCACCCACTGTTACAACTTCTTCGCTAAAAATTTGTTCTGAAGTAAGGTCCAACATCCCATGCTGGTAAATTAGACATCCTATTAATTCCTTGGGTGCGGTACTGGCAGAGGTATTGAGGGGAACAGTGTAAACCTATACCCAGCGGAGTATGATCAGTTCCATAAGGATGTTTGATTGTCCTCTTCAGGGTAAAAGTGCTGTGATATAATCAACCTGCCTCCAGTGACTGGTTTCATCATGGGATGATACCATGTAGAGGGTTTAATGTCGTCTCTGCTGCTGGCAGTTTGGGCAGTCAGTTGTGACAGTAGCTAGATCAGCCTTGGTAAGAGGGAGTCTGTGTCGTTGGGCATAGCCTCCATCCACACATGCCCATTTTTCAAGCCCCGGGGTGGCTGATATTCACAGGACAAGCGTCCTGTTCAGCTGGTTGTTAAGTACCTCCTCTCAGTTGGTTGTTAAGTACCTCCTCTCTGGTGGGCATTAATGTGAGGCAGCAACAAAGATCTACATGCTTTGTGCTCACTCCCATTGGTCCATTCACAAGTCTCTTTCCCAGAATTCCTTGTCTCTCATCTTTCAATCTCACTCCTTCCAGACTCTAATCAACCAAAGCAGTCATTTACCATGTACATCCCAACCTCAGGCCAATTTTCCCTCCACATGAATTAAATGAGCAACTTTACTACTTGAAACTCTACCCAGTGATAGGATTTCCCTTTTGCTATTGATCATGTGAGTCATCCTGAAGTGTTACTAAATGCAGGGTCAGTCCCCTTTTGGCTAGCACCAAAGTAATAATCTCATTCATGTACACATCAGCCCAAATAGTTTTCCTCCTTGGTCAGTTGGTCATAGGGACCCCATATGAGGACATAGGTAGGTGACATGGAAATATGAGTCTACTTGCTCAAGATTCTTACCTGGGCTCCTTGAACCTGCCGAGGTCCAATCCTGACTTTATCATTCCCATTGTGTGATATATTACTGCTGTGTTCACTCAACCTTATGACATAGTGGATCTGATAATACTAGATCATGTTGAATAGCTCCAGATATACTAGGGCCCTGTGGCTTGGCAGAATCTGCTAGCTCTCTGACCCAGAAAGACGGCCCTGCTCCAGAACTCTAGGGTTTTTTGGTTCTCCACTGGGGTGTGACAGAGCTTCCAACAGCATCTCTGTGTACCACAGAATCCTTAGCATCATGGGATCTCCTGGCTCATAGGCCCAAATCATAAGTATGCAACTTAACAAATTCGTACAAGCAAATACTCCTGTGAAACCAGCACTAAGATCAAGGAATAAAACATCAGCTGACCCTAAATTTTAAGAGAATTTGTCAGGTGACTTCTTACACTGAGGAATATAAGAGCAATCACAGGCTGAAGAAATCACAGAAACTCTCTTTATATGGCTGTTTTTTACATTCACTCTGAATAAACACTAAGAGTGTAGTGTTGCATTCTGAGGCTCTTTTATGGTGAATAAATGAATAAAGCACAGTGCCTACCTTTATGGAGCTTGTAGTCTAATAGGGGAGATAAGTATTAATCATTAATCATTACGCAAATGAATATTAGATTATTTATTCTCCCTCAGGTTCTCAGACCTCTGTCAGCTTGATGTCATCTTCTCAGCCCAGCCACTTAGGGTTATGACCACAGATTTGTCCCATACTTCTGGTTCCTTTGGCCTTGGCATCCAGCCTTTCTCTTCATGGTAAATGGACTTCTGCTTTCTTATACAAGCTCTGGCTGACTTCCCACCTCTGGCTCCCAGACCTTCTAAAGTCTTGGGAAGAAGCAACCTGCTCCAGCTTAGTTCCTGGTGGAGCCCAATACCCACTTCTAGCCACTGGGCTCTTATAGGTGGATTGGAGGCAGCAGGGATAGCAATGTCCCAGTGGCTGTCCTGACACAAGAGTGACCTCACTCCCAGAGGCCGTAGTTTAGTTGAGCTACAGTATTTAGAGTTCAGCAGAGCAGCAGATGCAGTGTCCTTCCCAAGCTGGTCCTGCTGTATGGTTTGGGGCAGATCTCCTGGAAGATTAGTCTCAAGGCTGCTCCTTCAGCCTCTTCTTAAATTCTGGGAATTACCTAAAATCTAAAATTAATCCCTTGTCTGCTTAAAATGGAGCCTGCCATTTGCAACTAGGAACACAGAACCATATGAATGGTGGGACGATTGGTGAGTCAGAGTCATGGAATGCCAGCATCAGAAGGAACACTTAGACATTAGATAGACTAACTGTTTCACACCCAACTTGATTTCCTGATCCATTCTAGCTCCTACAATTCATTTTCCACAGAGCAGACAGGAGGATTTCTAAAACAGTTAAATCAGATCATATGACTTACTTGTTTAAATTCTGTTTAAAATCCTAGAATAAAATCCAAACTCCTTAACACAGCTATGAAACCTCATATGCCCTAGGCTCTGCCTACCTCTTTGACTTTATTTCCTACCACTCTTACTACTCTTCCCATAGTGGTCATCCTTCCTGGCACCTGAACATGCCAAACACAGTCCTGTCTCATACCTTTATCCTTGCTCTTCCTTATAACCGCAATATTCATCCCCAAATCCTTGCATGACTGACTTCTCATCATTCACGTATCAGTTCTTCAGAGTGAGCTTTCCTAACCCTCCTAAGAAGTCCCCCTATTGCTTGCTAGCTCATCACTCTTATTTTCTTTATTGCCCTTTCCCTTTCTATAATATGTTTACAAATATTTGCGTGTAGTCTCTCCCTATGAGAGCAGCAACCTCACCCATCATGTTTACGTCTGTATTCCCAGTGCCTAGTAACAATTGTGGAATGTATGAATAAGCTATTAGGGAAATAGTTGTGAAGGACTTGTGATGTGAATCAGAGAAATTGTATAGAAGGACTGAGAAATGGGGCCACTCAAGGGAGAGGCAACACACAGTACTATTGCACACTGTCATGCATCCACAAAGGCACAAGATCTAAAGAGGCACATCCACATGGTAGAGGGCATAATTTGTATATTATTAGGACACTGTTCTGGAAGATAAGAGTTAAATGTTCTCAAACAAGAGTTTTTGTTCTAACAGAATTAGTATATTCTGAACAATCGTCCATCGGGTGGAAGGAAGTCTTCAGGTGGGAATACTTGTTTCTAATGCTTACAAAGCCACCATATGGGCTAGCAGTGACCTTAACATGAAAGGGAGGTACAGAAGGCTGAGAGGAGTTTGGCACATTTGTGCAACAAGGGAGGGGCTAGGCTGGTGCAGCTGAACGATGCAAGAATTGAAAGTCAGGTAAAGGAGTCTTGACTTTGTGTGTTAGTAATTAGGCACCATTGTAGAGCTTACTCTGGGTGGGTTCAAGGATTCTGCTGCCCTCCACAGGTGCCTGGGAAGAAGTCCAGAAGGTTCTAAATGAGCAAAAGGCCATTGAGAGGCATCGCTCACAGCCACAGACTTTTGCTTTCTTCCATGGTGCTGCTGAGCAGGAAGGGATGAGAAATAATGCACAGTGCCTGCCACATGGAAGACAATCAATAAATAATTGCAAAATGATATATGAGGCAAAAACCTACATAAGCCATAGCATGGAAAGTATCTCCTGGGATCTAGTTGGCTATAGATGACAGTGTCAGTCATGGGGACAGATTGGCAGAAAAACTTACAGAGAAGATATGTTTGTCCTTAGGAAAATTATGACTTCCACCATCTCCTCAGTAAACACAGCCCCAGGAGACAAAGTACAACTGGCAATCAGACTCCACAAGGCCTAGTGGGTGTCTTTTTTTTTTTTTTTTTTTTTGGATCTCTGTTTTGTCCATATGAAATCTCCTGAGGTGGGCATAGCTCATAGAGAGAAAGTAAGCCAAGAATCACTGGTGAAAATGCCTCTGGGTAGAAGCAACTCCCCGTCTTCATTTTTCTCTGTTCCTTGGCCATTTTTGCGAACACAAACCATGTATTTTTATAACTGTTCTTCATTAAAATCATTAAGGACTGAAAACAGGAGAGCAGGCTGGCGCCAACATTACTATTTCTTTGTCTCGCCAGAAAGTCCAGGAACATGGACTGATGAACTGACCCACCTGGATGTGGTACAGGATGCAGGTTTCCCTCCTGACACCCTCTCCTTCTCTGCCTCTTTCCTTTTTCCTTTCCTTCCCTACCTCTCTCCTTACTTCCTCTTCCTTCCTTTCATCTTTCCCCTTTTCTTTCCTTCATCCACTTCAGGTCCTTCCTAAATACCACCTTTGTTTCAGATAACACACCTATGTTGAGGACAATTTGAGAAATTAGTGAGAAAACTCTTTCTTGAGGAGTACACACTTGAAACTTTCCTTGCATTTTTCAGGAATTTGGCTCACACCCAGGATTAGGGGTAAAATGACTTGCTTTGAGTGTCAAGGCTGCCAGAGCTCAAATTCATATGTCTTTGTTGATAAAGAGAAATTCATATGTCTTTGTTGATAAAGAGAAAAGAAAATTAGTTAAATTCAGAAGTTGAGGACCACAGATCAAGGTTCTGTTAACAGCTTAATTACTAATAAGTTGAGTGACTTTGAAGAATTAGTTAACTAATTTATCTAAGTCTCATCCTTCTTACTATCAAATGGGTTTCATAACATTACCTACCCCACAGTGTTATAAGGGTTCATTGAAACAGGAACATAAAAGTCATTTGCACAATGAAAATTTACTGCTTAACTAGATCTAGGCATGATAAACCCTGTGTCTCAGAGTCATGATATGTGAGGATGCTGTAACACTTAGCTCAGATGCCAGTGACTCTCCTGAGATTAGCCTAAGATTCTTCCCCCTGTCTTTGTACTTGCTGCCTCAATGTTGAACTTCCTTCCTCTTTCACACGTTGCACTCAAACTTGGCCCTTTAAATGAGAGTTCCTGATATTTCTCTCCGTAACAATCTGATCTGTACTAAATGAGGAAGCAGGGGTCCGATGACTTTTAGCATCATCCTCTCCATGCTCCCCTGCGTCTAAGAAGCCTAATTCAAATTCCCTCTGGCCACACTGAGCTCATCTACCCATGGCTATCACGTGAGCCCTTCTGGCCTCCCTCATGGGGACCCTCCCGTCTCCAATCATCTTCCTGCCAGAAGGGTGGTCCCCACCTTCACAAGTGACCATCTTATTCTCAGTGGCTTTCTAGGCAAATTCCTCTGAAGTGTCTGTCTGCTGGTTAGGATTTGACAAAGTCTTTATAGCCGATTCATAAACCCCATGAGAAAGCTTATTTGTGACATATTTAAAATAGTCATTTGGCTTTGGACCAAAGTCTACCTTTCCCAGTTTAATCACTCATCTTTGTCTAGAGTTTTAGTTCTGAATGACTGTTATGTTTCTAAAAATTAAACTCTCCACCTCCAATGTGAATTTGCCATCATTTTAAAGATGTAAAAATTATGCCATAGATATTAAAGGCAATTCCCAAAGAGGAGTCATTTTAATGTTTTGAAATATTAATCACTGAATTATGCCTTTAGCCTCTGGAAATTTCCCTCTTAAAGGGGCAGCCCTTATTTGGATTCAGGAATTCTAGTATGTTTGCATTAAAAAATAATAACTTATTTTACAATCAGGGCTGTTGTCATCCTGTAGCTAGTTACTCATCTAAGGACCCTGGATTTGTAATCTATCTGTTTCCAAAAGAATGTAAAATGGCTTACAATAAACATGTCTATAATAGAGCTCTTAAAATAGAAACTTCAAAACCATGAGCAAATTGGGAGGAGATTAAATACTCATGAATCAGAGCTACTGTGTTTGAGCATTGCATTGAATTGCTTATAAGCGAAAGAGGGAAAAACACGAAAGACTAGAATTCAGTCTTTCTATCATTAAAAAGGGAATATTTCAGGTCTTTAAGGGGAACAGGACAAGGCAGCTGACATTTACTCAGCACCCACTTAATAACTGCCAAGAGCTGTCAAGTGCATCACCTTGGCCTCCACTTGCTGGGAGGTACTGGGCAACTTACCTTCTACCTCAGGGCTGCAATCTCTTATCTCTGAGCTGGGGAGATGTTGATCCTGCACTCACTCACACGTTTGCTGTGAGAATTCAGTGAGATGCTTATTAGGCTCTAGCAGAGTGCTTTGCACATTGTAAACATCCAATAAACAGCACCTGTAATTCCTATAGCACCCCCTCCAGGTAGTGTTACTATCTCCATTTAGGAAACAAAGGTACACCGTTTGTCAGAGTGTCAGTAGTGCATGGAAGAGCCGGGAATCCAATCGAGGTCTCCTTAATCAAAAAGTCTCTGCCCTTTCTACTGTTCCTGTGAGCTCTGAAAGGAATTTGCCAAATGGAAGTGGGTTTTTTTTATTTTTTATTTTAAAGAATTTGAATGACATGATGAACAGTGTAAGAAACAGCCTTCCTGGGGCTGTTACACTTTTAATAAGAGCCTTGAGATTAACATTAGATCATGACTCAGGGAAACCGTTTCTGTAAAGGACCAGGCTACAGTCCAGCTCTCTAGGGAGCTAACTTAGTATACATCGAGAATGGACCCCACCATCTGCTCCCACACCCCAAACCCTGGCTGATTACATGGGTATTTTATAATATCAATGATAGCTTAATTGGCCTGATCACGGAAACAGCTCATCATAAGTATCCTTGGATGGCTCACAGATCACGTTAAAAGAAGCCTTTTTATGGTTGAGTCACATCTTCTTTATCCATTTATCTATCGATGGACACTTAGGTTGCTTCCATATTCTGGCTATTATAAATAGTGCTGCAATGAACATTGTGGTACATGAATGAGGTGGATGGACCTAGAATCTGTCAAAGAGAGTGAAGTAAGTCAGAAAGAGAAAAACAAATACCATATGCTAACGCATATATATGAAATCTAAAAAAAAAAAAAAAGTTCTGAAGAGCCTAGGAGTAGGACAGGAATAAAGACACATGTAGAGAATGGACTTAAGGACACGAGGAGGTGGAAGGGTAAGCTGGGGTGAAGTGAGAGAGTGGCATGGACATATAAGCACTACCAAATGTAAAATAGATAGCTAGTGGGAAGTAGCCACATGGCACAGGGAGATCAGCTCGGTGCTCTGTGACCACCTAGAGGGGTGGAATAGGGAAGGTGGGAGGGAGACGGAAGAGGGATATGAGGATATAAGTATATGTATAGCTGATTCACTTTGTTATACAGCAGAAACTAACACAACAATGTAAGTCAGTTATACTCCAATGAAGATGTTAAAAAAAAAAAAAGGAACATCTACAGAAAAAAAAAAACCGCTTTTCTCCACACCCCAGCAACCTATCCCCAGGCTGCCTTTTTGTTTTGCTTCTAGTTTTCACATCCTTGGCAACAGGCTCCTGCTAGTCACTGTGGGCCCTCAGCCTGCCAGGATCCTAGGATGTGTTTCTGGCAACACAGCAGAGAAACGGTATCCTCTTCGTCCTGTCTCCTTGACCAGTTTACTCTGTCAACGGTCCTGGCTGGAGCTGGCACGTGGCCAGCTGGGACTCCGTGTCTCCCCCTGCCCTGGCTCCGCCCCTGCTCGCTCCTCATTGGGCCTTACCTCTGGGGCAACAGAAGGAGAATGCTAACGATCCTAGGTGCCACCTCACTTCTGCTCCTTCTCACCTTCACCAGCTTCTGTTTTAGGCTCTTTCTGATCAGAATCTCTCTTGGATAAATGGGTCTATTTGCCCTAATCAAGGTCTTTTGTTTCCTACTGAATTATGACTTTGATTAAAGTAAATGTAATTGATTGAACACATAAGTTCAAGCTGCTATTGATTACCTAGGCTATTTTGCTTGATCCTCATAGTAAGACCTATAGGAAGTGAGTAAATCAAACCTCAGTGTATATCAAAGCTCAGGAAGAGAAATAATTTGCCAGTGGTCATAGCACTTGTGAATGGGGAGAGGTAGGGCTTAAACCCAGTCTGAATGACTCCAACCCAACTCTCCCTTTTAACCGACTACCTCTCTCTGATCAGGTTTGTAGCTTTCTGGGCAGAAACAGAGCTTAGAAAATCTTAGTGGTCATTATCTTTGTCTTGCTGGCCCTTAGATTTAGAAAAGACTATTTCCCAGGAAACTAGTGATAAAGAACCTCTCAGTCTCTGGATATCTTACTGCAGAGATTAGTTTTATCCACTGTCTACACATGAGCAGAATTCTATTTCTTCTTTAATAATAATGAGTGATGAAAATGGGCCCAGATGCCTGACGGATGTGTAGTCTCCTGTTTTATTTGCCAGGACGTGCCAAGTCAGCGGGCCTTTTTCAGCATGGATGCACAGGACTTCCGACTCACTGTGTATTGGATTGTAATGATGGAATCACTTATTTTTAAGTCAAGGCAACTGTGGGGAGCTGAATTCTGAACTTCAGGGGATGAAAAGATGAAATGTAATTTCCAGCTTGAAATTATTTTTTAAACTCCTCAGCGGGATGGATTTTCACTCTTGGCTGGTTTTGTCTTTTCAGACATGTAGGGTTGGCAGCTCTCCTCAGAGCCTGTCCTGAGACAACGCTGCAGAGAAGCTGCCTCACCACCCTATTTCTTACTTCCTCATCCACACCTATCTCTCTCCTCTCCTCTCGGGACCTTCAGCTCACATGACTGGCAGCACAGTGTGGGCAAAGAACAGTCCCTCTGGAGGGCAGGGCTTGGTTTGGATCCCAGCTCAGCTAGTTACTAGCTGAGTCTTTAGAGAGGTCTGGTATCCACTTAGGCTTTCATTTCCTCATTTATAAGGTGGGCCTGATAAGCATATAACTTACAGCAATGCTCAGAGACTCAGTGGAGGTAACACATATGAAGCACTTTACTAACTGTAAGAATCTCACAGATATTGATTACGTTTTTCAAGTTTTGATTATCTCAAGCTACTCTCCCTCATCACCCCCACCTTCTGCTAAGGCTTACACTTCAGTTTTCCTTCCCCTCTCCGTCCCTAGTGAAGTTTACAACTCCTCAGGTCACTTAAACTGGAGAGAGAGACCAGAGGAAGAACAAGACATTTAGCCACCCTCTTCCCTCCCCACAGGGCCAAAGGAGGGGGTCAGTACCATTGATGTCCCCTTCCAGGAAGGACATAGGGGCTGAGCCACCTTGTGAAATGCTGCTCCTTCATCGCAGCTGTAGGAAGCCCCAGGAAGACTCTTATTCTAAAATTTCTTATGAAGGATACGGTGGAGATTCTCCTCCTGAAAAAATTTGCTAACCAAGGGTTATTATTATTATATTTTTTATGGAATATACTGTGCTTGGAAAGAAATTCTATGGAGAGGGATCATGAGTTGTTCAGTCAAATGACGTATGGGCCTCTTTCTCTCCTTTCAGCTTCTGATGGGAAGCATTGGTGGTTGAGAGAAGATACCTTGTCCCAGCCCCACAAGGTGATCTAAGGAGCCCTTTTCTACTTTTGTGCTTTTGTGCTTTGAGCAGAGCTCAGCTATCATAACACTTACAGAATCACCTTTTAATTATTTGTTCACTTGTGTGCCTCCCCTACTAGCCTTAGAATTGTTTTCTGAGAGTGAATGTGTTTTACGCTTCTCAGAGCCCCCCACCTGGCACAATTTGGCTCAGGATGGAAGCACATTCAAACTGGTCTCTCTCTCTTTGACAACCTCAAGTATTTAATCTTAATGCTATACGTGAATTTATTTCCCTAATTATTATGTAAAGAAAAAAATCGAAGTGCTAATTTTCATAACCTGGTAAAGTGGAAAATACCTTCCTCACCCCTTCCCTCTGTCTGTGTGGCCTCCTCTAACCTTCTCCAGTCAGTGTTTTGCAAAATTCTTAATGCTGTCAAATGAGTCTATTGAGATGAACATTCATGGTGTCTGTGTCTCTCTGGGGAGCAAAACAGATGCAAGTGTGATGTACTAACAGGAATGTACGTAAAAACATTGTTTCCCTCCATAAAAATCAATTCCTTATTTCATTTTTTAGTAGTTAATTAAATTAAAAATTGACACTTACATATAGTACTTTTTTTAAAGTGCAAAGTTCTATCCATTGAAAAGAGGCTTCCCTCCATCCCAGTTCCCAGCCCACTCACCACAGATGAGCACTAACAACAGTTTCTTGTGTAATTCTCCAGAAACTTCTATGCATGTGCAAACATTTAAACATAAAAATGAATATAATATATATCCTTTTTCATTTTACACAAATGAATTCATTTTATACATGCTGTTCTGCAACTCATTTTTTAAACCTAATTGTCAATTTAGGAGATATTTGCTTATAAGCACCTTGTTCTTTTAATGACTCTACAAAATTCTTTTGTTTGAGTTTATCAAAATTTAACCAATCTTCTTTTAGTGCACATTTAGGTTGTTTGCAAAATTTTGCTATTAAAAAAACTGCTGCAAGAGCATTTTTGTGCTTGTAACGTTCTAGTGTTAATACTGCCAAATGGCCTCTGACATTCCCACTTAGAATACTGTGGTGTGCTGTCCACTTATAACTTTGGTAACAGTATGTATTATCTGATATTTTAACCTTTCCCATTCTGATAAGTGAAAATGGTGTCTCATAATTAAAATTTCATTTCATTTTGTTGATGGTTTTATTTCCTTCTTCAACCTCTCTTCTGAACATTTTCTGCTCATTATCAACTAATTCTCTTGTCCCACAATTTCTTATTGTCTTTTGCCTCTTTCTTCAGCTCTTTCTTCAAGAGCCTATGTTTATTTAGTTGGTGCCCATGGAAAAGTACTTGTTTGAATTTTTCTCATTTGGTGGGATATTAGGAAATTTATCCTTCATGTATATTTTTATTTGATCAACTTCTTCTCTCTCCCTCTCTCTCTGGTTTTTACCTAAGTATAGATCTCATGCTGGATTGTTTCTGATAATTATTCATCACTGAAGGAAGCCAATCCATCAGGGAGAGTCAGTTACTAGAGAATAGTGTCGGAAGGCATGAAAGGCAGAGGGATGGGCTGGTTGGCAACTTCAGTTCAGGTGTATTGTCTCACAATGCCTTCTTTCTCCATATGCTGCCTCCTTTGTCTAGGAATACATCTATTCAGCTTTTGGTGTTGTTCCTTTAAGGTAAGATAGGATAAGAATGGTGTATAATGAAGCCCTCTATGTAACAAGTGTTCTCTGTGGTGATTTGTCCAGATCACTACAAGAGCAAACCTGCTGTTGTTTGTTTTCTCTCCTTTTCCCACCGTTCTTCCAGTAGTGTCTTTAAGAGGTGACACATGTGTAGTGCATCCTTCCCTGTATCTTCTACCATCCTGGAATGCGGAATGGATTCAGGGATGCTCCTGGGGCCCTCTCACACCCATAGGCATTGAAAATTTGTGTCAGCAAACACTGGATGGACCTTTGTACCAAATACCATTTGAGAACTCTGTATTCTACACATTATCGGTAAAGACATGTTTCTGCTTGGAAGATTTTATTTTTCTTGAACATTTTTGTTTGGGGACTTACAGGTGATTTTTTCCCTAGTTTTTCTGAAGATAGCAAGTTCTCTGTTTTTCATTCTTTTTGTAGTTTTTAATTGACTTCAGGGAGGGGAAGGGAGTAAAGTGTCCTTTAATATTTTAAGGTAGAAGTCCTTTAAAATCTAGCTCTGCTTTTTTTTTTTTTTTTTGCAGTACACGGGCCTCTCACTGTCGTGGACTCTCCGGTTGCAGAGCACAGGCTCTGGATGCACAGGCTCAGTGGCCATGGCTCATGGGCCCAGCTGCTCTGCGGCATGTGGGATCTTCCCGGACCGGGACACGAACCCGTGTCCCCTGCATCGGCAGGCAGACTCTCAACCACTGCGCCACCAGGGAAGCCCTAGCTCTGTTTTTTAATGTATAAGAAAAAAAATCAACCTTTACATTATATATTGTCTTGCAGTTGGAAGAATTATTCACAGTTGATGTGATCCTCAAAACAGCAATCTTTTGAATAGGCACAATATTCCCACATCACACCACATCCCTTTTTACATGGCAGCTGAGTCTCAGAGTAGAGAATAATGATTTTTCATGCTTGCCCAGATTCCCTTTCTTCTTATGCTAACAGTAGTGTTCTGCTTTTCCTTGGGGAAAATGTTCCTTCCTCATGCCATGTGATTCTAGTGTGCTGTCAGTCATAGGGACATCAAGGAACACGGTCACTTGACCCAAGGCAAGCAATCCCCTGGAGATTATAATCCAGATGTCCATCATGACACAGAAAGGGGGGCCTATTGGCCAACCCTGGAGAGACTATAAGTCACTGCTACTGAGATCCCTAGAGGGCTCTTTCTTCCTGTCCTTCCCAAGGCCAGGTCATTTGACTACTTGAGTCTGTGAGCTATTTGTGTCCTTTCCATGAATTTTACATACACAAGAGTAGGTTTTTGTTGCTTGTTCTCAAGTATCCTAATTAGTACATTCATGGAAATTCTGGAATCTGCCCAAGGCACGCTGCCAGGAAGTGGCAGAGCTGGGGGTTGAACCAAGATGTTTTGACCCTCACTTTTGTGACCTTTCCTCTAAACTTGAGGTGAACTAAATATACAATAATTGTTTCACATCTTGGGACTGGAGTGGGTATAGCCTGAACATAGTCAGACTAGGGAGGCTGAGGACCAAGAGTCTGGCTCTTTACTAGGCTGGAGCAGGTAGGGGGGGCAGTCCAAACTGCAGACACTGAGGGAAGATTCAGTAAAACCATAGTATCCAAGAAGTGAGGCAGAATTAGGATGTAGTTTAAACAAAAGTAACATTGAAGGTCAAAATACGGTATGTGTGTGTGTGTGTGTGTGTGTGTGTGTTTATGGGATGGGTAAGAAGTGAGGTGGTAAGGTCACTCCAGGTGGGCAGGTCTCTGTAGCCACAAATGTGTGTGAGGAACAGGCAGGAAGGCAGTTGTCATCAGAGCTCTGAAAAGGGCAGCAGAGACCCCACCACTGACCTGTGTCTCAAAGGTAGGACTCCCTTCTCCATCTGTTTGTTGACCAGGAGCAGCAGGATAGCATAGGCCTGGGAGTAAGACACACACCTGGGTTCAAATTCCAGCTGCAGAAATTACTCATCATGTGACCTGGCAAGTTCCTTAACCTCTTTGTATCTCAGTTTCCTCAACTGTAATTGGGAATAAATGTGTCTACCTCATAGAGGTTCAGGGATGAAACACGAAAGCTGTGTAAGTGTTCCGCCTGACAGATTACAGATGCACCATAAAAAGTAGTTGTTATTGCTGCTAGTGACAAAATTAAATAATTATAATAAATCTCCTAGTCTCCAGCCTCCCCCAACTCCAGTTCATCCTCTGCATTGGCCAGGTTTCCCTCTAAACAGAGACCTGACTGTGCCAGCTGCCAGCTCAGAATCTGTCCCCACATTCCAGGATGTCCGGCTTTCCTTCCCAGGCTCACCAGCCACCACCCACCCACCCCTTTTTTTCTCAGTCATGTGAAACGTCCTTTTATTTCCAGAGTCTGTAAATTACTTTCGAGTTGCCTGTCTGTTGTGGGTGGTGCTCCCTCTGCCTAAATGCTTTCTGTTTCTTTCCACTTGCCCCACCTCTGCTGCCCCACCAGTACCCACTCACTTGCCACCTCCTGCCTGAGGCCCTTCCATCTCCTCAGAGTTAGGTGTGCTCTCTTGTGTCTGTAGCACTTTGCACATGTACTTACTTCAGCAATTTGAAAGCTTGAGAAGTAGCAATTAATTTCTTTGTTATTTGTTCAGCCAGAGGAACTATCCCTCATCAGGAGCCCCCTCTGTGACCAAAGCTCTGCTTAGGTACTTCAACATACTCTAATTTATCGCCACAATAAATTCTATCAGCTTGGTGGCATTCTCTCTACTTTTCAGCTCAAGACATAGAGGTTCAGAGGGATTCAGTACCTTGTTCAAGATCACCCAGCCAGTTAGTGGTGAATACAAGTTCTCTCTCATTCTGAAGCCCAGGCTTCAGCCAGCACCTGAGAAGGATAAAGTGAGCAGTGCTACCCAATGAAGATGCTCAAATTCCAGGCAGAAGAAAAAAAAATCAACACTTTAGTTAGCCCACCCTGATTCAGGCACATAGATGATGTTCATCATGCTTTTGGAAAATCAATCCCAGCCAAATACCATCATGCCCTTGGTTTGGCACCATTGAAGGAGAATGGAGAATGCATTTACTCAGCATGTGTCTGTCCCCACACAGTTCTTTTTGAGGAAGTGCTAAAGCCAAATGTGTCTAATGTCCCCGCCATCCTCACAGTGTCTTGCATGGTCCCACCCCTACCCGGGTTGTGGAAAATAAAGTCCACACTCCCGCCTCTGTCTTTTTCTCCGTGCTCTGCTACTGGAGACTGTGTATCATCCAAACACCCCAGTGAAGCTGAACTTACCCTGTCCTCGTCTCTCCCTTCACCCTGTCGGATGTATGGAGCACCTACTGTGTGCTGAGCTTCGCCGGCTGCCCACAGCCTCTGACACACAGGTATGGAGACTTAGCTCAGCACTCCTTGAAGCTCTAGACTATAAAGCATGTAAGCAAACACTCAAGTAAATGTTGCTCTTCTCTGAGGCTGACTTGTCTGGATGTCTTATGCTATTACCTCCTTCACCTAAGGGCCCTGCTGACATTACTACTTTGATGACATTTACATTTGCCAAATTATCTTTATGTCCCAGAACGTCTTCTGATGGAGTCACCTTATTTATATTCAGGGCAATGTATGATGAATTCATACAAAGAAAAGAAGGACTTCTTGGATTTACAAAAAAACAGAGATGAATGGACCCACCGACCACCCTGCAATGTAGCCCAAGACTGAATTTCTTCCACACCATAACAGAGGTAAACTCTTGCTACAATTTTTCTTTTCACCTTTGACCCCCTCCACTCATGTCTCCCAGCTTCCACCTTCTATTGTTGTTAACATATATAGTTGCAGTCGGAGCAGGAGGCCTCTTATTACATGAAAGACGCTTTCATTTAGATGTGCATGTTAACAGGCTTAGATCTGAAAGATGGGTCTGGGGTTTGTGAGTAGGATCTGGAGAGAGATAAACTCAGATTTAAAAAAATCTGAGTTCCTAAGGGAAAAATGACTTGGAGCAGAAAGAGGATGAGAGAAGGAAGAGGGGTGACAATAGCATGAAGAGGGGTGAGGTTATTGAAAGGGGTGGTACATCCCCACAAAAATTTTCCCCAGAGCTGAGTGGCCAAATATTCCTAAGAATAGGGATGTTTAATATTCCATTTGAAATTGTTTGCTGGGCTGTAATGCAAACCACCCCATCTATCTACCCCCAAACTTAAGTAAACTTTTGTATAGACAAAAGTTTTCTGGGCAAAAATAGAGAAAAGAACAAAGTTCCAGTTCTGAGTCATTGTGATGTGCTGTAGGGTCCACATGTGCATGAAAATGAGACAGTCCAGAAACTGAACCAGTTCAGGGGGTTGCCTTTTTAAAATTGGGTTTGATATTCCATATGACCTAATAGTAAGGTGATAATTGGACAGACACCTAGAGAAAGTAGGTGAGCCATAGGGATATCTGCAAAGAAAGAGTTCAAGCAAAGAGTACAAAGCAAGTTTAAAGTCCCTGAGGTAGGCAGAGTCCAGAGGGCAAAAGAACTAAAAGGAAGTACAGACTACACTAGAGGAAAAGAAGGAGTCTTTGTTTCCAGAGCAGCAGTCTGGGGTGGGGGGTGAGGGTGGCAAGGGTGCAGCCTGGTGACCAGCTCACCTCTCAGGTGCCAGGCAGCTTCATGTTGGATGATGCTCTTGACTGTCAAAGAAGGCACCTTCTCTGAGTGTCAGTAGTAAATTCCAAAGGTCTGAAAATCAATGTATTCTTCCTGAAAAACTCTGCTGAAGTTTCTCAGGTGCCCTGTTCTCACTTAAGTGTATGCTGTATTATAACTCTGGAAGCCATTAACTGTAAGCATTACCTTTTTTAGCAGAGTCACTGAACAGCTGTTGATAAAAGGTGTACTCAGCAACTCACACCTGGGGAGTTAGCCTTATCCGTGGGATTGTGTGGCACAGAGAAAGGGTTTTTTTTGATACTTACACTACAATTCCCCTCCCCCAAACCAACAACCCACTTTGTTTAAGTCACTTGTCTGAAGGTCAGATTGCAAAGAGTATAGAATTAGACATAACTGCCCTCTTGTGAAGCGAGATAGCCACATATGACCATATGTCTGGGATGCAGGTTCAAAGAATCCCATCCAGGTCCACCCCTTGTGACCCTTGGTGCACATGACTTATATCAAGGCATAGCTGAGCATGCAGCCTGCCTGGAAGCTGACTACTGCTGACTACTGCTGGTGATCTCTGGCTCATCACTAAAAATATTTTTCTTCTGGAAATATGCAGAGCCAAAGCATATCTAGATGATTCTAACCTATCCCTTTGAGACCTATACTTGAAATTGCCGTAAGGAGAGCCTGCTAGAAGGAGATGATTCTATGTCCCTGTGATTAATGACAATTCCACCTATGTCACAAACTAGATGGTGAACATTTCACTCTAGGTCTAGGTCTAAAGTGTCTCACATGTCTTTTTCCAGTAGTGTAAGTGATTATATAGCATTTTCCCCTCACTTCCCAATTCACTCTGGGCACTGCTCCCTACTCCCCACCCCCACTCTCATCCTTCCACCTCCTACCCCCTTCATTCCTACCTGGATATATCCAAAGAGATCCTTCTCTTTCCCAAATAACCAAATGTGATGTTCCATCTGGTCCTCCAACTGTAAGAAAGAAAGATATAAACGAGAAGAACAACGTGGTCCTCGTCTTCCCGATCTCTGGCCATTGTTTTCAGCTTGTCTATTGTTGGCTCCTTCTCTTCCAAGTGCACCCTAAGTGCTGGTGCCCTAAGGCCCAGCCTTGGGCCTCTTCTCCCTATTTTTTTTTTTAATGAAAGCTTCTTTCTTTCTTTCTTTCTTCTTTTTTTATCTTTTTTTTATTAGTTTCTGCTTTATAACAAAGTGAATCAGTCATACATATACATCTGTACCCACATCCCTTTCTTTCTTTCTTTCTTTCTTTCTTTCTTTCTTTCTTTCTTTCTTTCTTTCTTTCTTTCTTTTTGGCTGTGTTGGGTCTTCGTTTCTGTGCGAGGGCTTTCTCTAGTTGTGGCAAGCGGGGGCCACTCTTCATCTCGGTGTGCAGGCCTCTTATTGTCGCGGCCTCTCTTGTTGCGTAGCACAAGATCCAGACGCGCAGGCTCAGTAGTTGTGACTCACGGGCCTAGTTGCTCTGCGGCATGTGGGATCATCCCAGACCAGGGCTTGAACCCGTGTCGCCTGCACTGGCAGGCAGATTCTCAACCACTGCGACACCAGGGAAGCCCCACTTATCCCTTTTAACCCTACAGTTCCTCACTGGTGGTCTCATCCAAACCCATGATTTCAGAGAACATAGCTCTCAAACATGTCTTTCACCCAGACCTACCTCCTGAGTGTTAGACACGCTACATCTTACTGCCTTCAGAAAATCCACTTCAGGAATGAAGTGAATGGCATCTCAAACCAGACATGACCAGTCCAGAATCCATGATTTCCCCATCCAAGCCAGCCCCCCATCCTGGTCTCAGTGGGTCTTCCCAGTTGGTCAGGCACCTCTGCCTCTCGCGGAATAAGTCAGCCAACTGCTGCGTCCTGACTACTCGGTCTGCATTCTCAGTGTTGGAGTACCCCCGACCTCAAGTCTCACTCTCCCTCGGGGTTACAACAGCGTCTTCTCAGTGGTCTCCCTGCTTCCTGTCCGGCCCTCTCGAATATCCTCAACACTGCCATCAGAGTAAGCTTTCTAAACATCTGTATCTGTTAGTTCTCTAACTTAAAACCGTCAGTGGTTTTCTCAGGGTATATGTCCAGGAGTAGGATTGCTGGGTCGTATGGTAGTTCTATTTTTAGGTTTTTAAGGAGCCTCCATACTCTTTTCCATTGTGGCTGTACCACTGTACACCTGAAACTAATACAACATTGTAAACCGACTATACACCAATAAAAATTTTTTTAAAAACCACAAAACTTTCAGTCGTTCTGCTTTCCCTTAGAACACAATCCCAACTCCTTAGTCACATACAGCCCTTCACTGTCTGGCCCTGCTCACTCTCCAGACTCACATTCTGTGGCTTCTCCTTGCTTACACCAGTCTTGGCTCCTGCCACACTCACAGGCCCCTGTCCACACCAGCCTGGTCACACTTCTGAGCCTTTGTTTATTCCTGCTGTCCAGAAAGCCTACCCTGCTCATTCCTGAAAACTCCCGTTCATCTTTCAAGACCTGAGTCTTCCTCATCTGGGAATCTTCTCTGACTTGTACCCACCTCTCCTTAACCAAGGCCAGCTACTTACTCCTTTGACCCATTCCCACGCCAGCTTCTCTTCTCTCCTCTCTGAATCTTCCTGGCCCCATAAGGTTATGCAATACCAGAGGGCCTTTTTTGAATCATCATGAATCATCCAGCTAGTTCATTTTGTAAACACTAAGAGTAAAACCAGACGTGAATTAACTTGTATAAAGTCATACTGCTAGAACCAGGGCTCCTGACTCCTGATGCAGTGTGTGTTTGTGACTGAGGTCTGCAAGGTCAGTATATCTCTAGAGACCAGCAATAGACCAATGTGTATTCACACCACACTGATAGTTTCTCGGAGACACAACATGGTAGAGATCAGGTAGGCAGAAATCAGGCCAAACTCAGCGTCAGTGTGCTCCTTTCCATGGATCTGAAATCTAGTGAAGGGGCCTGGAGGTCAGGGGTACAGGTGTTCATAGAGGGTATGCTCAGAGGATCCTGAGGAAACCCACAGCAAGGGCTTCTGAGAATAAAATCAACCCAAGGGCAATAATCCCTGGGCGTCGCTTAGGACTAGGCTGCCTCTGATCTGTCTGTCAAGGCATTTCCTTCTATGGATTTCTTTCCAAAAGCCTAAATTAACTGAGCAGGGCAGGGTCCAGGAACCAGGGAAAGCCTCTGAGGACAACATGGAAGAGAGAGGTTCCCCCCAGGCTAAGGGTGCAAGGGGTAGTGAGGAAAGGGAAGGCTGTGTCCTTATAGCCCTGAGAGGTTGTGTTAGGACCTCAGCATGTGGCACCAGGAAAGCCATGTCCCAGGCCTGAGAACTCCAGCCTCACCAAATGTTCCTCTGCCCCATGTCTGGGGGCTGAAGAGGACCAGGGGAGAGGACTCATCACAGGCACTGCAGACAGACGACCAGAGGAGAGAGGACACCCCAGAACCACGGTGCTGCATGAAACCCCACAGCCGGAGCACAGCCCCAGAAAGAGCAGGAAACTTTGAGAAGGCTGATTTTAAGTTTCTCACCAGCTCATTAAATCAAGGACTTAAAATTGAACTTGGTTTATAAAATGAAAGAAATGGAATTTTCCTTGGTTTCTCTCTCTTAATTTCCTTTCTCTCTCTTAATCCTTTTAGGGGCCAACATGGACTTTCTTGGGTTTGAACTCCCCCTCTGCTATTCACTTGCCTTTTGATTTGGAAAAATCACTTAACCTCTCCAAGCCTTAGTTTCCTGATACATAAAATTGGGGTGATAAGAGGACTCACCTCATAAAATGGTGGACAAGGGGAAGTGAGGTCATGCACGTGCAACGCAGAGCGATGTCTGGCTCTGGAGTGACATTGCTGGTATAAAATAATATTATAGCTGACACCTTCTAGAACTCTGCACTGTCCATCTGGTTTAGATGTGGCTCATTTATTCCTTTCACATGGGGATGACCAGTGTTCCCATTGAGCACCCTGGGACTAGTGCTAAAGCCCCACAAACTCTCTGCCTAGAGGCACACCTGTCTCTCCCTGCTCCCCATGGGTTCTCTGGGCCTATGTGTTCTTTCATTGCCTCAGCTGTGCTCTGTTTTATTTTTGACTCGGGGCCTTTCACACATGCTGGTTTCTCTGCTGAGAATTTTCTTCCCTCCCTTTGCTCTGAATTCTCTCCCCTCCTCTATGTGTGGCCAAATTTACTCAGCCTCAGGTCTTAGCTTAAATATTACTCACCAAGAGAAGCCTTTTATGTGCACCTAGACTGGGTTCAATCCTTTTATGTGCTCCTGTCACACATGAAGTTTTGAACTTTTCTTCTCTGACAATCCTCATACTTACATAATTACTTACATAACTTCTGTTTTCTCCAGTGGATGAAAAACTACATGAGGTAGGGGATGCACATCACTCTCATTCTTGGCTGGATAATGGTACAGTGCCCAGGACATGGTTCATATTTATGAATATTTGATGAATAAATGGAGGGACACTCTTCTCAAATATCTCTAATCATTCTCCTCCTGCTGTATGTCTATTAACTTGTGTATATCTCCATTTTCAGATCTTATTTGCATATGGTCATTAGGGGGCAAGAGAAAAGGTAAAAGTGATGTTGGATTCTAAACTAACTGGTGGAACAACTTTGTTTTATGTATTTAAAATTTATTATGTAAATAATTCATACTTGCAGAAAAATTGTAAAACATGAATAAGTAAAAAGAAAATGAAAATCACTTGTCATCCCACAACTATTAATATTTGGTTGTATATTCTTTCAAACTTCTTTCCCTGTAAATTTACAAAAATGTAAATCATTCTTTACATACAGTTTTATAACCTGATTTTTATTTTTATTTATTTATTTTTTAAATTTTCTAAACATCTTTACTGGAGTATAATTGCTTTACAATGGTGTGTTAGTTTCTCCTTTATAACAAAGTGAATCAGCTATACATATACGTATATCCCCATATCTCCTCCCTGTAGCATCTCCTTCCCACATTCCCTTTCCCATCCCTCTAGGTGGTCACAAAGCACCGAGCTGATTTCCCTGTGCTATGTGGCTGCTTCCCACTAGCTATCTATTTTGGTAGTATATATAAGTCCATGCCACTCTCTCACTTCATCCCAGCTTCCCCTTCCCCTTCCCAGTGTCCTCAAGTCCATTCTCTACAAGTGCGTCTTTATTCCTGTCCTGCCCCTATGTTCTTTTCTTATTCAGCTTTAAAAAGGAATCAAATTCTGATACATGGTACAACGTGGGTCCATCGTGAAAACATTATGCTAAGGGAAATAAGGCAGACACAAAAGCAGAAATATTGTATGTTTCAACTTATACAAGGTACCTAGGATAGTCAAATTCATAGAGACAGAAAGTAGAATAGTAATTATAACGGGTGAGGGGGAGAAGGGAATGAAGAATAATTGTTTTTTCTTTTCTTTAAAATAAAAAGCAATGATTTTTATTACTGAGGTATACTTGACATATTATATTATTTTCAGGTGTACAACATAATGATTTAATACTTGTATATATTGCAAAATGATAATCACAATAAGACTAGTTAACATCTGTCACCATAATTAGATACATAATTTCTTTTTCTGATGGGAAATTTTCAGATCTACTCTCTTAGCAACTTTCAAATATGCAATACAGTATTATTAGCTGTCATCACCATGCCATGCATTATATTCCCAGGACTTATTAATCTCTTTTTTAAAAAAATTATTTATTTTTTTATGCATCAGGTTCTTATTAGTCATCAATATTATGCACATCAGTGTATACATGTCAATTCTAATCGCCCAATTCATCACACGATCACCCCCACCACCCTGCCGCTGTCCCCGCTTGGTGTCCATATGTTTGTTCTCTACATCTGTGTATCAATTTCTGCCCTGCAAACCAGTTCATCTGTAGCATTTTTCTAGGTTCCACATATATGCATGAATATATGATATTTGTTTTTCTCTTTCTGACTTACTTCACTCTGTATGACAGTCTCTATATCCATCCACGTCTCAAAAAATGACCCATTTTCATTCCTTTTTATGGCTGAGTAATATTCCATTGTATATATGTACCACATCTTATTTATCCATTTGTCTGTTGATGGGCATTTAGGTTGCTTCCATGACCTGGCTAATCTAAATAGTGCTGCAATGAACACTGGGGGGCATGTGTCTTTTTGAATTATGGTTTTCTCTGGTTATATGCCCAGTAGTGGGATTGCTGGATCATATGGTAATTCCATTTTTAGTTTTGTAAGGGACCTCCATATTGTTTTCTATAGTGGCTGTATCAATTTACATTTCCACCAACAGTGCAAGAGGGTTCCATTTTCTCAACACCCTCTCCAGCATTTGTTGTTTGTAGATTTTCTGACGGTGTCCATTCTAACTGGTGTGAGGTGATACCTTGTTGTAGTTTTGACTTGCATTTCTCTATCAATTAGTGATGTTGAGCAGCATTTCATGTGCTTCTTTGCCATCTGTATGTCTTCTTTGGAGAAATGTCTATTTAGGTCTTCTGCCCATTTTTGCATTGGGTTGTTTTTTTTTTAATATTGAGATGCATGAGCTGTTTATATATTTTGGAGATGAATCATTTGTCTGTTGATTCATTGGCAAATATTTTCTCCCATTCTTAAGGTTGTTTTTTTCATCTTGCTTACAGTTTCCTTTGCTGCACAAAAGCTTTTAAGTTTCATTAGGTCCAATTTGTTTATTTTTGTTTTTATTTCCATTACTCTAGGAGGTGGATCAAAAAAGGTGTTGCTGTGATTTATGTCAAAGAGTGTTCTTTCTATGTTTTCCTCTGAGAGATTTATAGTGTCCGGTCTTATATTTAGGTCTCTAATCCATTTTGAGTTTATGTTTGTGTATGGTGTTAGGGAGTGTTCTAATTTCATTCTTTTACATGTAGCTGTCCAGTTTTCCCAGCACCACTTATTGAAGACACTGTCTTTTCTCCATTGTACATCCTTGCCTCCTTTGTCATACATTAGTTGACCATAGATGTGTGGGTTTATCTCTGGGCTTTCTATCTTGTTCCATTGATCTATGTTTCTGTTTTTGTGCTAGTAACATATTGTCTTGATTACTGTAGCTTTGTAGTATAGTCTGAAGACAGGGAGTCTGATTCCTCCAGCTCCGTTTTTTCCCCTCAAGACTGCTTTGGCTATTTGGGGTCTTTTGTGTCTCCAAACAAGTTTTAAGATTTTTTGTTCTACTTCCGTAAAAAATACCATTGGTAATTTGATAGGGATTGCATTGAATCTGTAGATTGCTTTGGGTAGTATAATCAGTTTCACAGTATTGATTCTTCCAGTCCAAGAACATGGTATCTCACTCAATCTGTTGGTATCATCTTTAATTTCTTTCATCAGTGTCTTATCGTTTTCTGCATACAGGTGTTCTGTCTCCCTGGGTAGCTTTATTCCTAGGTATTTTATTCATTTTGTTGCAATGGTAAATGGGAGTATTTCCTTAATTTCTCTTTCAGATTTTTCATTATTAGTGTATAGGAATGCAAGAGATTTCTGTGCATTAATTTTGTATCCCGCAACTTTACCAAATTCATTGATTAGCTCTAGTAGTTTTCTGGTGGCATCTTTAGGATTCTCTATGTATAGTATCATGTCATCTTCTAACAGTGACAGTTTTACTTCTTCTTTTCCAATTTGTATTACTTTTATTTCTTTTTCTTCTCTGATTGCCATGGCTAGGCCTTTCAAAACTATGTTGAATAATAGTGGCGAGAGTGGACCTCCTTGTTTTGTTACTGATCTTAGAGGAAATGCTTTCAGTTTTCACCATTGAGAATGATGTTTGCTGTGGGTTTGTCATATATTGCCTTTATTATGTTGAGGTAGTTTCCCTGTATGCCCACATTCTGGAGAATTTTTATCATAAATGGGTGTTGAATTTTGTCAAAAGCTTTCTCTGCATCTATTGAGATGATCATATGGTTTTTATTCTTCAATTTGTTAATATGGTGTATCACATTGATTTATTTGCATATACTGAAGAGTCCTTGCATCCCTGGGATAAATCTCACTTGATCATGGTGTATAATCCTTTTAATGTGTTGTTGGATTCTGTTTGCTAGTATTTTGTTGTGGGTTTTTGCATCTATATTCATCGGTGATATTAGTTTGTAACTTTTCCTTTTTTGTTTTATCTTTGTCTGGTTTTCATATCAGTGTGATGGTGGACTCATAGAATGAGTTTGGGAGTGTTCCTTCCTTTGCAATTTTTTGGAAGAGTTTGAGAAAGGTGGGTGTTAGCTCTTCTCTAAATATTTGATAGAATTCACCTGTGAAGCCATCTGGTCATGGACTTTTGTTTGTTGGAAGATTTTTAATCACAGTTTCAATTTCATTACCTGTGATTGGTCTGTTCATGTTTTCTATTTCTTCCTGGTTCTGTCTTGGAAGGTTATTCCTTTCTAAGAATTTGTCAGTTTCTTCCAGGTTATCCATTTTATTGGCATAGAGTTCCTTGTAGTAGTCTCTTAGGATGCTTTGTATTTTTGCAGTGTCTGTTGTAACATCTTTTTCATTTCTAATTTTATTGATTTGAGTCCTCTCCCTCTTTTTCTTGATGAGTCTGGCTAATGGTTTATCCATTTTGTTTATCTTCTCAAAGAACCAGCTTTTAGTTTCATTGGTCTTTGCTACTCTTTTCTTTCTTTCTATTTCATTTATTTCTGCTCTGATCTTGATGATTTCCTTCCCTCTGCTAATGTTGAGTTTTGTTTGTTCTTCTTTCTCTAGTTCCTTTAGGTGTAAAGTTAGATTGTTTATTTGAGTTTTTTCTTGTTTCTTGAGGTAGGCTTGTATAGCTCTAAACTTCCCTCTTAGAACTGCTTTTACTGCATCCCATAGGTTTTGGACTGTAGTGTTTTCATTGTTATTTGTCTCTAGGTATTTTTTGATTTCCTCTTTGTTTTCTTCAGTGATCTCTTGGTTATTTAGTAACGTATTGTTTAGTCTCCATGTGTTTCTGTTTTTTACATTTTTTTCCCTGTAATTGATTTCTAATCACATTGCGTTGTGGTCAGAAAAGATGCTTAGTATGATTTCAATTTTCTTAAATTTACTGAGTCTTGATTTGTGACTCAAGGTGTGATCTATCCTGGAGAATGTTACATGCACACTTGAGAAGAAAGTGTAATCTGCTGTTTTTGGATGCAATGTCATATATATATATCAATATAATCTATCTGGTCTATTGTGCCATTTAAAGCTTCTGTTTCCTTATTTATTTTCATTTTGGATGATGTGTCCATTGGTGTAAGTGAAGTGCTAAATTCCCCCACTCTTACTGTGTTACTGTCAATTTCCTCTTTTATAGCTGTTAGCAGTTGCCTTATGTATTGAAGTGCTCCTATGTGGATGCATATATATTTATAATTGTCATATCTTCTTCTTGGATTGATCCCCTGATCATTATGTAGTATCCTTTTTTGTCTCTTTTAACATTATTTTAAAGTATATTTTATCTGATATGAGTATTGCTACTCCAGCTTTCTTTTGATTTCCATTTGCATGGAATATCTTTTTCCATCCTCTCACTTTCAGTCTGAATGTGTCCCTAGGTCTGAAGTGGGTCTCTTGTAGACAGCATATATATGGGTCTTGTTTTTGTATCCATTCAGCAAGCCTGTGTCTTTTGGTTGGAGCATTTAATCCATTCATGTTTAGGGTAATTATCAATATGTATGTTCCTATTACCATTTTCTTAATTGTTTTGTGTTTGTTTATGTAGGCCCTTTTCTTCTCTTGTGTTTCCCACTTAGAGAGGTTCCTTTAGCATTTATTGTAGAGCTGGTTTGGTGGTGTTGAATTCTCTTAGCTTTTGCTTGTCTGTAAAGCTTTTGGTTTCTCCATCGAATCTGAATGAGATTTTTGCCAGGTAGAGTAATCTTGGTTGTAGGTTCTTCCCTTTCATCACTTTAAGTATATCATGCCACTCCCTTCTGGCTTGTAGAGCTTCTGCTGAGAAATCAGCTGTTAACATTATGGGAGTTCCCTTGTATGTTATTTGTCATTTTTCCCTTGCTGCTTTCAATAATTTTTCTTTGTCTTTAATTTTTACCAGTTTGATTACTATGTGTCTCGGCATGTTTCTCCTTGGCTTTATCCTGTATGGGGCTGTCTGTGCTTCCTATACTTGGGTAGCTATTTCCTTTCCCATGTTAAGGAAATTTTCAACTATAATCTCTTCAAATATGTTCTCAGGTCCTTTCTCTCTTCTCCTTCTGGGACCCCTATAATGAGAATGTTGCTGTGTTTAATGTTGTACCAGAAGTCTCTTAGGCTGTCTTCATTTCTTTCCATTCTTTTTTCTTTATTCTCTTCCGCAGCATTGAATTCCACCATTCTGTCTTTCAGGTCACTTATCCATTCTTCTGCCTCAGTTATTCTGCTATTGGTTCCTTCTAGTGTAGTTTTCATTTCCGTTATTGTATTGTTCATCTCTGTTTGTTTGTTCTTTTATTCTTCTAGGTCTTTGTTAAACAGTTCTTGCATCTTCTTGATTTTTGCCTCCATTCTTTTTCCGAGGTCCTGGATCATCTTCACTTTCATTATTCTGAATTCTTTTTCTGGAAGGTTGCCTATCTCCACTTCATTTAGTTGTTTTTCTGGGGTTTTATCTTGTTCCTTCATCTGGTACATAGCCCTTTGCCTTTTCATCTTGTCTGTCTTTCTGTGAATGTGTTCTTTGTTCCACAGTCTGCAGGGTTGTATTTCTTCTTGCTTCTGCTGTCTTCCCTCTCCCCTAGGTTCTTCATAACCATTTTTTTTTCCTTTAGATTATATATATATGTGTCAGCATATGGTATTTGTTTTTCTCTTTCTGACTTACTTTACTCTATGAAAAACTCTAAGTCCATCCACCTCAATACAAATAACGCAATTTCCTTTCTTTTTATGTCTGAGAAATATTCCATTGTATATATGTGCCACCTCTTCTTTATCTATTCATCTGTCGATGGAGACTTAGGTTGCTTCCATGTCCTGGCTATTGTAAATAGAACTGCAATGAACATTGTGGTTCATGACTCTTTTGAATTATGGTCTTCTCAGGGTATATGCCCTGTAGTGTGACTGCTGGGTTGCATGGTAGTTCTATTTTTAGTTTTTTAAGAAACCTCCATACTGTTCTCCATATGGCTGTATCAATTTACATTCCCACCAACAGTGCAAGAGGGTTCCCTTTTCTCCACACCCCCTCCAGCATTTACTGTTTTTAGATATTTTGATTATGGCCATTCTGACTGGTGTTAGGTGATACCTCATTGTAGTTTTGATTTGCATTTTTCTAATGATTAGTGATGTTGAGGCTTCTTTCATGTGTTTGTTGGTAATCTGTATATCTTCTTTTGAGAAATGTCTATTTAGATCCTCTGCCCATGTTTGGTTTGATTGTTTGTTTTTTTGATATTGAGCTGCATGAGCTTGTAAACTTTGGAGATTAATCCTTTGTCAGTTACTTCATTTGCAAATATTTTCTCCCATTCTGAAGGTTGTCTTTTCATCTTGTTTATGGTTTCCTTTGCTGTGCAAAAGGTTTTAAGTTTCATTAGGTCCCATTTGTTTATTTTTTATAACCTGATTTTTAACTTAACAATAGGTGGTGAACATATTTCAACATCAAGAAATATAATCTCCAACATAATTTTTTAATGACTGCATTGAATGCCATTATACAGAATAATTTACTTAACCAATTCCTTACTGGGAGACACTTAGACTTTTTTTTAATACACAATGGACTTGTGTTGTAGGCAACTGCCTTGTAACTAAATCTCTGTGCATATCCATTATTATTCCTTAAGATACGTTCCTAGAAATTGAGTGACTAGATCAAAAGACATGTTTGTTTCAAACCTTTTTTTTAAAATTTATTTATTTATTTATTTATTTTTGGCTGTGTTGGGTCTTTGTTGCAGTGTGCAGGCTTCTCATCATGGTGGCTTCTTTTGTTGTGGAGCACAGGCTCTAGGTGTGCCAGCTTCTTTAGTTGTGGCTCTTGGGCTCAGTAGTTGTGGCTTGCTGGCTCTAGATCGCAGTGTCAGTAGTTGTGGCTCACGGGCGTAGTTGCTCTGTGGCATGTGGGATCTTCCCAGACCAGGGCTTGAACCCATGTCCACTGTATTGGCAGGCAGATTCTTAACCACTGTGCCACCAGGGAAGTCTCTGTTTCAAACTTTTAAAATACACATTGCCAAATTGTCCTCCAAGTTTTCAGAAATGTATATTTCCTCCAAAAGGGTATACTGGGATTCTTGTAGAGAAACACTGAATCCCCTAGAATGCTTTCCCTGGCTCATCTACTTGCCTGTGGATTGGCTTGGCCAGCCCATCCTTTTAATGACTCCAACTAAACAGCTGCAGCTCAGTTCTTGGTCACCTCTCATTGCCTTTCTATCTCTTTCTTCCTTCCTCTCTTTCTTTCTTTCTTTCTTTCTTTCGTTCTTTCTTTCTCTATCTTCTTTGTTCCTTTCTCTCCTTCCTTCCTCCTTCCCTCCCTCTCTTCCTTCCTTCTTTCCTTCCTTCCTTCTTTTCTCTCTCTCTCTCTCCAGATTTCACTTATTCTCAAATGGTTTCACACATATTCTGCATATTCTGGGGTGTGTTTCATGAACAAACTCAATGTGCTGATATCTCTTTTACCCAGATCCTGACTCTTGCCCTCTCTGAAAAGAAGTCCCACAATCTCATTAACAAACAATATAAATTCTCATCTTTCAGTATACCTGTGAAGAGAAACATTTAATATCCAAGTTAGGAAAATGAAATTCCTCCTCTTTATAGGAACTGGAAGAAACCTTTCCATTAGGGCCAGGGGTAGTTACCTTATATGATCAATACCTTTCCTTTTTGGTTCAGCATTGAAGGAGGCTTTGCAGGCTTTGCAAGAAATATTTATAATATTTCCTCTCAGAATGTAGCAACATTCCTTTGCTCAACATATAACTTAGCACTTATGCTGCTAAATCCTTTGCTTATGGAATGTTGATTAATTCTCATAACAATACCTCAAAAGTATGTATTTTTTTAACAATGGTCAAATTTTATTTAATACATGTTATATGTATTAGATCTCATTTTATATTTTTATGTAAATTTTCACATTTAATCTTCAGAACAACTTTATGAAATAGATAGCATTATTTTACCTATTTTTTAGATGTGGAAATTAATACCTAGAGGGGTTCAGTAAGTTGCCAATTATCAGAGGTTATTTATTTTTATTTATTTTAATTTTTAAAACATCTTTATTGGAGTATAATTGCTTTACAATGGTGTATTAGTTTCTGTTGTATCATAAAGTAATCAGTTATATGTACATATATCCCCATATTTCCTCCCTCAAAAGTACATATTATTATCTCATTTTACATATGAAGAAAATGAGGCTTAGAATGTTTCATTCATCCATTCTGTAAATATCTGCTGAGGGTCTACCACTGATTTCAACAACATGAGATTTGCCAGTGGTCTTAATAAGAGCACTTTCACTGTTGCAAAAAGTTGATTGGTGTGAATTCAAGAAAGAACAGAAAAAAATATTTGGAAATAGTGACTATTGCACAGGCCAGTATTTTAAGGAGTTTTGTGTAAAGGTAAAGAGAGAAATGGGGCTATACCTATAGAGGAAACTGGGAGGTCAAAAGAGGGTTTTTTTTAGTAAGATGGGATAACAGCATTCTGGAATTTCCTTAGCTGAGAGTGGAGAGATTTTATCCATAGTAGCAGAAATCAAATATAGGAAGATGGGTGGGTGTGGAGGTGGGAATTTGTGGTGCATTTCCTCTGATTCCTTCATTTTCTCAGGAGAATAGGAAGCAAGGCCAGTTACTGAGAGAAAAGATTAGTGAAGATGTTTGAAGAGTCTAGAAAAAGCATGAGATAGTTGGGAAAGTAGACCATGAATGGGCCAGGGAAGTATGGTTCAGTTGAAGGTGGTAGTCATAAATTTAATTAGGTAAGTCAGTAAGATGATGTGTTTTCCTCCAATCATATCTAACTGTATAGATGCAGGTGAGGAGAAGGCAAAGAAGTGAGTATAACTACATTTGTGGTTTAGCCAAACAAGTATGTTAAAGCAAGAGAGGGACAGGAAATGAAGGATATTTGCAAGGGAATAATGACTGAATGACCATGGAATTTTAAGATGGATAATGAGTGAAAAGAGGCCATGAAAGTGATGAGGGATGGTGAAACACTTGTAGATCAACAGACTTGAGGCCCTGATGGGGGGGTCAAAGTGCTGATGGATTTGAAGTATTGATGGAGGCAGCATATTGGAAGGGTAGAAGATGGTCAGAGAGGGAGAGTCGAAACTGGAAAATGGAAGTAAATTATGTTCCCAAGATCACACAATAGTATGCTGCAAATTCAGGATTTGAACCAAGTCTCTCTTCTCCCAGAGCCCACCCAGCAGTACCCTGAGGGCAGAGTGAGAGTTACATCAGCTCAGAGAGTTGATGCAACCACAAAAAGGCCATTGGCTTTTTGTGGTCTCTTTCATGCAAATGAGAACCCAGAGCTTTCTAAAGGCAACTATTTATAGCACCTCACAGGCCTGCCATGCAACGTTTCTCCTCCCTTTCTCCTCCCCTCCACTTCTTACAGAAATACCAACTGGTTCAAAAGGGGTCTTGGCTGGTTCCATGGTGAACATATGTTTGCTGATGACAGGAAACAGACAAGGCCAACTAATGTGAAAATATGGGGGCCCCTTATGAATTGGGAGTTTAAATACCAGTTTCTGGTGTTTGTGCCTGTGTCGTTTTCTCCATGAAACTGCTCCTTACCTTTCCAGCTCCATATCTCCCCTGGGGGTGCTTGGTAAGGGCACCCACCCTCTTCAGATATTAACCATCCTCTAACAGCGAAACCATGACAGGTTTCGTGTGGTGTCAGATGTGGGGCAGAGTTAAACACGAAACAGACACCAAGGCATATTGAGATCCTGAGGCAGGATGACGGCAGCCCAGGAATGCAGAGATTGAGGCCCGGTTTCCTATGTGAATGCCGACATATGAAGGTTAACTCTAAACTTCCTGACTGTTGTCTGATCACAGCAGGGTGTCATGTATTCTCCCTCTAACACACACTCTCTCTCTCATTCTCTCTCACACACATATGCGTGCATACACCAGAAAACCTGGAGGAGTGTGCTCAGGCTTTTTGAAAGCTGTGTGTCTGGAGGCCACATACCATGAATTTCAAAAGTAGTGAAAAAGGATATAATCTCTAAATATACATATAGCCACTCTTTCAGATTCTTTTTCCATATAGGTTATTAGAGAATATTGATAAGAGTTCCCTGTTCTATACAGTAGGTCCTTATTAGTTATCTATTTTATATATAGTAGTATGTATGTGTCAATCCCAATCTCCCAGTTTATCCCTCTCCTCCCCTTTCCCCCTGTTAACCATAAGTTTGTTTTCTACATCTGTGACTCTATTTCTGTTTTCACTTTGCTGTACAGCAGAAACTACCAAAACATTTTAAATCAACTATACTCCAATAAAAATTTAAAAATAAAAATATGAACACTGTAAAAAATATGTATATATAATCTCTAGTCCTCAGAGATGACAATAATCATTTAGATGAGAATGATCAAAGAAACAACAGGATTTACTGTTATTGTGAATTTGGGATATTTAGGAGTTGTGGCCTTTCAAATGATCCCATAATCTGGCAAAGGCTCCCTCTCTCCCCTGGGGGTCTCAGAGAAGAAGGCCAGTGTCTGCCGCAGCCTCCCCGGTGTGGGTGCGCCCTCAGTGAGAGACGCAGCTTCCCCCTCGAGGACGTAGAGAAGCTTGGCTGGCTTCTGTCCAAGAGGAATTTTATACCTCATTTATTTCATAGAAAAACATGACTCAAGCAGAGATGCTGGATTTATCTAGAAACGGAGGAGCAGAAAGAATAGTGCCGGTGTGTGTGTGCTCATGCGTAACTTGTGGGGTGGGGAGAGCAGGGAGCCAGGGTCCCGTGGGGGAGATTCCTGAGAATTAGGTGTGATTGACAGTGATAATGAAATAGAATACAAGGGTGGGGTTGGCAGGGAGTTCTAGAAACATCTAATCCAGTCTTTTCATTTATAAGGGGGAAAAACCAAGTTTGTAGAACGGAAGTGATTTGCCCACGTTTAAGGCTTTTGGCTCAGTAGTGACATTTTATCTTTAGGAGCAATCCAGCCAAGATAAGTCAAGGAGAGGGCTGGCCCCAGGGGAAATTATAATTCATAATAAGAATCTGACAATAATAATCATTTATCGAGCAACCTATACCCTTGGTACTATACTTAGGTGCTTTATATACATACTCATATCATTTAACCCTCTCAATAACCATATGAAGAAGGAAATGTTTTTTCATTTTATTAGTGAGAAAACTGAGGCTCTGAAGTGTAAGTCACATGCTTCAGCACATCCTGCTGAGATGGCAAGATGGGATTTGAACCAGGTCTGTCTAGTCCCAGAACCAAACTCCTGTTTTCCACCACCCTTGTTCCTGTTCTTTTGCTGTTTTTCATTATTCTTGGTCATAATCTTTTTTCCTCTCCATGCTAGCCTGAATCTCCTTCTGCAATATCACAGCCAGGTCCAGCCTTTGGATGGCAAGTCATACACCAGAAGCTTTCAATCTCTTCTCTACCTTCCTCCAAAACTCCGTGTCTATGTTCCCTCTCTCTCTCTCTCTCTCTCTCCCTCTCCCTCTCTCCCCCCTCCCTCTTTCTCAGACATACGTACATACAGACACACACACACATCTCTTTGAATTAGAAGAAAACCTCAAATAACCCTACCCAATGCCTTAGTTATGATAAGAATTCTCTCTACACCATCTTTAAAAATATATATATTTATTTATTTTTGGCTGCGTTGGGTCTTCATTGCTGCTGTGGGCTTTCTGTAGTTGTGGCGAGCGGGGCCTACTCTTCATTGTGGTGCGTGGGCTTCTCATTGTGGTGACTTCTCTTGTTGTGGAACATGGGCTCTAGGTGCATAGGCTTCAGTAGTTGTGGCACACAGGCTCAGTAGTTGTGGCACACGGGCTTAGTTGCTCCGCGGCATGTGGGATCTTCCTGGACCAGAGCTCGAACCCACGTCCCCTGCATTGGCAGGCAGATTCTTAACCCTGCACCACCAGGGAAGTCTGTCTATACACCATCCTGAGGAATCCTACCTCTGTCTGAAACCCTCAGTGACAGAAGGACTATGAAGTGCCCACACCATATTTGAGTAACTCTGATAGTTAGAAAGTAATTCTTTGCAGAGGGTCTTCATATATGTCTGATTTTTAGTTTTGATCCCTTTTTCTAGAGTTGAGTTTCATCCTTCTTCTACATTACATTCCTTCCAATACTACATACCACCATACCTCTAATAACCAGCCTATAGCCTGGCACTTGATAGCTTCTTACAAAATACTTTTGGATAAACTTCTCAATGGTGGCACCAAGGGGGTAGTTGGGGGTCTTAAACTCTCCCATAAGCTCTATCAACTCTCCTCTCCAAGTCACTCCAAATAAGTTTTTTAAAATGTGAGCTTGTTATGTATTGATAAATACAGCTTCAAAGCAAATTCCCTAAATTAATACCACCTCACCTAGATTGTCATACCAAAGATCCCCATATATAGAATGCTAGTACTGGCACCATCCCTCTTATGGGTGTTCCTTCCTTCTTGCTAAAAAATGTTGGTGGGTTTGAGATAATACATACCAATGCACTGAAGTGCTTACTCTGGCTCTTAATAGCTCTATGACATCTTGAACCAATTTATTAACTTCACTAGAGCCTCCTTTTCCTCATCTGTAAAGAGGAATAAGAATATCTACATCCTATTGTAGTCGTGATGATTTGTTATAATGTATGTATGTAGCACTCAATAAATAAGCAGTCATAAGGAGTATCCATACTATAAAATATAGGTTCAGTGGTAATTTGGCATTATCTCTCAAGGAACATATTGCCATTTTAACAGGGACCTATGCTGTTCACAATGATTTCCTTAGATAATGACTCTAACTAAGGCCATTATAGTCATGATGATAGTCAGTGGAAGTGATGGCTTTGGTTATGGTTCTTAGGGACAGCTCTCCTTTTACACTACATTGAGACTGACCACCCCTGGAATTTTCTATGAACCTCAGAGTCACAACCAGTGTGGTCTACATAATGGCGAGCTGCTCCTCCACAGAGGCTACCAGCTTTGTATCTTCCTGGGCAATGAGTGATACTCCCATCAGGAAGGCTGTCCCAGTATATCCACAGCAGCTTTATCAAAAGGAGACCCCTCCACACTGGGCTAAGCAGAAAGAAGAGCTTACCCAGGAAACATCCTTTTCTTATATGTGTACAGCATCTTTATTCTATAGGTTCTTGTTCAGTGACGTACCAAACCAGCACACCCTGAATCAGGCGGCAGGATGGAGGGAGATATGTAGCTTGAGAAATTTGTTATGGAGATTCTGATATGTTCTCTCACCACAGCCGCCTACACACAACCCTTCCCCCTACACACAGTGGCACTCTCATCTTCCACACCCACTTGACAATCACTGTCCTAGTTGCTTTGCATAGTACCTTTCTAAATGTACACACTTTTGTTGAGTAATTTTCCAAAATAATCATCAACCATTTCATCAATGCAGATTGACTTTTTAGGGTTCTTGCTGAGTAATTGAATCTCAATGTAATGATTATGTATCTAAATAGTCTTCTGTACTTTCTAGTTTAAATCCACTAAGATCACATTAGGAAGGATTCCCCAAAGAGAAAATCAATTTGGCAAAAGCCTTCAAAGCAGAGAGTCAATACCCAGCATTAGGGCTACTCAGGGCTTGAAGTGGAATTAGGTCTAACCTTATATGTCACCCCATCAAGACTGCTCCTAACTCAGGAAGACATACTGGACTTTAGAAATGCCTTCTTAGACACCTAATATTCAAGGAATTAGCTCTTTCCCATCCAATCTTACCTGTTTATATATCTCATTATCTCCAGAATGTCCTTTTATTTGTCCCCATCCCAGTTCCAATTGATAAACTGAGACAAAGAGACAGGGAAAGAAGGAAGGAGAGTAGAAAGGGAGGAGGGAAGGAAGAGAGGAAGAAAGGAATGAAAAGAATATGAAGTTGTTGAGCACTTAGTATCTGCTAAGCAAAAAAAAAAAAAAATGAGTCATAGGACTCAGCAAACATCTTCTATGAGAAGCCAGATACTGTTCAAGTGTTGATGATGTTGTCCTTGCTCTTCAGGAGACTATGTCAGTTTCTGTTGTGTAACTGAGTGCCACCAGCTGTCATACCAGCAGGATTAGATCAATTAGTGATTGAAACTCCGTGTAAATAATTACATAATTTATAATTTTGTGCTGTTCTAGTTCAAAGTCACTGTAAACACATCACAGAGTTTGAGGAGGATTCTCGCCAAAAGAAACAACAATATGACGAAAGCTCTCATGTGCACTAGGCTCATGTTTGAGTCACATCCAATTCTCATATGACTCACCATTGTTAGCAATAAACCACGAATGTGACCTACTCACATCTAGATTCTGACCATGGGCTAACTATGGAAAGTGCTTACATGTCCTGCTCTGGAATAAATGAGAATAAGGGGACCAAAGCCCAGGTAGACTGCAAAAGACACTCTATACTCACAACTCTCTTGCTTTGGGAGGTTTGATTGAGCCAACTTTTTTACCTAGCAGGGAGCAAAAGTTAATTTGGGGAACTTTTGGAGTTGGTTCAAAGGATGAGCCGTTCTCAAGAGGAAGAGAAACTTTGTACTGCTGGTTAGCAAATATCAAGTGCCCCATCTGTTCTGTGAGACAAAATCATCACTGTACACATCATTTCGTGTTAGCCTCAGAAGCATGATGAGGCTACTGCTGCTGCTGCCACCCTGCAAGTATCCTCTTGGGCCTTTCATTTCGGTGCCTATGGCACTAATTTCCAAGTTTTGGCATCTGCTTCTCTTTGCCTGAGGGTTTTCTCTGACCTCCAGTCATGATCTGCCCATAGGAATGGCAAATTGGGAAATGCTGAGGATTCACTGCTTCTGGAAGCAACCATCAATCAATAACTGATGGGAATGACTGGTCTGTTGCCTCTTGGGTAGGGTAACTCCAACACTCATACTTCACACTGTCTTCCAGACACAAGACTGATTAAACTCCTTCCCACAGCAGTTACCTAATTGATAATGCATTCTTTATTGGTTACCTTCTCTTCAAATCACTTCTCCACTATACTGCCACTATTTCTTGGGATCACCTCCCAAATAAATTACTCACACTTAAGTCCTTATCTCCAGATCTACTTCTGAAGGATCCCAGACTAAGTCACACGTCATCTTTTCTCACCACCTTTTTTTTTTTATCACCTTGGTAGAACCAGAAGCTTAAATAATCGAAGTTCTCTTTATCCATGATTATAAACTAGTGTTGAAAATCCAAACACCCACAGAGATGAAGCAAGTTACATAAACAGGAGAAGAGAGCTGGGTAGAAATTATGCTAACCAGATGGTACATACTCCATCTCAAACGGCCAGCTGCTCTTCAGCCCCAGCCAACTGTTGCCATGTGGAAAAGTAGGCCCAATGTGGCCACATCAAGTTTTTCATGAGATTCCAGAAATCCATATTTTTGTGTAGAATCTCTTTATATGTAAATGTTGGCCACAAATTCAGATGCTTTCATAACATTGGACTAGCCAAATAAAACACATCTGTGAGCTATACTTGACCCAGGGACCACCAGTTTTCAATCACTATTGTAGAAATATAGCCTTTAGCTGGAAATTCATAGTTAACATTTAAAGTAACAAGAGCTGCTGCTCTTAAAATGGATTTTCACAACCATTGTCACATTTCTTCTAGTAGGTCTTATTCTCACACCATCCCTTCATGGTTGTATCCAGCATTGCATGTCTGCTCAAAAAACAAAAGAAACCCAAGTGGAAGGAGAAAGCTAATTATGGACTTGGCATCTGATTGTGGTCTGGCTTAATATGACATTCTCAGAGCCAACTGGAAAGGAAACCACCACCCAAATCCATCACGACATGTGCTATCACAGTAAGTTTAAATTGGGTGGAAATGTTGTGAGTTTAATAAAATAGAACTGCTGAGATGTACATATATATCTGGGTTTAGTTGATAGCTCTTTCAAGGGCATTGTGATGTCAAATATGTTTGGCAGGTTCAATTCTCTTAACACCCACATTTGCACGGTTCTTAAGACAGGGGATGATTGAAAGCATATGTGCTAACAGTAACTATGCATAATGTGTGAAATTAATGAAAATGTAGAGGTTTCACTCTGTTTTTCATGATCTTAAGCTAAGCTAGCCCTTTCTAGCTGTGTGGGGGAAGAGGAGCAGAGGGTTTCATCATTTTTCCTTCCTTTTCTTCTTCTTTTTTTAATTTCAGGAAACAACTTGAAGCTTTTAGCTTTCCTTTTGTTTTGACATTTAGGAACCAAAGTGATAAATAATAAGAGCTGGGACCCTGGAATCCCATCTTCTCCAGTAAGAAAAATCAGTATCCAGTGGTGCTTTTAGTTCTATGTGTCAACTAGTCACCAACTGAGAAAATGGAAAACAATGACATGTTATTGATTTAAGAGAAAATAACTTTATTTTGAGAAAAAAGACTGTTATTAAAATAATTGAGCAGTACTCTCCAAAAGTGTCAGTCAACAAAGAGTAGGAAAGACAGAGGGACTGTCACTGATTGGAGAATACTAAGGAGACCAGACAACTAATGTAACGTGAGATCCTGGATGAGATCATGGAATTAGAAATGGATCTTAATGAAAAAAGCTGGTGAAATTTTATTAAAGTCTAGTTTAGTTATCAGCATTGTACTGAGACTAATAATTTCGATAATTGTACTATGGTTATATAAGACTTTAATGTAAGAAGAAGCTGAGTGAAGGATATATTGGAACTCTGTGTATTATTTTTGTACTTCTCCTATTAATCTAAAACTATCTCAAGGAGATCAACCATGAAGGCAGAGTAAAAGGACATGGCACTCACCTTCCCCCAACAAAAACATAAAAAAATACATCTACGAGTGGAGTAATTCTCACTGAAAACAACTGGAAACTGGCAGAGGGACTCCTGTACAACAAAGGCTGTAAGAAAGATACACATATAATCGGGTAAGAAGGAGAAAGAGTGATCAGGTCAGGACCTGTGCCCCTGGGAGGAGATTCAGAGGAAAAGGGAGATTACATGGGCAGACACCCATGCTGGGGAGTAAGTGGTGAGAGCCACAGATTGGGTTCCCCAGCCCTGGGGTGTTATGTGGGGGAAGACAAGCCCCCCTGGCTGGTTGGAGGACAGCTGGGAGTAACAGGAGGGCTGTGGGAAGCCTGGATACCACTTGTGAGGAGCATGCATGTTCTGGCCCACCCTTCAAGGCAGGGCAGTGAGAGGTCTGCTCTAGCAGATGGCAGATTTCCTGTGACCACCTCAGTGTGCACGCCAGCACTAGCTGAGTGAATGCTCCAGCCCCGCTTACTTCATGTCACAGTGTAGCACTGGATCTGGGGTGGCCATGACCAGGGGGAAAACTAGACCCTGGATTCAGAGATTACTGAGTCCTCAGGAAGAGCCTGGGTGGGGCAGTGGTCCTTGCTGGCACTTACTCAAGCAGTACATCAGAAACAGCCCAGATCTCTGATGGAGCCCGCTCCACCACAGCTCAGCCCCCAGTACACATTGAGAGTCCAAGCAGCCCTGACTGCCCTGCAGTGTGACTCCATAATAGGACAGGGGTGGTGGAGGCTTGGGGGAGTGATTGGCTGTGAGGGAAAAAGGAGACTTGCACAGGAGTCTGCATCTGAGTAGAGCAAGGGAAACAATTGCTGGCACTTGCACAGGCAGTGCATTGGAAACAGCTAAAACCCCTGTCTGTGGCTGACACAAGCTGAGAGACTGCACAGGGCACACTTGCTTCAGCTCTCCCCTCACTACTGAAGCAAGGGTCCTGGTGCAGGGAAAGGGGAAAGCACACACTTAAAGGGAACAGAGCCAACTGGGGCCCAACCCTCAGAGCTGCTACTCCAGCAACTTGGAAATCAGACCCCACCCCTGATAAGGCAATTATGGCCACTGAGCAGAGGGAAGCCCCACCCCATACCCAGCTCCAGCAGCAGCCGCTCCACCTCCAGGCCCACTCTTTACCCAAGTGATAGCTGCCAGTACACTCTGAGGAAAAACCTGACTTGCATCCATGTCAAATCCATCTCACCCACCAAATGCATTGGGCACATGCAGCCTGTGTAGGAATGTTCTCACAAAAGAACACCACTTTAAAAGCATAATAGGTAAATTTTCCACCTAAATTCACAGAGGCAGAGAAAGTTAAGCAAAATGAAAAGGCAGAGGAACTGGTCTCAATTGAAAAAGCAAGAGAAGAACTCTGAAAAAATAAATATGAAATAGAAAAAAACAACTTACCAGATAAAGAATTCAAAACATTGTTAATAAAATGTTAACTGAATTAGAGAAAAGAATAGATGTACACAGTGAAAATTTTAATGAGGAACTAGAAAATATAAAAAAGACCCAATCAGATATGAAGAATTCAATAGCTAAGATAAAAACACATTAGAAGGAATGAAGAGCAGACTAGGTGTTACAGAAGAATGTATAAGTGATCTGGAAGATAGAATAATGGAAATCACCCAATCAGAAAAGCAAAAACAAAAACACATTTTAAAAAAGAAAACAATTTAAAAGATATTTGGGATAACATACAACGTTTACATTATAGGAGTCCCAGGAGGAGAAGAGAGAGGGAAGGGGACAAAAAATGTACTTGAGGGTGGGCTTCCCTGGTGGCACAGTGGTTGAGAGTCTGCCTGCCAATGCAGGGGACACAGGTTCGTGCCCTGGTCTGCGAGGATCCCACATGCCACGGAGCGGCTGGGCCTGTGAGCCATGGCCGCTGAGCCTGTACATCCGGAGCCTGTGCTCCGCAACGGGAGAGGCCACAAGGGTGAGAGGCCCACGACTCGAAAAAAAAAATGTACTTGTGGAAATTGTGGCTGAAAACTAGACAAACCTGACAAACGAAACAGATATCTAGGTAAAAGAAGCACAGAGGGTCCCAAACAAGATGAGTCCAAACAAACACACACCAACACATATCACAACTAAAATGGCAAAAGTTAAAGATACACAGAGAATTCTAAAGCCAGCCAGAGGAAAACAAAGAGTCATATACAAGGAAATCCCCATAACACTATCAATTGACTTCTCTGCAGAAACTTTGTAGGCCAGAAGGGAGTGGTATGATATATCTAAAGTGTGGAAAGGGAAAAACCTGCAACCTAGGATACTCTACCTAGCAAGACTATCATTTAGAATAGAGGGAGAGATAAAGGATTCTCAGACAAGCAAAAACTAAAAGAGTTTATCAATACTAAACCTACCCTGAAATAAATGTTAAAAAGTCTTCTCTAAGTGGAAAAGAAGTAAGAATCTATAGGAAAGGGAAAATCCCACTAGGAAAAGCAAATATATAGTATGGACTGAGGATCAACCACTTAAGTAAGCCAGTATGATGATTAAAAAACAAAAAAAATTATAAAAACAACTATAACTATAGTAAAAATTAAGAGATAAACATGAAGATTAAAATATGACATCAAAAATACAAAATGTACATTCCTGCCTCCTTTATCAAAGATAAGGTGACCATATGTGTGTGGGTTTATCTCTGGGCTTTCTATCCTGTTTTATTGATCTATCTTTCTGTTTTTGTGCCAGTACCATACTGTCTTGATTACTGTAGCTTTGTAGTATAGTCTGAAGTCAGGGAGCCTGATTCCTCCGGCTCCATTTTTTGTTCTCAAGACTGCTTTGGCTATTCGGGGTCTTTTGTGTTTCCATACAAATTGTGAAATTTTTTGCTCTAATTCTGTGAAAAATGCCAGTGGTAGTTTGATAGGGATTGCATTGAATCTGTAGATTGCTTTGGGTAGTAGAGTCATTTTCACAATGTTGATTCTTCCAATCCAAGAACATGGTACATCTCTCCATCTATTTGTATCATCTTTAATTTCTTTCATCAGTGTCTTATAATTTTCTGCATACAGATCTTTTATCTCCTTAGGTAGGTTTATTCCTAGATATTTTATTCTTTTTTTTTTTTTGCAATGGTAAATGGGAGTGTTTTCTTGATTTCACTTTCAGATTTTTCGTCATTAGTGTACAGGAATGCCAGAGATTTCTGTGCATTAATTTTGTATCCTGCTACTTTACCAAATTCATTGATTAGCTCTAGTAGTTTTCTGGTAGCATCTTTAGGAGTCTCTATGTATAGTATCATGTCATCTGCAAACAGTGACAGCTTTACTTCTTCTTTTCCAATTTGGATTCCTTTTATTTCCTTTTCTTCTCTGATTGCTGTGGCTAAAACTTCCAAAACTATGTTGAATAAGAGTGGTGAGAGTGGGCAGACTTTTCTTGTTCCTGATCTTAGTGGAAATGCTTTCAGTTTTTCACCATTGAGGATGATGTTGGCTGTGGGTTTGTCATATATGGCCTTTATTATGTTGAGGAAAGTTCCCTCTATGCCTACTTTTTGCACTACTGGTGGGAATGTGAATTGGTACAGCCACTATAGAGAACAGTATGGAGGTTCCTTAAAAAACTAGAAATAGAACTACCATATGACCCAGCAATCCCACTACTGGGCATATACCCTGAGAAAACCATAATTCAAAAAGAGGCATGTACCAAAATGTTCATTGCAGCTCTATTTACAATAGCCTGGAGATGGAATCAACCTAAGTGTCCATCATCCGATGAATGGATAAAGAAGATGTGGCACATATATAGAATGGAATATTACTCAGCCATAAAAAGAAACGAAATTGAGCTATTTGTCATGAGGTGGATAGACCTAGAGTCTGTCATACAGAGTGAAGTAAGTCAGAAAGAGAAAGACAAATACCATATGCTAACACATATATATGGAATTTAAGAAAAAAAAAGTGTCATGAAGAACCTAGGGGTAAAACAGGAATAAAGACACAGACTTACTTGAGAATGGACTTGAGGATATGGGGAGGGGGAACGGTAAGCTGTGACAAAGTGAAAGAGCGGCATGGACATATATACACTACCAAACGTAAGGTAGATAGCTAGTGGGAAGCAGCCGCATAGCACAGGGAGATCAGCTCAGTGCTTTGTGACCGCCTGGAGGGGTGGGATAGGGCGGGTGGGAGGGAGGGAGACGCAAGAGGGAAGGGATTTGGGAACAGATGTACATGTATAACTCATTCACTTTGTTATAAAGCAGAAACTAATACACCATTGTGAAGCAATTATACTCCAATAAAGTTGTGTAAAAAAAAATACAAAATGTGCGAGAAGCAAGCAAAAAATGTAGATCTTTTACAATCTGTTTGAACTTAAATGACTGCCAGTATAAAACAACCAGATATACTTGTAAGTCAAGATGTATGGGCGCCATGGTAACAGCAAATCAAAAATCTACAATAGATACACAAAACCTAAAAGGAAAGGAACACAAGCATACTATTAAAAAAACTCATCAAACCACAAGGGAAGGAACAAAAAGAAAAAAGATATGAACAGAGAACTATAAAAAAAGAAAGAAAACAAGTGATAAAATGGCAATAAGTACATACTTATTAATAATTACTTTAAATGTCACTGGACTAAGAGCTTCAGTCAAAAGACATAGGGTGGGATTAGATTAAAAAACAAGATTCTGCTATATACTGTCTACAAGAGACACATTTCAGAGCTAAAGACACAACAGAATGAAAGTGAGGGGATAGAAAAAGATATTTCATGAAAATGGAAATGACAAGAAAGTAGGGGTAGCAATAATCATATCAGGCAAAATAGGCTTTAAAACAAAGGTTATAACAAGAGGCAAAGAAGGGTATTTTATAATGATAAAAGGATCAATATAAGAAGAATATATTATATTTGCTAACATATATGCACCCAATACAGGAGCACATAAATATATAAAGCAAATACGAACAGACATAAAGGGAGAAATTGACAGTAATACAATAATAGTAGGGGACTTTAACACCACACTGACATCAACGAACAGATCATCCAAACAGAAAATCATTAAGGCAACGGTGGTCTCAAATGACAAAAGAGACCAGTTGAACTTAGTAGATATCTACAGGACATTACATCTAAAGAGAGCAGAATACACAATCTTTTCAAATGTTTGAAACCTTTTCAAATGTTCCATAACATGGAATGTTATGCAGGATACATCATGTGCTCAGCCACAGAATAATTCTCAACAAGTTTAAGAAGATAGAAAATATATCAAGCATTTTTTTCTGACCTCAATGGTATGAAACTAGAAATCAATTACAGAAAGAAAAAATGCAGAGAGAACAAACACGTACTACTAAACATGCTACTAAAAGACATGCTACTAAAACACCAATGGGTCAATAAAGGAATCAAAGAGAAAATCAGAAAGTATCTCAAGACAAATGAAAATGGAAACACAATACTCTAAAATTTATGGGATGCAGCAAAAGCAGTTCTAAGATGGAAGTTTATAGCAATACAGCCTTCCTAAAAAACAAAAAAATCTCAAACAAACAACCTAACCTACCACCTAAAAGAATTAGGGAAAAAAAGAGCAAACCATAAATCAGCAGAAGGGAGGAAATAATAAAGATTATAGAGAAAATAAATAAAATAGAGATTAAAAAAACAATAGAGGGTAGGAGGAGTGGCAGCGGCCAGGCAGCCCAGTTTCTCAAAGGCTCTCGTCGTGCAGCAGCCCACAGGTACCTGGCACGTGCCTGCCCCACCACCATGATGCCCAAGAGGAAGGTCAGCTCCGCTGAGGGGGTGGTGAAGGAGGAACCCAAGAGGAGACTGGAGAGGTTGTCAGCTAAACCGGCTCCTGCAAAAGTGGAAACAAAGCCAAAAAACGTGGCATGGAAAAAATCTTCAGACAAAAAAGTGCAAACAAAAGAGAAAAGGGGAGCAAAGGGAAAACAGGCTGAAGTGGCTAACCAAGAGACTAAAGACTTACCCGCAGAAAACGGAGGAACTAAAAACGAGGAGAGCCCAACTTCTGATGAAGCAGGAGACAAAGAAGCCAAGTCTGATTAATATCACACACCCGGTCCTATCAGTGTTCCCTGTCTCCCTTCTTGTACAATCCAGAGGAATATTTTTATCAACTATTTTGTAAATGCAAGTTTTTTAGTAGCTCTAGAAACATTTTGAAAAAGGAGGGAATCCCACCTCATCTCATTTTTTAAGTGTAAATGCTTTTTTTAAAGAGGTGAAATTGTTTGCTGGTTGTTTATTTTTTTGGTACAAGCAGAAAATAGTGGGATATTGAATATGGGAGGCTTTGACTGTCTTGGGTGTCAGCTTAACATTCCACAGATGGAAGGTAGCTTTTATATCCTATAATACAAAGCATACTAAATGGCAGTTTGGAGTCAGTTATGCATTTAATGTCTTAAACACTTTAAATTACTTCTCTTCCAATGTTGTTTTTGGTAAGATTGTTTCCTAAAGCAAACCACTCACCCCTTGATCTTGGCTCTCCTGGGCAGAATTTTGTGCACTCTGTAACCTCTTTGGTCATAGTAGTCCAGTTCTTCTAGTAACTGTTAATGTGCTGTGAACGATTGACAATTTGAGTATGTAGTGTACATGATATTAGATTGTGAATTAGTGGGACTTACAATGTAACAGCATATCAATATTTGAAGATATTGGTACTTGATAACCTGTGAAGGAAAATTTGTTTCCAAATTTTAAACTGGAAAGTCACTGGAATAACTGTTCAGAAAAGAATCACAACTACATGATTTTTTAGATTTTTGGTATGTATGTTGAGAATTGTGTACAACTTGAACTGTCTGTGTACTGTTCCTCAAAACAACAAATAAAATCTCTATTATGAAAGAATTTCTTGAAGCACACACACACACACACACACACACAAAAAAACAATTGAAAAGATCAATGAAACCAAGAGCTGTTTTTTGAAAAGATAAACAAAATTGATAAACTTTTAGCCAGGCTAAACAAGAAGAAAATAGAGAGGACCCAAATAAACAGAATAAAAAATGAAAGAAGAGAAATAACAACCAATATCACATAAATACAAAAAATCATAATGGAATACTACAAACAGTTATATGACAACAAATTGGACAACCTAGAGGAAATGGACAAATTTCTAGAAATATACAAACTGCCAAGACTGAATCAGGACGAAACAGATAATTTGAACAGACCAATACTAGTAGTGAAATTGAATTTGTAATAAAACAAAACAAAACAAAAAAACTTCCAGCAAAAGAAGTTCAGAACCAGATAGCTTCACAGGGGAATTCTACCAAACATAGAGAGAAGAGCTAATTCTTATCCTTCTCAAACTATTCCAAAAAATTGACAGGATGGAATACTCCCAGATTTATTCTACAAGGCCACAATTACCCTGATACCAAATCCAAACAAAGACACTACAAAAAAGAGAGAACATTACAAGCCAATATCTTTGATAAATATACATGCAAAAATTCTCCACAAAATATTCATAAAGCGAATTCAACAAAATGTAAAGAGGATTATACACCATGGTCAAGTTGGATTTATTCCAGGGACACAGGAAGGTTCAATATTTGTTTATCAATCAATGTGATACACCACATTAACAAAAGGAAGGATAAAAATTACATGGTCATCTCAAAAGACACAGAAAAAGCATTTGACAAAATTCAACATCAATTCATGATAAAAAGTGGGTATAAGGGGAACATATCTCAACATAATAAAGGCCATTAATGACAAACCCACAGCTAACATCATCATCAATGGTGAAAAGTTGAAAGTCTTTCCTTTAAATTTACAAACAAGACAAGGATACTCACTCTCTACACTTGATTTAACACAGTATTAGAAGTCTTGGTCACAGCAATCAGACAAGAAAAAGAAAAGGTATCCAAATTGGAAGGGAAGAAGTAAAACTGCCACTATTTGCAGATGATGAGATACTCTATATAGAAAACCCTAAAGTCTCCACCAAAAAACTATTAGAACTAGTAAATGAATTTAACAAAATTGTAGAATACAATATTAATATACAGACATCTGTTGATTTTCCATACACTATTAATGAACTATCAGAAAGAAAGTAAAAAAGATTCCACTTAAAAATCACATGAAAAACATAAAATACCTAGGAAAAAAAGTTAAGCAAGGAGGTGAAAGACCTATACTCTGAAAACTATAAGACATTGATGGTGGAAATTGAAGTTTATAAAGAAATGGAAAGATATCCTGTGCTCTTGGATTGGAAGAATTAATATTTTTTAAATGGTCATGTTATTCAAAGCAATACACATATTTAATGCAATCTCTATCAAAATACCCATGAATTTTTTTCACAGAACCAGAACAAATAATCTTAAAGTACATATGGAACCACAAAAAACAAGCAAACCAAAAAAAGCAAACAAACAAAAACAAACCAAAAAATAAAAATAAAAACCAAACTGCTGAAGCAATCTTGAGGAAAAAGAACAAAGCTGGAGGTATCACTCTTCCAGACTTCATATTATACTACAAAGCTACAGTAATCAAATAGCACGCTACTGGCACAAAAACAGACACTTAGGTCAAGGGAACAGAATAGAGAGCCCAAAAGTAAGCCCATGCACCTATGATCAATTAATCTATGACAAAGGAGAAAAGAATATACAATTGAGAAACGACAGTCTCCTCAATAAGTGGTGTTGGGAAAACTGGACAGCTACATGTAAAACAATGAGACTAGAACATTCCCTCACACCATATACAAAAATAAACTCAAAATTGATCAAAGACCTAAATGTAAGACCTGAAACCATAAAATTCCTAGAAGAGAACATAAGAAGAGCACTCTTTGACATAAATTATAGCAATATTTTTTGGATCTATCTCAAAAGCAAAAATAAACAAATGGGACATAATTAAACTTAAAAGCTTTTACACAGAAAAGGAAACCATTGTCAAAACAAAAAGATCATCTATAGAATGGGAGAAGATATTTGCAAACGATATTACAGACAGGGGTTAATATCCAAAATATATAAATAGCCCATGTAACTCAACATGAAACAAATAACCCAATCAAAAAGTGATCAGAAGACCTGAATAGTCATTTTTCCAAAGAAGACTTACAGATGGTTAATAGGCACATGCAAACATGCTTAACAACACTAATTATTAGTGAAATGCAAATCAAAACTACAATGCGATATCAGCTCACACCTGTCATAATGGTTCTCATCAAAAAGACCAAAAATAACAAATGTTGGTGAGGATGTGGAGAAAAGGGAACCCTTGTGCACCGTTGGTGAGAATATAAATTGGTGCACCACTATGGAAAACAGTATGGAGGTTCCTCAAAAATCTAAAAATAGAACTACCATATGATTCAACAATTCCACTTCTGAATATATATCTGGAAAAGATGAAAACACTAATTCAAAAAGATACATGCACCCCAATGTCATAGCAGTACTATTTACAATAGCCAAGATATGGAAGTAAACCAAGTGTCCATCAATAGATAAATGGATAAAGATGTGATATATATGAATATTAATCATTAAACAGAATAAAATTCTGTCACTGCCAGCAATGTGGATGGAACTAGATAATATTATGCTTAGTGAAATAAGTCAGACAGAGAAAAACAAAATCCGTATAATATTATTTATATGTGGAATCTGAAAAGTAATATAAACATTCATATATAGCAAAACAGAAACAGACTGACAGATATAGAAAACAAACTAGTGATTAACAGTGGGGAAGGGGAGGGGGAGGGGCAGGATCCCATCCCCTAATGGGATTAAGAGATGTAATCTAATATGTATAAAATAGATAATCAATAAGAATATATTTTATATAGCACAGGGAATTATAGCCATTATCTTATAACTTTTAATGTAGTATAATCTGTAAAAATACAACCATTATGATGTACACCTGAAACTAATATAATATTTTAAATCAACTACAATAAAAAAACTATTTCAAAATAAAAAAAGTTTTTTTAAAGAATACTTATAAACAAGATTCTAGTGCACAAAAGAGCTACTCCAAGTAAACAGAATTTCTTACCACATCCTTTATTAATAGGTTTTTGAATGAGGAGCATCTGGCATGCTATGTGTAATAAAGAGAAACGTATTTTAGTTATATTTTACAGACAGAGAAACTGAAGTTCAGAGAACATTACTTGCCAAAGTTTACCCAACTGGTGATTTCATGAATAGTAAAAGTAGATGAACAGGAATTACCACTGGAACATTTTCTGGTCCTTAAATGATTTATTATGGTGATTCTCAGGCACAGAAAAAAAGAGAGGTAAAATTTACAGATAAAAAATCCAGATATAGTCAGTACAAGTAAATGTAAGAATATTTTAAGTGATTAAGATGTTATTTCAAATCAGTGAGTAAAGGATACATTATTTAATACTGTTCAGACAGTTGATTCTACATTTGGAAAAAAATCAATATGGGGCACCATATCTCCTAATCCAATCTATAGAAAAATTGATTTAAAAGGGGGGGAGGAGCTTCAAGATGGAGGAAGGGTAAGACGTGGAGATCACCTTCCTCCCCACAAGTACATCAGAAATACATCTACATCTACATGTGGAACAACTCCTACAGAACACCTACTGAACGCTGGCAAAAGACCTCAGACCTCCCAAAAGGGAAGAAGGGGAAGAAACTCCCCACATACCTGGGTAGGGCAAAAGAAAAAAGAAAAAACAGAAAAAAGAATAGGGATGGGACCTGCACCAGTGGGAGGGAGCTGTGAAGGAGGAAATGTTTCCACACACTAGGAAGCCCCTATGGGGGCGGAGACTGTGGGTGGTGGAGAGGGGAAGCTTTGGAGCCATGGAGGAGAGCACAGCAACAGGGGTGCAGAGGGCAAAGCGGAGAGATTCCTGCACAGAGGATCAGTGACTCCCAGCACTCACGAGCCCAAGAGGCTCGTCTGCTCACCCCCCGGACTGGGCGGGGACTGGGAGCTGAGGCTCGGGCTTCAGAGGTCGGATCACAAGGAGAGGACTGGGGTTGGCGGCATGAACACAGCCTGAAGGGAGCTAGTGCACCACAGCTAGCTGAGAGGGAGTCCGAGAAAATGTCTGGAGCTGCCAAAGAGGCAAGAGACTTTTTCTTGCCTATTAGTTTCCTGATGCGCAAGGAGAGGGGATTAAGAGCGTCTCTTAAAGGAGTTTCAGAGACGGGTGTGAGCCGTGGCTATCAGCACAGACCCCCGAGACGAGCATGAGACAAAAAGGCTGCTGCTGCCACCACCAAGAAGCCTGTGTGCAAGCACAGGTCACTATTCATACCTACCCTCCCTGGAGTCTGTGCAGCCCGCCACTGCCAGTGTCCCGTGATCCAGGGACAACATCCTCAGGAGAACACACGGCACGCCTCAGGCTGGTGCAACATCACACCAGAGCAGGCTGGCCCCACATTCCCTACCCTTCCCTGCCCCCGGCCAGAGAGAGCCAGAGCCCCCAAATCAGCAGTTTCTTTAACCCCGTCCTGTCTGAGTGAAGAACAGACACCCTCAGGTGACCTACACACAGAGGCGGGGCCCAATATAAAGCTGAAGCCCAGGAGCTGTGTGAACAAAGAAGAGAAAGGGAAATTTCTCCCAGCAGCCTCAGGACCAGTGGATTAAATCTCCACAATCAACTTGATGTACCCTGCATCTGTGGAATACCTGAATAGACAATGAATCATCCCAAATTGAGGGGGTGGACTTTAGGAGCAACAATATATATATATATATATTTCCCTTTTTCTCTTTTTGTGAGTGTGTATGTGTATGCTTCTGTGTGTGATTTTGTCAGTATAGCATTGATTTTACCATTTGTCCTAGGGTTTCTATTTGTCCGTTTTAATTTTTTTTCTTTTAGTATAGTTTTTAGCATTTCTTATCATGGGTGGATCTGTTTCTTGGTTTGTTTGCTCTCCTCTTTCTTCTTTTATGATATAAAATTTTTTTAATAATTATTTTTTATTTTAATAACTTTTAATTTAATTTAATTTTATTTTATATTCTTTCTTTCTTTCTTTTTCTCCATTTTATTCTGAGCCATGTGGATGACAGGCTCTTCATGCTCCTGCCAGGAATCAGGGCTGTGCCTCTGAGGTGGGAGAGCCAAGTTCAGGACACTGGTCCACAAGAGACATCCCAGCTCCATGTAAAATTAAATGGTGAAAATCTCCCAGAGATCTCCATCTCAAAGACAAGACCTAGCTCCACTCAATGACCAGCAAGCTACAGTGCTGGACACCCTGTGCCAAACAACTAGCAAGACATGAACACAACCCCATCCATTAACACAGAGGCTACTTAAAATCATAATAAGGACACAGACACCCAAAAATACACCACCAGATGTGGACCTGCCTACCAGAAAGAAAAGATCCAGCCTCATCAACCAGAACACAGGCACTAGTCCCCTCAACCAGGAAGCTGGCACAACACATTGAACCAAAGTTAGCTGCTAGGGGAAGACACCAAAAACAATGGGGACTACGAACCTGAAGCCTGGGAAGAGGAGACCCCAAACACAGTAAGTTTGCCAAATGAGAAGACACAGAAACACACAGCAAATGAAGGAGCAAGGTAAAAATGCACCAGACCTAACAAATGAAGAGGAAATAGGCAGTCTACTGAAAATGAATTCAGAATAATCATAGGATAGATGATCCAAAATCTTGGAGATAGAATAGAGAAAATATAAGAAACATTTAACAAGGATCTAGAAGAACTAAAGAACAAACAAACAGTGATGAACAACAAAATAAATGAAACTAAAAATTCTATAGAAGGGATCAATGGCAGAATAACTGAGGCAGAAGAATGGAGAAGTGACCTGGAAGACAAAATAGTGGAAATAACTACTACAGAGCAGAATAAGGAAAAAAGAATGAAAAGAATTGAGAACACTCTCAGAGACCTCTGGGATAACATTAAACATACCAACATTCGAACTATAGGGGTCCCAGAAGATGAAGAGAAAAAGAAAGGGACTGAGAAAATATTTGAAGAGATTATAGTTGAAAACTTCCCTAATATGGAAAAGGAAATAGTTAATCAAGTCCAGGAAGCACAGAGAGTCCCATACAGGATAAATCCAAGGAGAAACATGCCAAGACACATATTAAGCAATCTATCAAAAATTAAATACAAAGAAAAATATTAAAAGCAGCAAGGGAAAAACAACAAATAACACACAAGAGAATCCCCATAAGGTTAACAGCTGGTCTGTCAGCAGAAACTCAGCAAGCCAGAAGGGAGTGGCAGGACATATTTAAAGTGATGAAGGGGAAAAACCTAAAACCAAGAATACTCTACCTAACAAGGATCTCATTCAAATTTGATGGAGCAATTAAAACCTTTACAGACAAGCAAAAGCTGAGAGAATTCAGCATCACCAAACCAGCTTCACAACAAATGCTAAAGGAATTTCTCTTGGCAGGAAACACAAGAGAAGGAAAAGACCTACAATAACAAACCCAAAACAGTTAAGAAAATGGTAATAGAAACATACATATTGATAATTACCTTAAATGTAAATGGATTAAATGCTCCAACCAAAAGACATAGACTGGCTGAATGGATACAAAAACAAGACCCATATATATGCTGTATACAAGAGACTGACTTCAGACCTAGGGACACACACAGGCTGAAAGTGAGGGGATGGAAAAAGATATTCCATGCAAATGAAAATAAAAAGAAAACTGGAGTAGCAATTCTAATATCAGACAAAATAGACTTTAAAACAAAGATTATTACAAGAAAAAAACAGAGGGCACTATATAATGATCAAGGGATCAATCCAAGAAGAAGATATAAAAATTGTAAATATTTATGCACCCAACACAGGAGAACCTCAATGCATAAGGCAAACACTAACAGCTGTGAAAGGGGAAACTGATAATAACACAACATAGTAGGGGATTTAACACCCCACTTTCACCAATGGACAGATCATCCAAAAGGAAAATAAATAAGGAAACACAAGCTTTAAATGATACATTAAACAAGATGGACTTAATTGATATTTATAGAACATTCCATCCAAAAAAAACAGAATACAATTTCTTCTCAAGTCCTCATAGAACATTCCCCAGATAGATCAAAACTTGGGTCACAAATCACGCCTTGGTAAATTTAAAAATATTGAAATCATACCAAGTACCTTTTCTGAACACAATGCTCTGAGACTATATATCAATTACAGGAAGAATCTGTAAAAAATACAAACACATGTAGGCTAAACCATACAGTACTTAATAACCAAGAGATCACTGAAGAAATACAAGAGGAAATTTAAAAATACCTGGAAACAAATGACAATGAAAACACGATGACCCAAAACTTATGGGATGCAGCAAAAGCAGTTCTAAGAGGGAAGTTTATAGCAATACAAACCTACCAAAAGGAACAAGAAATCTCTCAAATAAACAACCTAACCTTACACCTAAAGCAATTAGAGAAAGAAGAACAAAATAACCCCAAAGATTTTTGAAGGAAATAAATCATAAAAATCAGAAAAGAAATAAATGAAAAAGAAATGAAGGAAACGATAGCAAAGATCAATGAAACTAAAAGGTGGTTCTTTGAGAAGATAAACAAAACTGAAAAACCATTAACCAGACTCATGAGGAAAAAAAGGGAGAAGACTCAATTCAATAGAATTAGAAATGAAAAAGGAGAAGTAACAACTGACACTGCAGAAATACAAAGGGTCATGAGAGATTATTACAAGCAACTTTATGCCAATAAAATGGACAACCTGGAAGAAATGAACAAATTCTTAGAAATCCACAAGCTTCTGAGACCAAACCAGGAAGAAATAGAAAATATGAACAGACCAATCACAAGCACTGAAACTGAATCTGTGATTAAACATCTTACAACAAACAAAAGGCCAGGACCAGATGGTTTCACAGGCGAATGCTATCAAACATTTAGAGAAGAGATAAGATGTACCCTTCTCAAACTCCTCCAAAATATAGCAGAGCGAGGAACATTCCCAAACTCATTCTACGAGGCCACCATCACCCTGATACCAAAAGCAGAAAAATATGTCACAAAGAAAGAAAACTACAGGTCAAAATCACTGATGAATGTAGATGCAAAAATCGTCAACAAAATACTAACAAACAGAATCCAACAGCACATTAAAAAGATTATACACCATGATCAACTGGGGTTTATCCCAGGAATGCAAGGATTCTTCAATATATGCAAATCAGTCAATGTGATACACCATAGTAACAAATTGAAAAATAAAAGCCATATGATCATCTCAATAGATGCAGAGAAAGCTTTTGACAGAATTCAACACCCATTTACGATAAAATCCCTCCAAAAAGTAGGCATAGAGGGAACTTACCTCAACATAATAAAGGTCATATATGACAAACCTACAGCCAACATTGTTCTCAATAGTGAAAAACTGAAACCTTTTCCACTAAGGTCAGGAACAAGACAAGTTTGCCCACTCTCACCACTTTTATTCAACATAGTTTTGGAAGTTTTAGCCACAGCAATCAGAGAAGGAAAAGAAATAAAACAATCCAAATGTGAAAAGAAGAAGTAGAGATGTCACTGTTGGCAGATGACATGATACTATACATAGAGAATCCTAAAGATGGTACCAGAAAACTACTAGAGCTAATCAATGAATTTGGTAAAGTAGCAGGATAAAAAATTATTGCACAGAAATCTCTTGCATTCCTATACACTAATGATGAAAATCTGAAAGTGAAATTAAGAAACACTCCCATTTACCATTGTAACAAAAAGAATAAAATACCTAGGAATGGGCTTCCCTGGTGGTGCAGTGGTTGAGAGTCCGCCTGCCGATGCAGGGGACGCGGGTTCACGCCCCGGTCTGGGAAGATCCCACATGCCGCGGAGCGGCTGGGCCCGTGAGCCATGGCTGTTGAGCCTGCGCGTCTGGAGCCTGTGCTCTGCAACGGGAGAGGCCACAACAGTGAGAGGCCCGTGTAACGCAAAAAAAAAAAAAAAAAAAAAAAAAAAAACCTAGGAATAAACCTACCTAGGGAGACAAGAGACCTGTATACAGAAAATTATAAGACACTGATGAAAGAAATTAAAGATGATACAAACAGATGGAGAGATGTACCATGTTCTTGGATTGGAAGAATCAACATTGTGAAAATGATTCTACTACTCAAAGCAATCTACAGATTCAATGCAATCCTTATCAAACTACCACTGGCATTTTTTCAGAGAACTAGAACAAAAATCTTCACAATTTGTATGGAAACACAAAAGACCCCGAATAGCCAAAGCAATCTTGAAAAAGAAAAACAGCTGGAGGAATCAGGCTTCCTGACTTCAGACTATACTAGAAAGCTACAGTAATCAAGACAGTATGGTACTGGCACAAAAACAGAAATTTAGATCAATGGAACAGGATAGAAAGACCAGAGATAAACCCACGCACATATGGTCACCTTATCTTTGATAAAGGAAGCAGGAATATACAGTGGAGAAAGACAGCCCCTTCAATACATGGTGCTGTGACAAGTGGACAGCTACATGTAAAAGAATTTAATTAGAACACTCCTTAACACCATACACAAAAATAAACTCAAAATGGACTAAACACCTAACTGTAAGACCAGGAACTATCAAATTCTTAGAGGAAAACATAGGCAGAACACTCTATGACATAAATCACAGCAAGAAACTTTTTTGACCCAACTCCTCGAGAAATGCAAATAAAAACAAAAATAAACAAATGGGACCTATTAAACTTAAAAGTTTTTGCACAGCAAAGGAAATCATATACAAGACAAAAAGACAGCCCTCAGAATGGGAGAAAATATTTGCTAATGAAGCAACTGACAAAGGATTAGTCTCCAGAATTTACAAGCAGCTCATGCAGCTCAGTATCAGAAAAACAAACAACCCAATCCAAAAATAGGCAGAATACCTAAATAGACGTTTCTCCAGAGAAGATATACAGATTGCCAGCAAACACTTGAAAGAATGCTCAACATCATTAATCAGTAGAGAAATGCAAATCAAAACTACAATGAGATATCATCTCACACCCGTCAGAATGGCCATAATCAAAAAATCTAAAAACAATAAATGCTGGAGAGGGTGTGGAGAAAAGACAACCCTCTTGCACTGTTGGTGGGAATGTAAATTGATACAGCCACTGTGGAGAACAGTATGGAGGTTCCTTAAAAATTTAAAATTGGACTACCATATGACCCAGCAATCACACTATGGGGCATATACCCTGAGAAAACTATAATTCAAAAAGAGTCATGTACCACAATGTTCATTGCAGCTCTATTTACAATAGCCAGGACATGGATGAAAACTAAGTGTCCATCAACAGATGAATGGATAAAGAAGATGTGGCACATATATACAATGGAATATTACTCAGCCATAAGAAGAAATGAAATTGAGTTATATGTAGTGAGGTGGTGGACCTAGAGTTTGTCCTACAGAGTGAAGTAAGTCAGAAAGAGAAAAACAAATACCATATGCTAACACATATATATGGAATCTATATAACAAACAAACAAAAAATGGTCATGAAGAACCTATGCACAAGACGTGAATAAAGATGCTGACCTACTAGAGAATGGACTTGAGGATACAGGGAGGAGGAGTGGTAAGCTGGGACAAAGTGAGAGAATGGCATGGACATATATACACTACCAAATTTAAATTTTATAGCTAGTGGGAAGCAGCAACATAGCACAGGGAGATCAGCTCAGTGCTTTGTGACCCGCTAGATGGGTGGGTTAGGGAGGGTGGGAGGGAGGGAGATGCAAGAGGGAAGAGATATGGGGACATATGTATATGTATAACTGATTCACTTTTTTATAAAGCAGAAACTAAGACACTATTGTGAAGCAATTATACTGCAATAAAGATGTTACAAAAAACAAACAAAAAACCCCCAAAACAAAAACAAACAAACAGAAAAAGTGGAAAACAAAACCATAAAATTGTTAGAAGAAAACAAGGTGAATTTTCCTTTATGATCTTGCTGTGTGCAATATTTTTCTAATAGACTCCAAAGGCTGAAACTATAAAAGAAAAGACATGGATTTACCTAAAGTAAAAGCTAATACATTTTTACATCTAGAAAACCTGAACAGTATACAGAACCCCTCAAGTTTCCCCTTTCTAGTCACATCCACTTCCTTTCTGCCCCCATCCCCTACTTAACCCCTGGAAAACACTAATATTTTCTGCCTTATTATCATTTTATCATTTCAAGAGTGTTATATACATGGAACTGTACAGGTTGTAACCTTTTTGAATTAGCTATTTTTGCTTAACATAATTTTATGGAGATTCATGAAGGCTATTGCACATATCAATAATTCATTCTTATTGCTGAGTAGTATTCCACAGTATGGATATACCATAGTTTGTTCAATTATTCACCCATTAAAGACATCTGTATTGTTTTCATTTTTTGGCTATTACAAATAAAGTTACTACAAAGTTTTATGGACAGGTTTTTCTGTAGGCATACATCTAAATTTCTCTGGAATAAATTCCCAGGAGTGCAATTTCTGGGTTGTATGGTAGTTGCACCTTTAGGTTTTAAAGAAAATGCCAAGCTGTTTTCCAGTGTGTTTGTATCATTTTGCATTCCCAGCAGTAATCCATGAGTGATCTAGTTTCTTTGCAATCCCTCCCGATTTGGAATTATCACTTTTTTTTTAATGTCAGTCATTCTGATAGGTGTGCAGTTATATCTCATTTTGATTTAACTTTGCTTTCCCTCAATGGCTAATGATGATAACATCTTTTCATGTACTTATTTGTCATTTGTGTATATTCTTCAGTGAATGTCTTTTACCCATTAGGTCATTGGATTGTTTCTGTTTTTCTCACTGTTTAGTCTTGAGAATCCTTTATATATTCTAGGTACTAGTCCTTTGTTTGTTATGTGCTTTGCAAGTGTTTTCTCTCATTCTAGCTTGCTTTTCATTGTCACAGAGTAAATGTTTTAATTTTGATGAAATTCATTTTATCAGCTTTTTCTTTATGGGTCATCCTTTTGGTATCAAGTCAAAGAAATCATTGCCTAGCCCTAGACCCTGAAGATTTTTTCCTCCACTTTGATTTTGGCATATTTATCTGTTTTTTTCTGTGCACTTCTGAACTTATTTATTAGTTCTAGATGATTTCTGTAGATTCCTTGGGATTTTCACATATACAATCATGTCATTTGCAAATAGGGACAGTTTTGTTTTCTTTTTCTTTTTTTAAAACTTTTTATTTTATATTATAGTTGATTAACAATGTTGTGTTAGTTTCAGGTGTACTGCAAACTAATTCAGTTATATATATGCATATATATATATATATATATACATATATATATATATATATATATATATATATATATATATATATATATATATATATACATGTATCTATTCTTTTTCAAATTCTTTTCCCATTTAGGTTGTTACATAATGTCAAGAAGAGTTCCCTGTGCTATACAGTAGGGCTTTGTTGGTTATCCAATTTAAATAGAGCAGTGTGGTTACCTGGACAGAAGTGTGGGGGAGAGGAATATTTAGGGAGTTTGGGATTGATATGTACACACTGCTTTCTTCTTTTCTGAACTATATGCCTTTTATTTCCTTTTCTTTTCTTGTTGTTCTTTTCTTTTTTTTCAATATTGCTAAACAGTGTTTTCTAATATTTTATTAAGGATATTTTAATCTATACTTCTGAGGTAGATTGGTCTATCATTTTCTTTTTATATCTACTGTTTATGTTTGGTTTTCTTATTAGGATAAGACTAGCTTCATAAGATGAAATGGGAAGTGTTTCCTCTTCTATTTTCTGTAAGAAATTGTGTAGAACTGATGTTAATTCTTCTTTAATTATTTGATAGAATTCTCCAGTAACATCATCTGTGCTTGAAGATTTTATTTTTGAGAATTTTAAAATTATAAATTCAATTTCCTTAATAGTAATAGAGCTATTCAAATGACCTACTTCATATTGGGTGAATAATGATAGTTTGTATTTTTTAAGGCATTAGTCCATTTCATCTAAGTTGTCAAATTTATGGGTGTAAAGCTATTCATAATATTACTTTATTATCTTTTCAATGACTACAGAGTCTGTAGTGATATTCTTTGTTTCATTCCTGATAGCAGTAATTTGTGTATTTTTTTCTCTTTCATTCTTTCTTTGTCAGTCTTTTTTAAAATAATTTTTACTGGAGTAGACTTGATTTACAATGTTGTGTTAGTTTCAGGTGTATAGCAAAGTGAATCAGTTATACATATACATATGTCCACTCCTTTTTAGATTCTTTTCTTTTTTAGTCTTGCTAAAGGTTTGTCAACTTCATTGGTATTTTCAAAGAACTAGCACTTTCTTCTCATTAACTTTCTTTATTGTTTCTGTCTTCAATTCCATTGATTTCTGCTCTTTATTATTTCCTTCTGTCTGCATACATTGTGGTTATTTTGTTCTTCTTTTTTCTTGAGGTTCTTGAGGTGGGGGTTTAGATTGTTAATTTGAGACTTTTTCTCATTATATGCATTTTAGTGCTATAAATTTTCTCCTTAGCACAGATTTATCTGTTTCCTACAAATTTCAATATAATTAATTTTAATTTTAATTTATTTTTTCTTACTTCTCTTGACACTCCCCTTTGACCTATGAATTACTTAGAAATGTATTGTTTAGTTTCCAAGGGTTTAGATATTTTCTTGTTTCCTTCTGTTATTAATTTCTAGTTTGTTCCATTTGTAGACAGAGAATACTCTGATTTTAATTCTATTATATTTGTTGATATTTGTTTTATGGCTCAGGTTATGGTTTACTGTACTGCATGTTTCATAGTTTTCAACTACAGTTATAGACTTGTCTATTTCTCCTTTCAGTTCTATCAGTATTCCTTCACATATTTCACAGGTCTGTTGGCTAGTGCACACACATTTTGCTGTGTCTTCTTGGTAGATTGGTAGACCATTTGCATTTAATGTAAATATCAATACATTGGTCTTAAATCTTCCACTGTATTTTTTCTTTTGTGTTCTATTTTTTAAAATATTTTCTATTTTGTTTTTTCTGCCTTTCTGTGGATTTCTTGAATATTTTTATGAATTTTCTTTTCATTTATATATAGTATTTTTATGATATCTTTGTGTATATCTTTTTAGTGGTTGCTACAGTTATTACATTAATATATCAGAGTATACTGTGTTGTCATGTTATCAATTTGAATGTAGGGCAGGAAACTTTCCTTCCCTTAGGTCCCTTTATCCTTCCTAATTTATAATATAATTGTCTTTTTCATTTAGAATTACATCAGATAGTGTTACAATTTTTGTTTCCATCATCAAACATAACTTATAAAACTCAAGAAGAGAGGGAAAGTCTATTATATTTACTCATATTTTATCTTATCGTGTTTTTTCTTCCCTCCTGATTTTCCAAAATTATTTCTTTCATTGTTTCCTTTCTGTTTAGAGAATTTCCCTTAGCCATTCTTTTAGGATATATCTGCTGGCAAAAAGTTCTCTTTGATTTCTTTCATCTGAGAATATCTAGACTTCCCCGTCATTCTTTTTTTTCCCCTTCATTCTTGAAGGATATTTTTGGTTGAGATTGAATTATGGATTGACAAGCTTTCTGTTTAGCACTTGAAAAAAATATTTGGTCACTTCCTTCTGGCCTCCATGATTTCTGATGAGAAATCCCGTGACATTCAAATTGTCTTCTTTATTTTTTCTGAATGCTTTTGAGATTTGCTTTTGTCTTTAATTTTTAGAAGTTTAATTATGTGTGTTGGTATGGATGTTTTTAAGTTTATCATGTTTGGTGTTTGCTCAGCTTCTTAAATTTGTACACTTATATCTCTTTGCCAAATTTGTGGATATTTCAGTCATACCCTCTTTCTCCTTACTTTCTGAGGATTCAGTAACATGAATGTTAGATCTTTTGTTATAGTCTCACAAGTCCCTGAAGCTCTGTTCACTTTTCTCCAGTCTATTTTCTTTCTGTTGTTCAGATTGGATAATTTCTACTCTTCTATTATATCTTCTAGGTCACTGATTTCTTTTCTCTGTCTCCTCCATTCTAATGTTGAATGCGTCCATTGAACATTTTACTACAGTTATTGTATTTTCCATTTGGTTCTTCTTTATATTTTCTATTACCTTGATGAGACTTTCAGCTTATTTGCTGAGGCCTCCTACTTAAAAAAAATTCTTTCCCAAGAGTGTTTAAAATTGCTCATAGAATCATTTTTATAATAGCTGTTTTAAATAGTTCTAAAATCTCTGTCATCTCAGTGTTGACATTTATTGATTGTCTTTTCTCATTAGTTTGAGATATTCTTTGTTCTTGGTATAAGTGATTGAAACCTGGACATTTTCATATTGTGTCATGAGATTATGAATCTTATTAAAACTTTCTGTTTTTGCTGGTTTTCTCTGACACTGCTCCAACAAAAGAAGGTGGGAGGGACACCACCTCATTACTACTGGGTAGGGGTGGGAATTCCAATTCCCTATGTGTTCTCCACTAACACTGTGATGCAGGTGGCCTTGTTATTGCTGGGTAATAAAGAAAGTGCTGGCTCCCACTTGACACTTTCTGATATCACCCTGGAGGTGCTATTGGGACACCTCATTACAGCCTTACAAGGGTGGAGGTCTAGCCTTCCTACTCATTCTTGTCTGCTATGTGAGGAGATGATGTTTAGCTGGAGTAGTGCAGTTATTGTCTAAAAGTATTTTTTCTTGCTCAGCTGTCTTTTTCCTGGTTCTTTGGTTACAGAGATCAAGCTTCTGTCGGGGCCAATTGTCTTTGTCTGTTGCCATTTCCCAGTTTCCAGTTTCTTCAATTCCAAATCTGGAATATACAAGGCAAAAAGAAAGCCCAAGGAACTCACCACTGTGTCTTCCTTTGTATTGCAAGATTCCTAGCTGATCAGCCTTCTTCTCTTTACCTTTCAGAGTCTTATTATGCCTGATTTACACATAATGTCCAGTGTTTTTAGTTGTGTTTAGTGAGAGGAATATTAAATTGACACCATATTCCCAGATGTGGAAGTCCCAATATTGATTTTATTCATATCTATTTTAGAGGGTGACCTTGGAAGTCTTTCAGAAACTTGAGTTGCACATGCATTATCTCATTTATTCTTACAGCAGAACTATAATGGAGGTAATGTCTTTTAAGTGAGAGATGAAGGCTCAGAGGGATTAAGCAAATTGTCCAAGATTATACAACTAATAACTGATAGACCAAAATTCTAACCCTGGTCTCTTTAAGAGAGGAACCAACAGAATGTCTGTAGTCTCTGTCCCTGGCACTTTCTTTATCTTTGCTAACTTTTACTAAATACTCAAATATATAAAAGGAGGTTAGATATGGTGTGTGTGTGTGTGTGTGTGTGTGTAAGTATGTAAAGCAAAGATTCCCATCAGTTGGTAACGTGAGGGACAGCATCAGTATGTAAGAGCCTAAGAGACAGAGGTTCCAGGAGAACATGGTCTCCCAAGAATTTACACAGACCTTGAAATTGGAAGTGGTTGGGGTGGGTTCAAGACATTTTTATTTACCTAGAGCTTAAGTACACTCCACTTTACTCAGTTGTACTCTGATTCTATAAAATACATGACAATGAGACTGTAAAGTTATATTTGTGGACTAGGGGAGCTAAACAATTTGGTGATCATTTCACACTCTAAAGGACAGAGCAACTTGCCCCAGGTCACTCCCAGCAATGTTTAAAGTGAAGAAAAGAACCCACATCTGATTCACAGATGCTTCCACTATAAAGGATAGACTCAGTATTTCTTCTGCTGCTCAAGGGTAAAAGATATGGAAAATATGTGGCCTGCATAAATAGAAGAAAATGTACTGCCTCCTATTACTCAGCAGCATATCTCTTTTTAACTTAAAACAAAATGATTAGATCTGATGACCTAGACTTCTTTAGAATAGATAAATTCTATATGCTCAGGATGAAATGTGGGTCAGGATGAATTTATTTAGAGTATTCACTCACCACTTCATTGTGTATGATTTCTTCTAGAATCCTTCCAATGTTTCAAGTAAGCATGACTTTGGAATCTGTCTAATCCTAGCCCACTGGGAGCCAGTTGCCTTTCTCCATTACTCAACCTACTTTTCCAGTGTGCAAACAAGTCCTATGAACGTAAGTCCCATAAGCATTGATGGTAAGTTGCCAAAGGTCAAAGGCTAAATTTTGCTCAGGAAAGCCACCTTCTGAGGGTCTTTGCCCTTTTTGAACAGAGAGTGACCTTTGGTTTCTTGCTGTTCTCAGACCTTTCACAAGATCATATTTTATCACTGGCTCTAACACCCTAGTGTTATTTGATAAAGTACATATTGCAAATAACAAATTAATAAGAAGGCAAAAGGAGATTTTATTCATTGAATTACTGAGTTTCACATTGTAATGTAGTTGTTTCTGGTGTTTTGATTGAAAAGGATCATTGGAGCTGACAGACTCAAACTTCTGGAATTTATTTAAAAGTTTTAATGATCTTGCTTTAGGATCAGATATGCATTCTGATTTTCAGCTCTTGTCCCTTTCAGAGTGACTGAATTTAAAGGGAAATATCAGATGGCACAGGCCCTGCAGAAGTACTCTGTAGGTAGCACCTGAAATTATCACTCCTGTCTCAATCCTGTAATAAAGGAACAGGGCATGTCCTTCTAGGAAGAGACTCAAAGAAAAGGGGGTAGGGGAGAGTCTGTGCTATGCCCAGTGTAGTAGGAAGAAATTTCTCTTTAGTTTTGAATGCGTCTTTAAAATGTCTTTTCACTTATGGTTGCTTTCCATAGCTTCTGGCCCTCAAATCTACTGAAAACCATCAACAGTATACTAGAGTAATTGTGTTCTTCATTTCCAGCCACTCACAGTGAAAAGAAAATGCCTGTTTGACTTAAGAATATCTTTAATGAAGCAGTAAAAATAATTACTTTGTAGATAATAAATTATTAAGAAATCAACTAATAATTTTATAATAAAATTGTGATTTATAAAGTAAAAATGCATTGTAAAATACTTTTAATAAGTTAATAAATTATTAAAAATAATTTGACCCTGATTACCCATCTTTTTATTACTCTCTGTTGTGAAAGAGGAAATGTATATAAAGGAATTTTGATGCACACCAGAGTAAAATAGTTGACTCAAGACAAAGTACCTGTGTAATTACTTGCATAGTGAACAATATTGGCCTGTTTTTCATGAAATACCATTTCCACTTGGAAGAATGACTGATGGGCAAACTATCATTATTCAGATTTGGGTATTTTCTCAAAATGAGCCCACTGAACCTATTATTTCAAGGAAAACAATGGAGAGCAAGCACTGCCAATGATAAAATCTGTAACTTTCAAGCAAAAATTAGAAACTCATTTCTTCTACCACAATCTTGACAGCTTCCCAATATTTAAAGACTTTTCTCATGAGGTTGGTGATGATATGACCAAATCGATTATATATATATATATATTATATATATATATATATTGTATAATGAAATGTTTTTAACTTTTTGAAGGTCTGCATAACTCAGTGAACCAATATTTTGGAAATGATCAAAGCATGATATTAAAACACCATGGATGGTAAAAAGTCCATTTAAAATGCAAGACTGGCCAGTAAATATTAACATAACAAGGTAAGGAAAATTCATTGACATGGTTTGGATTCCACACTGCAACCAAGAAGCTACCCCATGTCGAGTGATTCTTTTTCCCACCACATATCTGTGTGAGGCCACTTTTATTCATATTAACATATCTCAACCAATTGAATGCAAAACCAGATATGGGGGTGGGGAGACCTTCAAAATGGTGGAGAAGTAAGTGTGAAGTTCATCTTCTTCCCCCCAGATATATCAGAAAAACATCTACATGTGGAACAACTCCTACAGAACACTTACTGAACGCTGGCAGAAGACTTCAGACATCCCAAAAGGCAAGAAACTCCCCATGTACCTGGGTAGGGCAAAAGAAAAAAGAAAAAACAGAGACAAAAGAATAGGGACGGGACCTGCACCTCTGGGAGGGAGCTGTGAAGGAGGAAAAGTTTCCACACACTAGGAAGCCCCTTCACTGGCGGAGACAGTGGGTGGTGCTGGGGAAGCTACAGAGCCACAGAGAAAAATGCAGGAAAAGGGGTGCAGAGGGCAAAGTAGAGAGATTCCTGCACAGAGGATCGGTGCCAACCAGCACTCACCAGCCTGAGAGGCTTGTCTGCTCACCTGTCGGGATGGGTGGGGGTTGGGAGATGAGGATCCAGCTTCAGAGTTCAGATCCCAGGGACAGGAGTGGGGTTGGCTGTGTGAACATAGCCTGAAGGGGGCTAGTGAGCCACAGCTAGCCGGGAGGGAGTCCAGGAAAAATTCTGGAACTGCATAAGGGGCAAGAGATTATTGTTTCAGGGTGCGTGAACAGAGGTGATTCAGAGCACCACCTAAACGAGTTCCAGAGACAGGCGGGAGATGCAGCTATCAGCATGGACACCAGAGATGGGCATGAAATGCTAAGGCTGCTGCTGCAGCCACCAAGAAGCCTGTGTGTAAGCACAGGTCACTATCCACACCTCCACTACTGGGAGCCTGTGAAGCCTGCCACTGCCAGGGTCCCATGATCCAGGGACAACTTCCCCAGGAGAACACATGGTGCACCTCAGGCTGTTGCAACATCATGCTAACCTCTGCCACTGCAGGCTCACCCCATATTCCGTACCCCTCCCTCCCCCCAGCCTGAGTGAGCCAGAGCCACCTAATCAGCTGCTACTTTAACCCCACCCTGTCTGGGCAAAGAACAGATGCCTTCAGGTGACCTACATGGAGAAGCAGGGCCAAATCCAAAGCTGAAACTCAGGAGCTGTGTGAAAAAAAAGAGAAAGGGAAATTTTCCCAACAGCCTCAGGAGCAGCAGATTAAACCTCCACAATCAACTTGATGTACCCTGCATGTCTAGAATACCTGAATAGACAGCGAATCATCCTAAAATTGAGGCAGTGGATTTTGGGAGCAACTGTAGACTTGGGGTTTGCTTTCTGCTTGTAATTTGTTTCTAGATTTATGTTTATCTTAGTTTAGTATTTAGAGTTTATTATCATTGTTATATTTGTTTATTGATTTGGTTGCTCTCTTCCTTTATATATATATATATATATATATATATATATATATATACATATATATATATATATATATATATATATATATATACATATATATATTTTTTCCTTTTTCTCTTTTTGTGAGGGTGTATGTGTATGCTTCTTTGTGTGAGTTTGTCTGTATAGCTTTACTTTTACCATTTGTCCTAGGTTCTGCCTGTCCACTATTTTGGGGGTTTTTTAGTAAAATTTTCCATGCTTGTTATCATTGGTGAATTTGCTTTTTGGTTTGGTTGCTCTCTTCTTTCTTTTTATTACTTTATAATATTTTTATTTTAATATATTTTTATTATCTATTTTAATAACTTTAATTCATTTTATTTATTTATTTTTCTTTCTTTCTTTTTTCTCCATTTTATTCTCAGCCATGTGGCTGACAGGGTCTTGGTGCTCTGGCCGGGTGTCAGGACTGTGCCTCTGAGGTGGGAGAGCTGGGTTCAGGACATTGGTCAACCAGAGACCTCCTGACTCCATGTAATATAAAAGAGTAAAAGCTCTCCCAGAGATCTCCATCTTGATGTTAAGACCCAGCTCCACTCAGTGACCAGCAAGCTACAGTGCTGGACACCCTATGGCAAATAACTAGAAAGACAGAAACACTACTCCACCCATTAGCAGAGAGGCTGCCTCAAATGATAATAAGGTCACAGACACCCTAAAGCACACCACCAGATGTGGTCCTGCCCACCAGAAAGACAAGATCCAGTCTCATCCACCAGAACACAGCCACCAGTCCCCTCAACCAGGATGCCTACACACCCACTGAAACAAACTTAGCCACTGAGGGAAGACACCAAAAACAATGGGAACTACAAACCTGCAGACCATGAAAAGGAGACCCCAAACACAGTAAGTTAAGCAAAATGAGAAGACACAGAAACACAGAAGATGAAGGAGCAAGGCAAAAACCCACCAGATTGAACAAATGAAGAGAAAATAGGCAGTCAACCTGAAAAATACTTCAGAGTAATGATAGTAAAGATGATCCAAAATCTTGGAAATAGAATGGAGAAAATACAAGAAACGTTTAACAAGGATGCAGAAGAACTAAAGAACAAACAAACAATGATGAACAACACAATAAATGAAATTAAAAATTCTCTAAAAAGGAACAATAGCAGAATAAATGAGGCAGAAGAATGGAGAAGTGACCTGGAAGATAAAATAGTGGAAATAACTACTGCAGAGCAGAATAAGGAAAAAAGAATGAAAAGAATTGAAGACAGTCTCAGAGACCTCTGGGACAACATTAAATGAACCAACATTCAAATTATAGGGGTCCCAGAGAAGAGAAAAAGAAAGGGACTGAGAAAATATTTGAAGAGATTATAGTTGAAAACTCCCCTAATATGGGAAAGGAAATAGTAAATCAAGTCCAAGAAGAACAGTGAGTCTCATACAGGATAAGTCCAAGGAGAAACATGGCAAGACACATATTAAGCAAACTATCAAAAATTAAATACAAAGAAAACATATTAAAAGCAGCAAGGGAAAAACAACAAATAACACAAGGGAATCCCCATAAGGTTAACAGCTGGTCTGTCAGCAGAAATTCTGCAAGCCAGAAGGGAGTGGCAGGACACATATAAAGTGATGAAGTGGAAAAACTGACAACCAAGATTACTCTACTCAGCAAGGATATCATTTCATATTTGATAGAGAAATTAAAACCTTTACAGACAAGCAAAAGCTAAGAGAATTCAGCACCACCAAGCCAGGTTTAAACAAACGTTAAAGGAACTTCTCTAGGCAGGAAACACAAGAGAAGGAAAAGACCTACAATAACAAACCAAAAACAATTAAGAAAATGGTAATAGGAACATACATATCTATAATTACATAAAATGTAAATGGATTAAATGCCCCAACCAAAAGACATAGAATGACTGAATGGATACAGAAACAAGACCCGTATATATGCTGTCTACAAGAGACCCACTTCAGACCTGGAGAAACATACAGACTGAAAGTGAGGGTATGGAAAAAGATATTCCATGCAAATGGAAATCAAAAGAAAGTTGGAGTAGCAATTCTCATATCAAACAAAATAGACTTTAAAACAGAGACTATTATAAGAGACAAAGAAGGACACTATATAATGATGAAGGGATCAATCCAAGAAGAAGATATAACAATTGTAAATATTTATGCACCCAACATAGGAGAACCACAATACATAAGGCAAGTACTAACAGCCATAAAAGGGGAAAATGACAGTAACACAATCATAGTAGGGGACTATAACACCTCACTTTCACCAATGGACAGATCATCCAAAATGAAAATTAATAAGGAAACAAAAGCTTTAAATGACACAATAGACCAGATTTATTTAACTGATAGTTATAGGACATTCCATCAAAAAACAACATAATGCACTTTCTTCTCAACTGCATATGGAACATTCTCCAGGATACATCATATCTTGGGTCACAAATCAAGCCTTGGTACGTTTAAGAAAACAGAAATCATATCAAGTATCTTTTCCGACCACAATGCTGTGAGATTAGATATCAGTTACAGGAAAAAACCTGTAAAAAATACAAACACATGTAGGCTAAACAATAAACAATAAACTACTAAATAATCAAGAGATCACTGAAGAAATCCAAGAAGAAATTAAAAAATACCTAGAAACAAATGACAATGAAAACACAAAAACCCAAAACCTATAGGATGGAGCAAAAGCAGTTCTAAGAGGAAAGGTTATAGCAATATAATCCTACCTCAAGAAACAACAAACATCTCAAATAAACAACCTAATCTTACACCTAAAACAATTAGAGAAAGAAGAAGAAGAACAACAACAACAAAAAAAAAAACAAAGTTAGCAGAAGGAAAGAAATCATAAAGATCAGATCAGAAATAAATGAAAAAGAAATGAAGGAAACGATAACAAAGATCAATAAAACTAAAAGCTGGTTCTTTGAGAAGATAAAGACAATTGATAAACCATTAGCCAGCCTCATCAAGATAAAAAGGGAGAAGACTCAAATTAGTAGATTTAGGAATGAAAAAGGAGAAGTAACAACTGACACTGCAGATATACAAAGGATCATGAGAGATTACTACAAGCAACTCTATGCCAATAAAATGGACAACTTGGAAGAAATGGACAACTTCTTAGAAAAGCACAACATTCTGGGTTTGAACCAAGAAGAAATAGAAAATACAAACAGACCAATCACAAGCAGTGAACTTCAGACTGTGATTAAAAATCTCCCAACAAACAAAAACCCAGGACCGGCTGGCTTCACAGGCGATTTCTATCAAATATTTAAAGAAGAGCTAACACCTATCGTTCTCAAACTCTTCCAAAATATAGCAGAAGGAGGAACATTCCCAAACTCAGTCTATGAGGCCACCATAACTCTGGTACCTAAACCACACAAAGATGTCACAAAGAAAGAAAACTACGGGCCAAAATGAACATATATGTAAAAATCCTCAACAAAATACTAGCAAACAGAATCCAACAGCACATTAAAAGGATCATATACCGTGATCAAGTGGGGTTTATCCCAAGAATGCAAGGATTCTTCAATATATACAAATCAATGAATGTGATACACCATATTAACAAACTGAAGGATAAAATTCATATGATCTTCTCAATAGATGCAGAAAAACCTTTCAAAAAAATTCAACACCCACTTATGATAAATACTCTCCAGAAAGTAGTCATAGAAGGAAGTTACCTCAACATAATAAAGGCCATATATGACAAACCCACAGCCAACATCATTCTCAATGGTGAAAAACTGAAACCATTTCCTCTCGGATCAGGAACAAGACAAGGTTTTCCATCCTCACCACTTTATTCAACATAGTTTTGGAAGTTTTAGCCACAGCAATCAGAGAAGAAAAGTAAATAAAAGGAATCCATATTGGAAAAGAAGAAGTAAAACTGTCACTTTTTGTAGATGACAAGATACTATACATAGAGAATCCTAAAGATGCTACCAGAAAGCTACTAGAGCTAATCAATGAATTTGGTAAAGTAGCAGGATACAAAATTAATGCACAGAAATCTCTTGCACTCCTATACACAAATGATGAAAAATCTGAAAGAAAAATTAAGTAACACTCCCATTTACCATTGCAACCAAAAGAATAAAATAGCTAGGAATAAACCTACCTAAGGAGACAAAAGACCTGTATGCAGAAAAGTATGACACTGATGAAAGGGATTAAAGATGACAGAAACAGATGGAGAAATATACCTTGATCTTAGATTGGAAGAATCAACAATGTGAAAATGACTATACTACCCAAAGCAACCTACAGATTCAATGCAATCTCTATCAAATTATCAATAACTTTTTTCACAAAAGTAGAACAAAAAAATTCACAATTTGTATGGAAACACAAAACACCCCGAATATCCATAGCCATCTTGAGAAGAAAAATGGAGCTGGAGGAATCAGGCTCCTGGATTTCAGACTATACTACAAATCTACAGTAATCAAGTCAGTATGGTCCTGGCACAAAAACAGAAATATAGATCAATTAAACAAGATTGAAAGCCCAGAGATAAAAACATGCATATATGGTCACCTTATTTTTCATAAAGGAGGAAGGAATATACAATGAAGAAAAGATAGCCTCTTCAATAAGTGGAAAAAGAAGGAAAACTGGGAAAACTGGACATCTACAAGTAAAAGAATGAAATTAAAACACTCCCTAACACCATACACAAAAATAAACTCAAAAAGGATTAAAGACCTAGATGTAAGACCAGAACCTATAAAACTTAGAAGAAAACATAGACAGAACACTCTATGACATAAATCACAGCAAGATCCTTTTTGACCCACCTCCTAGAGAAATGGAAATAAAAATAAACAAATGGGACCTATTGAAACTTAAAAGCTTTTACACAGCAAAGGAAACCATAAACAAGATTAAAAAGCCCTCAGAATGGGAGAAAATATTTGCAAATGAAGCAACTGACAAAGGATTAATCTCCAAAATTTACAAGTAGCTCATGCAGGTCAATATCAAAACAAACAAACAACCCAATCCAAAAATGGGCAAAAGACTTAAAGAGACATTTCTCCGAAGAAGATATACATATCGCCAACAAACACATGAAAGGATGCTCAATATCACTAACCATTAGAGAAATGCAAATCAAAACTGCAATGAGGTATCACCTCACACCAGTCAGAATGGCCAACATCAAAAAATCTACAAAGAATAAATGCTGGAGAGGGTGTAGAGAAAAGGTAACCCTCTTGCACTGCTGGTGGGAATGTCAAGTGATACAGCCACTATGGAGAACAGTATGGAGGTTCCTTAAAAATCTAAAAATAGAACTGCCATATGACCCAGCAATCCCACTACTGGGCATATATCCTGAGAAAACCATAATTTAAAAAGAGTCATGTACCACAATGTTCATTGCAGCTCTATTTACAATAGCCAGGACATGGAAGCAACCTAAGTGTCCATCAACAGATGAATAGGTAAAGATGATGTGGCACATAGATACAATGGAATATTACTCTGCCATAAAAAGAAAGGAAACTGAGTTATTTTTATTGAGGTGGGTGGACCTAGAGTCTGTTATACAGAATGAAGTAAGTCAGAAAGAGAAAAACAAATACCGTATGCTAACACATATATATGGACTGTAAAAAAAAAAAAAAAAAAGGTTATGAGGAACCTAGTGTCAGGACAGGAATAAAGACGCAGGCATAGAAAATGGACTTGAGGACATGGGGTGAGGGAAGGGTAAGCTGGGACAAACAGAGAGTGACATGGACAAGTATACACTACCAATTGTAAAATCGATAGCTAGTGGGAAGCAGACACATAGCACAGGGAGATCAGCTCAGTGGTTTGTGACCACCTATAAGGGTGGGATAGGGAGGGTGGGAGGGAGACGCAAGAGGGAGGAGATATGGGGAGATATATATATGTATGGCTGATTCACTTTGTTATAAAGCAGAAACTTAACACACTATTGTAACTATAGCCCAATAAATTTGTTATATATTAAAAATAAACCCAGATATGGGAATCCAGCTGTTTTCTGTGAAATCAGACATTAAAGTGATTTGTAAAAATCAAAAATAAAGCTACTTTTCTCACTAATTTGTTGGTTTGTTTTAGAAAATGTAGTTATTTTCATAATGTATATCATTTATGCTTACACTAGTATATTACTTTTTAAATGTTAATAAATATTTAAATTTTTTCTGTTTTAATTTCTAATATAATACAATATAGCTACATATAACCTACATAAACAAAAGCTTTTGGAAGTCATCAAAAATTTTAAGCATGTAAAGAAATCCCAATTTCAGGGCTTCCCTGGTGGCGCAGTGGTTGAGAGTCTGCCTGCCGATGCAGGAGACACGGGTTCGTGCCCCGGTCCAGGAGGATCCCACATGCTGCGGAGCAGCTGGGCCCGTGAGCCATGGCCTCTGAGCCTGCGTGTCCGGAGCCTGTGCTCCGCAATGGGAGAGGCCACAACAGGGAGAGGCCCGTGTACTGCAAAAAAACAAACAAACAAAAAGAAATCCCAATTTCAAAAGTTTGAGAACCACTGCTGTAGATCACCTGTTTACAACGTCTTTCCTGTTCAGATTTTTAGGGGGAAAAATAGTACACTTGTCATTAGGGGGGCTATTTGGGATTTGTTAATCTCATCTTCTTCTTGGTTGTGAGAGTAAGCAAGCTGGTGTTTGCCTACTTTATGGACAAGGGGAGAAGCAGCAGGGCTGCTTCACCCAGCAACTCTGCCTGGAAGCCTACAGCAGCGGCCTTGAACAAAACCAAATTTAGGAGGGGGCTCTGCACAGACACCTAATACATTTGCATTGTTTGGTGTGATTTTCCTGGCTTCATATTCTGAATCTGCTCAATAAATATCTTAAGGGAGCAAAAATTATTTAGCACCTACCAGGTGGAAATCACTGTACTTCTGAGAATACACGTCAAGTAGGATATGGCCCTAATAGCACAGCCTATTGAGAGAAAGAAAATATCATAGGAAACTTGTATATGCCAGGCACTATTTTAAGAACTTTCGTCCTGATAGTTTTTGTTTTAATCCTCACAACTCCCCTATTTTAGAATAATTCCCATTTATCAGAGGAAAAATTGAAGTTTGGGAAAAATTAATATCTTGCTTAACATCACAGTAAGCTGCAGAGCTGGAAGAAAAACACAGGTGTATCTGATGTAAACGTCTGAAATTTAATTGTCCCTGGAAATCATGATATTAGAAATGCTATAACAGAGTTCAAAGAGAGTGAGAGGAAGAGACTAATTACAAGAGAGGAAAACCTGGCCTTGAGCTGGACCTTGAAGGAAATATAAATCTTCCACTGGAGGTTTTCTGCAGGGAAGGAAGTGCATTCCAGGCAGAGTTTACTGCTTGAGCAAAGGCCCATAGCTGCTAGGATGTCTGGCACATTTGGGATATTGTGACTTGAGACTGGAAAAGTACATAGAACAAAACTGGGGAAAGCTTGGAAAGGGAAGTTGAAGATTTTAGACTTTGTTCAAGGAGGGCGGCAGCCTGAAAGGATTTTGAAAAGGGCAGCAGCATGCTCCTGGCTGTGCCTTAGGGAGATAAGGTGGTACAATCAGACATCTGCACTAGGTTAGCCACAGAGAGCTGTAATGCTTTCTCCAAGGAATTCCCAATGATTTCATTTGCAACAGGCTAGAGATTCTGCCCGTTTGGCATTAGGATATTGTGTGTGGCTTTGTTTTGACAAACCTTGGCCCTGACTCCCTAATACAAAACAGAGACCGGGTCACAACTCCCTCTGCAGTAGGAGGCTCCCTGCCAACTGTCAAATCACATTCTCAAAGATAAGCCTCCTTTCTGCCTTGACCTCCTTCTCTCTTGCCTTCTCCTTTCAAGCGGTGGGTGTTAACCTAATGAAATATCCTTTGAATTACTGCGGGAAGTTGGTTTTTAACCGGGGGAAATCTCAAGCAAGCCCTAGGAGGGTCAGAAATCAAGAAGCAGGAAGTCGTGTGGCATCCGCCTGCACTCAGCTGTCACCTACACCTCCCCATAGAGACAAGGTCTCCATTGGAAATCTTCTAGGGGGCAGATGACTGAGATACTATTCCCAAGTGCGCATGTGACTTACCGAAAATGACGGGGTGCCTTGCGATCAAAAAACTAACATGAAATTATAACATATAAAAATAAAAACAAAATGCAAATGAGCTTCTTCAAAAATCAAAAACTAAATATAGACGAAGACCAGGTAATCATTGTGTGGGAGTGACGAGGGAGGAGTGGTGGTGAAGTACTGTTTAAACTGTAAACCACTTATAAAAAATCAGAAAAAAAAAATCAGAATCTTAGGAAGTTCTTGCAGCAGCCACATACACAAGCCAGGTCATAAAAATCCCAATTAGATTCAGGGGAAACACCCATTCTTTGGGGGATTAGGTGAGTGGGGGAAGTCAGTAACTGTACACCTGTTAGACTAAATTTCAACATTCTTTTAATTTTTTTTGTAACATTTTTACAAGTTGTGTTTAACAGTCCCAATAAGATAACAAAGAAGTAAAATAATTTCTTCCCCAGGTGGAGGTAATTATTTTTTTGCTTCTACTTATATACCTATTTTTATTGCCTGTGGTCAGATTATATACATATCTGTGCATTATGTACATTCCTGTACATTTCTTATTTCAGACTTTTTTTTTACATCTTTATTGGAGTATAATTGCTTTACAATGGTGTGTCAGTTTCTGCTTTATAATAAAGTGAATCAGTTATAAAGATACTTATGTTCCAATATCTCTTCCCTCTTGCGTCTCCCTCCCTCCCACCCTCCCTATCCCACTCCTCTAGGTGGTCACAAAGAACCGATCTGATCTCCCTGTGCTATGTGGCTCCTTCCCACTAGCTATCTATTTTACGTTTGGTAGTGTATATATGTCCATGCCACTCTCTCACTTTGTCACAGCTTATCCTTCCCCTTCCCCATATCCTCAAGTCCATTCTCTAGTAGGTCTGTGTCTTTATTCCTGTCTTACCCTAGGTTCTTCATGACCTTTTTTTCCCTTAAATTCCATATACATGTGTTAGCATATGGTCTTTGCCTTTCTCTTTCTGAATTACTTCACTCTGTATGACAGACTATAGGTCCATCAACCTCATTACAAATAGCTCAATTTCGTTTCCTTTTATGGCTCAGTAATATTCCATTGTATATATGTGCCACATCTTCTTTATCCATTCATCCAATGATGGACACTTAGGTTGTTTGCATCTCCTGGCTATTGTAAATAGAGCTGCAATGAACATTTAGGTACATGACTCTTTTTGAATTATGGTTTTCTCAGGGTACATGCCTAGTAGGGGGATTGCTGGGTCATATGGTAGTTCTATTTGTAGATTTAAGGAACCTCCATACTGTTCTCCATAGTGGCTGTATCAATTGACATTCCCACCAGCAGTGCAAGAGGGTTCCCTTTTCTCCACACCCTCTCCAGCATTTATTGTTCCTAGATTTTTTTATCATGGCCATTCTGACTGGTGTGAGATGATATCTCATTGTAGTTTGGAATTGTATTTCTCTAATGATTAATGATGTTGAGCATTCTTTCATGTGTTTGTTGGCAGTCTGTATATCTTCTTTGGAGAAATGTCTATTTAGGTCTTCTGCCATTTTTGGATTGGGTTGTTTGTTTGTTTGTTATTGAGCTGCATGAGCTGCTTGTAAATTTTGGAGATTAATCCTTTGTCAGTTGCCTCATTTGCAAATATTTCTCCCATTCTGGGGTTGTCTTTTGGTCTTGTTTATGGTTTCCTTTGCTGTGCAAAAGCTTTTAAGTTTCATTAGGTCCCATTTGTTTTTATTTCCATTTCTCTAGGAGGTGGGTCAAAAAGGATCTTGCTCTGATTTATGTCATAGAGTGTTCTGCCTATGTTTTCCTCTAAGAGTTTGATAGTTCCTGGCCTTACATTGAGGACTTTCATCCATTTTGAGCTTACATTTGTGCATGGTGTTAGGGAGTGATCTACTCTCATTCTTTTACATGTAGCTGTCCAGTTTTCCCATCACCACTTATTGTAGAGGCTGTCCTTCCTCCACTGTACATTCCTGCCTCCTCTATCAAAGTTAAGGTGACCATATGTGCGTGGGTTTATCTCTGGGCTTTCTATCCTGTTGCATTGATCTATCTTTCTGTTTTTGTGCCAGTGCCATCCTGTCTTGATTACTGTAGCTTTGTACTATAGTCTGAAGTCAGGGAGCCTGATTCCTCCAGCTCTGTTTTTCGTTCTCAAGATTGCTTTGGCTATTCTGGGTCTTTTGTGTTTCCATACAAATTGTGAAATTTTTTGTTCTAGTTCTGTGAAAAATGCCAGTGGTAGTTTGATAGGGATTGCATTGAATCTGTAGATTGCTTTGGGTAGTAGAGTCATTTTCACAATGTTGATTTTTCCAATCCAAGAACATGGTATATCTCTCCATCTATTTGTATCATCCTTAATTTCTTTCATCAGTGTCTTATAATTTTCTGCATACAGGTTTTTTGTCAAATTAGGTAGGTTTATTCCTAGATATTTTATTCTTTTTGTTACAATGGTAAATGGGTGTGTATTCTTGATTTCACTTTCAGATTTTTCATCATTAGTGTACAGGAATGCCAGATATTTCTGTGCATTAATTTTGTATCCTGCTACTTTACCAAATTCATTGATTAGCTCTAGTAGTTTCCTGGTAGCATCTTTGGGATACTCTATGTATTGTATCATGTCATCTGCAAACAGCTACAGCTTTACTTTTTCTTTTCCAATTTGGAGTCCTTTTATTTCCTTTTCTTCTCTGATTGCTGTGGCTAAAACTTCCAAAACTATGTTGAATAAGAGTGTTGAGGGTGGGCAACCTTTTCTTGTTCCTGATCTTAGTGGAAATACTTTCAGTTTTTCACCATTGAGGACAATGTTGGCTGTGGGTTTGTCATATATGACCTTTATTTTGTTGAGGAAAGTTCCCTCTATGCCTACTTTCTGCACAGTTTTTTATCATAAATGGGTGTTGAATTTTGTCGAAAGCTTTCTCTGCATCTATTGAAATTACCATATGATTTTTCTCCTTCACGTTGTTAATATGGTGTATCACATTGATTGATTTGCATATATTGAAGAATTCTTGCATTCCTGAAATAAACCCCACTTGATCATGGTGTATGATCCTTTTAATGTGCTGTTGGATTCTGTTTGCTTGTATTTTGTTGAGGATTTTGCATCTGTGTTCATCAGTGATATTGGCCTGTAGTTTTCTTTCTTTGTGACATATTTTTCTGCTTTTGGTATCAGGGTGATGGTGGCCTCATAGAATGAGTTTGGGAGTGTTCCTCCCTCTACTATATTTTGGAAGAGTTTGAGAAGGATGGGTGTTAGCTCTTCTCTAAATGTTTGATAGAATTCGCCTTTGAAGCCATCTGGTCCTTGGCTTTTGTTTGTTGGAAGATTTTTCATCACAGTCTCAATTTCAGTGCTTGTGATGGATCTGTTCATATTTTCTATTTCTTCCTGATTCAATCTTGGCAGGTTGTGCATTTCTAAGAAATTGTCCATTTCTTCCAGGTTGTCCATTTTTTTGGCATAGAGTTGCTTGTAGTAATCTCCCATGATCTTTTGTATTTCTGCAGTGTCAGTGGTTACTTCTCCTTCTTCATTTCTAATTCTATTGATTTGAGTCTTCTCCCTTTTTTTCTTGATGAGTCTGGCTAATGGTTTATCAATTTTGTTTATCTTCTCAAAGAACCAGCTTTTAGTTTTATTGATCTTTGCTATCATTTCCTTCATTTCTTTTTCATTTATTTCTGATCTGATCTTTATGATTTCTTTCCTTGTGCTAACATTGGGGTTTTTTTGTTCTTCTTTCTCTAATTGCTTTAGGTGCAAGGTTATATTGTTTATTTGAGATGTTTCCTGTTTCTTAAGGTGGGATTGTATTGCTATAAACTTCCCTCTTAGAACTGCTTTTGCTGAATCTGATAGGTTTGTGGTCATCGTTCTCCATTGTCATTTGTTTCTAGGTATTTTTTGATTTCCTCTTTGATTTCTTCAGTGATCACTTCGTTATTAAGTAGTGTATTGTTTAGCCTCCATGTGTTTGTATTTTTTACAGATCTTTTCCTGTAATTGATATCTAGTCTCCTAGCATTGTGGTCAGAAAAGATACTTGATACAATTTCAATTTTCTTAAATTTACCAAGGCTTGGTTTGTGACCCAAGATATGATCTATCCTGGAGAATGTTCCATGAGCACTTGAGAAAAATGTGTATTCTGTTGTTTTTGGATGGAATGTCCTATAAATATCAATTAAGTCCATCTTGTTTAATGTAGCATTTAAAGCTTGTGTTTCCTTATTTATTTCCATTTTGGATGATCTGTCCATTGTTGAAAGTGGAGTGTTAAAGTCCCCTACTATGAATATGTTACTGTCGATTTCCCCTTTTACAGCTGTTAGTATTTGCCTTATGTATTGAGGTGCTCCTATGTTGGGTGCATAAATATTTACAATTGTTATATCTTCTTCTTGGATTGATCCCTTGATCATTAGGTAGTGTCCTTCTTTGTCTCTTCTAATAGTGTTTATTTTAAAGTCTCTTTTTTTCTGATATGAAAATTGCTACTCCAGCTTTCTTTTGGTTTCCATTTGCATGGAATACCTTTTTCCATCCCCTCACTTTCAGTCTGTATGTGTCTCTAGGTTTGAAGTGGGTCTCTTGTAGACAGCATATATACAGGTCTTGTTTTCGTATCCATTCAGCCAGTCTGTGTCTTTTGGTGGGAGCATGTAACCCATTTACATTTAAGGTAATTATCGATATGTATATTCCTATTCCCATTTTCTTAACTGTTTTGGGTTTATTATTGTAGGTCTTTTCCTTCTCTTGTGTTTCTTGCCTAGAGAAGTTCCTTTAGCATTTGTTGTAAAACTGCTTTGGTCTTGCTGAACTCTCTCAGCTTTTGCCTGTCTGTAAAGGTTTTAATTTCTCCATCAAATCTGAATGAGATCCTTGCTGGGTAGAGTAATCTTGGTTGTAGGTTTTTCCTCTTCCTCACTTTAAATATGTCCTGCCAGTCCCTTCTGGCTTGCAGAGTTTCTGCTGAAAGATCAGCTGTTAACCTTATGGGGATTCCCTTGTTTATTATTTGTTGTTTTTCCCTTGCTGCTTTTAATATGTTTGCTTTGTATTTAATTTTTGACAGTTTGATTAATATGTGTCTTGGCGTGTTTCTCCTTGGATTTTTCCTGCATGGGCTTCTCTGTGCTTCCTGGACTTGATTAACTATTTCCTTTCCCATATTAGTGTAGTTTTCAACTATAATCTCTTCAAATATTTTCTCAGTCCCTTTCTTTTTCTCTTCTTCTTCTGGAACCTCTATAATTCGAATGTTGATGCATTTAGTGTTGTCCCAGAGGTCTCTGAGACTGTCCTCAGTTCTTTTGATTCTTTCTTCTTTATTCTGCTCTGCAGTAGTTATTTCCACTATTTTGTCTTCCAAGTCACATATCCGTTCTTCTTCCTCAGTTATTCTGCTATTGATCCCTTCTAGCGTATTTTTTATTTCATTTATTGTGTTGTTCATCATTGCTTGTTTCAACTTTAGTTCTTCTAGGTCCTTGTTAAATGTTTCTTGCATTTTCTCTATTGTATTTCCAAGATTTTAGATAATCTTTACTATCATTATTCTGAATTCTTTTTCTAGTAGACTGCCTATTTCCTCTTTATTTGTTAGGTCTGGTGGGTTTTTATCTTGCTCCTTCATCTGTTGTGTGTTTTTCTGTCTTCTCCTTTTGATTATCTTACTGTGTTTGGGGTCTCCTTTTTGCAGGCTTCAGGTTCGTAGTTCCCATTGTTTTTCGTGTCTGTCCCAAGTGGCTAAAGTTGGTTCAATGTGTTGTGGAGGGGACTAGTGCCTGTGTTCTGGTGGATGAGACTGGATCTTGTCTTTCTGGTGGGCAGTTCCACGTTTGGTGGTTTGTTCTGTGGTGTCTGTGGACTTATTATGATTTTAAGCAGCTTCTCTGCTCATGAGTGGGTTTGTGTTCCTGTCTTGCTAGTTGTTTGGCATAGGGTGTCCAGCACTCTAGCTTGCTGGTTGTTGAGTGAAGCTGGGTGTTGTTGTTGAGATGTAGATCTCTAGGAGATTTTCACCATTTGATATTACATGGAGCTGGGAGGTGTCTTGTGGACCAGTGTCCTGAAGTTGGCTCTCCCACCTTAGAGGCACAGCACTGACTCCTGGCTGCAGCACCAAGAGACTTTCATCCACACGGCTCAGAATAAAAGGGAGAAAAAGAAGAAAGAAAGAGGATAAAAGAAAATAACATAAAGTAAAGTAAAATAAAACAAATTTATTAAAATAAAAATATAATTATTAAGAAAAATAATTTTTAAGTAAATAATACAAACAAACAAATGGACAGATAGAGCCCTTGGACAAATGGTGAATGCAAAGCTATAGACAAAATCTCACACAGAATGATACACATACACACTCAGAAAAAGAGGAAAAGGGGAAAAAATAATAAATCTTGCTCTCAAAGTTCACCTCCTCAATTTGGGATGATTCATTGTCTATCCATGTGTTCCACAGATGCAGAGTATATCAAGTTGATTCTGGAGCTTTAACCCGCTGCTTTTGAGGCTGCTGGGAGAAATTTCCCTTCCTCTTCTTTGTTTTCACAGCTCCCAGGTTCAGCTTTGGATTTGGCCCTGCCTCTGTGTGTAGGTCACCGTAGGGCCTCTGTTCTTTGCTCAGACAGGACAGGGTTACAGGAGCCGCTGATTCGGTGGCTCCGGCTCACTCAGACCAGGAGGAGGGAGGGGTACGGAGTGCGGGGCGAGCCTGTGGTGGCAGAGGCCAGCGTGACATTGCACCAGCCTGAGGCACACCATGCGTTCTCCCGGGGAAGTTGTCCTTGGATCCCGGGACCCTGGCAGTGGCGGGCTGCACAGGCTCCCTGGAAGGGGGGTGTGGATAGTGACCTCTGCTAGCACACAGGCTTCTCGGTGGCAGCAGCAGCAGCCTTATCATCTCATTCCCGTCTCTGGGGTCCACTCTGTTAGCCATGGCTCGCCCCCGTCTCTGGACCTCCTTTAAACAACACTCTTAATCCCCTCCCCTTGCACACCAGAAAACAAAGAGGGAAGAAAAATCTCTTGCCTCTTCGGCATGTCCAGACTGTTTCCCAGACTCCCTTGTGGCTAGCCGTGGTGCACTAACCCCATCAGGTTGTGTTCACACCGCCAACCCCAGTCCTCTCCCTGTGCTCTGACCAAAGCCCGAGCCTCAGCTCCCAGCCCCGCCCGCCCCGGCATTTGATCAGAGAAGCCTCTTGGGCTGGTGACTGTTGGTCGGCACCGATCCTCTGTGTGGGAATCTCTCCACTTTTCCCTCTGCACCCCTGTTGCTGCACTCTCCTCCATGGCCCCGAAGCTTCCCCCCTCCACCACCCACAGTCTCCACCCCCAAAGGGGCTTCTAGTGTGTGGAAACCTTTACTCCTTCATGGCTCCTTCCCACTGGTGCAGGTCCCGTCCCTATTCTTTTGTCTCTGTTTATTCTTTTTTAATTTGCCCTACCCAGGTACGTGGGGAGTTTCTTGCCTTTTGGGAGGTCTGAGGTCTTCTGCCAGCGTTCAGTAGGTGTTCTGTAGGAGTTGTTCCACGTGTAGATGTATTTCTGATGTATCTGTGGGGAGGAAGGTGATCTCCGCGTCTTACTCTTCCACCATCTTCCCCTAGATCTGCAGGCGGAGGTAATTGAAGCAAAGTGACAAGAAGAAAGTTCTCAGCACTAGTATGAGAAGATAAACATCTTTCCTTTGAAGACAAGCCAGGGAGAGTGATGGGAAATTCTGAAATAATTACAAGCCACATGGCATGAGCAAAATCCTCCATTTAGGATGAATTATCTGGGGGGAGACGTTTACTTGAACTCTAAAACAACTTGAATCTCCTGAAAGCTATCCTCTTAATTGAAAAGTTTTAATTTTTCTTTTACAAAGCATCAGATCTTTTGTATTCATTTAAAATACGTGTACCCATTTCATGTCCTTCTCAGTAAACAGATTCTGATTAGGTTGTCAATTGGAAATTACTCGCTTCCATTTCTTCTTCTTCTTCTTTTTTTATTAGACCTTCACTGAAGTATCATTTCTTCACAATACTATGTTAGTTTCTGTTGCACAGCAAAGCGAATCAGCCATATGCATACACATGTCCCCATACTCACTCCCTCTTGAGCCTCCCTATCCCACCTCTCTAGGTCAACACAAAACACTGAGCCAATCTCCCTGTGCTATGCTGCTGCTTCCCACCAACCATTTTACATTTGGTAGTGTATATATGTCAATACCACTCTCACTTTGTACCAGCTTCGCCCTCCCACCCCATGTCCATTCTCTATGTCTACCTCTTTACTCCTGCTCTGCACCTAGGTTTATCAGTACCTTTTTTTGTTTTGTTTTGTTTTAGATTCCATATATATGCATTAACATATGATATTTGTTTTCCTCTTTCTGACTTACTTCCCTCTGTATGACAAACTCTAGGTCCATCCACCTCACTACAAAAAACTCAATTTCTTTTTTTTTTGGTTGAGTAATATCCCATGGTATATATGTGCCACATCTTCGCTATCCATTCATATTTAGATGGATATTTATGTTGGTTCCATGTCCTGGATATTGTAAATAGTGCTGCAGTGAGCATTGTGGTACATGTCTCTTTTTGAATTATGGTTTTCTCAGGGTATATGCCGAGTAGTGGGATTGCTGGGTCACATGGTAGTTCTATTTTTAGTTTTTTAAGTAACCTCCATACTGTTTTCATAGTGGTTGTATCAATTTACATTCCCACCAACAATGCAGGAAGGTTCCCTTTTCTCTACACCCTCTCCAGCATTTACTGTTTCTAGATTTTTTTGATAATGGCCATTCTGACTGGTGTGAGGTGATACCGTGTTGTAGTTTTGATTTGCATTTCTCTAATAATTAATGATGTTGAGTATCTTTTCATGTGCTTCTTGGCCATCTGTATGTCTTCTTTGATGAAATGTCTGTTTAGGTCTTTGGCCCATTTTTTAGCTGGATTGTTTGTTTTCTTGATATTGAGTTCCATGAGCTGTTTGTATATATTGGAGATTAATCCTTTGTTGTTTCATTTGCAAATATTTTCTCCCATTCTGAGGGTCATCTTTTTGTCTTATATATGGTTTCATTTGCTGTGCAAAAGCTTTTAAGTTTAATTAAATCTCATTTTTTATTTTTGTTTTTATTTCTGTTACTTAAGGAGGTGGGTCAAAAAAGATCTTGCTGTGGTTTATGTCAAAGAGTGTTTTTCCCATGTTTTGCTGAAAGCGTTTTATAGTGTCTGGTCTTACATTTAAGTCTTTAATCAATTTTGAGTTTATTTTTGTGTATGGTGTTAGGGAGTGTTCTAATTTCATTCTTTTACATGTAACTGTTCAGTTTTCCCAGCACAACTTATTGAAGAGTCTGTCTTTTCTCCATTGTATGTTCCTGCCTCCTTTGTCATAAATTAGGTGCTCATATGTACATGGGTTTATCTCTGGGCACCCTATCCTATACCATTGATCTATAGTTCTGTTTTGTGCCAGTACCATACTCTCTTGATTATTGTAGCTTTGTGTTATGGTTTGAAGTTGGAGAGCCTGATTCCTCCAACTCCATTTTTCTTTCTCAAGATCACTTTGGCTATTTGTCATCTTTTGTGTTTCCATAGAAATTGTAAACTTTTTTGTTCTAATTCTGTGAAGAATGTCATTGCTAGTTTGATAGACATTGCCTTGAATCTTTAGATTGCTTTGGTAGTATAGTCATTTTCAGAAGATTGATTCTTCCAATCCAAGGACATGGTATATTTCTCCATCTGTTTATGACATCCTTGATTTCTTCCATCAGTGTTTTATACTTTTTTGAGTATAGGTCTTTTGCCTCCTTAGGCAGGTTTATTCCTAGGTATTTTATTCTTTTTGTTGCAATGGTAAATGGGAGTGTTTCCTTAATTTCTCTTTCAGATTTTTCATTGTTGGTGTATAGGAATGCCAGAGATTTCTATGCATTAATTTTGTGTCCTGCAACCTTACCAAATTCATTCATTAGTTCTACTAGTTTTCTGGTGGCATTATTAGGGTTTTCTATGTATAGTATCATGTCATCTGCAAACAGAGGCAGCTTTGCTTCTTCTTTTCCGATTTGGATTACTTTTATTTCTTTTTCTTCTCTGATTGCTGTGGCTAGAACTTCCAAAACTATGTTGAATAAGAGTGGTGAGAGTGGGCAACCTTGTCTTGTTCCTGATCTTAGTGGAAATGCTTTCAGTTTTTCACTATTGAGTATGATGCTTGCTGTGGGTTTGTCATATATGGCCTTCATTATGTTGAGGCAGGTTCCCTCTTATCCATTTTCTGGAGAGTTTTTATCATGAATGGGTATTGAATTTTATCAAAAGCTTTCTCTACATCTTTTGAGATGATCATATAGTTTTTATTCCTTAATTTGTTAATGTGGTGTATCACGTTGATTGAATTGTGTATATTGAAGACTCCTTGCATCCCTAGGGTAAATCCCACTTGATCATGTTGTATGATCCTTTTTAATGTGCTGTTGGATTCTCTTTGCGAGTATTTTGTTGAGGAGTTTTGCATGTATGTTCATCAGTGATATTGGTCTATAGTTTTCTTTTTTTGTGATATTGTTTTCTGGTTTTGGTATCAGGGTGATGATGGCTTCATAGAATGAACTTGGAGTGTTTCTCCCTCTGCAAATTTTTGGAAGAGTTTGAGAAGGATAGGTGTTAGCTCTTCTCTAAATGTTTGATAGAATTCACCTGTGAAGCCATGTGGTCCTGGACTTTTATTTGTTGGAAGATTTTTAATTACAGTTTCAATTTCATTACTTGTGGTAGGGCTGTTTATATTTTCTAATTCTTCCTGGCTCAGTCTTGGAAAATTGTACCTTTCCAATAATTTGTCCATTTCTTCATAGTTGTCCATTTTATTGGCATATAGTTTTTTTTTGTAGTAGTCTCTTATAATCCTTTTTATTTCTGCAGTGTCAGTTTTGATTTCTCCTTTTTCATTTCTAATTTTATTGATTTTCAACCTCTTCTTTTTTTCTTGATGAGTCTGGCTAAAGGTTTATCAATTTTGTTTATCTTCTCAAAGATACAGGTTTTAGTTTTATTGATCTGGAATAGAAAAGATGTATTGATCTTTCATTGTTTTCTTCATTTCTAATTCATTTTTTTCCACTCTGATCTTTATGAGTTTTTTCCTTCTACTGACTTTGGATTTTCTTTGTTCTTCTTTCTGTAGTTGTTTTAAATGTAGGGTTAGATTGTTTGTTTGAGATTTATCTTGTTTCTTGAGGTGAGATTGAATTACTATAAACTTCCTTCTTAGAACTGCTTTTGCTGCATTCCATATGTTTTGGGTCATTGTGTTTTCATTGTCATTTTTTCTATGTATTTTTTTAATTCTTTGATTTCTTCAATGATCCCTTGGTTATAGAGTAGCACACTGTTTAGTCTCCATGTATTTGTGTTTTTTACAGTTTTTTTCCTGTAATTGATTTGCAATCTCATAGTGTTGTGGTTTGAAAAGATGCTTAATGTGATTTCAATTTTCTTAAATTTACTGAGGCTTGATTTGTGACCCAATATGTGATCTATCCTGGAGAATGTTCTGTGTGCACTTGAGAAGAAAATGTATTCTGCCACTTTGGGGTGGAATGTTCTATAAATATCAATTAGATCTATCTGGTCTATTGTGTCATTTAAAGCTTCTGTTTCCTTATTTATTTTCTGTTTGGATGATCTGTTCATTGGTGTAAGCTGGGTGTTAAAATCCCCTAGTATTATTGTGTTACTGTCGATTTCCCCTTTCATGGTTGTTAGCATTTGCCTTATGTATGAGGTTCTCCTATGTTGGGTGCATAAACATTTATAATTGTTATATCTTCTTCTTGGATTGATCCTTTGATCATTATGTAGTGTTCCTCCTTATCTCTTGTAACAATCTTTATTTTAAAGTCTATTTTATCTGATACAATTATATACTCCAGCTTTCTTTTGCTTTCCATTTGCATGGAATATCTTTTTCCATCCCTTCACTTTCAGTCTGTATGTGTTCCTAAGTCTGAAGTGGGTCTGTTGTAGACAGCATATATATGATTTTTTTTGTATTCATTCAGTCAGTCTGTGTCTTTTGGTTGGAGCATTTAATCCATGTACATTCAAGTTTATTATAGAAACATATGTTCCTACTATCATTTCCTTAATCGTTTTTGGGTTTGTTTTTGTGGGTCTTTTTGTTCTCTTCCATTTCTCTCTTAGAGAAGTTTCTTTAACATTTATTGTAAAGCTGGTTTGGTGGTGCTGAATTCTCTTAGCTTTTGCTTGTCTGAAAAACTTTTGACTTCTCCATCGAATTGGAATGAGATGGGTAGAGTAATTTTGGTTGTAGGTTTTTCTCTTTTATCACTTTAAGTATATCCTGCCACTCCCTTCTGGTCTGCAGACTTCCCACTGAAAAACCAGCTGATAACCTTATGGAGATTCCTTTGTATGTTATTTTTTGTTTTTCCCTTGCTGTTTTTAATTTTTCTTTGAATTTAATTTTTGTTAGTTTGATTACTATGTGTCTTGGGGTGTTTTACCTAGGGTTTATCCTGGATGGAACTCTCTGTGCTTCCAGAACTTGGGTGACTATTTCCGTTCCCATGTTAGGGAAGTTTTCCACTATAATCTCTTCAAATGTTTTCTCAGACCCTTTCTTTTTCTCTTCTTCTTCTGGGACCCCTATAATTTAAATGTTGGTGTGTTTAGTGTTGCCCCAGAGGTCTCTGAGATGTCTTCAATTCTTTTAATTCTTTTATCTTTATTCTGCTCCTCGGCACTTATTTCCACTATTTTGTCTTCCAGCTCACTTATTCATTCTTCTGCCTCAGTTACTCTGTTATTGTTTCCTTTTAGTGTATTTTTCATTTCTGTTATTGTGTTGTTCATCTCTGTTTGTTTGCTCTTTAGTTCTTCTAGATCTTTGTTAAACATTTCTTGTATTTTCTCAATCTGTGCCTCCATTCTATTTCCAAGATTCTGGATCATCTTTACTATCATTACTCTGAATTCTTTTTCAGGTAGATTGCCTATTACCTCTTCATTTATTTGTTCTTGTAGGTTTTTACCTTGCTCCTTCATCTGTGACATATTTTTTTGTCATCTCATTTTTTTTTTTTTTTTTAATGAGTGGGATTGTGTTCCTGTCTTACTTGTTGTTTGGCCTGAGGCTTCCAACACTGGAGTTTCTAGGCAGTTGGTTAGAGCTGGGTAATTGTGCTGAGATGAGGAACTCTGTGAAACCTCACTCTAATGAATATTTCATGTGATCTGAGGTTTTCTGCTAGTCTAGTGGTTTGGACTCAGATCTCCCACTGCAGGAGCTTCGGCCTGAATCCAGGCTCATGAACCAAGATCATGCAAGCCATGTGGGGTGGCTAAAAAAATAAATAAATAAAATAACAAAATAAAAAATAAAATCAGACTAGGAAGCTAACAGATATGGTGGAAAGAATATAAAAATAAAAATATAGATGAATTATCAAGCAGAAGGTACATCAGTATCACCATAGTAAAAAAGAGGAGGAGAGAAAAGAAAAAAAAGGGGGGTGATTCCTTGGCTGTAGAGGGTGGGCCTAAGCCCAGGCAAGGTTTGAGTGGTGGGTGGGGCCAATGTTCAGGACCCACAGGGCTGGAAAAGGCTTTGGGGGCTGTGGGGGTTGGGGCTTAGGCAGAGGCAACAGAAGGAGCCCAGGGATGACCCCCACCCCTGGTCTCAGAGGGCAGGGGACCTCACCTGGCAGCCCAGCAGGCTTCCTGGGCTAGAGTGGGTGGGAAAAGGCCTTCCTCTCCTCTCCTGCTCCTCCAGTCTAGGAGGCCCCCTCCCACCTGCCTCTCACGATCTCCCTGGTCTCCTTCTTATGCCCCCAGGGCCCACATGGCCTGGATGGGATTTTGGAGTGTAGGGCACTGGCCTGGGAGCTCAGCAGACTCCCCAGCCCAAGTGGGCAGGGCAATCACCTCCCGCTCCTCTTCTGCTCTTCTAAGAGAGTCCCTGCCGCCTGCATCCCCTGATCTCCCTGGTCTCAGGGGCACCAGTCCCATCTGACCTCCACTTCTCCTCTCCCCTCAGTCCCACTATGTCCTACTGGTTCACTTTGGGGTTCCTCCTATCTCCTTGGGTGTCAGAGTCCTGCACCAGCAGCCAGCAGGTGTACTAGTTGTGGGGAGACGCTAACTCTGCATCTTCCCACACCGCCATCTTGACCCCGCCTCCCTAGCTTCCATTTCTCACAGTGTGATGTCACTGACTACAAACACAGGGGGTTTTCAAGTTTAAGCTGAACTTTTACAGTGATTTTATTTTTAACTTTCAACTTTCCTATTTTGCCAATTACAGAAAATCTAAATAAAGATGACATAGACAAACTAGAACGATCACTTGGTTTTTAAAAATTGCCATGGCATTGAGTCAACCAACCATCCTCTGATTTTTGATTTCGGTAGGAAGGTGGTCTTGGCAGATGTCATGAATGTGGCAACCTGAGAAGTCAAAGCTGATACAAGAAGGGCCTGATGATGTAAGGGACACTTCTGTTTGCTTATCCATCGTGATGTGTCCAACTGAAGTTTACAGCTGGCCAGCCGTGTGGTAAGCAGAACACAATGTTAAGAATAGCAAATATCAAACTAGGAGGAAAGAATGGGAATATCTGGGATCCATCTCCAGGAAACTTGGAATATGTCCAGGGAATATGTCCAAGAAACTTGGATGTGATGGCTTTTCCTTATAACTGGATATACAATTATGTGGTTATCAACATTTCCTTGTCCTTGGGACTGTTAGTTTGTTCACTAACCACTATTTTTTTTGTACCATCCATCCACTCAGTATCCCACAGTCTCACTGTTTTGGGATAACATTTAACTACCTTGGTCTGATATTTAGGGTCCTGCACAATGGAGTTCCCGTTAGCTAGTTCAGCATTATAGATGAATAAAATTTCATTAGGCCAAGATGGTTAAAGAAGAAGGGAATCTAGGTGCAAGGTAAAAAGGCAAAAACCATGGAAGCTTAGAAGGGCAAGGAGTGTTTGGAGAGTGGTAAGTTATACAGTGTGACTGAAATGTAAGATACGTGGAGGGACTTGGGAAAGATGAACTCTCAGAAAGAGGTAGGATCGTGTAATGTAGGGTCTTGTGAGCCATGCTAGTGAGGTTGAGTGTTATTTCTGTAGTCATTGGAGTAACCAGCAAAGGTGTTTGCAAGGAAAGGTGTTATAATCAACAATGAGTTTTAGAAAGGTGCCTGGCAACAGATGGATGCCTTTACTAATATTGCCAGAAAAGTTCAGATAACCACTAATGGTCCTCTGAAACACTAATTGCACAAAACATTTTACATTTGTTAGAAATTACAGAGATTACCAAGACATCATGGTGAAAATATTTAGACAGTTGGCAACTTTTTCTGTCTCTATATGTTATTTCCAAAGGAGATAATCTTTAATCTTCTCTCCCATTCAAATTATTCCCTGTCTTGGAAAAAAATGTCAAAAATGTTTGGGAAAATGTACTCCACCCATATTTTTTTGGAAGGGCCGGTTTCTTAGTTCCTACGTCAGCCAAATTTTAATCCACAGGAATTTTCTTAGAAAAGAGATACTGCCAGAGTGTTCTTCCAGTATAATTCTGGTGGGAATATATGGTAGGGAATGCAAGTTATAGTCATAGAATGTAAGAAAAGGAGAACATTAACCATGCTAAATACTAAAAATATATTATGAAGTATCTGAGACTTCACAGCTAGTCAAAAAAGTATGAGGACTTAGGAGTTTATGTAATCTACATTTCAATATTATTTCAGGTTTTTATTTATAGACAGAGTTTTTTTTTTTTTTTTCTGTATGAGGGCCTCTCACTGTTGTGGCCTCTCCTGTTGCAGAGCACAGGCTCCGGACATGCAGGCTCAGTGGCCATGGCTTACGGGCCCAGCTGCTCCATGGCATGTGGGATCTTCCCGGACTGGGACATGAACCCGTGTCCCCTGCATCGGCAGGTGGACTCTCAACCACTGCACCTCCAGGGAAGCCTTAGACAGAGATTCTTTAAGAACATTCTACAAATATTTTTGAGTACTGTGTTGGGTACTGTGGATTTACTGGTAAACACAGACTCAGTCCCTGCCCTCATGGAACTTACATCTAAAATAAAGATACAAAATGTAAATAAGCAATTATAATAGTCTTATATGACATAATTATAGTGTAAAATGCTTTGATGGAGGAAGCACAGGTGTTATGAGACCATATAGGGTAAAATTTGACGGCAAGATACACATCTTTGAAGTAATTACAACTAAGTTCACATCTAAAACATAAGCAGGACCTAGCCCAACAAAACAAGTGCCAGGGAACAGGGAGAGTATTTGCAAGTATGAACAGAGTTCTAAGCAAAGACAGACAGAAGGGTGGGGGTGAGGAGCAGGTGGGAGGGTTGGATATATATAGATGAAGCTGGAGAGTAGGTAGGGGGCAGATCCTACCGAGCCATGTAATGCTCAGAACTGAATTTGGGATTTATCTTGAAGGCATTAGAAGACCTTGACTACTTTTAAACAGACCAATGATCATAATCATATTTGAATCTCAGAAAGATTACTCTGACCATAGAGTGGAGAATGGGTTGGTGGATGTGGGCAAGTTGGAGGCAGGAAACCCAGTGCAGGAGGATGGGATAATCATCAAGAGAAGTCTTGGAAGCCTAAACAAGGAGAGTGGAGATGGCGACAGAAAGATGGGAATGGATTTGACAGGAATATAGACAAGACTTTGTAATTGTTCAGGATGAGGAAGATGGGGTGGCAAGGATAATTCCCAGATTTCTGGCTGGGCTAGTGGTTACTGGCTCTTTACTGAGAGAGGGCACTGACGTAGAGAGGAGCAGCAGATGAGGGGGTGAAAACGAGGAGTTCAGTTTTGTTCTTGTTGAGTTTAGTGTGTCTGACATTCAAACAGAAAGTCTGATAGGTAACTGAGTATATGGATCTGGGACCCTGAGATTAGAGAGTCATTAGCATACAGATGGTCATGGGAGACAGAGCAAGTAAGAAAGGCTTAAGTCTTTTTAGTAGAAGAACTTCTAAGGTCCTTTAGTACTACTTAAAATGGGAAGAACTGTCCCATTTCTCAATCATTTTTTACCACAACCCTATAATGTACTGAAAGCTATTCCATCCCATATCTGGGATCCTAAGAGCATTCATGCCTTTCATCATATATAGAATCCTTTGTCTCTTCTCAAAGAAATCACAGATTTTGAATCAATTACTTTAATACCTTTAGAGCTTACCTTGATTCCATCATTCTTCTTTTTTAGTTCTGGTCTAAAATAAGCTGTACACATTTCATGACTTTAAGGCTTGAATATTGAGGAGAATACAAAAATAGTAAAATCAGGTCATTTGGTTTCAGGCAAAGTAACTGAGTTATGTTTTAAGGGAAATTGTTTGGGTCATCTCATATTTAATTTAAACTGTATGCTTTCTACTCTCCTTTTAATTAATTCATCTTTTAGCCTGCACTGACATGGTTAAAACTTATTAGGATCGCTTGTTCCCAAAGATCAGATTGCTTTTCTAAAGTACATTTGTATTCTAAAACTTGGTATCTCTGAGCTACTGGTGTCAATACAAAGACCACATACATATTCCAACAATCTGTGGATTGTTGTTAGTGAGAAGCATCAGTTCCTGGCCTTTGAGAGGAAGGGCACAGCACATTTCTGCATAAGGGGAAGTGATGGAGCTATTATTACTTTCAAGACATCCCTGGTTTGTCCATTCAGAAAGGCACAAGTCAGGCTCTGTGGCCATTCAAAGGAGGAGGCTGTGAAAGTGGGTCCCCTGGTGACACTTTGACTGCCAGCCCTTCCCTTGCATCTATGCTGAAGCAGAAGGTTCCCAGCACCCGGGTTTGTTAACCCTGAACTCTTTTATCTCCATGGAAACACAACACTGCCAAGGGAACTTCCTCTGTGATTATCATTCAGACTATAAAAGAATAGAGTAGAAAATAGAATAGGAAAAACACCCAGAAAATTTCATTCCCCATTTCATCTTTCCATTCAGCCTTTTTATTTAGAACAAAGAAACTCCCAGCAGTTTCTTTGAGAGTTGGTGTGAGGGTGGGGAGTGGGGGTGGGATGGGAAAGAGGAATCAGGCCAAGAACTGCTGCAGCAGCTTAACATGTTGTCAGACTTCTACAATGGAGTGTTGGTGCTTGAGGAGTTAAGATTTACCTGTGGTATATTAAAATACTTGGAATGATCATGATATCCTTAGTACCATTTGACATTATTAAGATTCTCACTTGCAGGTTGCTAGGCAAAACAATTATCAACATTATTATTTTTCCATCACCCTCTTGAATTAGAGCCAGAGTTTGCTAGCAATAAAAGAGGCTCGGCTTCAAATTATAGTGGGATTGCTCCCATAGAGTTAGAAGGAATCATAGAGATCTAGCCTAAAATCCATTAACTCTTTGGAATACTGTGTGTTTGTGTCCCTTAAAAAAGGGTTCATAGCTTTCTTCATAAATTTTAACATTCCGAAAAGATTAGGAATTGACTTGGTCTCATACCCTCATTTAATACATCAGCAAAATGAAACTTGAAGAGGTTGTGTGCTTTTACTTTCTCTCCTACTTCTACTCCTTTTTCTTCTTCTCTTTTTATCCTCTTTCCCTCTTCCTCCTCCTTTTTCTCTTCCTAAAGTGACAAAGGTATATACATTACATTTTGCATTTGTTTGAGTTGAATGAGAGTGGAGGAGTTCCACAGGGGAGACACGAGGGAGGGAGATGAGAATGGGAATGCAGATGAAGTGTACTTGGACTCACAGTGGAAATTATCAAGTAGGCAAATTATTTCAGAAACACACTGGGGTTTTGGTCATCCATTAATACAGGGGCCCTGGCAACCAAGCAATGAGGACCTGGTATGTTCTAAATACGTGTCTCCTAGTCCACAAGTTGCCTTGGTTGTTGAGTCTTCCATTCTGTCTCTAGGAATGGAGGAGATCAGCAGCTGCTGAGGCCCAGTGCTCCCAGATCTACTAGGGACAGAACAAGACAGGAAACTTGTGAGTATTCTAGGAGCTCCTGCTTGAGTTTCACTTGGCCACAGAAGGGTAGAAAAGATGGACTTTACTTATCTTGATGAGGTGGACATAGTGTGTTTTTATTCATGATATTTTATCATATGCTGCTATTTGTTCTAAAATTTGAAGTTCCCTAGCACACTGATACAGACAATATACCCCATGGGCTTTGGAGTCAGACTCACATAAGTTCGAGTGGCGGCTCCAACACTGGTGGCCTTGGGCAAGTCCCATAACCTCTTTAGCTCTTGGTTTCCTCATGTGCAAAATGGCAACCACAATAATGCCTATTTCAAGTGACAGTTACAAGAATTAAACAAACTAAGGTATATAATGTGTCTGATATGGGTCTAGCAAAGACTAATTGCTTCTTACTGCTTCTTACCTAGCTCCTGGCTCTGTAATGACCACACAAAGTGGCAGAGTGGGGCTTCCCTGGTGGTGCAGTGGTTGAGAGTTCTCCTGCTGATGCAGGGGACACAGGTTCATGCCCCGGTCTGGGAAGATCCCACATATTGCTGAGCAGCTGGGCCCGTGAGCCATGGCCACTAAGCCTGCATGTCCGGAGCTTGTGCTCCACAACGGGAGAGGCCACAACAGTGAGACTCTCACGTACCACCAAAAACAAACAAACAAACAAACAAAGTGGCAGAGTGTAGAGAATGCTGGAGGAAAGTATTTGTGCTCTTTGCTGTGTAAAGAACTAAAAACAATATTCAGGACTCATTTACTGTTTGCTTTTTGTTGAGCTTCGTAGATGAATATGAATGAGCAGTTCTGGCAAGAAATTTGGTGTCAGGTGTCATAGTTAAAAAGGACTTTATGACTTTAGCCAATGATGTAAGAGAATATTTCCCAGTGTTTTCTTACTTGTCAACTCCTTTTATAGAACAATCTTGAAAACCCATTTGGAAGTTTAACAATTATTTTATCATTTTTACATGGTATATTATATATTAAAGAGTTATTTTAAATTAAAAATAGACATTTTAGATCTATGCTATAAATTCTAAAGGTCTGGTGCAGGAAATTGGTTATTCATTTCATTATTATCTTTTTTTAATTCATGAAATAATTATAAGAAAGAAAATATTTTGGCAATATTTTTAATAGTCAAATAATTATTTTAATGAAGAGAAAATTTCAACAATATTTTATTTATCAAATGATATATACTCTGATTTGTAGAACTTAATTCTGTATGAAAAAGAATGATTACAGACAAATAATTTTTGTTGGTGTGTATATGTCCATGAGGGACATAGGTGTAGTTTTCTTTTTTTGTGATATATTGTCTGACTTTGCAAATAAATTTTAAAGTGATTTTATATCATATGTGACGTTAGGAGCAAAAATGTTGAAATAGATTGGGGTGTCATATGAGTTCTAGGACCAAGAATTGCTTTCATAATTTGATGCTTGAAATTTTCCTGTTGAACTTTAAAAAATTAACTAGAATTATATATGTGTGCTTGTTTCTGTGTATATGTGTATATGTAAATATTATATATATAACATATATTACACATATAATATAAAATGTATTATATTTGTAGGTTAGGCATAATTATATATCTCTATAATATATATTTATAATAATATTATAAACAATAATAATAAATTTTAATTGACAATATCTATAATAATTAATTAAAATCATATATAATATACTACACACATTATATGTATAATACATGCATTACATATAAAATACATATTTACAATATATATCAAGCATATAATAATACATATATGTATATATAATATATATATTATATGATATATCTATTCAATATATATAAAATAACATGATATATAATATACATGATATACATCAAATATAACATATACTATATAAAAATATATATTATACATATGATATATATTATATATAATATAATACACATAAAATAAAAAAATATATTGTATTATATATCATATAATATATAATATTAATATATATCATATACAGAATATATATAATATATGACATATATTAATATTACACATTACATGCTATATAAGTGTATAATTATATATTAGATATGTGTTATTATATTTATATATTATATATAATTAGGTATTATATATTATAATTATATATAATCATATATTATAATATTACATTAAAATTGTAATCAATTAAATTAAAATTATAATTAATATAATCAATTATATTAAATAGAATCTATATTATATATTATTAGAATATATTTCTATTTGATAGAAATATATTTAATATTCTATATAATATAGTGTACCTTATATATTTATATATAAACTACATATGATATATATTATAAATAAGAATATATTATATAATAGCTAACACAATATATTATGATAAATATCATATAACATATAATTATCATATTTTCCATTAGCTAATATATATGATATATACACTGTATATATTACATATATAATTATAATTAGTAAAATATCCAGTATAATATAAGGGAATAAATATACTATATTATATTTCATTTATACTACATTTATATTATATTTCATTAATAAATGCTATGTATAATATATTTCTAATATATTTTATAATATATTTATAACATAATATAATTATTAAATATATTATATTAATTACTAGTTAATTATTTTAATAAGTATGTTTAATCATTAATATGCTCTGCATATAATATTTATTTCATATAATATATTATTATGTATATAAATATATATTTATGTATTAATATGTATATACATTTATATATGAAATATCTATTACATATAATAGATATTATATGTAATATATATTATATATACCTTATAATATAACATATATATAATATAAAATTATATATAATTATAGCTATATATAATATATGATATAATAAATATATAATTAAATATTAAAATAATAATATATAATATTATATATTATTATATATTTTATCTATATTACATCATATTATGTAATATATAGTATGTATTATATAATATATATATTATGTATCTATTATATATAATATAATATATGTTATATATATTAGATACATTATATTATAATATATATTATTTATTATATATAATATTTCATTATATAAAATATAATATATAATATTAATATATATATATATTATATCATATATAACATTTCATAATACAAAATATAATATATAATATTATATATAAAATGGTTTAATATATATTAATATTAATATATAATATATAGGGCTTCCCTGGTGGCGCAGTGGTTGAGAGTCCGCCTGCCGATGCAGGGGACACAGGTTCGTGCCCCAGTCTGGGAAGATCCCACATGCCGCGGAGCGGCTGGACCCGTGAGCCATGGCCGCTGAGCCTGCGCGTCTGGAGCCTGTGCTCCACAACGGGAGAGGCCACAGCAGTGAGAGGCCCGCGTACTGCAAAAAAAAAAAATATATATATATATAATATATAATATATTAAAAATTGTGTAATAATATAAAATGTAATATATTCCATATATTTCATCATTATATATTATATTATATATAATTATAATTTATTATATATAATATAATATAATAAGTATTAACATAATATAAAATATATTAATAAATATTATTATATAATATATAACATACTTTATGTTGTATGTATTATATATAATATATTTATATTATATATAATATATTAATAAATGTTATAAATATAATATATTAAATAATCTAGGGCATCAAGGTTCTTAACCTAAGTTTTGTTCTATACATTTTAAGGGTATGCTGTTAAATGCATATATATGTCTATAATTACTGTGTCTTCCTGGTAAATTATTCCATTTGTCATTAGGTCATAGCTCTTCTTCATTTCTTATAATTATTTTTGCCTTAGAATCTAATTTTTTCTGAAGCTAATGTAGCAGTGGTGCTTCCTTTTGATTCATCAGTCTTTGTTGTAACTTATTCTGTTGTGCTTTCTACCTGTGTCCTCATATTTAAAGTATGTTTCTTATAAACATACTATAGCTGATTTTTAAAAATTCTGCTCTGACTTTTTTTTTTCAGCAATGGTTTATTTTATCTACATTGACGGTGATTACTGAGATATATATATATTTTTTTTTCTTTTTTTTTTTTTTTTTGCGGTACACAGGCCTCTCACTGTTGTGGCCTCTCCCGTTGCAGAGCACAGGCTCCGGACACGCAGGCCCAGCGGCCATGGCTCATGGGCCCAGCCACTCCGCGGCACATGGGATACTCCCAGACCAGGGCATGAACCTGTGTCCCCTCCATCGGCAGGCGGACTCTCAACCACTGCGCCACCAGGGAAGCCATTACTGAGATATTTGAATTCATCTCTATCATGTTATTCTGTGCTTATATTCATCCTTTTTTGTATATTTTTATCCACTTCTAATTTCATTTGGATTGATAAGCTTTTTTTAGTTAACTTTTTCTTCTACTGATTTTGAAGCTATACATTTTATTTCCTTAAAAATTACCCTTAGTTAAAGGTCTTTACCCTTTTACCAGAAAAATACAAAGAACTTAAAAATTATAATCCCAGTAACTCTCCTCTATTGTATCACTTTTATACCACTAAATTGGGCACTGTCATTTTTATGGTTTTATACAGTCAATATCTGTCTAGATATTTTTATATTTTCACTGGTTCTACTGCTTTCTATTCTTCCTAGTATTTCACTTGTGTCCTTCTGGTTGAAATTTTGTCTTCAGCCTTTAGGAGTTCCTCTAGCAAGAATCTCTCTCATGACAAACTCAGTTTTTTTGTTTGAATGAAAATGTCTCCCTTGTTTTTAATAGTTTAGCAAAATGTTACTTTTTTCAGCCCATTGAAGGTAACACCTCTTTACCTTTATTATAATGGATTTATATGTATTGAATTTGATCCCCATGTTCACTATTTGACTACAATTCAAAATAAGGATTTAAAAAAATCAATATACAATTGCTTACATGGTAATAGAATTCAAATTGTTTAATATAAAAATCAATTAAAAATGTAATTTATAATCCTCATACTTTAATAAAAGTCTGAATTGGCTATTCAAATTTGGGAGGTCCTTTATGGACACATTTCAAGAATTTACATGAAGATACAGATTTATATACTTTTAAGAGGAATGTAGATCTTTCTTTCTACATCTATTGTAACCTCTTCCTTGAAACTTCCAACCTTGGAAAAAAATAGAAGCAGCACAGTGGAAGAACACAGTCCCAGTATGTTGACTGTAGGCTTCAAACTGCTTAATATGAGGCAGCTTCATTAATGTAAAATGTGCATGAATAAACAGGTAACATTTTGTGCAAATTTTCAACAAGTGCTTAGGATCAGCAGAAAATTAATTATTTAAGTAAGGGCAATTTTAAAATATGAATAACAATTTTGTACATCCTTAATATACTTTCCATTTTTCATATATATTTACTTTTTTCATTATGCCAGAGGGGAGGAATTTACCCTGATTTTCTCTCTTCGCAAGTATTATTTTTGTTAACTGACTGTAATTGCCAAATAACAAATAAAACAGTCAAATATGCATTTGATTTTTTAATCCAGTGACTTCTTCTTAAAGGGAAATAGACATGAAGCCACTGGCTTATCGAATACAACTCATTTTAGAGGGTGCTTTAAGGTTCACTCTCTTCCTTTTGCTATTCTGCCTTCTTTTCTTCTGTCTTTCCTTCTTTCCTTTTCTACTGTTTTTGAAAGAGTAGATGCAATTCATCTTTTGTTTAAAATCCCAAAACAAAAACACCTCTGTGCATATAGCACTGGTTAGCTTTCCATTCTTCTCCATTTAATTTAATAAAACTATTTCATACATACTAAAATATGAAGTATAATAGCTGATGCAAAGGAAGAATACAGTAATAGGATGTTGAAGTAAAAGCAAAGTAAAAAATGGAGGCAATTTCACAAAGTATTGTCAATCATATAGCATGTCAGTTGTAGGGTAATTGAGAAACGAGACCCCTACTCTCTCATTCTCCATATTTAATCCATCCCTGGGATCCTACTGTGAAACCTCATAAACTTGTTTTTTGGTTCTTCCCTCTTTAAGTTCACAATCATTACTTTGGTCAAGGTCATCTTTGTTGCTCATTGAACCCAAGTTTTCTGCCTTCTTACCTACTCTCTACATTACCCTCAGGGTCACCTAAAACACACATGACCAAGTCACACTCCTGCTTAAAGTCCTTGTTATATTTTTTATTTCTCATCCTTAGATTGTCTGTCCTATAGTGATTGCTAAACAAATGTAGTTGTTTTTTTTTTAATGAGACAAGGAAGAAAAAGAAAATGAGAAATAATGGGAAGATCAGTATATTAATTTATTTAATAAATATTTACACTCCCACTATGTATCTAGAATGGTGTTTAGTATTCACAATGGTGAACAAAATATATAGGATTGGTGTCTGCATGGAATTTTCTGTCTCATTCATTCAATCTATACAACAAAACAGCTAAATCACCAAGCACTGCCTATGTAACAGGTGTTGTACTAAGCGTTTGCTGAAATGATCTCCTTTGGTGTTCACAACCACTCACCCTAATGAGTGGTGCACTCTTTTTATGACCATTTTATTCAGGAAACAACTGGGGCAGGACAAGGATAAGCCAAAAATAATTAGAACCTAGACAGACAGACTCCAGTGTCCTTTCCTAATTCAAATCTATGATTACATCAGGTGTTACGAGAACAGACCAATGATTCCTGAAGTGATTGGGGAGCACTATAAGGCAGAGGGATCACCAAGTATCTAGCTGCATAGCACTGACTTCCAGAGTCAGGTGTGACCAGGAACTGCACTGGATTTTTTGAAGCACTCAGAATTCTTGGTATATAGAAACAAAGGGATTCTTTTCTGCGCCCCTTAGCTTTCTGCCTAAAGCATGTTGGCCAAGTTTGTTCTTATCCCAGGATTTTTAGCTCAGGAATTATCTAACTACCTATTTTCCATATTTTTTTATTCCTTTAGATTCTCATTGTATTTGTTTTTAGTTTGTCCCCTTCACAAAAATAATTTCACATTCGTTAATCTTCTTAATATTTATAATGTTTTAAAATCATTATCCTTAATACTTCTTACTTATTATTCATTTAAATTTTTTTACTATCTTTTAATTGAAATTTTAAGGATATTTTTACTTCCACTTCTTAATTTTTTTGAGTTTGCTTTATTTTTACTCTTTTCAACCATGTCTCCAACTTCATTTAATTTAATTCTTTTAAATTTTAGGCCTTTGTAAGACTTTAAACATCGACTCTTGAATAAACAAGGAAAAAGGGCCTTGTGGAACTTGAGTTCCAGAACATGCTTCAGGCAATGGTGAACAGTTCAGAAGGCAGAGGTCAGTGTGGACTAAGCTGGTCAAGCTTTGTATATGAAGTGGGATGTGTTGAGTCTTGAGGACATGTGTCAGGAAGCTAGTTCTTGTACAGCTCTTTGACCAACTGCACTAGTGACCTTTGGCTGACCCCTTCCCTACTCTTCTCAGCAGTAGCAGGAAGGGTCTGAAATAAATCATTTCCAAATGGGACCTTCCAGCTCTAGTATAGTGTGTGCCCTATGATTTGGGTGGTACGGGATTAACAGAACAATGCAGAACATTTTGATGAGGCCATGTTAAAATGGCATATCAAATTATCAAAATACTGCTTTTTATTACTTAGTAGTGTTCTCAGAAGAAATCCCCAATGTATCCCCTACCTTATGCCTAAACCTAGCCTTGTTCCTCAGCCTATGAGTCCCATCCAAATGTCCCTGGCATCAAAATGGCAATGCCAAAATAGTATGAGTCCTTTGGAGAATGTCAAGACAAAAAAAAATTATTAAAAAAAACATTTTATTGGAGTATAGTTGATTTTCAATGTTGTATTAGTTTCAGGTGTACAGAAAAGTGATCAGTTATACATATACATATATCCATTCTTTTTTAGATTCTTTTCCCATATAGGTCATTACAGACTACTGAGTAGTTTCCTGTGCTATACAGTAGGTTCTTATTAGTTATCTATTTTATATATGGTATAGGTCAATCCCAATCTCCCAATTTATCCATCCCCTGCTTAGCCCATGGTAATCATAAGTTTGTTTTTTACAGCTGTAATTCTATTTCTGTTTTCTAGATAAGTTTATTAGTACACTATTTTTTTGTTTCCACATATAAGCAGTATCATATGATATTTGTCTTTCTGTGTCTGACTTACTTCACTCAGTATGACAATCTCTAGGTCTGTCCATGTTGGTGCAAATGGCATTATTTTGTCCTTTTATATAGCTGAGTAATATTTCATTGTATATATATATATATATATATATATATATATATATATATATATATACCATATCTTCTTTATCCATTCCTCTGTTGATGGATATTTAGGTTGCTTCCATGTCCTGGCTATTGTAAATAGTGCTGCAATGAACACTGCAGTGCATGTGTCTTATCAAATTATGGTTTTCTCTGAATAAAAGATCAGGAGTGGGATTGCTGGGTCATATGGTAGCTCTATTTTTAGTTTTTTTAAGGAGCCTCCATACTGTTCTCCATAGTAGCTGTACCAATTTACATTCCCACCAACAGTGTAGGATGGTTCCCTTTTCTCCACACCCTCTCCAGCATTTATTGTTTGAAGATTTTTGGCCATTTGATGATGACCATTTTGACCAGTGTGAGGTGATACCTCAGTGTAGTTTTGATTTACATATGTCTAATAATTAGTGATGTTGAGCATCTTTTCATGTGCTTTTTAGCCATCTGTATGTCTTCTTTGGAGAAATGTTTATTAGGACCTTCTGTCCATGTTTTGATTGGATTGTTTGGTTTTTTGATATTGAGCTGCATGGGCTATTTGTATATTTGGGGGATTAATCCCTTGTTGCTTGCTTCATTAACAAATATTTTCTCCCATTTTGAGTGCTGTCATTTTGTTTATGGTTTACTTTGCTGTGCAAAAGCTTTTAAGTTTAATTAGGTCTCATTTGTTTATTTTTGCTTTTATTTTCTTTACTCTAGAAGGTGGATCAAAAAAGATCTTCTGCGATTTATGTCAGGGAGTGTTCTGCCTATGTTTTCCTCTAAGAGTTTTATAGTATCTGGTCTTACATTTAGGTCTTTAATCCATTTTGAGTTTATGTTTTTATATGGTGTTAGAGAATATTGTACAGTAGCTGTCCAGTTTTCCCAGCATCACTTATTGAAGAGATGATCTTCTCTCCACTGTATATTCTTGCCTCCTTTGTCATAGATTAAATGATCATAGGTGCATGGGTTTATCTCTAAACTTTCTATCCTGTTCTATTGATCTATATTTCTGTATTTGTGCCAGTGCCATACTGTCTTGATTACTGTAGCTTTGTTATATAGTCTGAAACCAGGGAGCCTGATTCCTCCAGCTCCATTTTTCTTTCTCAAGATTGCTTTGGCTATCCACAGTCTTTTGTGCTTCCATATAAATTGTAAAATTTTTTGTTCTAATTCTGTGAAAAAGGACATTGATAATTTGATAGGGATTTCATTGAATCATCTGTAGATTGCTTTGGGTAGTATAATTATATTCACAATATTGATTCTTCCAATCCAAGAACATGGTATATCTCTCCATCTGTTTATGTCATCTTTGATTTCTTTCCTTAGTGTTTTATACTTTTCTGAGTCCAGTTTTCCCTCGTTAGGTAGGTTTATTCCTAGGTATTTTATTCTTTTCGTTGTAATGGTAAATGAGATTGTTTCCTTAATTTCTCTTTCTGCCCTTTTGTTTTTAGTATATAGGAATGCAAGAGATTTCTGCATATTAATTTACTATCCTGCAGATAATACTATTTATTATCCCAGAGATAATAATCTGCAGGATAATTAAAGTATCCCACAACTTTACCAAATTCATTGATTAGCTCTAGTAGTTTTCTGGTGGCACCCTTAAGATTTTCTGTGTATAGATTGTGTCATCTGCAGACAGTAACACTTTTACTTCTTCTTTTCCAATTTGTGTTCCTTTTATTTCTTTTTCTTCTCTGATTGCCATGGCTAGGACTTTCAAAACTATGTTGAATAATAGTGCTGAGAGTGGACATCCCTGTCTGTTTTCCTAAAATTAGAGAAAATGCTTTCAGTTTTTTTCACCAATGAGATGATGTTTGCTGTGGGTTTGTCATATATGGCCTTTATTATTTGAGGTAGGTTCCCTCTATGCCCACTTTCTGGAGAGGTTTTATCATAAATGGGTGTTGAATTATGTCAGAATTTTTTTCTGCATCTATTGAAATGATCATTTGGTTTTTATTCTTCAATTTTTTGATGTGGTGTATCACACTGATTGATTTACAGATACTGAAAAATCTTTGCATCCCTGGGATAAATCTCACTTGATCATGGTGTATGATCCTTTTAATGTGTTGTTGTATTTAGTCTGCTAGTATTTTTGTTGAGGATTTTTGTATCTATGTTCATCAGTGATACTGGCCTGTAATTTTCTTTTTTGTGTGTGTGATATCTGTGTCTGGTTTTGGTATCAGGATGATGGTGGCCTTGTAGAATGAGCTTGGTAGTGTTCCTTCCTCTGCAATTTTTTTGAAGAGTTTCAAAAGGATAGGTTTTTCTCTAAATATTTGATAGAATTTGCCTGTGAAGCCATCTGGTCCTGGACTTTTTTTGTTGGAAAATTTTAAATCATAGTTTCAATTTCAGTACTTGTGAATTGTCTGTTCATATTATCTATTTCTTCCTGGTTCAGTCTTGGAGGGTTGTACCTTTCTAAGAATTTGTCCATTTCTTCTAAGCTGTCCATTTTATTGGCATAAAGTTTCTTGTAATAGTCTCTTATGATCCTCTGTATTTCTGTAATGTCCATTGTAACTTCTTATTCATTACTAATTTTATTGATTTGAGTCCTCTTCCTTTTTTTCTTGAGGAGTCTTGTTAAAGGTTTATCAATTTTGTTTATCTTCTCAAAGAGCCGCCTTTAGTTTCATTGATCTTTGCTATCATTTTCTTCATCTCTATTTCATATATTTCTGCTCTCATCATTATGATTTCTTTCTTTCTACAAACTTTGGGTTTTGTTTGTTCTTCTTTGTCTAGTTGTTTTAGGTGTTAGGTTAGGTTCTTTATTTGAGATTTTTCTTGTTTCCTAAGGTAAGATTGTATTGCTATAAAATTCCCTCTTAGGGCCTCCCTGGTGGCGCAGTGGTTAAGAGTCCTCCTGCCGATGCAGGGGATACGGGTTCGTGCCCCGGTCTGGGAGGATCCCATATGCCGCGGAGCGGCTGGGCCCGTGAGCCATGGCCGCTGGGCCTGCGCATCCGGAGCCTGTGCTCCGCAACGGGAGAGGCCACAACAGTGAGAGGCCCACATACCGCAAAAAGAAAAAAAAAAAAAAAAAAAAAAATTCCCTCTTAGAACTACTTTTGCTGCATCTCAAGGCCTTATTTTTTTTTAAATTGAAGTATAGTTGATTTACCATATTGTTAGTTTCAGGTGTACAGCAAATGATTCAGTAATCATTTACTGAAATATACAGCAAATCCTTATTGCTTACCAATTTTTGTATAGTAGTTTGTATCTGTTAATCCTATTCTCCTAATTTGTCACTTCCCATCCTCCCTTTCCCCTTTGGTAACCATAAGTTTTTTTTTTTTTCTATGTCTGTGAGTCTGTTTCTGTTTTGCATACAGATTCGATTCATTTGTATTACTTTTTAGATTCCACATATAAGTAATACATATAGTCTTGTTTGCTCTGTTTGACTTACTTCACTTAGTGTGATATTCTCTTGGTCCATCCATGTTGCTGCAAATGGCAATATTTCATTCTTTTTTATCACTGAGTTATAATTCATTGTATATATGTACCATATCTTCTTATACCAGTCATCTGTTAATGGGCATTTTGGTTGTTTCCATGTCTTGGCTTTTGTAAATAATGCTGCTATGAACGTTTGGGTACATGTATCTTTCTTGAATTAGAGTTTTTGTCTTTTCCAGATATATGCCCAGGAGTGGGATTTCTGGATCATATGGTAGGTCTATTTTTGTTTTTTTAAGGAACCTCCATACTGTTCTCCATAGTGACTGTACAAATTTACATTCCCACAAACAGTGTAGGAAGGTTCCTTTTTCTCCACACTCTCTCCAGCAAGAATGTCAAGGCTTTTAGTTCTATAGAGCTGGGTTTGGATTCCATGCTCAGTTCCTTACTTATCATTTAGCTGTGTGGCCTTTAAGAATGAGACTTTTCAGCCTTAGTTTCCTCATTTGTAAAAGTAAATTATAGTACTGATGCTGAAGATGTTACGTTTAGAAATGAAATGTGTAAAGAGTCAATGCATGTTCCATTATATACAGAAAAGTAGTAAAACATAAGGTGGTTTAACACTCCCAAAGGAACTTCCTTAAATAAAATCATCTGTTTCAGTAAAAAGTTTTAGAATTATGATTTATAGACTAAAAGATTCTTGGGTTTCAGACGGGCTGTTGGCGTCAGGGATTGGGAAGGGTTCAAGGGCTCAGGGGGAGGAAAAGCAGAAATTAGACATTCAGATAGTCTGAACACATCATGAACAACTCATCTGATGTACAAAGATTAGGGAATGTTTATGAAAAATAAGCCCCCATGTTTCACTCCTATCCCCAGATCAGAGCCCTTGTTTCTGAGTCAGAGCTGAATATCAGCATTTAGAATTATTATTGCTCACCAGGGACACATACCACTATGATGCAGCAACATTACTCTTGAGCTCTGTGGTATCTTGACCTTGTCTGGCTTACAGAAATCTCAGCAAGACTCATTTGTGGTTTTAAGTAGTGACCAAATGAGCTAAAAGGTCCAAAGATGAAGCATTTGTAGCTCTAGCAGGAGAGTTTGGAACACTCAGTAAACTTGAGAAATAAGATAATTTGTAAAATTAGGTGGTCTAGTGGCTGAATTCCTGAGACAAGGCAAGCAAAGAGAGTACTGGGATATATGTTGGGGAGGGTGGGTTAAAACTAGCTGGATGATGATGATAGTGGTGATGATAACTTCTTGAGAATCAGAAGGAAAGAGAATGCATTCAGGTTCTAGAAAATATATCCATATTCTTGCTCCAAATTTTGGTATAGTCCTATACTGCCAAGAGAAAGCTTTACCTAGACAATTATCTCACTTTCAATTTTTATTCTTCTGAAAAAAATAAGTGGGCCCCAACGATATAATACAAGCTATTTCAGGTGTTCAAGATACAAAATCAAGTAAGACACAGCTGTTCCTAGATTGAGTTGACAGTCTTATGAGGTTAAAATCTGTAGGCAGACCATGGTACAATCCAATAAGGTTGGTGCCATTACAGAAATTTGAGCCAAGTGCTGTACATCAAAAATGATGTGTCAACCATCACTGCCTGTGATAATTAAGAAAAATCTTCATAGAAGAGGTAACATTTTAGCTGGTTTCTTAAAATGAAGGTAATTTACAAAGAGAAGAGGGGAGAGATTTTAGTTAGCCACAAAATGTACAAAGAAGAAATAGTGTCAGTATATGAATATGGTGTAGAATCATGGCCGTAATGTGGAGGGAAGTTGACAATAAGACTATGGTGCTGGCATTTGCCTTATGTACTGAGGTGCTCCAATGTTGGGTGCATAAATATTTATAATTGTTATATCTTCTTCTTGGATTGATCCCTTGATCATTATGTAGTGTCCTTTGTCTCTTATAATAGTCTTTACTTGAAAGACTATTTTATCTGATAGGAGAATTGCTACTCCAGCTTTCTTTTGAGTTCCATTTGCATGGAATATCTTTTTCCATCCCCTCACTTTCAGTCTGAATATGTCCCTTGGTCTGAAGTGGGTCTCTTGCAGACAGCATATATACCAGGCTTGTTTCTGTATCCATTCAGCTGGTCTATATCTTTTGGTTGGAGCATTTAGTTCATTTACATTTAAGGTAATTATTGATATGTATGTTCCCATTACAATTTTCTTAATTGTTTTGGGTTTCTTATTGTAGGTCTTTTCCTTCTCTTGTGTTTCCTGCCTAGAGAAGTTCCTTTAGCATTTGTTGTAAAACTGGTTTAGTGGTGCTGAACTCTGTTAGCTTTTGCTTGTCCCTCAAGGTTTTAATTTCTCCATCAAATCTGAATGAGATCCTTGCTGGGTAGAGTAATGTTGGTTGTAGATATTTTCCTTTCTTCACTTTAAATATGTCCTGCCACTCCCTTCTGGCTTACAGAGTTTCTGCTGAAAAATCAGCTATTAACCTTATGGGGATTCCTTTGTATGTTATTTGTTGTTTTTCCCTTGCTGCTTTTAATATTTTTTCTTTGAATTTAATTTTTGTTAGTTTGATTAATATGTGTCTTGATGTGTGTTTCCTGGACTCGACTGACTATTTCTTCTCCCATATTAGGGAAGTTTTCCACTATAATCTCCTCAAATAATTTCTCAGTCCCTTTCTTTTTCCCGTCTTCTTCTGGGACCCCTATAATTCAAACGTTGGTACATTTAATATTGTCCTAGAAGTCTCTGAGACTCTCCTCAACTCTTTTCATTCTTTTTTCTTTATTCTGCTCTGTGGTAGTTATTTTCACTATTTTATCTTCCAGGTCACTTCTCTGTTCTTCTGCCTCAGTTATTCTGCTATTGATTCCTTCTAGAGAATTTTAAATTTCATTTATTGTGCTGTTCAACATTGTTTGTTTGCTCTTTAATTCTTCTAGGTCCTTGTTAAACATTTCTTGTATTTTCTTCATTCTATTTCCAAGGTTTTGGATCATCTTTATTATTGTTACTCTGAATTCTTTTCCAGGTAGACTGCCTATTTCCTTTCCATTTATTCAGTCTGGTGGGTTTTTACTTTGCTCTTTTATCTTCAGTGTATTTCCCTGTCTTCTCATTTTGCTTAACTTCCTGCATTTGAGGTCTCCTTTTCACAGGCTGCACATTTGTAGTTCCCATTGTTTTTGGTGTCTGACCCCCAGTGAGTAAGTTTGGTTCAGTGTGTTGTGTAGGCTTCCTGGTGGAGGGGACTGCTGCCTGTGTTCTGGTGGATGATGCTGGATCTTGTTTTTCTGGTGGGCAGAAGCACATGCAGTGGTGTGTTTTGGGGTGTCTGTGGAATTATTATGATTTTGGGCAGCCTCTCTGCTACTGGGTGGTGTTGTGTTCTGTCTTGCTAGTATTTGGCAATCGACAGTAACACAACAGTAGTAGGGAACTTTAACACCCCACTTTCACCAATGGACAGATCATCCAAAATGAAAATAAAGAAGGAAACATAAGCTTTAAATGATACATTAAACAAGATGGAGTTAATTGATATTTCTAGGTCATTCCATCAAAAACCAATAGAATACACTTTCTTCTCAAGTGCTCATGGAATATTCTACAGGATACATCATATCTTGGGTCACATATCAAGCCTTGGTAAACTTAAGAATATTGAAATCATATCAAGTACATTTTGTGACCACAATGCTATAAGACTAAATATCATTACAGGAAAAAAAATTGTTAAAAATACAAACACATGGAGGCTAAACAATACGTTGCTAAATAACCAAGAGATCCCTGAAGAAATCAAAGAGGAAATTTAAAAAATACCTAGAAACAAAAGAAAATGAAAACACTATGACCCAAACACTATGGGGTGCAGCAAAAGCAGTTCTAAGAGGGAAGTTTATGGCAATACAATCCTACTTTAAAAAACAAGAAACATCTCAAATAAACAACCTAATCTTACACCTAAAGCAATTAGAGAAAGAAGAATAAAAAAACCCCAAAGTTAGCAGAAGGAAAGAAATCATAAAGATCAGATCAGAAATAAATGAAGGAAATGATAACAAAGATAAATAAAACTAAAAGCTGGTTGTGTGAGAAGATAAACACAATTGATATACCATTAGCCAGACTCATCAAGAAAAAAAAGGAGAAGACTCAAATCAGTAGAATTAGAAATGAAAAAGGAAAAGTAACAACTGACACTGCAGAAATATAAAGGATCATGAGAGATTACTACAAGCCACTATATGCCAATAAAATGGACTACCTGGAAGAAATGGACAAATTCTTAGAAATGCACAACCTTCCCAGACTGAACCAGGAAGAAATAGAAAATATAAACAGACCAATCACAAGCACTGAAATTGAGACTGTGATTAAAAATCTTCCAACAAAAAAATGTCCAGGACCAGATGGCTTCAGAAGCGAATTCTATCAAACATTTAGAGAAGAGATAACACCTATCCTTCTCAAACTCTTCCAAAATATAGCAGAGGGAGGAACACTGTCAAAGTCACTCTACGAGGCCAGCATCACCCTGATACCAAAACCAGACAAAGATGTCAGAAAAAAAGAAAATTACAAGGCAATATCACTGATGAATATAGGTGCAAAAATCCTCTGCAAAATACTAGCCAACAGAATCCAACAGTACATTAAAAGTATCATACAGCATGATCAAGTGGGATTTATCCCAGGGATGCAATGATTCTTCAATATATGCAAATCAATCAATGTGATACACCACATTAACAAATTAAGGAATAAAAATCATAGGATCATCTCAATAGATTCAGAAAAGCTTTTCACAAAATTCAACACCTATTTATCATAAAAACCCTCCAGAACGTGGGCGTAGATGGAACTTACCTCAACATAATAAAGGCTATATATGAAAAACCCACAGCCAACATTGTTCTCAATGGTGAAAAACTGAAACCATTTTCACTAAGATCAGGGACAAGACAAGGTTGTCCACTCTCACCACTATTCTTTTTTTTTTTTTTTTTGGCGGTACGCGGGCCTCTCACTGTTGTGGCCTCTCCTGTTGTGGAGCACAGGCTCTGGAAGTGCAGGCTCAGCAGCCATGGCTCATGGGCCCAGCTGCTCCATGACATGTGGGATCTTCCTGGACCGGGGCATGAACTGCATACCCTGTATCGGCAGGTGGACTCTCAACCACTGTGCCACCAGGGAAGCCCTCACCACTATTCTTCAACATAGTTTTGAAAGTTTTAGCCACAGCAATCAGAGAAGAAAAAGAAATAAAAGGAATACAAATTGGAAAAGGAGAAGTAAAGCTGTCACTGTTTGCAGATGACATGATACTATACATAAAGAATTCTAAAGATGCTACCAGAAGACTGCTAGAACTAATCAATGAATTTGGTAAAGTAGAAGGATACAAAATTAATGCACAGAAATCTCTTGCATTCCTATACAATAATGATGAAAAATCTGAAAGTGAAATTAAGAAACACTCCCATTTACCACTGTAACAAAAAGAATAAAATACCTAGGAATAAACCTACCTAGGGAGACAAGAGACCTGTATACAGAAAATTATAAAACACTGATGAAATAAATTAAAGATGATACAGACAGATGCAGAGATATACAATGTTCTTGGATTGGAAGGATCAATATTGTGAAAATGACCATACTACCCAAAGCAATCTACAGATTCAATGCAATCCCTTTCAAACTACCACTGGCATTTTTCACAGGACTAGAGCAAAATATTTCACAGTTTGTATGGAAACACAAAAGAATAGCTAAAGCAATCTTGAGAAAGAAAAACGGAGGTGGAGGAATCAGGATCCCAGACTTCAGACTATACCAGAAAGCTACAGTAACCAAGACAGTATGGTACTGGCACAAAAATAGAAATATAGATCAATGGAAAAGGATAGAAAGCCCAGAGTTAAATCCATGCACATATGGCCACCTTATCTTTGATAAAGGAGGCAAGAATATATAATGGAGAAAAGACAACTTCTTCAATAAGTGGTGCTGGGAAAACTGGACAGCTACATGTAAAAGAATGAAATTAGAACACTCCCTAACACCACATACAAAAATAAACTCTAAATGGATTAAAGACCTAAATGTAAGACCAGACACTATCAAACTCTTAGAGGAAAGCATAGGCAGAACACTCTCTGACATAAATCATCGCAAGACCTTTAAGCCGCACCTCCTAGAGAAATGGAAATAAAAACAACAATAAACAAATGGGACCTAATGAAACTTAGAAGCTTTTGTACAGCAAAGGAGACCATAAACAAGATGAAAAGACAACCCTCTGAATGGAAGAATATATTTTCAAATGAAGCAACTGACAAAGGATTAATCTCAAAAAAATACAAGTGGCTCAAGCAGCTCAATATCAAACAAACAAACAAACAAACAAACAACCCAATCCAAAAATGGGCAGAAGACCTAAATAGACCTTTCTTCAGGGAAGATATACAGTTCACCAACAAACACATGAAAGGATGCTCAACATCACTAATCATTAGCTAAATGCAAATCAAAACTACAGTGAGGTATCACTTCACACTGGTCAGAATGGCCATCATCAAAAAAGGTACAAACAACAAATGCTGGAGAGGGTGTGGAGAAAAGGGAACACTTTTATACTGTTGGTAGGAATGTAAATTGATACAGCTACTATGGAAAACAGTATGGACGTTCCTTAAAATACTAAAATTAGAACTACCATATGACCCAGCAATCCCATTACTGGGCATATACCCTGAGAAAACCATAATTCAAAAAGAGTCATGTACCACAATGTTCATTGCAGCTGTATTCACAATAGCCAGGACATGGAAGTAACCTAAGTGTCCATCGACTGATGAATGGATAAAGAAGAGGTGGCACATATATACAATGGAATATTACTCAGCCATAAAAAGAAATGAAATTGACTCATTTGTAGTGAAGTGGATGCACCTAGAAACTGTCATACAGAGTGAATTAAGTCAGAAAGAGTAAAACAAATATCATATGCTAACACATATGTATGGAATCAAAAAAAAAGGTTTTGAGGAATCTAGGGGCAGGACAGGAATAAAGATGCAGACATAGAGAATGGACTTGAAGACACAAGGAGAGGGAAGGGTAAGATGGGACAAAGTGAGAGAGTGGCATGGACACATATATACTACCAAATGTAAAATAGATAGCTATTGGGAAGCAGCCTCATAGCACAGGGAGATCAGCTCCATGTTTTGTGTCCAACTAGAGGAGTGGGATATGGAGTGTGGGAGGGAGATGCAAGAGGGAGAAGAGGGAGGAGTTATGGGGATATATGTATATGTATTGCTAATTCTTTTTGTTATAAACAGAAACTAACACACCATTGTAAAGCAATTATACTCTAATAAAGATGTTTAAAAAAAGATTATGGTGGCAGGAACTTAAGCTATAAGATAGAGTGATAGTAGGGAGTAAGTCTAGAAAGCACTTACATGACAGTGTTGATGCAGGCAAGATAATTTGATTTTCATCTATAAATTCCAGGAAGGCTAAGAAGAGTTTTGATGTTTTGTTTGTTTTGTTTTATTAACCTAGGATGGGACCCAGTGGCTTTCTTTTAGTAATATAAATTTAGTAAAAGAAAGATGTTTAATCAATTGCACTAAGGAGTTGCTGGTGGCTACAAGACCATTTCATAAGCCATTGCATCTCTTGAAGTTAATGATTTGGTCCTGGAAGAAGAGATAAACAATAGAGTTAAGGAGAAGAAGTTGGATTTAAGTTTTATTGCTGAGGTGGAATAGGATACACTAGGTGACAGATCAGATGTAAGGATGTTGGGGTGAGATAGAGGGAGGTCTTGGTGAAGGCACCAAGGCTTTAGTTTCAAAAGGAGGGTAAATGACAGCACTGTGAATTGATGTGGAAAATAGGCTCATTCCTTGTTTTACATGAGTTCTCTTTACATGTTTTTGCTTATACAAGCAGAAGAGAAAGTATACACCTATTTTTTTTTAATGTGGGCAAAGGTATTTTGCTTCAAGAAAGCAAGATGAGGTCTGGCTCCAGCCTGCTCAAAGGTGTAGGACATCATGCGTGATAAGAGACTGTTTCCAGAATTCATGATCACCTCTTCTTTCTGGGCATACAGCTGGATTACATGTCCTGGCTTCCTCTACAGTAGTTTGTGGCCCTGTGGTTGAGTTCTAGCCACTGGGATGTGAGTAGAAGTGACATGCACTGATTTCAAGATTAACCCGTAAACTTCATGAGGCATTCCTCAATGGTCTCTTTCCTCCTCTAGCTACTTGCAATGAAAACAACCTCCAGGGCATTGATCAAAGCTACAAGGTGAAGGTGGCAGAGCCTGCAATAGTCTGGGTCCCTGAGTGACTATGCAAAGGAAGCTTTTTGCCTGCTCAGTATTGTTATATGATAAAACATAAGCATCAGTTGGGATTTATTTGTTACAGAGGTTACTCTATCCTATTACACAAAGTTTTCCCATTGATTTATTAATTTAATAAATATGTGTTGAATATTAATTAAGCCTTTGCCACTATATTAAATGCTGAGGATGTAGTACGGAGCAGAATATATAACCATCTTGCTTTCACAAAGCACATATCCTAGGAGATATGGACCAATTTTATATGCTTGTGCTCAGTGTCCCTTGATGTACTATTTTATTCCATCACAGTACATTTTTATTTTTAATAATCTCCATTCATATCATATCGGTTTTTAAAAACATGATGAGAGTTACTACCGGGTCGAGATAACTTTCATAATAACCAAGGACTAGCAAGGTGTAACGAGCTGATGCCTGAGCTCTTTCCAAGTTTCTAGTCACCTCAGAAATTTTATATTTGATTAGTGTAATTGCAGGGTTTATACTTATCTACATAAAAAATTTGTGTTGTCAATATCATAGGCTTGATGTTGGAGCTTACTTTTCCATTAATAGAAAAAGTGTTATTTTGATATTAATAACAGTGAAAATTGAGTCATTTTAATGAACTTTTGCTTATGGGAAAAAGTTTTTTAATTAAGTATGTCTACATGTTAGTAGATGAGTGTATAGCAGTAGAACAGATTTGTGGGAGGTAGATGTGGGGTGAGGAACAACATCTGGTGAGTAACTTGTCTATTTTGGACAGGTTATATTTGGGTTGTCTACAAGGGCATTCAGGAGGATCTGTGTCTAGTAGCCTGCTGATTTCTTGAGTTTGGGGTCTATTTATAGGTTGAAGACCTATAAATAGTAGCGAGGACCAGATTAAAGACCCAAAGAAAGGGAACTGCTGAGCTGAAATGACCCTAGAGGGGATGGGAGAGATAAGAAATAGTCCACCAGAGGAGAAATTAACCAAGGGGAAACAGAGGTGACCTATTCTTTGAGACAGGAAAGAAGGGGGAAGAATTGTGTTATCACTAGTAAGCCTGAAAATGGAGTCAGTAAACCCAAGAACTTACCCAGTGAGGCTAGAAAACTATAGTACCTGAGAGTTAGGACTCTGAAATCTGACAGACCCAGGCTCAAAACTTATCAACAGATGGGCGATGTTTCACAGGTCTTATTTTTGACATCTGCAAAATGGGACTGATACTATTTATCATATACAGTTGTGAGTATTAAATGACACAATGCAAAGTTCTTAATATAAGGTGTATTCAATATTAACTATTAAAAATACAATATTAGCAAATGTCTAGTAGAAGTTACCAACCAGACCTTTGGAGTTCCACCAGTCCATGCTTCTTGAATTTCACCAGAAATACTAAAATTGGTAGCTTGTTGGGTGGTGCCATAAGACAAGGGGATGAAGGGATTGAAGGTCTCAGTGAGAATGTCATTAAGGAAATCAACCACTCTGGGGAGGACACCGAGTAATTCCTTGTGGGAGCTGATGGATTGGGAGACTAGGGAGAGATGTCAGTGAGGATAAAATATTGGTTAAGTGGAGGGAGTAAGGGAGAGAGGCAGAAAGCTCAGAGGTTGTGGATAGAGAGAATGATGGCCAAACATACTAAGACATAGACATGCCCGGGCGCCTCAGAAAGCCTGATGTGATTGCTCCCCATTACACAGTGATCTGGAGATGGGGTGGGGCCGGCTGGCTGGGTTATACTTTTTAGAGAACTTGACCATGCATGTAGGGTTCCACGGGGAACATGAGCATGAGTGGGACAGGGCAGCTTTGAAAGGAAAAGGAGAGGTGAAATGGTGAACAGCCACACACTTCTCAACATAATTCCCTCCTTGTGACCTCCACAAAACTGCCGTAAATCTACCATTATTAAAGCATGTCTAGCAAGCTTGATTTCTTGTAAAGGCCAAAGAAGAGGCAAAACCTAAATGCCCTAAGTCACAGATGCTCTATTTGGATGCACTTTAGAACATCCCAGGGAGCTTTTAATAAAATGTCTATGCATGAACCCCATCATAGACCAATTAAGTCAGAATCTCTGGGGAAAAACGTATGCCTCAGTGTTTCTGAATAGTTCCTCAGGGTTCCTATTTTTTAGCTAGAGTTACAAACAGTCATTGTAAGTAGTGCAGGAAAGAGACTGAGGGAACTGAGAAGAAATATGGTCGAAACTGTCAGGGACCATGGGGAGGGAGGAAGAATCAGTCACGAAGGGATGTTGGAATTCCCACCAAATTTACCTACATTTCTGAAGGCAGGAAAACCTTGTCATCTGAGCCATCCAAATTTAAATTTTTACAGGAGGACTATGCTGATTTCCAAGAAAGCTGCAGAGGTCGAGGGGAGATCACAGTTACAGAGGGCCCAGGAAATGTGAGGCTATTAGAGGGCATATCAGAGGCCAAGTGGAGGTTTCCTACCAGGGAGAAAAGTCCCGTGAGTTGCTTGGTTCCTCCTTACCCTCTTTTCAACATCAGCTGAGTTCAAAGCTGAATGAGGGTTCTATTGCTGAATAACAAATTACTACCAATTTAACAGCTCAACATAAATTTATCATCTAGCAGTTCCTGTGGGTTAGGAGTCTGGGCACAGTTTAAGTGGGTCCCCTACTCAGGGTCTCAGAAGGCAGCAGTCAAGGTGGCAGCTGAGGCTGCAGTCTAATTTGAGACTCCAGCTTCTCTTCTTAGCTCACTGGGTAGAGAAGAATCCAGTTCTTGATTAGGTCAGGCCCATCCGGGATAATCTCTTTTGATTATTCTTTTCTTTTCTTTTTTTTTTTTTTGACTTAAAACAATAGAAATTTATTGTCTCACATTTCTGGAAGCCAGAAGTCCAAGATCAAGGTGTTGGCATGCTCCCTCTGAGATTCTGGGTAGAATCCTCCCTTGACTCTTCCTAACTTCTGGTGGCAGCTCTTGATCTTTAGCATTTCTTGGCTTGTAGCTGCATCTCTCCAATCTCTGCCTCTGTTGTCACACAGCCTTGTTATCTCTGTGTCTGGGTCTTTTTTCCTTTTATAAAGACACCAGTGGTATTAGATTAGGACCCATGTTACTTCATCTATTACCTCATCTTACTTGTATCTGCAAAGAGCTTATTTCCAAATAACATCATATTCACAGATAGCAGGAGTTAGGACTTCAACATATCTTTTGGGGCCGGGGGATGAACACAGATAACACACCTGTTGCATGCATCCTTTCCTCTCCTTTCTTGCATCTTGTTTGGATTAATTTCTTTTTTATTGAATTTTATTTTATTTTATTTTTTATACAGCATGTTCTTATTAGTTATCTATTTTATACAAATTAGTGTATATATGTCAATCCCAATCTCCTAATTCATCCCACCACCACTACCCCCCACCCCACTTTCTCCCCTTTGTGTCCATACATTTGTTCTCTACATCTGTGTCTCTATGTCTGGCTTGAAAACCGGTTCATCTGTACCATTTTTTTTCTGGATTCCACATATATGCGTTAATATACGGTATTTGTTTTACGCTTTCTAACTTACTTCACTCTGTATGACAGACTCAAGGTCCATCCACGTGTCTACAAATGAACCAATTTCCTTCCTTCTATGGCTGAGAAATATTCCTTTGTATATATGTACCACATATTCTTTATCCATTCATCTGTTGATGGGCATTTAGATGGCTTCTATGACCTGGCTATTGCAAAGAGTGCTGTAATGAACATTGGGTGCATGTGTCTTTTTGAATTATGATTTTCTCTGGGTATATGCCCAGTAGTGGGATTGTTGGCTCATATGGTAGTTCTATTTTTGGTTTTTTAAGGAACCTCCATACTGTTCTCCATAGTAGATCTATCAGCATACATTCCCACCAACAGTGCAAGAGGGTTCCGTTTTCTCCACACCCTCTCCAGCATTTCTTGTTTGTAGATTTTCTGATGATGCCCATTCTAACCGGGGTGAGGAGATACCTCATTGTAGTTTTGATTTGCATTTCTCTAATAATTAGTGATGTTGAGCAGCTTTTCATGTACCTCTTGGCCATCTGTATGTCTTCTTTGGAGAAATGTCTATTCAGGTTTTCTGCCCATTTTTGGATTGGGTTTTATGTTTTTGTAAATTTTGAGCTGCATGTGCTGTTTATATATTTTTGAGGTTAATCCTTTGTCAGTTCCTTCATTGGCAAATATTTTCTCCGATTCTGAGGGTTGTCTTTTCATCTTGTTTATAGTTTCCTCTGCTGTGCAAAAGCTTTTAAGTTTCATTAGGTGCCATTTGTTTATTTTTGTTTTTATTTCCATTACTTTAGGAGGTGGTTAAAAAAGGTTTGCTGTGATTTATGTCAAAGAGTGTTCTTCCTATGTTTTCCTCTAAGAGTTTGATAGTGTCTGGCCTTACATTTAGGTCCTTAATCCATTTTGAGTTTACTTTTGTGTATGGTGTTAGGGAGTGTTCTAACTTCATTCTTTTATATGTAGCTGTTCAGTTTTACCAGCACCACTTAATGAAGAGACTGTCTTTTCTCCATTGCATAACCTTGCCTCCTTTGTCATAAACTAGTTGACCATAGAAGCATGGGTTTATCTCTGGGCTTTCTATCCTTTCCCATTGATCTATATTTTTGTTTTTATGCCAGTACCATATTGTCTTGCTTACTGCAGCTTTGTAGTATAGTCTGAAGTCAAGGAGTCTTCTGTGCACCTCCACACAAATTTTAAGATTTTTTGTTCTAGTACTGTAAAAAAAAAAAAGTCATTGGTAATTTGATTGGGATTGCACTGAATCTGTAAATTACTTCAGGTAGTATAGTCATTTTCACAATATTGATTCTTCCAATCCAAGAACATGGTATATCTCTCCATCTGTTGGTATTATCTTTAATCTCTTTCATCAGTGTCTTATAGTTTCCTGCATACAGGTCTTTTGTCTCCCTAAGTAGGTTTATTCCTAGGTATTTTATTCTTTTTGTTGCAATGGTAAATGGGAGTGTTTCCTTAATTTCTCTTTCAGATTTTTCATCATTAGTGTATAGGAATGCAAGAGATTTCTGTGCATTAATTTTGTATCCTGCAACTTTACCAAATTCATTGATTAGATCTAGCAGTTTTCTGGTAACATCTTTAGGATTCTCTATGTATAGTATCATGTCATCTGCAAACAGTGACAGTTTTACTTCTTCTTTTCCAATTTGTATTCCTTTTACTTGTTTTTCTTCTCTAATTGCCGTGGCTAGGCCTTCCAAAACTATGTTGAATAGTAGTGGCAAGAGCGGACATCCTTGTGTTGTTCCTGAACTTAGAGGAAATGCATTCAATTTTTCACCATTGACAATAATGTTTGCTGTGGGTTTGTCATATACAGCCATTATTATGTTGAGGTAGTTTCCCTCTATACCCACTTTCTGGAGCATTTTTGTCATAAATGGTGTTGAATTTTCTCTAAAGCTTTTTCTGTATCTATTGAGATGATCATATGGTTTTTATTCTTTAATTTGTTAATGTGGTGTATCACATTGATTGATTTGTATATATTGAAGAGTCCTTGCATCCCTGGGATAAATCCCATTTGATCATGGCGTATGATCCTTTTAATGTGCTGTTGGATTCTGTTTGCTAGTATTTTGTTGAGAATTTTGGCATCTATATTCATCAGTGATATTGGTCTCTAATTTTCTTTTTTTGTATTATCTTTGTCTGGTTTTGGTATCAGGGTGATGGTGGCCTCATAGAATGAATTTGGGAGTGTTCCTCCCTTTGCAATTTTTTGGAATAGTTTGAGAAGGGTGGGTATTAGCTCTTCTCTAAATGTTTGACAGAATTCACCTGTGAAGCCATTTGGTCCTGGACTTTTGTTTGTTGTAATATTTTAAATCACAGCTTCAATTTCATTACTTGTCATTGGTCTCTTCTTGTTTTCTATTTCTTCTTGGTTCAGGCTTGGAAGGTTATACCTTTGTAAGAATTTTTCCATTTCTTCCAGGTTGCCTATTTTACTGGCATAGAGCTGCTTGTAGTAGACTCTTAGGATGCTTTGTATATCTGCAGTGTCCCCTGTAACTTCCCCTTTTTCATTTCTAATTTTATTGATTTGAGTCCTCTCCCTCTTTTTCTTGATGAGTTTGGCTAAATGTTTATCAATTTAGTTTATCTTCTGAAAGAACCAGCTTTTAGTTTTATTGATCTTTGCTATTGTTTTCTTTGTTTCTATTTCATTTATTTCTGCTCTGATCATTATGATATCTTTCCTTGTACTAACTTTGGGGTTTGTTTGTTCTTCTTTCTCTAGCTCCTTTAGGTGTAAGGTTAGATTGTTTATTTTAAATTTTTCTTCTTTCTTGAAATAGGATTGTATTGCTATAAACTTCCCTCTTAGAAATGCTTTTGCTGCATCCATAGGTTTTGGGTCATCGTGTTTTCATTGTCATTTCTCTCTAGCTATTTTTTGATTTCCTCTGTGATTTCTTCAGTGATCACTTGGTTATTTAGTAGTGTACTGTTTAGCCTCCATGTGTTTGTGTTTTTTATGTTTTTTCCCCTGTAATTCATTTCTAATCTCATAACTTTGTGGTCGGAAAAGGTGGTTGATATGATTTCAATTCTGTTAAATTTACTGAGGCTTGATTTGTGACCCAAGATGTGATCTATCCTGGAGAATGTTCCATGTGCACTTGCAAAGAAAGTGTAATCTTCTGTTTTCAGATGGAATGTCCTATAACTGTCAATTCAATCTCTTTGGTCTACCGTGTCATTTAAAGCTTGTGTTTCCTTATTAATTTACTGTCTGGATGGTCTGTCCATTGATGTAAGTGAGTTGTTAAAGTCCCCCATATTATTGTGTTACTGTCCATTTCCCCTTTTATAGCTGTTAGTATTTGCCTTATGTATTGTGGTGCTCCTATGTTGGGTGCATATATATTTATACTTGTTATATATTCTTGGATTGATCCCTTGATCATTATGCAGTGTCCTTCCTTGTCTCTTGTAACATTCTTTTTTTTTAACATGTATTTTATCTGATATGAGTATTGCTACTCCAGCTTTTTTTTTTTTGATTTGCATTTGCATGGAATATCTTTTTCCATCCCCTCACTTTCAGTCTGTATGTGTCCCTAGGTCTGAAGTGGGTCTCTTGTAGACAGCATATATATGTGTCTTGTTTTTGAATCCATTCAACAAGCCTGTGTCTTTTGGTTGGAGCATTTAATCCATTTACATTCAAGGTTATTATTGATATGTATGTTCCTATTACCATTTTCTTAATTGTTTTGTGTTTGTTTTTGTAGGTCCTTTTCTTCTGCTGTGTTTCCCACTAAGAGAAGTTCCTTTAACATTTATTGTAGAGCTGGTTTGGTGGTGCTGAATTCTCTCAGCTTTTGCTTGTCTGTAAAGCTTTTGATTTCTCCATCAAATCTGAATGAGATCCTTGCTAGGTAATCTTGGTTGTAGGTTCTTCCTTTTCATCACTTTATATATATTGTGCCACTCTCTTCTGGCTTGTAGAGTTTCTGCTGAGAAATCTGCTTTTAACCTTATGGGAGTTCCTTTGTATATTATTTGTGGTTTTTCCCTTGTTCATTTTAATAATTTTTCTTTGTCTTTAATTTTTTTCAGTTTGATTACTATGTTTCTTGCCATGTTTCTCTTTGGGTTTATCCTGCCTGGGACTCTCTGCACTTCCTGAACTTGGGTGACTATTTCCTTTCCCATGATAGGGAAGTTTTTGCCTATAATTTCTTCAAATATTTTCTCAGACCCTTTCTCTCTTCTCCTTTTGGGACCCCTATAATGCAAATGTTGGTTCATTTAATGTTGTCCCAGAGGTCTCTTAGGCTGTCTTCATTTATTTTCATTCTTTTTCTTTATTCTGTTTGACAGCAGTGAATTCCACCATTCTCTCTTCCGGGTCACTTATCTGTTCTTCTGCCTCAGTTATTCTGCTATTGATTCCTTCTAGTTTAATTTTCATTTCAGTTACTGTATTGTTCATCTCTGTTTGTTTGTTCTTAATTCTTCTAGGTGTTTGTTCTTTAATTCTTCTATGGTTTGTTAACCATTTCTTGCATCTTCTTGATCTTTGCCTCCATTCTTTTTCCAAGGTCACTATAATTATTCTGAATTCTTTTTCTAGAAGGTTGCCTATCTCCACTTCATTTAGTTGTTTTTCTGGGGTTTTATCTTGTTGCTTCATCTGGTACATAGTCCCCTGCTTTTTCATTTTGTCTGTCTTTCTGTGAATGCAGTTTTCATTCCACAGGCTGCAGGATTGTAGTTCTTCTTGCTTCAACTGTCTCCCCTCTGGTGGATGAGGCTATGTAAGAGGCTTGTGCAACTTCCTGATGGGAGGGATTGGTGGTGGGTAGAGCTGGGTGTTGCTCTGGTGGACAGGGCTCAGTAAAACTTAAATCTGCTTGTCTCCTGATGGGTGGGGCTGTGTTCCCTCCCTGTTGGTTGTTTGTCCTGAGAGGACTCAACACTGGAGGCTACAGTCTCTTTGTTGGAGCTAATGGTGGACTCCAGGAGGGCTCATGTCAAGGAGTACTTCCCAGAACTTCTGCTGCCAGTGTCCTTATCCCTGCGGTGAGCCACAGCCACCCCCTACCTCTTCAGGAGACCCTCGAACACTAGCAGGTAGGTCTGGTTCAGTCTCCTATGTGGTCACTGCTACTTGCCTCTGGCCCTGATGTGCAGACTACTTTGTGTGTGCCCTCCAAGAGTGGAGTCTCTATTTCACTCAGTCCTGTCAAAGTCCTGCAATCAAATCCCACTACGTTTCAAAGTCTGATTCTCTGGGAATTCCTCCTCCCATTGCTGGACCCCCAGGTTTGGAAGCCTGACATGGGACTCAGAACCTTCACTCCAGTGGGTGGAGTCCTGTGGTATAATTGTTCTCCAGTTTGTGAGTCACCCACCCATCGGTTATGGGATTTGATTTTATTGTGATTCTGCCTACCATCTCCTTGTGGCTTCTCCTTTGTCTTTGGATGTGAGGTTTTTTTTTTTTTTTTGATGAGCTCCAGTGTCTTCTTGTTGATGATTGTTCAGCAGTTAGTTGTGATTCCTATGCTGTCGCAAGAGGGAGTGAGCACATGTCCTTCTACTCCACCATCTTGATCCAATCTTTTTCTTTTGATTATTTTAGAAACTTTCATCACATCTGTAAAATTCCTTCATCTTTATCATAAAGCATAACCTAATCATGAGGGTTGGGAGTGTTGTCCCATCATAGTCACAGGTCCCGCCCATACTCAGGTGGAGGTGATTATGCAGGATATGCAATCAGAAAGTGAGAATCTTGGAGTTCATCTTAGAATTCTGTCTGCCACAATAGCTGTGGATATATTCATTTATAGAACAAATATTTTCTGAGCTCCTACTACATGCTAAGCATTATTATGGTATATTTAAAGGCAATAAATACCTTTTAAAATATAGAGCAGAATATGCAGGGTTTGAACTGTTTGGAGTTGGCATGGATGGTTGCTATTGTAAGTGAAGTGGTGAAGTATTGGCTTCATGGAGAAGGTAACATCTCAGGAAAGACTCCTTATAATAACCACAGCTTTTCCTTTATCTATGCCTAGAGGTCTTCAGATGTTTCTCTCAAATTATTTTCCTTCCTCTTTAATCTTTGTTTTTGTAGAAATAGTGAATAAATAAAATTCTACATTGGATTTTATTACATGTAAATTAAGATTCTGAAAACCAAAGTGAGCCAGAAGGCAAAATCATGTAAGCCAAAGGAAACCCCTGATGTTTCAAAGATGCTCAAAATGCAGAAACCTGTTGTCCAAAAACGAATGCAACACTATCACATTATGGTCCCATCAATGAATCAGTATGACCCTGGGCCTGTCCAAAGACCATGGTTCATTGATTGATTCATTCACTCGTATAGCATACTGAGAAGTTGTTATGTGTTAGGCTCTGCACTAAGCATGGAAATTTCAAAGATGAATAAGTTATAGTCTCTGATTTTGAAGAATTTACCCATGATTGGGACAGATGGACTTATGTATAGGTAATTTAAATTATGGCATCGATCAGGAGCATCAATTGTTATTTTGGAGAATGAACAATTTCTGGAAAAGCTATATGAAATGCAGCCTAAGATGATCTTGACATATGCATAGTATGCTACAGACCCGGGTAGAAGTGATGAAGTAATCATCCGCTTAGCCACAAATGGCTCCCAGGGCACAGCAGGGAAGAGGAAATGATAAAACAATTTTGTGACTTGATCAGAGTACACAGGAGGAAAGTGCAGCCAGAACATTAAATATTCATAGCTTCAGTTTATCTAACTGTGAAAAACATAGCAGTACAACAAATCCTACTGTTGGAAAGCTAGGAAAACAGCAGCCTCCAGCAGCAGTCTCGAGTGTCATCTGCCAAAGGTACTACATGATAACTGTACTGTTGAAGCTCTTCTCTTCTCTGGATCTTAAAGCACCAATCCCTGAAGATTGACATGGCTGATGATGCTGCATCTATGCCCTCTGTATTGGTTAGCTATTTCTGGGGAACAAGCCATCCTAAAATTTAGTGTCTTTACACAACAGCTATTTGTTTAGCTCAGCATTCTGCAGACTGTGCTCACTTGGACAGTCTTCTTGTCTAGGCCAGGCTTGGCTGGTAGCAAGTGGGTTTACTCATGGGCTACCAGTAGGTAGGCTGAGGCTGGCTGATATATGATAGCTTTCCCTGAGACAGCTAGGATTACTGGGGCCTCTCTATATATAATCTCCCATTCCAGGCTTATTTGAAAGATAGTCAAAGGATTCCAGGAGCAATAAGCAGGAAAGCCCCATTGCACAAGCATAAATGTTACAATTGTTAACATCCCATTGGCCAAAAGTCAGTCACACACAAAATGTAGAGGAGTAGATTCTATTTTTTTATGGGAGGAATGGAACTAAACAACCACGTCCTCGTTATGATTTATTGATTTTATCACCCTAGTGTTATTTTTGACTTCTTTAACTTTTCTTCTTGACATATTGTATAAGTCTATGATATGTTCTTATATAGAGAGAAGGCATTACAATGCATATTTAAGAATGTGTGGAATCAGATATACAGAAATTTTAATACCAGCTCTGCCATTTACCACCTGTGTGATCTTAGTCAAATTCCTTCACCACTCTGAGTTTACTTTCTCATCCATAAAATGGAGATAAAAATTATAACTATTTCATAGGAATATTATGAGAATTAAATGGCATTGCATATAAAGCTCTTAACATAGTATCTGACATATAGGTGCTCAATAACTATTAAAAAAATCATCATCATCACTACCACACCCTTGTTATCACCAATATTCTCTCTACTGTTTCTTCTTCTTCTCTTGCTTCTCCTTCTCCATCATCATCATCATCATTATCACCTTTTCTTTCAAGTGCAATCTTCCCAGAGCCCAGAATTTAGAATCAGAAGCTCCTGATTTGATGACTACTATTTACCTATGTAGCTTTATAGAAATTAGTCTTTTTATAAATTAGATTTTATCCATATACAAACTTTATATTGCTAGATATATAATTAAGTTAATTATGTATATACACATTTATTTGTAAAAAAGAAACAATTCATAGATTAAGTGAAAAAGGTGACCAGTAATTAAAAATGAGTTCTCTTCCTATAAATATTGAACCATATTATTTATCTCTTGTTCTAATAATGGCTGTGTAACAAATAACCACAAGACCTCAGTGGTATACATGAATAAACATGTGTTATTTCTCATGAGCCTATGCATTAACAGGGCATTTGCATGCAGGTCTAGACTGATCTCAACTGGACTCTCATGAACCTGTGGTCAGATGATGGGTTATCAGGAGGCTGACTAGTCTAGGTTGGCTTCATTTGGGACATCCAATCTCTCCTGCTTCATATTGTCTCTCATCCTCCAACAGCTTTATCCAGATTGTTCTTATACCACAGCAGGAGTCCGAGAGAGATAGATGAGAACAAGGCCACTTGAAACCTGGACTCAGAAATGGCACAATTTTATTTGTGTTGCATTGCATTGACTAAAGCAAGCCACATGGCTGGGCCATATTCAAGGAGTAGGAAAAGAGGTTCTCTCTCTTACTAGGAGCTGATGCAAAGTCATATTATGTAAGGTGTGGATTTGGAGAGTGGATAGAGAATAGGGGCCCCTTGTGTAGTCAATCTATTATAGCACCCAAAATATGGAAACTATCTCACTTGTGTTTCTTCTACACATAACCTTAGCTGAGTGCCTAAAGCAGAGAGGAACTTATTCTTTTTGCTGTATTAATGACATTGATGGCTTTGGTGCTATTTAGTCAATTTCCTACGTAATAGCTCATTGATCTGGGTTAATGCAGAAGTGACATTTCACCTCACTGTTAAGAGCTTAGCACAATCCACTGGCATGCTTATTTTATTTTTCCAAAGATATGAAACATATGAAAGATTAAAAATCCATGCCAAAAAGTGATTTATTTGGCATTCTTTTTGAGCATTCTGTGGGCAGAAAAGTTTACAAAGCACATTACACTGGACACAGGAGTAAAGCTCTATAGTGCTAGCCCCACAAAGCTGTCAGTTTGAAGGTGAAGGGGTATGGATTCTGTCCAGCTAGGAAGTGGTCTTCCTCATTCACTAGATGTGACCATTACCTTACCCAAAAAGTTTCAAAAGCCACTCTCTTTAGCCTTCCCTTTGCCTGACTTTTCCCTACCTGACTTTTCCCTACCTCACACACTAGCCCTTGTGAGATTTAATAATATAGATTAAGTGATAATTTCACACAAAAATAAACCTCCATAAAGTTTCCAAAGTCATTCTTAGACATCAGATATGGGTCATCCTTATCAACAAATGGGGTGCATACAAGCAAGGAGATTCTTATCTGTGTGAATTGGTAGAAACATAGAACTAACTAATATCAACATTGTGGATTAAGTTAATATAGAAACCTCCTCCCATCCCTTGGAGGATATGGTCTATGGAAGCTAGGAGGGAGAAACATTTCCTTGAGAACTTGTGTATTAACTAAAGGAATCTAGATTTTAGAGGAGAGAATAAAGAAAACATTCCATGTTTTACTAGAAAACATACTTCACGTTGTACTCATCCACTAATCCTGTCTGTTGAAAAAAATATCCACCAACCAATGGATACTATCAGGTATTGTGAGGTCTGTGGGCATTTTTCTTGGGAACCACCTATTCTTATAGTTACCTCTCTCTCTATCCATGGCCACTTGGTTCCCATTGGCAGAGTACTGAAGAGCTTTGAGCTCAAGAAGGCATTCACTATGGGATTTCTGTGGGGACATTTCATTTTCTCCTAATTCAAAAAAAATAAAGAAAAAAGTAATCATGTTAATGATAGTTTAGGAAGTAGAGACACACAAAAAATCCAACTTTCCTTCAGACAATGATGATTAATTTATTTGCTTCAGTAGTTTTATATACATATACATCCTCATTCTTTCACTCCATAAGGCTATGGAGATCCTATCTTAGAAGGTTCCAGCTTAGCTGTGGGATTGCTCTAGGACCTGATGACCTCAGGGGACACAATCCCCTGTTTGGTCTGAGTCAAAGGCCTTCCAAGTGGAAAGGTCCCTGAGTGAGAAGTTCTTGCTTGGGACCAGCGTTGGAATGGGTCATGTGGGGGAAGCTTGGAGGATACAAAGCCCAGTGCTCTCTAAGCCATCAGACTTTTAGTCAATAAGTTGATTTTACAGACTGTGGCTATTGCAGATCCCTTGCTTCCATAGTCTGCCTTATGCTTTGAATTATTCCAACATCATTTTTACTGAGGCTAGAGGGTAGCAAAGACAAGCAGAAACCTTCCACACCTGTCATGACAGAACATGTGAGTGAACATATGAATCAATGCTTAAACCAATGGATCAATGTTCGAACAAATAGAGGAAACAAAAAGAGTTAATTAACTGCTTTCTGCCAATTTATTAAAAATTCTGGTATGAAAGAGTCTTGATGGGGAAAAGGGGGCTAGAATGATTATATATAAAATAAAAGCAATTATATATAAACAGGGTTACAATAAGACTATCTGGAGACTTTAACTTCCAATTCCGTGATTTATCCTGAGATAAATGAGAATTTGATGTATATAATTTCTGGTAATTTCACGGAGCTACTAAATGTTATCACAATTTTCCTATGAAGTGAAAACATTTACTCACCAGGAAATACCATTCCGAATTTTTTTAAATAGTAATTGAGTCAACAACTATTTACTGAGTACCTTTGTACCAGGCACTGTGCTGGGAGCTGGGAATACAGACATAGTCCCTGACCTCTTGGAATTGAGAGTCTCATAGAAGATGCATTGAACAAGCATTCAAATTACCATAATTGCTATTTTAAAAAACTCTGTAAGTTGCTATGAACAAAAAACAGGCAGATCCCAATTATCCTCAGGGAATCAGGGAAAGTTTCCATGAAGAACTGTTGTTTCCTATAAGGCGCAAGGAATAAGCAGTTAGGTGAAACAGGAGACCATGTTCCCTGCAGAGGAAGGAACGTGTGCCAACAATTAGAGTCAGGGCATAGTCAAAGGATTAAAAGCAAGTTGGCTGGAGCAAAGAGAAGCTAGGAGACCAGCATAGAAGCCAATTATACACAGATGAGTAGGCGACCATAAGCCATATCAAGGTGTTATTTATAGTTAGTATTGCTATTATTAAAGTTTTTAAATCTTTCTTTCATTGTTTATAAGTAACCAGGTTCTCAAGGGAGTTTTTTTAATGCTCTTTCTAACACCTTTAGGTATGTCGGTCTGTCCTCAGATGCACCTCGTTTTCTGTTCCACCTCTCTGTGTGGCACTACATATGGGACTCTTGACAGCACTGCCTTCTCCCCCTTTGTGAGTATCTTGAGAGCTGGATCCTGGGAAGCTTCAGCCTACACTCAATTTGTCGTCTCTTTTGGCAGCTTTCAATCCCTATGACTACTTTTTCCCCTAAGCTATTTGAATTCATTGTGAATGTAAAATTTCATGAGACACTATATGTGTTTCACTCATACACAAACATTCAGAATTGATGGCATTCTATTAAAAAGCAAAGGAAAACTGAACTGACTTAAACAGACCTCTCTGGTTGGTCTGCACTATTCATTCCTGGTAAATGCAAAACGTGTGTTATTCCAGATGGCTGTGCTCATTTCTCCCTGGGTAAGGTATCCATGGATGAAACTAGTCAGATGACTGACTTCCCTGACAGTTTTCATTTTCTGAGGCATTTAGTTGGCTTATTATTATTATTTCTGATGCTGCTAGGTTCTAGTCTCTAGTATTTGCTGAAGAGCATCATGTAGTAGAAACAACTTGGGCTTAGAAACCTTGGGTTCAAATTCTGGTGCTGGTTTTAGAAACCTTGGGTTCAAGTTCTCGTTGCTGCTTTGTGATCTTTCTATGCTGCAGTGTCCAGATATACTAGATGGTTGCAATGGTTCCTTACAGCCCTAAAATAATTGCTATTCTATAATACTACTCATTGGCTCATGCAGATTTATTATCTTCTATATTGAAGATTCTGTGGTGGCTTTTGAATGGTCTAACATGCTTTTATTTTTTTTTTTTTTTTGCTGTACGCGGGCCTCTCACTGCTGTGGCCTCTCCCGTTGCGGAGCACAGGCTCCGGACACACAGGCCCCGCGGCCATGGCTCGCGGGCCCAGCCGCTCCGCGGCATGTGGGATCCTCCGGGATCGGGGCACGAACCCGTGTCCCCTGCATCGGCAGGCGGACTCTCAACCACTGCGCCACCAGGGAGGCCCTAACATGCTTTTTGATGAATAATGATGACCAGTTTAATGTCTACATTTCAAGTTGCCTAACAGCTGTCAGCATGAAATGTTCATCTCTGTGAGGATTGATTAAAAGTTGTATGTCTAAAGAATGTGCACTTCAGTGCTATGGAATAGGAGAGAGTAGGAACATTGCTTTTCTCTCCAACTTGAATCAAATTTGCCTATTTTTTATTAAGGTGTGAAAGATGGATGCCAGTCAATTAATTTACCTCAGATGTTGGAGCCCAGCTTGTACCAGCATATGTACTCCACTTGGAAAATACAAGATTTTTTAGAAAATAATATACCAATTAGAAGGAAAAAGAGAAGTAAGGCAAGAAATTTCTCTTTTGCCTTCATAGCATCCAAGTGAATGTTCAGCCAAACTATAAACATTTTTACCACAGAACTATTGTGTGTGTGTGTGTTTTTTACTTCAAAATGTTACTTTATTTTCATGACAATTCCACAAGGCGAGGTCCTCCTCCAGTCACAAACTAACCAACTTTGCTTAAAGGAACATATTTGATCAGCCTCTTTTTAAAGCTGAATTTCCTAGAAAGTAGCTACCAAATTCTTAGAAAGTGGCATTTGACATTGGCCAAATAATGTAGTAATGCACTAAAAATTATGTACTGAAAATAAAATTTGTCACTTTTGGCTAGATAGTTGAACACTTAGTGAATGGTGGAAATCTGAAGGCATAGATGCATTCTCAATATGTATAGGGCGGGTGGGATAAAAGAAGGGGTTAACTATTGAAATACAACAAATTGCTATCAACTATTTTGAGTTACTAGCAAAAACAAATAAGATGCTCTGTGATCCTTGCAATATGTTGTAAGTTCACCGTACTGGACATGAGAAACCTAACGTAGTACAGGGTATTCCTCAGTTCCTTCATTTATTTAGCAAACATTTATGGGAACCCTCTAATATGGCAGGGGCAAGGACTGCTACTCAGTGCTGGGGAGGCAAATATGATGAAGAACTCAGTGAGTTCTACAGTGAGCCTGGAAGGTAAAGGAAGTGTCTTAGAACAGAGTGAAGTAGGTGATATGATAGTATGTATATATGCCTTCAGCCTGGGGGTCAGGGAGAGGTAAAATTTCCCCTCAGAATGCCAGAAGTAGAGATAATAATAACTATCATAGCTAACTAGAAGATTCTGTTTAAGGGCACAACCCAGAAATTGCAGGAATGGCTTTCTCTCACATCCCATCGGTCTGAACTTACTCTGACCTCACTCTTCACTGCAAAGGTGGCTGGGAAATGTAGTCTCCAGATGAGTAGCCATTGACCCCCGAAAATGTTGGAGTTTCTGTTACTAAGAGGAATAAAGGGAGAATGATTATTGGAGAACAGTTTAGTCGCTTCTGCACTTGTCATTTTTTTCCCCAAGTTTTCTTGAGGTATAATTGACATATAGCATGTATTAGTTTAAGGTGTACAATACAAGGATTTGTTATGTTCAAAAATATATGGCGTATTTGGTATATATTGTGAAATTATTAACACAATAAGTTTAGTTAACATCCATCACCTCACACAGTTACTATTTTTTTCTTGTGATAAGAACTTCCTTGTGATAAGATCTACTTGGCTAGCAACTTTCAAATATACAATACAGTATTGTTAACTATAGTCACCATGCTGTACATTAATCCCTAGGACTTATTTATCTTATAACTGGAAGTTTGCACCTTTTGACCCCCTTCACCCATTTTACTTACCCCACAACCCCCCCTCTGGCAACCACCAATCTGCTCTCTATTTCTATGAGTTCTGTTTTTTAGATTCTATATATAAGTGAGATCATATAGTATTTGCTTTTCTCTGATTTATTTCTGTTTGATTTATTTCACTTAGCATAATGCTGTCAAAGTCCATCCATTTATCACAAATGGCAGTATTTCCTTCATTTTTATGGTGAATAATTCCATTGTGTGTGTGTGTGTGTGTGTGTGTGTGTAAAACATCTTTTTTAATCCATTCCTCCATAGATGGACATTTAGGTTGTTTCCATATGTTGACTATTTAAAATAATGCTGCAATGAACATGGGAGTGCAGGTATTTCTTCAAGACAGTGATATTCTTCCTTTGAATACATACCCAGAAGGGGAGTTGCTGGATCATATAATAAGTAGTTCTATTTTTAAGTTTTTGAGGAAACTCAGTACCGTTTTTCATGGTGGCTGTATCAATTTACATTCCCACCAACAGTGCACTAGTGTTCCCTTTTCTCCACATCCTCGCCAACACTTGTTATTTCTTATCTTTTTGAGGGTAGCCATTCTGACAGGTGTGACGTGATATTTCATTGCCATTTTGGTTTGCATTTTCCTGATTATTAGTGATGTTGAGCACCCTTTCATGTAACTGTTGACCATTTGTATATGTTCTTTGGAAAAATGTCTACTCAGTTCCTCTCCCCATTTTTTAATTGAATTTGTTCTTTTTGGTTCTGAGCTGTAGGAGTTCTTTATATATTTTGGATATTAACCCCTTATCAGATATATTATTTGTAAATATTTTCTCCCATTTTGTAGGTTGTCTTTTCATTTTGTGGATGGTTTTCTTTGTTATGAGAAAGATTTTTAGCTTGATTATTCCCATTTGCTTAATTTTGCTTTGGTTGCCTTGTGCTTTTGGTGCCAAATCTAAAAAATCATTGCCAAGACTGATGTCAAGGAGTTTACCCCCTATGTTTTCTTCCAGAAGTTTTATGGTTTCAGGTCTTATGTTCGAGTCTTTAATCCATTTTGAGTTGATTTTTGTGTGTGGTGTAAGATCCAGTTACCACAGGACTATTAAGAGCCATTTTGCCTGTTTAGATGCTGGCTCCTTAAGATAAAAAGTTAGCCCTAATGAACAGTGAGGGCTATGTTGTCATGACTGAAGCTGAAAAAAACCTCTTTGTGTCTTGAGAAAGTGCTGTACAATTGTTCTTATTGAGAGTTTGGCATGAAATATATTCTTGATTATTTCATTTTTGGCTATGAATAAGTATACGTAAACTTCCTATGACAAAAAGGGGAAAAAATGGAAACAACCAAAAAAACCTTTACATTTGAGAATGTCCTTATTCCTTTTAGAAAAGATATCTTGATGTCTGCAACTTGCCATCAAATAGTTCAATAAAAGATGTAAATAAATATATGTGTGTGTGTGTAGAGAGAGAGCACACATTGGCAAAATGTTAACCACTTGTTGAATCTAGGTGGTGCTCATTGTATCTTTCTTTCAACTTTTCTGTACATTTGAAAATTTTCAAGGTAAAATGCTCCAGAATAATTTCAAAGTCCTAAATGTCTTAGGGGAGTTATGAAGAGAGTAGGACTTAAAGAAAGAGCAGAGTCAATCTAGTCTGGGGAGGGATTGAATTCAGTGAAAGACTTCCAGCAGAGATAATGCTTGAGCTGAAACACTTTATATGTGTAACTTATTTAATCCTCAAGGAAACCCTGTGAGGGAGTCAACATTTGTGACCTTTTTATAGATAAGGGAACTGAGGCAGCCAGAAGTTAAGTCGCTTAAGGTCACATGGGGTGTCCATATTGCAGAGTTCTGGGGAGGCCATTCACAAGGCTGTGCCATGCAGTACGAGCCAACCATCCAGTAAGAAGTGGATCTGAGAATCAAACGCAGAAGGTCTGGCAGCAGAACCCATGTCCTCAACCTCTGCAGGGAAGTCCATGTGGCTAGGATACAGGGTGTGAAGCAGTCATGGAGAGGAATGAAATAAGAAGTCACTAGTGGCTGGATCCCAAATGACCTCTGGGCCAAGCTAAGTTGTTTGGCCTTGTGTTGAAGACAATGGAAAATCACTGAAGGATTTTTAGCAGAGACGGAACCGATTTGGATGTTGGAGATGACTCCTTTGCATGGGAAGGGTCGTAGGAGACTGGGAGACTGTTGCAGAAATTCAGGTAGGAAATAAGAAAGGCCTAAACCACAGCAATGGAAGTGGGGGTGAAGAAGAAAGAAGGAGGAACATTAATAAAAAAGAATAGGTAGGATTTAAGGATCTGTTGGCTATGGAGGATGAAGAAAAAGCATCACTGATGTTTTCCATATTTTTGATGGGAAACTGGGTGTGATGATTGAGAAAGACTATGAAGGCAGAACAATTTGGAGGGAAAGGTGGTGAATTCATCTTTGAACATTATTATTGCACATGATTCTTTCACTAGTCTAGGAGTAGGGATTGTGTCTTACTCTATTAATACCCAAAGTGTCTAACATTCTTTCTGGTATAAAGTAGATACTCAATAAATTGTTGTTGGATGTGTTGAGTATTTGAAGGAATAACTTAGAGAATCACTTAGAATGTTGAGTTTGAAAGAAATTCAGAGGTCATTTGATAACTTCTCTGGAGATGCTTGGATTTCCTTTCTGATATTCTCCCTCACCCCTGTCCCCCAGCACTCTCAGGTGGTTACTTAACTTTTAGGGCATTTTCAGAGGTGGGCTTGTTTTCAATTCTTCTGTCCCAGGAATGTTAACAAAAAGGAGATGAGCCCTACTATTAGAAGCTATCATCATCTTGTTTATATCATCAATTCTTAGAATCTGGATCTTAAAAATGAGAAGTTATAGAGTATTGGGATTAATGGATCAACTAACTTAATGGACTCTTTCAGTCACAGGCTTTAAACAGAACTAAATATATGTTAAAAACTATTTAGTGGAGACATGTAAAAGCTTTCCATAGCAAGGAAAATGTTTCCTCTGAATCCTCAACAAAATTGAGATCAGAAGGGGAACACTGAGCTTTAGCACACACTCCTTAGAGGTTTCTCTGCAGACAAAAATAAATCAAGCTCTGGAATCAGCTCCTGGATGGGCCCTGGTTTACTGAACCTTGAGATGAGTACTACAGATAGAAAGCAAAGTGACCACTGAGCCCTCAGGCACTGACCTTGACCATCCTCAAAGCAGACAAGCAGAGCAGAAGGTACTAGGTGGTTAAGTTCCTTACATCCTTTGGAGCTCTTCCCTCTGCAGAAAAATGAGGCCAGAAAACTTAAAGGTAAGATATGCTCTTTTAAAAAATCTTTGCTGTTTCGCATATACACTGATGTATCTGTTACGTAATTAAAGTAATTTGACATTCTAAGGTGTTTTTCTTTATTGGCATACAGAAACTTCAGTATCTGATAGGCTGGAATGTAGGGTACTATCACATGATCTGGCACAACTCTGGGTGGATTGTGTGCATACCTTTAATTGAATTCTCATTTTATTTTTAACTTCTGGAACAGATGGAGTCTGGGTACCAGAATAATCCCACTCTTCAATAAGTGTTTGAAAATGAGTGGGTTTGAGTCCATCAGTTATTTGTTCAGAATTTACAGATCGCCTACTCTATTCAACATGCCCAGACTGGGAATAAGAGCTATTTCTGTTAAAATATAATTGTTGTGGGATTACCACTTTAAGGTTTCAGTGGATATCAGTTATGGCCACTGCTAAATTGTAAACAGGTAAATTATAAATAGGTACAGATATAGAATATGATGCTGAAGAAGGAGGTAAAAGTATTCAAGGAGAATAGTGTTAGGAATACGATTGGCTGTGCTGAATAAGATTACTGAGGCTAATTCATGAGCCTGGTAAAGAAAAGCAGCATCATCTTCGAGATCTTGTCAGGGCAGCAGTGGGAAGCAGCTGCCAAAGGATGCCTTTTGTCGGCCATCCCTGCTAATGGAATAGAGAGTGGGAGAAAGTGGCAGGCAGAAGATGGGGCTCTGCAGAATATGTGTAAAGGGGAACTAAGATGGTTCCCAAAATTATTTCATCTGAACAACAGCTTCTATACCAAAGAGATATAATGAACAGATAGCAATCAACCAGGAATCTCATAGCAGAAACCAGTTATTTGGCAAGTACTTATTGGCACTTATTTGGTTGGCAAAGAAAGTGGCTGCAAAACCAGAGGAATATTTATGGGACTGAAAGAGAATAGAACTTCTCTCCTCTGTAGGCAAAAGTGGTGGCTCAAGCTTGCTTCAGGAGTACCTCAGGGACCAGGAGGTGACCTGGGAGCTGGATGGACATATCTGCCTGGGGCTTTCACATCTTCAGTTCTCAGTCCTACAAACTGAGTAATGAGCTGTGTAGCCCTCTAACCACTTACCTACATCATGTTCTGTAGCAAAAGCACACAGATCTTTCATTTGACATCCTCCTCATCATCACACACTGCCCAATGGCTCATTGTATCAGATAGTCCTGGCCACGGTCCAGTCTGGGGGTTCTGAACATCCAACTCAGCTGCCCTCTACCATAGTAGGCAGCTTTGCTTGGGAGTGACTTCAGCCCCCTTTTGAACAAACACTCTTGCAGACTCTGGGTGCTGTTTGTTCCAAGCACTTAACAACATTAGCTCATTGCATCCATCTTCTTAAGAACTCTACGAGGTAGGTAATTTTATTATTCCCATTTTACCAATGAGGAATTGAAGTGCAATGAGGTTAAATAGCTTGCCTAAGATCACACAGCTGCCTGCTAACTTCTACAGGGGGTGCTGTGTCTCAGAGATCCCCGCAGGGCCCTGAAGGCAACACTACCCCACCCAGGCTTTCAGGGGCAGCAGCAGATTTCCAGGCAAGTGTTTTCCATCAGGAGTCTCCATTAGGTCAGTATTATTTCCCAAGTCTATGTCCTTCTGCACGAGAAGTCTCTTCCCATCTCCTTCTTTCATTCCTCCTCCCTTCCCCTAAAAATGAATTTTTGTTGGTGACTATTACTGGGGGTTGGGGATGCTCTGAAGCAGAAAATTGTCACAAAAGAGACTTCCTCTGGAACAGCAAATGGTTTGCTCTGTGTTTCAGGAGGAAAGGGCAGTGGGTTCTGTTTTGTCTTTGATAACATTTTAGCTCTGGTTCTCAGGGGATGCTGCCAGATGAGCAGAAGAAGCTTGCTGCAGCACTGCTGCTTTTCCTGAAAGTATTCAGTTCAGCTCAGCTTGGAAAGGAGAATCTCTCCTTTCTTTTGTCCCTGAGGCCATCCACAGGACAACATAATCGTGAGCAATATGCGTCTCACGGTTTGAGTTATTCATCTGCTAAAAACCTATGGAAATTGGGGTGAGGGGTGTGGAGTCGGGGACCGTGTGCTCCAGCAGGAAAGTCCTCAGTAGAGACCCCTTGGAGGTCTCACCATCACTTCAAAGGGAAGAGACTCCCTCCTATTCTCCCTGCAGTATTCTGGGTTTCTTGGGTATCTCCAGAGAGAATATGTACACGTTGACACCAGCCTCACACACTCACACACACTGACATACTCAGTAATCTGAGTATACTGAGTATACTAATCTCTAGGAAAGAGAAACACATCACCTGGAAGATACTCCTCCCCCATCCCAGCCCACCTGAAGAGAGCACCCAAAGGAGTAGTAGCGGGGCTCTGTGTCCTTTCGTAAACCATCCACCCACAGGGGCCTCCCAGCCCTTTACAAAGTCCCACCTAGCAATCCGCTCCCCACCCCAGTCAACCATCTTTAGTCACGGAAACACCTAGGGTAAATTGAAACTTTAAAACTAAAGTTGTGTTTTGTTTTGTTTATCTTGGGTTAGATCAAATTCTTAGGCACAGCACCCTTCTCATCAATTCCATATACAAGGAAGTCTTCTGGTATAGAATTTATCTACTCTATACAGAGCAAACCCCAGAGAAAGGGGAGGAGGGTTTATTCTTCTACGTAAATTTGTTTGTCTCTATTCTCACTAACCTGTGAGACTACAGGAAAGCAGGGGCTGAATTTCCAGTTCCCAGTGCTGAGCAGGCACTTGTTCTATGTTTATTAAAAAGACAATGGCATGATTTTCACAGGATAAACAGGGACTCCCCAATCTCCCAGTACAACAGTCAGAGAAATTCTCTCCTTTCCCAAATTCCTTTCAAAAGAATCAGCTCAGAACTACCTGGGCAATCTGCTTGACAGATACGTCTGCTTGACTATACGTCTCCTGCTTGTGACTTGGGCCTGGCCTCTTAACTCTGAGCATTGTTTTATTACAGGGAATTCATTGGTGGTTGCAACTTCTGAGTATGCCTTGCCCTGGGTGGGTAATTGGTTGCAATGATGCCTGCCTTGCCCCACTGGGGCCCAGAGAGAAACACAAAGCAAGGAAGGCATCATTGCAACCAATTACCCACCCAGGGCAAGGTATACTCAGAAGTTGCAACCACCAATGAATTCCCTGTAATAAAACAATGCTCAGAGTTAAGAGGCCAGGCCCAAGTCACAAGCAGGAGACGTATAGTCCTTTGAGGTCTGCAAAGTAAGCTTAAAGTGTCCAAAATAATCTTATTATGTTAAACACGTTCAAAACATAACTCATCCATCCCCATCTTGAACCTTGCCCTCCACTCTCAGGAGCTCCGAGTTCTGTGACACCTCAGGCATCCAATTACTGCCAGGAGAAGCCAGGGAACATTTTTGACTCCATGCTAAGTTCCAATGATTTTACCTATTAAATGTTTCTGCCCTTTCTCCTAACCTGTTAATGATTTGGATCCGGCCCTTTCCCTGTACTTACTCTGTGTTTATGCCCTAGTTAGGGACAATTTTCTCGCATCTGGGTTAGAGCACCACCTCCTAAGAGGTATCCTGTCCTCCAGGCCTGCCCCTCCCAGTTAGTCTCCCTTCTCCAGGCAGAACGCTCTTCCTGAAACACACTTCTTCCTCAGCCCCTTAAATAGAACCCAATCACACAGAGACCCAAATTCAATTAACGTGACCTACAAATGATGCGTGTGGTGCTCACTTCCCCCTCAGAGTCTCATACTTTATGCTCTAACAGTGCTGAGGGCTCAGTAGTTGGCTCTTGGCTGTTCACACTTTCATGACTTTGACCCTGCTGTCTCTCTGCCCACCTTCTCACCTGCTTCCTTTAAAAGTTTCTGTAGATTTAATTTTTTTATTTAATAAAGTATTAAATGGACAGAGTTGTAAAAACTCAAATAGCAATCTTCTATATCTGGTTAAATGTTACACTTTGCATTCTCCCAGAACTGGATGATGCAAAACAACTAGGAACACTGAGTGAGAACTAACAATTTATTTTCCATAAAGGGAAAATTTTTATTTGACTGCACAAAATTTAGAAACATTTAAATGATAAAGAATGTCCTAAACAAAATAACAAATGTTACAAGGAGATTACAAAACAAAAGCAAATGGTTATAAAATGTCAACTCCCCTAAAATGATCTATGAGGTTAGGGCTAATCTCACAAAACTTTGCTGAGTTTAGCTTGGGATACTGTTATTGCTGTTTAGGTTTGTGTGTGTGTGTGCGCGTGCATGTGTTATTTTAAAAACCAATCAAATTTTATTGAAGTGAATATTACATTATTTTGACAGATTTCTAGTAACAACTCCTAACACATGAAAATGTTCTTCACTGTTTTTTTTTGTGTGTGTGGTACGCGGGCTTCTCACTGCTGTGGCCTCTCCCGTTGAGGAGCACAGGCTCCAAACGCACAGGCTCAGCAGCCATGGCTCACAGGCCCAGCCGCTCTGCGGCACGAGGGATCTTCCTGGACCGGGTCACGAACCTGCATCCCCTGCATCGGCAGGCGGACTCTCAACCACTGCGCCACCAGGGAAGCCCTTCATTGTTTTAAAAGTCTCCATGTGGTCACGTCAAACTTTAATGATGGCTTAAATAACAGTGGACCTCTTTTTCAGTCAAAATACTGTACTGATACTACCTAATTCTGTAGAGTCCAATGAGGTGAAAGTAATATATTCATAAGAATTATATCAACACCCTTATGAATATATTATGAATATATTCTATATTCTAAAACACTATATTAGGAGTTAAAAGTTCTATCAAACTTCAGTAAGAGCAAATGTAGTAACAATTAAGTCATAGCACCCAATTTAAGGGAGATGAGTTAAAATCACTTATTAAGAGACAAAAAGAGGAAAATGTCCTAATGATTCGAACCTGTGTGTAAGCCTGGATCCTTCCTGAGGACCAGGTGATCCAGGGGATGCCCAGACTCTCACGTCCTCTGCCCAAGGTTGCTTGTTAAACGGCAGGGGCAAAAGAGCCTCTCGGAGAAAGCTGGCCTAGGGTCCAGCAGAGGTCCAGTGAGACAGGCCAGGAGGAAATGGCTAGCTGACTCTTTCATCCCAACGAACGTGCAGGCCACCCCATTGTAACCATTCAGACCCCCTACCAAGACAGTCTCTAGACACAGGGCTGCCCGAAGCAGTGAAATGACTGGTGGCCTCAGACACGTTCATCAGATTTAGGTGGTTATGTTTTCCCCCATCTTTTTCAGTTGTAACCTTTCATGGTGACCTTCCTGTCAGCACTCATATCTTCCCAACTGAAATGTTTTCCAGGCCTGCTCATGCCTCCAAGCCCTTTCTCACTGCCACCACACCCCCAAATCCCCCTCAGCTCTGGGCCCCAACTCAAGAACATTTTCATCTGCAAGTTAAGCTCCCACTTTCCAACTGGGCTTGTGGTGAGAATTGTGAAAACTTGACAAGGTCAAACAGTTCCGTTTGTTCAATGGCCTTGGACGGCAGAGTGTTCTCCAAATTTTTCCAAACCCCAGAGATTTATCTAAATTATCTAACTTGTGAGAACAAGATCCCTCAGGAGAGAAAAGCACTTTCTCTTTTAGAATGAGCTTCAGAATCAAGAATTCACTTTCCAAGGGCAAGCTTGTGCTCTGACTCTTGGCTACAGACTCAACCAGAGAATGAAGAGACATTAAAAGTTTTCAGTAAACATTTCCAGTTGGGCTTAGTTTAACGGTTAGATGAGTCCTACAGAGATCCCACAACTCAGTAGATGTAGAAATAAGTTTCTTTTTTGAATTGGGCCTGAACTTTCAGTACACTAGCTCTGCTTTTTCAGGACCTATTATGCATTGTGGGCAGCACAGTTGGGGCTCAGGGAGAGCTGTCTGGAAACATCTGTATGGGATCTTGTGTTTGGAAATTGCCTGCCTGTCACCTCTTTCTCTACCACGACACTGACCATGTGCGCTCTGAAGTCTGGATCCATGGGAAGAATTCTCTGTAGAAATCTGCAGCTGCTCTGCCCTTGCACGGTGCTGCATGGAGTGCAAATTTGGCAGAAATTCCCCGGAACACTGGGCTCAGAATCTAATGGGGCCAATTCTGACTTGTCAGCCTCTGTTCTTTCTCCTTCCCTAGGATCTTCAGGCATTTAAAACACCTGTGAGCCAGATAAAGAGGTGTGTCATTGAAACCACCTTATTGAAAAGCTAGGGGGCTTCCCTGGTGGCGCAGTGGTTGAGAGTCCGCCTGCCGATGCAGGGGACACGGGTTCGTGCCCCGGTCCAGGAAGATCCCACATGCCACGGAGCGGCTGGGCCCGTGAGCCGTGGCCGCTGAGCCTACGTGTCCCGAGCCTGTGCTCCGCAATGGGAGAGGCCACAACAGGGAGAGGCCCACATACCTCAAAAAAAAAAAAAAAAAAAGAATCTTATAAAAAAAAAGCTAATGGGTGCAGCAGCGGAGAGCAGATTAGGTACAAGGCTCAGGGGTAGGTTCTGTGGGAGACACCTCTCTCGAGGCCTCCCAATTATCCCTAAAATCTGCTTTACCACTACATTTCCCACTCTTTGGTTAATCTCCAAGCTTCTGCTGAGAACTGAGCCTTTCCACAAAGACTGAGCACCCTGGAGGATGGCAGAATTGTGTGAAGTGTTCCGAGCTGTGCTCAGCAGAAAGCTTCCTTTAAATCTTTCAGTCTTTATCAGTGAGAACATTCCAAGCTGTTCTCCTTGGGTGCCACTAGCCAGAGTGAACAGTGGCAGCAGCCTGCAGCTTGGCTGACACCCCCTGCCTGTCCCTTCCATTGGGATTAGACCTGGACAGGGGGGTGCTGGGGGCGAGCAATGTCACTCCATCCTCACAGAGCCCTTTGCCATGGCAGCAGGGGCGTGGTGTTTCTGCTACCCCACTCGGAAAAACCTGCCTCAGAGTCCTGTGCATCCATTTGATCCTGAGGAGGGTGACCGTTTTCACAAGTGCTACAGATGCAAAAATGCAAAAGCTGGTGCTCTTAATGTTACTTGGATATAGTCTTGTCCTGTTGTCTCTGAATACATCATTCAGATGCCCATGGACTCTGTTTCTCATTTAAACCAAAGTGAAAATGTTAACTTGTTTTAGGAATTCCCTGAGCTTTATGCTCGATGCACTATCTGGCACTTTATGGGTACCCAAAGAATGCATTTATTGAATGAATAAGTTGCTCAGGACATGAAACATGGTACGTAGAAGAGGCATGTATGTGGGAAGTGAGAGCATGAGTTCAATTTTAATTTTGGACAAAGTGGGTTAGAAATGTCTGAGGGACAGCCCACATAAGTGACTGGTCGATAGTTGGAAAAGGGAGTCTACAGGTCAAGGAAGACACCAGGGAATCTCCTCCTCTGGGAAGCCCACCTATGTTTCAGCCTCCCCAAGCTCAGGGTGATATGCCTGTGCATGTCTCTCACAGTGGTTATCTGTGATGGTTTTTATTTATCTCCATCTTTAGAGTATGGGCTCCTTGAGGTCAGAGGTTATATCTTGCATAACAATTTTATCCCTGGGACCTAGAATGGTCCATGGGACAAGGCAGATACTCAATAATATTTGTTGACTCAATCATCAAATGAATGGTTATTATTGAAAAAGTACATTATTCCTCAAATCCTGAACACTGTCCTTCACCCACCCTCTCTCCCCACATCCAAGTTGTGACAAGGGCTGTCCATTCTGCTTCTTTCTCCGGGATGTCATAAAGCTCATCTGGACAGTGACAACAGCCCCTGACAAACCCACCTGCTTGCAGTCTTGCCTCTGCTCCCAAATTCATCCTCAACACCTCTCCAAAAATGACCTTGCCAAATGGAGATCTGCCTCAGGTAACTTTTTTGCTTAGAAGCCTGGAACAGTTCCTCATTTCTTTTGAGATAAAACCCAAACCGTTTCCTGAGGCATGAAAGGCCCTTTTTAGGATCTCGCTTCTGTTAACCATCCCTCCTGAACCTCTCCATTTTCCAGGCTCCACAATCAAAGAAGCTTAGGTTCCCAGCTCAACTGCTTATTCACAAGAGTTCAAGGGCAGGTTTGCTCATCTGCAGCTCAGTGTCATCAACTGCAAAATGGGTAAGCTACGACGACCTATTTCTGAGATTATCATGAGGATCAAAAACAAACAATTAGACAAACATGTAAGGTGCTCAGCAGGGTAACTGTACACGGCGAGTGTTAAAGAAATGTTAGCTGTTACTTTTATTATTATGGTCACACTTTTTCAAACATTTCTTTCTCACTCTCTCTCTTTTGTGTCCTCTCATAGTGTTCCTCATGTCTTCCCTTCTTCGTCTAGTTAATTCCTCAAGATTTAAGACTTAGCTCAGATTTCATCTAACCAAGAAAGACTCTTGAGCCTAGCATCCTAGGTAGAAGTTTTATGGATTCCTCAAGAACTGTTTGTCTACTTCTATTTATCCCAGTGTTTCATAAGTAGTATTTTTTAATAAGTAGCTTTTAAATAAATGAAAACAAGTTATTGGCTTCATCTACCTGTTCCACTATACTATGAGATCCTCAAAGGCAAAAGAACATTTCACATGGTACCTCGTGCCTCACAAGTATTCAATTAATGCTTTAGGAAGGAATAAAGAGAGGAAGGAAGGAAAGAAGAAAGGGAGGGAGGGAGAAAGGAAAGGAGGAAGGAAAGGAAGAAAGAGGCTTTAAGAGAGGTAGGGAATGCAAGAGAAAAGGAGGTCTTGGCCAGAAGAAAATGTTCAGCTTAAGGGATATTGAGGTGATTAGCAGACACAGGTTTAGGGTCTGGAGCTCAAGAGAAAGACCAAGCACAAAGATGTAGATTTGGGAGGTGAAGCATCTGGGTGGTGGATGAAGGCATGGAAGGAGTTGCAACTGTTTTGGGGGAATGTTCAGAGAGAGAAGAAGACAAGGAAGGGTTGATTCCTGGGAAACACTAATACTTAAGGGGCAGGCAAAAGAATGCCCCGCAAAGGAGAACATTTTTCCTTCCTTGAACCTAAGTACAGTTTCAAAATCCCTCTCTTGTGACCTGAATAAGATTTCAGGATGCAGAACATTCCATCTCTCCTTCAAGGGGCAAACAACTAGGTTAAGTAAATGTTATTGAGTCATACGCCAAGCAGCTGTGTCCTTCTCCAACCCTATTGCTCACCACTATTCCACAGGAAACTTTGGCTCTGGCCAAGTCTCCCCACCCTCCCCAATTACACACTCTGTTTTCCACCTCCTCTTCACCCCCACCCTTCAATCTTAGAGCCTTTGCTTATGCCGGCCTTCCCATCTGAATTGTCTTCACTCCTCTTTATTTATCTAAAATCTGTTCAGCCTCCAGTGCTTCTCCTAAGACCCGCCCCCTCCACGAAGCCTTCTTCAGTCATTCCCATGCACTCTGACATCCCTCTCAACATCTGTGGATTCATGGGACCCACACTGACATTGTCTTGTTGTCAGTTTTGTTGTTCTTAAAGTGACCCACCAGCTAGACTGAGGCTAAAGCTACATCCTCAGACATGGTCTCAAGTCTTAATTCCCCAAACTCATAACTAGACTGTGTGTGCACACTCTTGTCTCCCTTACCCTGAGAGCTTCTTCCCCTCTCCCTTTCTAGACACTCTGGGCTGGCCTGGGAGTAGAGCTCTGACTATGGCCTGGGTGGTCTGGCATCGTCTGGATGAGCAATAGAGCTACTGAACACTTAAAGATCTGTGGACTCAAAGAGTTAAAACACCTCCTGGAAGGGTCCAATTTCCACAAAGCCAAAGTTAGCAAATAGAATTCACCCTTAAATCAGAAAATTCTGTTAAGTTCAGTCAAGTGCAGTGCAAAGAAAGAATGTTGGCAAACAATGTTTTTTTAAAAAATGGGTTGAATTGGTGACTTAGGGATGCAAACAGGACTCTTAATCCTGATAACTTTTTTTTTTTTAAAGAAGATGTTGAGGGTAGGAGTTTATTAATTAATTAATTATTTTTTGCTGTGTTGGGTCTTCGTTTCTGTGCGAGGGCTTTCTCTAGTTGTGGCAAGCGGCAGCCACTCTTCATCGTGGTGCACGGGCCTCTCACTATCGCGGCGTCTCTTGTTGTGGAGCACAGGCTCCAGACACACAGGCTCAGTAGTTGTGGCTCACGGGCCTAGTTGCTCCGCAGCATGTGGGATCCTCCCAGACCAGGGCTCAAACCCGTGTCCCCTGCATTAGCTGGCAGATTCTCAACCACTGCACCACCAGGGAAGCCCAATCTTGATAACTTTGAAGTCTGGCATACAGAGTCTGACTGTTGGGAACAAATGCGCCTGTGGGCTGAGGAAGAGCAGACTGACGGAGGGGTGGGTCCAGGTAAGGCCACTCTCTCTGGTCACAGAGAAGACTGGTGGGTGGTGAGAGAGGCATTTTGGTTGCAGCTCCCTCCTGGGCCCCATTCATACACTGTGTGCTGAGAACAGGCAGGTCTCTAACTCTAAAACCCAGACCCAAACCCCACACTTGGCCCAAACTCTAATAAGTTTGTAGAATCCTGGGTATTCCCAGAGCTTGATAGAAATCCCATGTTTTCATTTTTTTAATGAAAATTCCTTTCAGAATGACCTATTTAAGACAGAATCAGTCATTGCCAGTCTTGCTCTACATAAGGCTGCATTGCCAGATGGAGCACATGTCCAAAAAAGAGGGGACAATAACCACGACCGTCACTTAGTGGGTAATGACAATGTGCCAGGCAAGACATTAGGGCATTTACAGACACCATCACTGCCATGAAAGGTGGGGGTCATTATCTCCATTTTGCAGAGTAGCAAACAGTGGAGAAGGACCTTGGAGCAACCCACACTTGTTCTCAAATCTCAACTCCACCATTTCTTTCATTTAAATCTTTCCTGAGGGCCTACTGCTGTGCACCAAGCATTGATCTAGGGATGCCACAGCAGCAAACAAGACAGGTAAGATCCCTGCCATCACTGAGTTTACATTCTGTAGTGGAGTAGGAACGAAGGGAGGGGAGGGACTGATAAAGCAAATGATAAACACCATCATTTTAAATAGAGCAAGTATAAATAAAAACAAGATGATATGATTGAGGGGTGACGGGTAGCCAGGAACAATTTTAGATGGTGAGGTGTTCTAGGTCACAAACCATTTATTTGTTGAGAAAAACTACTCAAATTATCTGGGCCTCAGTGTTCTCATCTATAGAGTGGGTACATGAGCAAAGTCCACCTCGTGGTCACTGAGGATTAAATGAGCTGTGAAGTCCCCAGCATACAGTAAGCACTTGATAAGTGCTAGCTCATGGTTATTATAAGGTTACCCCAGATCACTCCCACTCACAGGTCCCCTCCTTCCTTCAAACACACTTGTCCTTGGTTACATATTATTTCGTTCATTTCCAGGTTGTTACTGTGAAGGTTTGGATGTTCGCGGAGGTTTCTCCTATTTTTGTAAACTTATCATCTTTCCTTATCCCTCTGCCTCCTGAGTCCCTGGGTTGGCAGGGATAGGACAAAGACCCAGAAAAGTGATGCTGGCTCCAAGCAGAGAGAGAGAGAGAGAGAGAGAGAGAGAGAGAGAGAGAGAGAGAGAGTCACTACCATGGTAGGTCAGGTGTGGTGAGTTTTTAAGGTCCCCTGTCCTAGACTCTTTCTTGTCTTCCTCCACCCCAACCTGTCACAGGGTCTGAAATTCCCATTATTATGTCTATTCTGCATGAGTTCTCAGTCTCCAGGGGAGAAAGCCTTATACAAGTGTTTCACAGTGAGAAAAGTGGGGACATCTATTATTCAGTCAACAGAGGCCAGCCTTTCAGCTTACATCTTAGAACGCAGAGTCTGAGAAACTAGGACGCAGAAAGGGTAGCTTTGAGGAGGACTCAGGAGAGCAGGCAAAGAGAAGCAAGTCAGCCTGGCCAAAGGGTACAGGAGAAGGAGCTGAGAGCTTCCAAAGGGAAAGCTGCCTGTCCTCAGGAGTCCCCAGATCCCACTGAGAGGCTCTTGTAGAAAAAAGCCAAGGAGTAGCAGAGAGGCTGCTGACGGGTGGCCAGAGCCTCCTACCTCAGCTTCGAGGTTATTGCAAGCACTGCCTTCTTTTTCTTGGACAAAGCTCACAGGCTTTGGGGCCAGACAGATCTGAGTTCAAATCTAGCTCTACTGCTTACTACCATTTTAACCGTAAGAGGTTACTAAATTTTCTGAACCTCTGTCATCTGTAAATGCTATTACCACCTACCTCCCAAAACTGGTGTACAGATTATTCATTCATGAGATGACCATTTACTGAGTTCTCACCAGGTACGTGCACATTCAGCACTCAATAAATAAGTTTCCTCCTCCCTTTAGATATGAAGGCCAGATTTAAATAATTTGGTCTCCCATGAGTTCAGAATTTGATTATGCTACCTATTTCCTATGAGGAATTTAAACAGCATGATGGTAAGTCCAGGTAATGCCATTGGGCATGATGTTCATTCATTCAACACACACTCTTCAAGCATCCTTTGTGTGCTATGTCTGGGGATGTCAAGACAATCAGAGCTCCAGTCCCTGCCCTCCAAGTCTCATGGTCTAGTTGATAAAGCAGACTTAAGAACAAATAGTTAGGGCTGTGTTAGAAGTGTAAGTGAGAAAAAAAAAAGCTTAATTATGTCTAGGGAGGTCAGGGAAGTTTTTTGGGAGGAAAATACATTTGAGTTTAAAGATGAATAGTTTTCCAGGCTAAGTGGAATGCTGTAGAAAGGAATTTCTTTGGACAAAATGCAGCATATGCTAAGGTAGCAAGGGAGAAAGAGCAAGAGTTCAGCAGGGCAAGGTAGAGGAGTGATAATGAAGGGAGACAGGGTAGAAAATGTAGGTGTGGTCCAAGGAACAGGGGCCTCAGACTCCCTACACTGTCGAGGGAACCAATGGACTACAAAGGATAAATAAATGAATGAACAATTAATGAATGAATGATCTGTATAACAGTTGACAGTTCACAAAAGTGCTCCTGTACAGACTGTTTCACTTAAAAGGTGGGGAAAATTATTGTGCTTTACAAGGAAGTTTTAAAAACTCTTTACACTATTCAACACTTCCTAAATAGTGGTGCTGTGTGGAGAGAGATTTGAGGAGAGCGTGTGAGCAAGGGAGTCCCTTGACTCCAGCCCCCTCCAAAGCCAGCAGACTAGGGTACACAGTGGGGTTGGTGCCAAGGTACTTCATGGCCCCTGAATGACTTTCTGTGAAATCTGCCCTCTTTCCATGAAAGGCCTGATCTCTACTGATAGCTAGGAACTAAGAGGTTGGAGATTTCCAGATCTGACGTTCAACAGAGAGGTCATAAAGCCCAGCATAGCAGGTCAGGTTCTTGCTCTGGGGTCTAAATCCACACACCACCATTTAGCAGCTATGTGACTTAGGACACGTTACCTAAACTCTCTGAGTCTTGACTTCTACATGTGTAGGTGTTCACATGTCCCAGCTTGCTCAGGGACAGCCCAGACTTGTGCTTCTGCCCTGAGGTAATCACTGACAGGGCCTCCTTTTATTTTCAAAAGTGTCTCAGTCTAGATGATAAATTAAATACACAACTTCTCTACTCATCTGCCCCCTCTCTCTTAAGGTTGTTAACTAGGTGAAATGCATTAATGCTGTCTTAAGACAGTTTATATAATTATCAGAAATTGTAACTAGCTAATGTGGACAGTAGAAGAAACATGCTCAAGACTGACCCATGATCTTAATCTTCTATAAGGACTAAAAAGCAAATACAAATGAGGTTCAGAAATGGTAACAACTGTGGAGGATGATAGGATGTGCCCAGAAGGTGATCCTGAAAGGAGAAGAGAGAAGATCAGGATTAATAACACAATATACTTGATGACTGTGATGACAAAGAGTACCCAATCATCAGGTGACTGGTGTGGTAGGAGAGAGAGTGGTGAAGGAACACTTAGACTGAGACAGCCCAGATTTGAGGATTCAGTGGGATAATGAACCAGATGTTTGACACAATACCTGCCATACGGAAAGGGATCAGTTAAGCGAAGTGGTTACCATGATTACCGTGTGTCCGGCACACCTCCCTCGAGTGCTTAGTGCCTCAGGAACTGGCTCCTCCTCTTCATTCTTCAGTTGCTGATCTGAACAAGTGAGGATGGCAATTATCTGAGCAACAATTGGTGGAAACAGGTGACTCTGTAGAATCCAGGGTTGGATTATTTCCTGGACACAGTGGATTCTCCTTGCAAATTGTTCACATAGAAAAACTTGACCAAGATGGGATGTTTTTCTTTGGAATCCTGGGATGTTAGCAGTATGAGGGTACCCAGGTGGAAGGATCAGAGGGAGGAAGTCTGGCTACCTGCAGCACCACCAGAGGTGCTACCCTGGGTTTTTGATATTTGTCTCTTTTGTTCACACTATGATGCTCAGGAGACACACTTTGGGAGGTAGTGCTAACTTTTGCCGCTAACTGGATCCTGCAGCCCCGCTGATGCCTGCGCAATACTGCAGGTCATGTCCAGTCGATAAGATGAGTATCAGTAGTTAACCTGATGCTCTGCTGCAGCTTCCAGCTGTCCTTCCAAACCTGAGTCAATCGCACAGGGAGTTCCTTTGTGGAGATGAACAGTTCTGTATGTGTGTGGTGGTGGTTATAGGACTCTTTACACATGAACACTTGCATGGGGCTAACACACACACACACACACACACACACACACACACACACACACACACACACACTGGTGATGCCTGAATAATGTCTATAGATTGTACCAATGGTTTTGATATTGTATTAAAGTTTTGTAAAATGCTACCACTGGGGGAAGCCTGGTAGAGGGTACACGGGACCTCTCTGTACTATTTTTGGAACTTTCTGTGAATCTATAATTATTTCAAATTAAAATAATTTTTTAAAATAAATTTATTTATTTATTTGTTTATTTTTTGGCTGTGTTGGGTGTTCATTGCTGCGGGCTTTCTCTGGTTGTGGCGAGTGGGGGCTACTGTTCGTTGTGGTGTGCAGGCTTCTCATTGCGGTGGCTTCTCTTGTTGTGGAGCATGGGCTCTAGGCTCACGGGCTTTCGTAGTTGTGGCTCATGGGCTCTAGCATGCAGGCTCAGTAGTTGTGGCTCATGGATTTAGTTGCTCCACGGCACATGGGATCTTCCTGGACCAGGGCTCGAAACTGTGTCCCCTGCATTGGCAGGCACATTCTTAACCACTGCATCACCAGGGAAGCCCCCAAATTAAAAGAATTTTTTAAAAAAATTGGTCAAATTCAAAATGGAGTTATTTCCCTACATGTTTCATTGTTGACGTTTAGGTAGTTGTTAGGAGAATTAACTTAGTTAATACATGTAAAAGCACCTAGAACAATGCCTGGGAGAATAAAAGCAAGGCATGTTAATTATTTTTACTACCTACCAATTCACTTAACCTATTTTCTTAGACCACCATGGTTGTTTTATTTTAACGACCACCATGGTTGTTCTTTTGAAGTCTTTGAAGGTAGGCCCTATCTCATAACGACTTATCCAGTCCTGCTCTGCCTAAGAGCAGTATTTCTCAGTCTTTAATTATAAGCAAATCACCTAAGGATCTCATTTAAACATGTAAGTTCTGTTGTGGTTGGTCAGTTGGTCAATAGATAGAGTTTCTGACCCCAGGAGCTTTAGTTGACAAGAGGTGACATAAGTCTTCTCATGCAGGCCTCTCCACAAATGCTTACAGAACCCAGGTAGAGAAGATGTATTTGGGTAGCCCTGTGGAAAGATGGTGGATCCCCAGGTGACTGGTGCAATCCCTGACTTTCCAAGGGGAAGGAGCACCGGGAAGGTGGGCTCCGTTGCGTCACACATGTTATCTTATTAATTCTCATTTACATACTCCATTACTGTGTACTTTCACCCCCAATTCTATGCTAGACTCTGAGAAAACAAAGAGGAATAAGATATGCCCCCTGCCCTCAAGAAACTTCAGAGGAAGGCATATAGTTACAGGTATATAATTATAATAGTGTCCCGTTTCCTGGGAGAGAAATGCACAGTATGCCCTGGGAGCCCCAAAAGAGAGGATTTCAGCCAGGGATGGGAAGACTTCCCAGAGAGAGTGACCCTCACACTGAAGCTTACAAAAATGGTGGGAATTAGCAAGCCTGGTGAGAGGATGGAGGGGGAGGGGAGACTCCTACCAAGCAGGGAAGCACTATGAGCAACAGCACAAAGTTCGAGAGATGAGAATTTCTTCATGGAATTATCCAGAGCTAGGTGAGGCCAGAACAGGCTGGCTTATTGTAGAGTGGCAGGAAATGGTTAATAAGAGGGCAAATTGGTTTGGATAATTCTGGGTTAAATAAAATTGGACCAACTTTTTTGCTGCAGGACATCTCAGAGCCTTTAGTATGTTTTCCCACATGGAAAGTCTCCCCAAAGGTTTATCATACACAGCATTTCTCATCCTCATGATACAGAAACCCTCTGTTTCAAGACATCTTGTGGGGCATGGATTCTTTTGAACACACTTGGGAAACATTGGGCTACTCGGACAGGTTCTGACTAAGGTTGATGTTCACCAGACAACCTAAAGATATTTTTCAGAGAATGCAGAGTGATGGGTAGTCCTGACTTTGTCTAGAGTTTCATGGCTAACTGTTGAATCATGCCATGTTAAACTAAACTAGCTCGCCCGGGTCAGCGTCTGTAAGCACGACTCCAGGGTTTAGCAGTTTGGCATTAGCACAGGGGACTCTGCCTATCTACTGGGTGGGGTTAGTGCTCAGTCTCTTCTTTTTTTTTTTTTTTTTTTTTTTTTTTTTTGCGGTACACGGACCTCTCACTGTTGTGGCCTCTCCTGTTGTGGAGCACAGGCTCCAGAGGCACAGGCTCAGTGGCCATGGCTCACGGGCCCAGCCACTCCATGGCATGTGGGACCCTCCCGGACCGGGGCACGAACCCGTGTCCCCTGCATTGGCAGGCAGACTCTCAACCACTGCATCACCAGGGAAGTCCTCAGTCTCTTCTTTGTCCACCAACTCACTTTCCCAGGTTTTTGCAAAATTGCATCTTGCCCTGGGAAGGAAAATGTTGAAGTGGATAATCTTTGTGGTGATTACTCAAAAAGAGAATGATGAAAAGCCAAAAATTAATCAAACCTTGAAATATAACCAGGGCTGAGGAATTTGTGAAATTGTATTTTCTTTTCATAATAAGAGCAGGGCTGATGATTTTATTTTATATATATATATATATATTTCAAAATGCTGGAGTCGACAGAAAATAATCTGGAGTCAATTCAAGTCCTGAAAATAAGTATCAGAACAAATCATGAGCTCAGTCCTTCCCTCCTCACCCCCTCTACTCCTACACTCCCCACCCCTACAGTACTCATAAATTCTTTCAACCAAGAAAAATATGTCTCCCATTCCTTAGAGTAGAATTTACTGCCTCTGTTCTCCACCAGTCCTTCCTCAGTTATCAGCTCACTGCATATTTACAGTGGCTTTTTCAAGGTACAAATGCCCTGAGTTCAGTCCTCAGGGCCACTGCACTGATGAAATGTGTGCCATTCAGGCTCACTCTTGCTTCACTGGGACCGTCTATGAACCATCTTTGCCCACATAGACTCCAGGCTTTACACTTTAGTGTTTCCATTCCTTCAAACAAATGATCGATACTGGTGGATTCTAATTAAAGAGCAGGCAGTACCTGCCTAGAATACAAAAAAAGACAGGATATTCATCTGAAAACACAGAGCATGTTTTGAGGGATAATCTCAGGTGGAAGATTTAAAGAATTATTAGATGAGGATTAGAAAAGCATGGTTACCAACCAGATGAGTAAGGCAAGGAAGAGCCACCCCTAAAAGTGATCTGGCTGAGAGTAGGCTGTACCCTCAGATTTCCTTAACCTGACAATTAAATTGAATACTGACCATCTTTGAAGAATTTGGGGTGTGGGAAAAATAATGGGACACCAGGATGTGATCCTAAAATTCAGGTCTAAAAACCTTTTCCATGGTCAGGACAACAGAAGTGTCCAGAGCCTCGACACCAAGCATCCTCTCTTGATGATCTGAGAGGAGCCTCTACACTGTAGTCCCTACCCTTCATCTCCTTCAGTCAGTACAACTAAATAAGCACAATCTGAATTATCTTGAGGGCCGCTAGACAGAACCAGACAAGGTTATCTTTCTGTGCTCTGAAAACCCTAGCCTTTCCTTTCACAATTTCAGAATAAGTTTCATGGCAGTGGCAAGAGAAAAAGGGCACGTATATATACTGCTGCTAAGCATGTTTTTTTCATAGGCTGTAGCACATCTGCTCATTGTAAATCTGCGGAAACCTAAAACCTGAAATGTTGATGGAAACAGATATGTTTTATTCCATGTACTAAAAGAAAAATTAATGAGGTAAATATTGTTTCTATAGCCAACGCAGGAGGGAGAATGTGACAAGTTCCATCTATATCATTACAATTGTGAGGCAAGAAATTAGAGAGGAGAACAAAGACGTCTAATTTTAAATTCCTTTGAGAGGAAAATTGCAGTTCTGTTTAGGAAGCAGCTCTTCTGAGGGCTGTGGGAAAGGATTCCAGAAATAAATACGATTGTTCCATGGATGAATGTGAGTATAGGTGCTCACCTGAGGTCCAGCCCCTCCCCAGGGCCTGTCCCTAAGTCCTGGATCAGTCAGCACTGGCACAAGGCACCAGGGAGAGGGTTGGACCAGGAGACCTGCAGCAGAGTTGTGAGGTTTGTTAGTTTGGAGCCAGGGCAGGAAAAAGTTGGGCTGACGTCCAGATGGGAGCTTGGTAGGATTCAAGGTCCTCTCTTTGCCTGGGATGGCAGGGAATTACAGCCTGGGAATCAGAAGGTTACACAATAGTGTGAGGCTGTGGAGTTTCCTCACACCATGGAAACTTGGCCTTTGACCTCTGACATACGGACTAAGCCCAGGCATTTGTGATAGGAGAGAGAAAAAAACTGAATGGCCTGCAAACCATGGGGTCACAGCAGAAAAGGTAAGACAGTGCAGGTCTTGGTGGATGAAGCACTCAGGGGCCTGACTCCATGTCAGAGGAGCAAGGTCAAAATGCAACTGAGCAGCCAGGACAGGGCTTCTGTTCCTGCCTACCTAAGCCCACTGCGGTGTTTGAGTGGCTCACAGAGAACACTGGAACTGGGAGGAAATGGCAGTCGGGGCAACAGTGCCTGGCTGTGGATGTGAGCAGGGAGGGCTGGGCTCGGGTGACTGCACAGTGCCTGTTGGGCCGCCAGGGGGATGCTGAGGGTGATGGTGTGGACACTGGAGACAAATTTAACAGGCTTCAATATTTTGCATGAGAACACCATGGGCGGGAAGGGGGGTCATTTGGTGGAGTTTTTGCTTCATTTATTAACCACGCGCTGTGTCACGGGCGCTGCAAACCCAGACCACAGACTCTCTGGAGTGTGCTTCTCTGCCCTCCCCAGCAAGGACTGTCCCTGTCCCCAGAGAGACCCTGGGGGTGGAAAACACTCCCCCAACACTTTCAAACAACAGAAGGGGCTATGGGGCTTTGTCTGAGGACTGGAATACTCCCACCAAGCAAGCCAGAGGCTCTCCCCCTGCAGCGAGGGAACATCTGTCCCCCTGCGACAAAGGCCAGAGCTGAACCGATTAATTTACTAATCCTTTAAAATCAGCTCCAGCTGTCAGAGTGAGAAACCAAAAAATAACAAATTGTTTCTTTTTTTATTTTTAATGGAAACATGAAGAGAAAAAATAAATGCCCTGAGCACACTACATTTGATCTTCATCTTACTGGGTGCCCTTACCTTCTTGTATAAACTTCCTCAAATGCTTTGATACACTTTTGAATTTCACCTGCTCTAAACCTGGGGATCACCTAACTGGCTCATCACTCCTCTGAACACCCACTGGGGGATGACCGAGGGGGTTTAAAAATCCTCCCTGTGCCCAAGTCAAAGCTTACATCTGGTTAGAGACTTGTCGATGACACCGTGAGCCCCTGTGATCTCCACATGCCAATGACTGCAGTGCCAGGCTCTGCAGGATGTGCTGGGTTATTACAGCGTTTTCCCCAAGAATAGCCTAATTAAGTAAGGAAGAACCAAATCTATAAAATGCAAAATAGTTCAATGCAAAATTGCTGCCACCACAGGGAACTGGAGAGAGGACAACTCCAGGGACAATTTTATAGGGTCTCTTGGCATTGTGGAGCTTATTAAAATCATAGATCATAGGGCTGGGGGGCTGGAGGGAATTTCAGCCATCCTGCCATTACTCTCCCTACCCCCCTAAGTAAGAACGTCACTTTAATCTTTGTGTAAAAGACAAAATGGTAAGAGAAGAGGTTGTACGGTCCACATGACACAGCCATCTGTGCTCTTCCATACCGTTCGTATCCACAGGCTCCCAGGCTTCCAAGTGAGTTTATTTGATGGTTTCTCTGTCCTCACTGAGAGTTCCTGTGCTTTATCAAAACCCTCCACATATCAGAAAAGCTGCATTAAGTCTTATGTCTCATTCTCCCCTTTTCCACCACCTCTCTCCCCTTCTGGAGGAAAGACAATTCCATTCCCTACATGACTTTCCCAAGCCTCCCAGTCTGCTAATATTGCATCACTCCCACCCTGAGCTCAGAATCAGACAGCAGACGTTAAAACCTGTCTCCACCCTCTACTCGCTCTCTCACCTCGAGCAAATTCTCTCACCTTGAGCAAGATCCCTCATCAGTGTGCTTTCAGGGTCTGGGAGGAGCAGTCTCACTCTCATAACAGAGGGAGATCTGTCCTGAGAATCATGAAGTCTGTGCTCTAGATTAACAGGCTGTATAGGCTTGGGAAAATCTCTAAATTCTGCTAACATTCACCTTCCTCCCTTTTAAGTTGAAATAAATTATACCCATTTCACAGGGTGGTTCGAAGGGTTAAAAATGTTGATGGAGATGCTTTGCTTCTGTAAAGCACTAGTCATGCAAGGCATTAGCTTTGTTGTCATTCTACCCTATTGTTGAGGGTAGATTGTCCCTGTACTAGGCAATGCTTGCACATAACTTCCTTCTCTAAGAACTGCTCTCCTTCACAGAGTGGGCCTGTGGAACAATATTTCTCTTGCACAATCCTTCCCTTCTAGTCAAAAGTTATCAGAAAGGTGCAGCCACCTCATCTAAACAGGTGAATCGTGTTCACTCTCCAGAGAGTTTAGAGTTAGGATTCAGAGACCCTAGTTAATATCTGGCTCTCACTTGAATTGAAGATATATACATTTGAAAGATGAGGAGTGATTCTATTTGGTCTGTACACAAAGAAGCAGTAAGAGAGAGAAGTACGAAGCAGCCACTGGCATTCACCTCTTTCCCCATCCAATGGGCTGTAGAACTAGGAATGCTGCAGCAGGAGATGGAGGAGTGGGTCCTGACTGTGCCACAATGGGTCAAATGCAAGCACAAAACCCCTTGCCTGACACTCACAGCTAGGTTTTGGTGTTCTCCTGACACACAGAAATAATTTCACAGAATGTCAGCATCAGACAAGGCCACTCTGTGACCAGGATGGATCAAGACAAAACAAGACTGCTCCCTAAGCATGTCTGAACACAGCTAAAACATGAATATTGTCCAGCCAACAGAAATGACCAAATATCCCCCCATCCTGGCCAACGTGGGTGACTGCTGCTTCCTCACCAACCACAGTCTCAGCCAGGGTCTTGTCTTCCTCTCTTTTTTTTTTTTTTTTTTTTTGCTGTACACGGGCCTCTCACTGCTGTGGCCTCTCCCGTTGCGGAGCACAGGCTCCGGACACACAGGCTCCGCGGCCATGGCTCGCGGGCCCAGCCGCTCCGCGGCATGTGGGATCTTCCGGGATCGGGGCACGAACCCGTGTCCCCTGCATCGGCAGGCGGACTCTCAACCACTGCGCCACCAGGGAAGCCCTTCCTCTCTTTTAAGATAAGATAATCCCATGTATTTCAAGCAGCCTTTAAAATTGTGACAAGCTCTCCCCACAGATGACTCTGCGCGCTTTCTAGAATGCCACTGCAAAGGATTTGAATGGTTCAGAGGGAGGCACTTACATGCTCTGTACTCTCCTGTCTTTTTCTTCCTCCATAATAGTCTCATAGCTTAATTGTCTAAAAGAGTCCATTCATATGCCTTGATGCTTCTAAGTGAACCAACAAGGGGAGCCCTGATGCCCTATTTCTCATCACAAGAGAACAGGGTATCATTTCTCATATTTAAGGAGGCCCAAATACCAGGAAAGGAACATTTTTCTCACTTTTACAATATATTCCTTTTTGTATCTCCATGAAAAAAAAAGTTGTGTATAAAAATCAATATTGAACTCTTTTCTTCATATCCAAACTTCCCTTGGCAAAAGAAAGAAAAATCAATATTAAAACAAAGGTAAAATTCAACAGCTGATGTCTTTGACTTTTTCAAATTTGGAAGAATTGTCCAGATTCAGAAACTTCTTAATTGAAATCTCTCTTCTGTTCTTGTTGTCATTAATCAATTTTGATGATAATAAATGCTTTTTATTTCAGATGAAAGCAAAACTTCTCTGATCCCTTGAGCACAATAGTGAAACACTCCTTTTCAGATTATGGGACATTGATATCTTTACCGAAAAAGAAAAGCTTGCAATTTAAGAAGCAGAAGTTGTTCCTTGCAGGTTACCTCTTCTCTGCTGGATTCCTAGGGATGGAGCTTCCAACTATAACCAAAAACCACATTTCTTTATGTTTTACTTTTTGGGCTTTTGCGTAAGATTTCTTTGTTTAAAAGGTCCTTTCTTGTCAGTAGCAATGAGCATACCCAGTCCTTGGATCTCAGATTTTAAATATCATTTTCTACTAACAGGAATCAGAGCTCATAAAAAAAAAAAAAAAAAAAAAAAGACTGATTCAAGGGCTGGGGACATGAAAGCACAAGCTGACCTGGGTGTGTGTGAAACCTACTTGTACCAGAGAGCAAAGAAATGCTCAAAGAGTAATGGGTTCATGCCAAAGAGATACAGAAACCAGCTTGAAGGGACTCATATTGGTCAAATCAAAGTCTTCTTAAAAATCCATGTGTCCGTAGTAATATTCAACACAAAGGGAAAGAGAGAAAGAGGGTCATGGGATGGGGAAGAAAGCCCTCCTTTACTGAAGAATGCCAGTTAAGAAAAGTGGAATGAAAGATAGTTAGAAAATTACTATTTTACAACACTCAATATGATTATTGTTTCAGGCAAAGAACATGGACATTAAAATCGTGGCATAGAAGATTGTTGGGCAGCAGAATATTTGGTCATTACTAAAGTATCAACCCAATTTCAATGACTAATTACAAAAAGGAAAATAGGCCTTTACAATGGAATGATCTGGTAGCCACTACCTTAACCAAGGGAGCAAGCATGGCATACTTTACAGTAGGCAGCCTGGCAGCATGTGCCCACTGATGGTACCCACTGATGGTATGCAATGCGGAATATAAAACAGCACCTATGAGGCATTCTTGTCAAAAATGTTTGTTCTGACTCTAATCAAGCCTCCAGAAAATAGTCTCATTATAGGAAACATAGGAGATAGAAGAAAAGGTTAAATGACACATAGGAAGCATTCAGAAAAGTCCAGAGCATGGGACATTCTGTAAGAAAACTGTGCTGACTCTTCAAACACTCAATGTCAATAAAAAATTTAAAAATTTTAGATTAAAAGAGACTAGAAACCTATAAAGGCCAAACATACTTTATGAACTTTGATTGAATCCTGGTTCGAAAATAAACAGCTATAAAACATATTTTTGGACAACTGAGAAAATATGAATAATACTGGATATCGGAAAATTATTGTTAATTTCCTTAGGTATGATAATGGCATTGTGATTTTTGAGGAAAATGTTCTTATTCTTAGGAAATAAATGGCCAAGTATTTAGGGGTGAAGTGTCATGCTCTTTGTAATTTACTTTTAAAATGGCTCATCAAGAGAGGAGGAGGGGAAGGAAGGAGATTGAGAGAGAGGAAACAACAACTTGAGTGAAATTTTAAGAATTGTTGAATATAAGTGGAGGGCCTGTGAGATTTTATTGTATTGTTCTTTCAACTTTTCTATTGCTGCCAGTTGAGTTCTCCAGGAAGCTGACTGAGGTGGTGATTAGCATGCAGGAAGTTTCTTGGGGAACGCTCTCAGGATCAATCCTGCGAGGGGAGGGGGAAGGAGCAGGACTGAGCAGAGGAATATGTTGGACTGTGTTGCACATGCAAGGACTCAGCTGAGCTGATCCTCTGGGGGTTTGGAGCTGTAATGGCCCTTGCCAGGGGTCCCTCTTAGGGTGAAGGTGCAGGGCCATATTCCCTTTGCTTCCAACCCTGGGTGTCAAACAGTCATTGGGTGTGGGCTGCCTTGGGAAGGGGGCCTGATCTTGGCCAAGGTAGTGGTGACACCTGGCAGCTGGGAGAATAAATCTTTTAGTTCTGAATGGGGCATCTGGGTGATGCAGCACTACACTCATAAACTTGAGATTTTTGTATTAAAAACTTGGGGCTGGAAGATGTAAAAAAGAAGTTGCCTGGCCCTAAACATTTGATAACTACTAGCCTACACTCATTTCATCCTTATAAAACACTTTCAGTAAAACAATTTATATCTTCACTTTAGAGATGAGGAGATTGGGGCAGAGTTAAGGCAAGTAACCCGCCCAAGGTAAGTGGTACGCTGGAATTCAGAGCCATGCTGTCCGACACCAGAAGTGTTGCTTTCAACCACTGAACTACACAGCCCTCTACACCGCTTTCTTCAGGGTCCCCCATTCCTGCCTGATCTACCTAATTGCTCCAGGTGCATGAGAAGGAGTGGTTCTCATCCAGTGCTCCATGTACAGTGATTTCATATTTTCCGCCACAGAAACCATTTTCTTCCCCATTCCAAGCCTGCCCCACCTCATTGAATGAGGAAAAAACCAAACTGGGCTATTTTAGCCCCCATGTATCCTTCATTTCAGAAAGGCCCTTTGCTTAGACCAAGGAGGGAAGGAGTGAGTGGCCAACAGATGTGTTTTTAAACACTGAGTGTCACTGACACATAACAGGACTTGAGACATATTTATCAGATGACTGAATACATGAAGCTTTACTTGGATGCAGTTGAGACTCTTGTATTGTAAAGGAGCCCTACAGTGAAAGGTTTTGTTGATCTCTGCTGGACATCAATGCTCTCATCTTATGGTTCTATGACAGCTCAGTCTCGTGTGTGTGTGTGTGTTTGTGTGTGTGTGCTCTATGTGAAGTGAGAAGTAGAAAGGTCTCTCCCTCTGTTACAAAAAATTAAGTGGGCTCCGAAGCATGGTCACTTGAGCCTTGATGTGTTACGAATGTAGTAGGGCAGCTTGTTCTATCCACACACATCTGTTTTTCTCCGTGTGCCCACGTCTCCAAAATAACCAGACTGGGACACATTTCCAGGCAGCCGCCTGGAACCACCATTCAGTACCCTCTGACCCTTAGGGTTATCACAGAGTCTGGCTGGCCATGCCTGGCTCTTTTCCTTCTGGTGACCCCTCTCTCCAGGATCCTATTATTGCTCTAAAATTTAACTTCACAGAAAATCTACCATGTGTGTGGTTTTCCAGACAATCTGTGTCTGAACACCAGTTGTAGATATACTGGAGGTTTTTATTTTTATATCCCCCACAAAGGACTCTATTTCTCATAAGTATTAGTATATGCAGTAGGGGTGAGGAAAAGGGCATCATCCTCACATATGTTGTGTGTGTATGCATATGTGTATATGTATGCATATTTGTACACCTTTACACATACACACATATATGTCATTCCAGGCATGTAAAATGATATGGGTAGCTCTTATGCCACCTTTATGAAGTCTGCCAATTACCCAAGCAGACTGAACAACTCTTCCTTATAGGTTCCCTCGGAGCATAGTTACATTTCTACCATAACTCAAAATTTTAGTGCAATTTATCTGTATTTAGTCTGAGAGCTTCTACAGGCAAGCAGACTGATGGCATCTTACTCTTTGTATTTCCAGTGCCTGGTACATAGTAGGTATACAAAGCTGTTGTGTGCATTAATAAAGAAATCAATGTCAGTCAATCTACTGTATTATGAAGGATGGCTCAACCCAGCCGGACATGTGAGTGTGGTAAAGGTCTCTTATGTATTCCTACCTCCTACCTAGAAAAGCCTAGCCTGTATTTGTCCTTCCCAAAGGCTTTTTGTACTTTTTAAGATGGAAATTCTTAAAATTAAAAATAAAGTCTCTCGTCTGTACTACACAGAGAACAGTGGTGCTAAGAACTTCCTAATTGTTTCATGTGAATCAGCAAGTTTATTCATGGCCTAATTTTTTTTTTCATGGCCTAATTTTTAAAAATTCTTTCTTTTATTATCCTTTAGATGTATGTGTGTGTATCTTTTTATACAATCCTTCTAGTTTGTAAGCTCTTCAGAGAAAAGACTGGTCAATCTTTATAACATATTTCTATAATTCCACCATATGGCCATATTCAATCAACACTAAATTATAAGTGCCTGTAGCTGTCAGCTTAGAAAACTGCTTAGGGAACAGCCATTAACTAATGATCAGCCACATGACATTATCTATGGCTGTGTCTCTGAACACCCTGCATTGAAATTATTTGGTGGTGTTGGTCTTTGTAGAAGTAAAAGAGCTCAGTGGTTGGTTCTAAAGTCGTTTCATCTGATAGCTTTTAATTTCAGCAATATGCACAAGGATTTTTTTACACATACAGCCCTTTCCCCCTCCCCCACCCCTCCAGGGCCCTGTCACCTTCCCCTAGTATCTTTCTCTCTGGCTGGGGTGCCGTGGTCTCTTGTGGGCTTCTCTCTGTACCTTGCTCCATCGTGGAGCAGGGAGGAGAAGGTGGGGCAGCTTCAACCTTAGAGAAGATGGGGATCAAGGAGATCAACAAATGGTACTAATACTGTTGTGGGCTTATCATGTGCCAGGTATAATGTCAGGCATTACATACATTGTTTCATTGAATCCCCCGAATAACCTTAATATTGCCTTCAGCTTCCAGAAGAGAAGATCATGTTTCAGTTTCCAGGGTCCCACAGCTAGGTCATGACAGAGCCCAAGCCAGTCGTCTCTGATGCTAAGTCCATACTTTTTCCATGCTACCAGGCTGGGAGCCCTGATTCTTCTGATGGCCCAGTTCCCACTAGAGGTGCTTCCTCAGATAGGTTCACTAAATGGAACATTGTGAGATTTTTACTTTTTCAACTTCATTAATTGAAAACAGATAATCACTAATCTTCACCTACCATTCTGTATTAATAAATAACACAATCTATATCTCTTTCTACACTGGAAGGAAGCAGGCTATCACATCTTCCAGTAAGATAGCTATGAGAGCATTCTTTTAGCTTCAATTTGGTGGGGAGGAATATTTACCCTTAATAACATTCCCGGCCCAAGTCTCAGTTAGGCATCACTTGTTTGCAAGTTAAAAAAAAAATCACTATCACTCAAACTTGCTCAGACAGAAGGAACTTATTAGAAGAAAGCAAAGGTGTCTACGGAACCCAAGGGCAGAAAGTGCAATCAGTCCTCATAAAGGATGGGAGCCAGGAACTGAAGAGTCAGTGGGAAATAAAGAAGGACTCTCTTCTCTCTCTCCCTCTTCCCCTCACTCTATTGACACATCTGCTTCATCTTTGCCCCCTCTGTGCATTTGACCTTCTCTGTTTTGGCAAGTACTTGGCTCATATATGACCCCCTATCTCAGCTGTACATCACTTCTCAGTTTAAGCATCTCACCATGTCTCTAAGTCCCAGTTCTAAATTCTCAGAGAACAGAATCTGATTGGCCCAGCTTGAATCACATGTTCACTACAATTCAATCAGTGGTGACCATTGAGACAAGTGACTTGCCTCATTGATCTCTGCTTTCTGAGAAAGAGGTATGGGCAGATGCTGAACAGGGTGTGGGAACTAGGAAGGCATCACTGAAAGAGGAAAGGATTGAATCTCTGGTGTAGCATGAAATACAGCAAGTGAGTACTATCGTCAGTGATAACTGAAGAGCCCAGAAACCAGAGGGGACCAAGAAGAGAATTAGCTATGCTAAAAACAAAGCTGCTAACAATGGAAGGACTACGGACAAAAATTATTGGGCCCAAAGCTGTGTTTCTTGTGTCTTTGACTCTTTGATGCCATCTCTTCCTGTTAAAATTCAACATTGTATAAATAACAAAAATCCTGAAAACAACCTAAATGTCTGTCACTCTGGCAATGGTAGGTGAAATTCTGGAACAGTGATTCTACAGAACGCTGTGCATCTATTAGAAAGGAATGAATTGGATCACTATGCATTAGCTGAGAAAATATTCCGGATTTTATTAAATTAAAAATGTTGCAAATAATATATCTATGTATTATTCTGTTTTGTAAAAAAAATAATAATAAAAAGCAAGGTTTTAGGGCTTCCCTGGTGGTGCAGTGGTTGAGAGTCCGCCTGCCAATGCAGGGGACATGGGTTCGTGCCCCAGTCCGGGAAGATCCCACATGCCGTGGAGCAGCTAGGCCCGTGAGCCATGGCCACTGAGCCTGCGCGTCCAGAGCCTGTGCTTCGCAATGGGAGAGGCCACAACAGTGAGGGGCCAGCGTAACGCAAAAAAAAAAAAAAAAAAAAAAAAGCAAGGTTTTAGACAGCTGTCTATCTATGCTTAGATATGTGTTGGTAAGTAAAGATATACCCAACTGTTAACATGATTACACTGATTACTTTGGGAGCAGACGAAGTGGGATTTGGGAGGGGAAAGTGTAGACAGTATTTTCTTTACATACCTCTGAATGACTTAACTTCTTAGAAAACCCACACATTTTTGTAATTTTTTAGGTTTGCGAATAAAATAGAAAGATTTTTTAAAAATCTACATTTTAGGGCCTCCCTGGTGGCGCAGTGGTTAAGAGTCCGCCTGCCGATGCAGGGGATGCGGGTTCGTGCCCCGGTCTGGGAGGATCCCACATGCCGCGGAGCGGCTGGGCCCGTGAGCCATGGCCGCTGGGCCTGCGCATCCGGAGCCTGTGCTCCGCAACGGGAGAGGCCACAACAGTGAGAGGCCCGCATACCGCAAAAAGAAAAAAAAAAAAAAATCTACATTTTAAAGGCCATCTTAAATACTACCATTTCTTGCCTTTCCTGATCTCCACACACAGAAGGGCTCCCTCTGCAAACTCCCATAGTACATCTACCCCTCTTATGATTCTGACGTTCTCCCTAGGATGACAGACGTTGACCAATTTTCCCATCCTTACCTTTACAACTCCATCAAGGAGTCAATTAGGGACCAACCCCTACAGCATCTAACATGGTGTCATATGCAGAAGAGGCATCTGTTAAATCTTTATTGAATAGGACTAACTCAATACTCAGCAATTCTTCCAATATGTCCCATATGTTGTCTTCAAGAAGGTCAATCCTCTCTAGGAATTTGCCTTGGCTTGTAAATGCAGCAATCTTTAGTGATTTTTTTCTTCTAATACAAAGGCGTATTATTTTCTAGTTATTTCAAGGTAATTTATATTTTGGTTCATAATTTGAGGGGAAATAAAATAAATAACTCTTTAAATATTATGAGCTGATAACTTAGTGAACTCCAAGCAGCCGTATGTCTTTAAAATTAATTTGGGACCCCCAGCTGACCTTGGCAGGCACAGTCCAGCAAGCCCAGAGCTTGAAAAACCAGAGTAGTGATTAACCCTGTCAGAGATGAAATGGCTGATGTCAAGCTCCTCCAAATTACACCCATGCTTGACCTGCTATTCTCCTTCTGAATGCGCCTCTATTACTAGGAAACCATCATTCAAGGGACATAAACTTAAACATTTAATAAACCTGTGATCAGAATCCAGGAGCATAATTAAACCCTTGATGAAAGTAAAAGAGAATGGGAGCAGAACCAAGGTAGGACACAGAGAACAAAGGGAAAGGCAGGGTGGGGAAGATGTTTGTGTCTTAAGTCTGTGGTCAGAAATTCGGAGCCTCTCAGTTGTCCTTTAGAATGTGATTTCACTTGGATCTGGTGACAGCAAATTTATAAGGAACTAAAGACCAATCTCCATGGACATTTAAGAAGGTTCCAACGATTTAGCCACTTTCAATATGCTGGCAATTGAAGCTGACCTTGAACTCATCCACTGCCATAGAGAAAGAATAATTTGTCTCAGTGCAATATAGACCTAATAAATAAAACAACATACCTCTAAAATTTACTAGAATAGAAAAGACTTGGGAGACTGGGAATTGGATAATGTATACAAATCAGGATGAATAGCTGGTTAACACAGTGAGGGGTAGCAAGATATGAGAAAATGATGGAACAGGAGTCAAGAGACCTGTTTCTGGTTCTGTCTCTGCCACTAAAATCCCCATGTAACCTTGAACATATCATTTCACTTCTTGAAAATCTCAGGTTCCTCATTTTAAAAATCATGGGAATGTCATTTTTTTCTCAAGCTACAGTGTGCAAAAGAATCACCTGGGGATCTTGTTAAAATGCAGATTCTGATTTAGTAGATCTGGAATAAGGCTGGAGATTCTGCATCTCACAAGTGCCTGAGCGATCCACATACCACACTTTGAAAAGCAAGGATTTAGATGATCTCCAAAATTCCCTTCCAGCTCTAAACTTCCAATTCCTAAATCAGAATCTGTACGTTCTCATATAAAGTCCTCTGAGTCCCCCATACCCCTACCTCTCTGGCCTAGGCTGGCTTCTGATTTCCGAGAGTCAGTTGGTCTTCCTTCCCAGTTTAACAATGGAGTAATCCCTGTGATCACTTGGGATTCTCCTCCTATATCAAGTGAAGGAGAACGGAAATTGAACAACCTGTCCTTCCCCATCTTCTAAGCTTAGAGGTGAACATGTAAGTCCTTTTCCCTTTAAGAGATTTCACTGCTCATCACTTGGAAAACAGATAAGGGGAAGTTACAAAAGCTTCAGCAAACTTGTTAATATTCTAGACATTTTCTTCCAGTGCTTTTTCATATATATATATATATATATATATATATACACACATGCACACACACACATACATATTTTATCAAAATGGGCATTGCAGTGAATATATATCTTTGTGCTCAATATAAAATTATATTTACTCATTTCATAAAAAAATTCTTTGAAATTGTGATTTTAATGACTTCATAATACTCCATCATAGAATGTCCATTATCTATATAGCTATTGTTGAACATTTAAAATGTTGCAACTGTAAACAATACTAGGATAAACATCCTTGTTGTTTTTATGGCTACTATTTGTTAAGCATTTACTATATGCCAGATGCTAGGCTAAATGCTTTATACACATCAACTCATTTAATCCTCACACTCACATTTCAAGCTGAGTGTTATTATGATTTCCATTCTATTGAGAGGGAAACTGAGAAAGAAAAGTCGAATGACTATTTAGGATCACACACCTGGTCAACAATAAAGGTGGAGCCACACTTGGGTCTGTCTGACTCCAAAACCAAGCTCATCATCACTGTGTGACCACATATCCTTGTACATAAATCCCCAGGGGTCCTTCTAATTATTTAATTAGGATAAATTTTTGTTTGTGTGTTCATGTAAAAATTTTTATTTAGTTATAAAAGTAATGCAGGGGGCTTCCCTGGTGGTGCAGTGGTTGAGAGTCTGCCTGCCGATGCAGGGGACACAGGTTCGTGACCTGGTCAAGGAAGATCCCACATGCCGTGGAGCAGCTGGGCCCGTGAGCCATGGCTGCTGAGCCTGCGTGTCCGGAGCCTGTGCTCCACAATGGGAGAGGCCACAACAGTGAGAGGCCCGTGTACCACACACACACAAAAAAAAATGTAATGCAGGTTATTGAAACGATTCAAATAATACATGAAAGTAAAACAAAACCTTTATTCTTTTCCCTCCCTTCTATGATTTTTTGAGGTATATTTCCTTTCCATGTGTTTTCTATGCTAAAATAGCATACAGAAAGGCAGGAGGAATCATGTGTTTTTCACCATTATATATCTCCAGTGCCTAGCACAAAGCTAGCTAGGCCTTAAAAATCAGTTGTTGAAAAATAAATAAATAGGTGAATAGGGTTTTATTTTAATAAAATGGAGTCTTAACCATACATGCTTCTCGGAACTTGTTATTTATTTTCCCTTAATAAATCTCAAGCAACTTTCCAGATGAAAACATACAGCTCTAATTATCATTATTATTATTATTTTTTTTTTTTGCGGTACGCGGGCCTCTCACCGTTGTGGCCTCTCCCGTGGTGGAGAACAGGCTCCGGACACACAGGCTCAGTGGCCATGGCTCACGGGCCCAGCCGCTCTGCGGCATGTGGGATCTTCCCGGACCGGGGCACGAACCCGTGTCCCCTGCATCGGCAGGCGGACTCTCAACCACTGCGCCACCAGGGAAGCCCTCTAATTATTTTTTTAAAAAACTGTATAGATGTGCATTCTAGGTGCAATTGGCAATAAGGGTCTTCTTATATGCTTTATCTATTAAAATTCTGTCATTCAGTTGAAGTATAATTATACAATTATTGTTGCAATGATAAATTACTGCAGAAATATAAAATAACTGTATAAATTCCATAATATTTGTATACCATAATTTATTAAGCCATTTCTGACAAACATGTATGTTTATAGATTTGGGGAGTTGTTATTGATACTGGGCCAATTCACAAACAAGCAGTAAGTAAATGGCCACTTTTACTTACTACTTGTTTGTAAACTGGAGTGGCCATATCCCCACAAGTTCACCACCTGATTAAACTTTTACACTTTTACCAATCTGGTGGGTAAAAATATCTTGGTGTTTTGATCTGCGTTTTCTTTATTCCTCATGAGGTTGAATGCCTTTTTAAATTTATTCCTTTCTTTTTTTTTTTTTTTTTTTCTGTGAATTGCAGGAAACTTGCTCTAAGCAAAATTGCTGGGTTAAAGGATGTGAACATCTTACAGGTGCTGGACACTTAGCCAAATCGCTTTCCAGAAGTGATGGAACAACTTACCCTCCTTCAAGCAGCACACAAAACCTCCTGTCTCACCAAACTAGGTATTGTAATTCTGAAAGGAAAGTAAGAGTATTTGCCAACCTGAGAGCCTCTGTTGATTTCCCTGGCATTTCTCACCTTTCCTTTGGAAAGCCAGGTGGCTTTTCTTCCCCTTCAGAAGCTCCTGGTGAGGATCTCCATCCCTTCAGGGAAAGCCAAGGTGGAGGGACGGGCCTCCAGCACACAGAATTTGAAAGGGTAGCCAGGAGCTACAGTGGGAGGTTAAAGGCATTTCTAAGAACACAGTGGAACAGGAGAATGAGCTCTAGTCTCTGTTCAGGAGAACTTCAAGAGCTAGTTCAAAGGGTGAGGGCAAGTTTACACTGGTGTTTGCTGCAGGCCATGCCAGGGTGCTGCGAGGTGCAGGGCAGGAGGGATGGATGCTGTTCTATGGAATGACCTTGATTTCCCCTGCTACGTTCTAGGAAGAGTTGGCCACAAAGGGGCACAATCCAATTGAATAGAATTTAATTCAAATGAACAAATACTGCTGAACATTTGCTGTAAGCAAAGCCCTGACCTAGGGAAAAGATTCCTGCTCTGTGAACTGTGCCATCCAATGGAGTCTATATAGGTGCTATTCCTAAAAATCCTAAAGCAGAGTAAGGTGTGAACTGTTTGCGAGGCAGGTCAAGCTCTGGTGAGTTGAAACAGAGAGAGTTTACATCCAGGTAATAGGGTCAAGAAAGGCTTTCTGGACAGAGGTCAGGAGTTCAAAGAGGTGCCTCAGTCCTAAGGAAGGTATTGTGTTCTCCCACACATGTCCCCATGCAAAGCTACAGGCAGCAATCTGGAAGCCCTCACCAATCTACATGAGGCCCTCAGAGATCTCACGGGTGAGTGCTCTTTTATGGTGCTCATGAGAAGCTGACCACCATGGCCGGAAGCTTCTTACATAAATAACGATGGCAAAATATTTTTTTAAAATTCTTTTGCTGAAAAACAATTAACTAACATCTTGATTCTAAACTGATGCTGGTAATAATAATTGGGAAATATATTCATTAAAAAGAGCTTATACTTCCTTCCTTTTAAAATGTCCCACCCCACTTGGCTACATAAAGTCCCACCTTTATCAAAATGTCCTTCCCACCTTTTTGGGTGGCCTGAATCAGGCAAACATGTCCTTTACAATCTTCCTGCTTGTCCTTTGCAGCTCTGGCTCTGGAATGCTGTCCCTCTCCTCCTATGTGTCTATCTCTTATCCTCCTGCACCTGGAGTCAAGCTTCTTTCTGGTCTCTGTTACTCTCCCTTCTATGCCTTCATCCTTCATTAGGCTCACTCAGAGCTGCTAGGCCTAGAAGGGCCTGAGGAGGCTCTTCCTGACTTGTTCTCAGTGACCACCATCTGGACGGGATCTTTTTCTTATCTCTAGGGAGAATGCCCTACCAGCATGTCTCCTGAAGAAAAGTCCAAGCCCAACCATCATAGGCCTCCCCACCTCCATAGATGAAGTGCTTCCTTCTTATCCCTGCCTACCTCCACCATATTGGCTTCCAGTCCCAGGACTGACTTTGACCTCATCCAAGAAAAGATGTCAGCTGTGATGCTCCTTCCCCTCAGGGAAATCCCTACCCCCAATCACAGGGTTGTGGTCTTATTTCCTGGTGTCCATCAAGACAAATTAAATAAGAACACAGCAGTTCAGCCTCAGTACATCCAGGTTAATCAGTCTAAAGAAAGAACAAGGGTTTGTCTTCAAACAGGACACCATACTATAGGAGCTAAAATGTGCAATAATGTAATTTTTATAAACATTATTTTGAATCCTGCTAACAGGACTGCAAGGTAGGTAGCATTAACCTCATTTTACATATGAGGAAACTGAGGTCCACAAAGGTGAAATAACAAGCCCTAGTTTACTCAGCTGCAAAGTGGAGTCAGAATTTGAACCCAACTCTTTCTACTTCTAAAGCCTCTGTTCTTTTCACATGGCTAAGGGCAATGCCAGATGTGATTCAAAATAGTCATTGTCTCTCTCTACTAGTTATCTGCCAGATGTTCCACTGTGTGAGTCCTTTTGCTGTGGATTCTACATTAACACCTCTCTCTTCTTAGCAATATCTATCTTCCCTCCCTAACATGAATTCTCAGAGTCAGAATTCTCTTTCTCTTCTCTCCACCCCCACCTTCACTCCCTCTTAATCTTCCTTCTCTCTCCTTTTCCTTGTGCTCCTTCATCTCCTAAATTTAGAACAATGGTTGTGTTTTCCTCACCAATTGCAAACCTTACTTATGAGAAGTGACTGGCAATATGATTAAGGAGTGAGTCCCTTGTCTTTTCCTAAAGGTACTTTTGCTTTCCAAGGAGACCAATGTGGCTGTCACTGATCCCAGATTTCCGGCACAGCTTAATTTCTTTTAAAAATGTCAGAGTTCAAGGGCTGTGTCCATATAAATCCTGAAACTGTGAGCACAAGTTACAGGTCCTTGGGGAAGAAAAGTTGCCTAATTGGGTGGCCAGCTTCCAAAATTCCTCCTGGTAATCCTTCCTTATGACTGTTTCTCTTTTACAAAATAGTTTCCAGAACAGTTTGGAAATGGCCTTCTGAGGTGTCAGAGAACACCTATCATGAAACACACTCCACTAGCAAAATTATCTGAAACAAATTATTTCTGGAAGCATTGAGTGTAGGGCTTGTATCCAAATGTTGAGAATGTGCTTACTAATGGTGGCTCTGTATAGCAGTGCAGGAGTATAATAGGTTTATGCATCTATTAGAGGTGTTTTTGTTTTTTGTTTTTTGTTGTTAAATCAACTAAAGGACTACTTGTACAAGCAAAGAACTGAAATAAATAGTCTGAATAATGCAGGTTAAAAAACCTACTATGGAAATAGAAAAGGAACACCACAGCCTCCACTAGGCCAACTCTCAGTATAGATCAAATTCCAATATGATAGCTCAGATCTCCCCTATCCTGTTAAATTGAGCAAATCACTTAACACTTCTGTGTCCTCCATAACTCTTCCCTTTACTCCTCCTATATAAACACCATTTATAATTCAGTGGTTCAAAGAGTGCTTGATAAATTTCCTGAATAAAAAGCCCCCATTTCCTCCTAGGGTTTGCAAGTCCCAGTGCTTCTTTCTTTGACATCCTGGGAAGAGATGGAAGAGAGAGGGTTTCCATCTTGGTTTCGAGAGTATTCACACTGATTTTGGCCCATTGTTGACTTGGCTTCTTTTACTTCAAGTGTGGCCTTGAAAGTTGTAGAAATGAGGAAGCAAGGAAGGTCATACTCAGATAAAGTGAGGGAGTTCAGTGGTTTGTAGGGATTATTACCATTGTTCTCTGAGTATTAGCTCTGGATCAGTGTGTGACTTTGGGTTTTATACACAAGTATTTCTATATTCCTTGGCCATAAATAAACTGTAATCCATTTGCCCAGATACCCTCCAGTCTTCCTTCTGGATTTTTATATCTGCAGAGAGCAGTGTTAGTTGCAACAATGTATGCCTTAGGAGAAAAAAAAAATACCTGGTTTATAAAACATTCCCACCATAAAGGAAAGTAGAACCAAACCTAATTGAAGTCGGTAGAAATGAAAATCTACCTCTAAAAACTGACCCCTAATTAATTAGAGAGATCAACAAGGTTGCCATGTATAAGGTCAACACACAAAAAATCAATAGCATTTCTCTATAGCAGTAAACTGACTCAAAATACAATCAGAAATCAGGTAAGAGTTATAAAATATATAGTACTTAGCAAAGAATGTCTAAAACTGTATTTGTTAAAGGATTGAAAAAATTCTGATTAAATGGAGAGATATTTCATTCTCTTGGACAGGATAACTTAGTTTTGTAAAAAAATGGTCAATTCTTGCCAAAATTAATCTATAAATTTGATATAAATTTAATGCAATACCTATTAAAATTCCAGCTAGATTTTTTTGATGAATGTAATAAAGTTATTTTCCAATGCATGTGGATTGATGTCAGGGATGACAGATTAGGAGGTCCCAGCCCTTGTCCTCCCTACAAAAACAATGTAACAACTATCCACCAATGAAAATTACTCTGGGAGGGCTCCAGATTACAACTAAGAAGCTGCAGCAACACAATGGAGCTCAAAAATTGAGGATGACCACATAGAAAAGTGTCGGAAGCATTTTACCTGTTTCATTTCATCCCCCAACCTGAAACAGCTCTGCAAAAGAGGAATCCCCTCAAGAATCCCCTACCACTTTGAGGGAAAAGGAGAGAAGGAGGACATCAGCAGCCCTTGGCATCACCAGGCACACCTCTGATGAGGTGTCTGATGCTGAGTCCAGATAACAGAGCTGCTCCAAGTTCATGCCTCTGCACCCCCTGGAGTAGGAGCCCCACCACCACTCACACACATGCAGCAAGGATGCCCACTCTCATCCTTTCAATTCAACATAGTACTGCAAGTCCTAGCCAGAGCAATTAGACAAGAAAAATAGATAAAAGGCATCCAGGTTGGAAAGGAAGAGGTAAAATTATCTCTATTTGAAGATGGCATGCTATTACATATAAAGTCCCCTAAAGACTCCACCAAAGAAACTATTAGAACTAATAAATAAATTTAGTAAAGTTTCAGGATATAAAATCAACATACAAAAGTTAGTTGCATATCTATACATGAACGATGAACTGTTTGAAAAGGAAATTAAGAAAATTCCATTCACAGCAACACTAAAAAGAATAAAATAAGTAGGAATAAATCTAATTAAAGAGGTGAAAGACTTTTACAATGAAAATTATAAAACATTGGTGAAGGAAGTTAAAGAAGACAAAGATAAATGGAAAAACATTTTGTGTCCATGGACTGGAAGAATTAATATTGTGAAAATGTCCATACTACCCAAAGTGATCTACAGATACAATGCAATCCTAATCAAATTTCCAATGACATTTTTTTCAGAAATAGGGAAAAATATCCTAAAATTTATATGGAACCACAAAATACCCCAAATAGTCAAAGTAATCTTGATCAAGAAGAGCAAAGCTGGAGGCATCACAGTTCCTGATTTCAAATTTTCAAAGCTACAGTAATCAAAACAATATGGTACTGACATAAAAACAGACATATAGACCAACAGAGAACCCAGAAATAAATCCACATATCTACAGTCAACTGATCTTTGACAAGAGTGCTAAAAACACACAATGGGAAAAGGATAGTCTCTTCAGTATATGGTGCTGGGGAAAATGGAGGTCCACATGCAGAAGAATGAAATTGGACACTTATCTCATCATACACAAAAAACAACCCAAAATTAATTAAAGATTTAAATGTAAGACCTGAAATCATAAAACTCCCAAAAGAAAATATAGGGAAACAGCTTCTTGACATTGGTCTGGCCAGTAAATTTTAAAGTTTAAATTTTAAATATAACACTAAAAGAACAGGCAGCAGAAGTAAAAATAAACAAGGGAGACATTGTCTCAAATTAAAAGGTTCCTGCATAGCAAAGGGAACAGCAAAAAGAAAAGATAACCTATGGAATAGGAGAAAATATTTGCAAACCATATATCTGATTGCAGGTTAATATCCAAAATATATAAGGGACTCCTACAACTCAATAGCAAGAAAACAAATAACCCAATTAAAAAATGGGCAAAAGACTTGAATACATATTTCTTAAAACAAGACATACAGATGGCCAACAGGTATATGAAAAAGTGCTCAATATTACTAATCAGCAGGGAAATGTAAATCAAAACCTCAATGATTATCGCCTCAATCCTGTTAGAATGGCTGTTATCAAAAAATAACAAAGATAAGTCCTGTCAAGGGTGTGGAGAAAAGGAAACCTTTGTACACTGTTGGAAGGGATGTAAACTGGTGCTGCCACTATAGAAGAGAGTATGAAGTTTCCTCCAAAAATTAAAAACAGAACCACCTTTATGATCCAGCAATCCCACTTCTGGGTTTGTATTTAAAGGAAATGAAATCAGTATCTCAAAGAGATAGCTACGCTTCCATGTTTACTGCACCATTATTCATAATAGCAGAGATGGGAACTACCTAAACATCTATATGTCTATAGATGAGTGAATGGGTAAAGAAAATGTGATATATATATATACCTCCATCTCTTATTCACCTTTGGAAAGAAGGAAATTCTGCCATTTTCAACATCATGGATGAACCTGGAGGACATTATGCTAAGTGAAATAAGCCACAGAAAGACAAACACAGCCTCATCTCATTTATACGTGAAATTTAAAATAGTCAAACTCAAATAGCAGAGAGTGGAATGGTGGTTACCAGGGTCTGGGGGAAGGGGGAATAGGAAGATGTTGGCCAAGAGGTATAAAGTTTCAATTACACAAGATGAATAAATTCTGGAGATCTAATGTACAGCAGTATGAATATAGTTAACAATATTGTGTACTGGAAATTTCTAGGAGGGTACATCTTATGTGTTTTCACCACACACAGAAAAATGAAAATGGTAAATATGCGAGGTAATGGATATGTTAACTAGCCTGATTGTGGCAATTATTACACAATTTATATGTATATCAAAACATCAAGTTGTATAACTTAAATATATATAATTTTTATTTGTCAGTAATACCTCAGTAAAGATGGGGGGGAATGCACATGGCAGAATATATTCTTCCATAAATAGCAAAGTCAACTTGGATAAGAAAGAGGATCAAAGAGAAGACAAAGAGCTTGTCCTGTCAGCTATGATCATACGACAAGCCCCAGTAACAAAAATAGTACGGTACTGGTGCAAAAACAAACAAATAGGCAAATAAAATAAAATGCTGAGTGGACTTATGAATTTGTGGGAACCTAATGAAATGATAAAGATGGTACACCAAAAACCAGAGCTAACAAAAACCAATTAGGAGATGGTGGTGGGAATTAGGAGGTGGTCAGTAGATAAAGACCAATTAGGAGGTGGTCAATGGATAAAGACCAAAGGGAAAAGGAAAAACTGAATATTACCACATTTGTGCATTTTGCCCCATATCAAATGAGGCAATTATTATTTTTAGAAAGAATGTGACAATTCTTTGAAGAGGAGAAAATGTTGAGCTGTCCTTGATGTGTTTGTAATGGGAGAAGCACTCTGTGGTACCACTGGCTGCTTAGGAGTGTGGATAGAGAAGAAAACAGAGGTATGACCACCACATACTGCCATCCCAGGCATCTGGCTTGGATACAAGTTAACAGAGTCTGTGTGGTCCCCCCTCCAAGCTGGGGACTTCCCAGAACAGAAAGTGAATTCTAAGGACAGGAGGAGGGCTGAAAGTTGGAAAGAAAGCTGGACCCTGGCTTTATAGGCATATGCTAGGTGAGTGGGTGGAGCTGGCCTAAAGGCACTGAGTGCTATGGATCCTCCCAGTTCCAACTCTGTGTTAGGTGTTGCTTTTGAGATGAGCCATTTTAGCTGAATTGATTAATCAGTGTGTTTCAGATAAATGAGTGTGGGCCACCTTTGTCCTTGAGTTGACCAAACTCCCTGATGTTTTGGCCCGACCTCTGATGCCATGAATTACATTGCATAGACCCAGTCCATTCTGGCATGAAGAAAGAGGCCTTGAGCCCACCTGCCAGCAGAAGGTGTTCTCCCCAGAAGACTACTGAAACTCTGTCCCCAGTCAGGTAAAGGGCTCAGACTCCCTACTGATGCAGACACAGCACCACTGCTTCCAACTCTGAGGACTGCCAACTTCTGTGGCATTGAGGTGTTGTTAGATTAAACATTCCTTGCAATAAGTGTGTCATCAGTTGCGAGTATTTGGGGGATGACATACTTTTTTTTTTGTTGGTTGCTTTTTTTTTTTAAGGAATGTATTATTATTCTATTTTTTTTGGAAAGGAAAGTTTGCTTTATTTTGGATACCAGCAACTGGGGTGCGGGTGGGGGCGGCAGACACCTGTCCAGAGGCCAACTCCTCCCCCATCCCCCTCCTGTGACAATCCAGGGATAAGAGCTTTTATAGGTGAAGGGAGGGGGCTACATGCAGAAACAGCTCTGACAGTCATCTTGAAATTGGTCATCGGTGGTCTGACCAGCATCATCTTGGTTGTTATAAGTACAGTTAATCTTCAGTTCCAGGGTTGGTTTGTTTCCATTTCTTTTTTCTTTTCTTTTTTGAATTTTATATTATTTATTTTTTTTAAGGAATGTATTTTTGGAACAAAATTTTCACTCATCAGGAAGGTAGTTTTTTCCTTTTCTTTTTTTGAGCTTAAATTGACTAATTTTCTTTACTTTATCAGTTCGCCAACAGAGGCCAAGGATAAGTCTTCCCAAAGTGACTGCTCTTAAAGTATTATGTTTCACATGACCCCCAAATCTCTTGGCCCCTCTGGAGGCAGTGTGATGTAATAAAAAACACATGGAATCAGACGGGCTTTGGGTCCTGCCTGCCTCTGACTCTCTCCAGCTGTGATCTAGAGGGAATCATTTGACTTCTCTGTTCCTCAGTTTCCTCTTTTAAAAATTGTAGGAATAATATCTACCCCATGGTATTGTTATGAGGATTAAATGACATGATGAAGATAAAAGTGCTTAGAGCCTGGTGTATATTAAGTGCTCAAAGACAGTTCTTGGGGTTTGTTTGTTTGTTTGTTTATTCTGTGTCACTGAGTAAGAGGTCAAAGTTAAATCAACTTCCATTAAAAGCCAATCAGGAGAAATTGGTCCAAATGGCCAAATCTGGAAAATTCCCCTTTATATGAAAAGCAAATATTTGCAATACAAGAAATTTTTGCTTGTGTTATAGGCTTGTCTGGCTTGGTTTATGCTTTTAAGTGGGACATGAAACTTCAGTGGGCACATTGAGTCTTGCTGCCCAAACGAGATGGCCAGGTCACTCCTTGCCCCTTGTACACGTGCTGGCAGGTAAATGGCGCTGGAGTACTACTTCCGTGAGCCCTCCCATCAGAGACTGGCAGGAGAGTGCATGGGCTTCCCCCAGCTGGGAGTTCCCCTACAGCAGCAATGGAAGCACTTATCACCTTACTCCACTGCCCGCATTTAGCAAGGAGTGACTTCACTGCCCAAAAAGGCCTGGAAAATATGTTTCCTCCCCTGACCCCTGGGGGTCATTCTTTCCAGAAAATTAAGAGAGCTAAACTGTTCCTCTTTTACTTTTTTGTATATGTGAAGTTCAGTCTATCTCTACTGGTTCTAAAAATATACTTTCAGATCATTTTGACCATCTAAAAGTACTTTCAAGTGCATCTCTCTGCTGTGGGCTAGTAAATTTGTTCAGCCAGTTAGCAAGCCTCAGAACAAGCCTTAAATAGTTGTAGCAGATACTGTTCAGGGTTACCATGGCTTGGTTGAGCTGCAGAGATCTGACACATGCAGAGAGAGCCTTTGTGCCATAGTCACTTTTGACTGATTCTGCCAGGCCCCTCGAAGGGGTTTTGGCCAGCCAGACATAGCTCATGGTGGATACTTTTGTAAGTTGAGATCTTTCTTGATTCCATGCCCTAGATGGTGGGCCTTGTCCTCTATGATAAATTTCCTTGCCTTGTTTCCAGAACTCATTTTGCTCTCTCTCATCTCTGGGTCTTTACACATGTTCTCCCCTCTTCCTGAAATACTTTCCCCAAAGTCTCTCCTCCACATCCCTTCTCTTTGTCACCTAGTAAAATCCCAGTTGTCCCTGAATACTTAGCTTGGATGTCACATCATCTAGGAAGCCTTCTTTCTACCCTCCACCAGCAGGTCCTCTGGTTCCAGCACACCCTGACCTTCCTCTGGGTGCTCACCATGGTATGCAGTAACCACATGCTCCCGTTTCTCCTTAGGGCTAAGGAGAAACTAGCCTTGAAGTCTGGGCAGTCAGAGCCATCTCCTCATGGTTCTCTGAATGCTCAGCACTTTCTCAGAGCCCAGATGATACAAGTGCATTGACATGGGCCAAGTTTTGTTCACTCTGAGTACAGGTGTTCCCAGCTAATTTTCCATCTCTTCCAACCCAAAAGTTGGGCCCTTGAAAATGGATTAAAATCTTAAAATAGGGGAAGGACCAAACGAAAAATAAAAGAAAGGATACTATAGAAAGAGTTTCAGTCTACTCCACTTCTTAGTAGCTTTAGATATACAATTCATTATCCCCGGGCTACAGGAGCCTTGTTTGTTAAATGGCAATAATAATGCCTTAAAATTTCAAAGATATAAAACTATTTTGAGCTCCCTTAAGATAGGAGTTTAATTCCATGAAGATGTATTATGATCAGTAGGAAGGAGGAGGAATAGTTGGGAACAACTCCAACCTGGCTCTTTTGTGTCCTAGTATTTCTGATGCCTTTTAAGCATGTGAAGGATAGCAAGCAGGTAACAGTTTTAAATCAGTTCACATCTTTTTGGACTTGGACATCTCTCCTTATTGGCAAGTATTTGGGGACTAGGGGAAAACTTTGGCCTGGGATTGAAAAGGCAAAAGCATCTCAGACCCCAAGTAGTTTCTGGCATGTGATATTTTGATGATTTTAAGGTAAACAGATTAGAGAGGATTGCAATCCTCATGAATTATGTAAATTTTGAAATTAAAGGGAAAGTTCTCAAGGCAAAATGTGTTTTGCATTTGGTTTAATTAAAATTGTGCAAAGAGGCCTACCAAATGGTGATTCTGAAAGCAGAACCATTTCCCTTTGTCCCTATTTAAACTTCTCTGTCTTTTAAAAATTTCTTGGAAAGAGCATAAAGTTTAGAATGACAAAATCTTAGATACAAATGATCTAGCAAAAAATAAGCTATTGATCAAGTTACTTAACTGTTGTAAACCTGGGTGTGGTCAGTTTCAAGAAAACAATGATAGGCCAAAGACTTTGACAACTCACCAAAGAAGATATAGCAATGGCAAATAAACATACGAAAAGATGCTCAATATCATACATCATCAGGGAAATGCAAATTAAAACAACAATGAGACACCACTACACACCTATTAGAATTGCCAAAATCCAAAACACTTGACAACACCAAATGCTGACAAGGATGTGGAGCAACAGGAACTCTCAATTGCTAGTAGGAATGCAAAATGGTATACCCACTTTGAAAGGCAGTTTGGCAATTTCTTGCAAAATTGAAGATATTCTTATCATATGATCCAGCAATCACACTCTTTGGTATTTACCCAAAGGAGTTAAAAACTTACGTTCATACAAAAACCTACACACAAACGTTTATAGATTTATTTATAATTGTCAAAACTTGGTCCTTCAGTAGGTGAGTAGTTAAACTGTGGTACATCCACACAATGGAATATTACTCAGAGCTAAAAAGAAATGACCATAAAGTCATGCAAAGACATGAGGGAACCTTAAGGGCACACGAAAGAGGCCAATCTGAAAAGGCTAAAATACTGTAAATAAATACATAATACTAAATGATTCCAACTATAGAGCATACTGGAAAAGGCATAACTATGGAGACAGTAAAATGCATAGTGGTTACCAGACGTTGTGGGCGATGGAAGAAGGGATGAATAAGCAGATCACAGAGGACTTTATGGTAGTGAAGATACTCTGTATGATAGCATAATGATGGGTATATGTCATTATACCTTTGTCAAAACCCATAGAATGTACAACACTGAGAGTGAACTGTAATGTAAACTATGGACTTTGGGTGAACATGATGTGTAACAAGATTGTAACAAATGTACCACTCTAACGGAAGATATTGATAATGAGGGAAGCTATGTATGGATGGGGGCAGGGAGTATGTGGGGAAGCTTTGTACCTTCCCATCAATTTGCTGTGAACTTCAAATTGCTCTAAAATAATCAAGTCTTTTAAAAAAAGACAATAACAAGGTTTACCTGCTAGGGTTATTGTGAAAATTAAATCAGTTAATATTAACACGGTACCTTAGCACAGCACCTGGAGCATATAGTAGCAGATTGGTGTTATAGCATTTCTGCTAAGAAGTATTTCTTTTGTAACACAAAAAACAAACAAACAAAATGAAACAATTGATTTTTTCAAATACATACTAAATTTCAAATCAGACCGTGTTCTAGGAGCACAGGCTTCTCTGTAAACTTCTTATCCCTGCTTAAGTTCTTAATATTTTTATTGGAGTTTGCTTTAGGAAATATCAGTGACCAATAAACATGGACTAATCTGTTCATTTAAAAAAGCAAATAATAGCAACCAAATAGCTAAATGTAAAATGTCTTGGAAAAACATGGTGGTGGTGGTGTGGTGGTGGCAGTGGTAGCGAGGACAACTCACAAAATCAAAGGAAAGCAAGAGAACCAAATCTTAAAAAGGACAAACAGCAAATCAGCTCTAACACTGTGGGCAGCAGGAACTACACGTCATTGGGAAGAAACTTGTAGCTCATAATCCGAAAAGCTTAAAAACAAACGCTGTAGCTGTGTTTGCACTGTTTAGTATCACATATTAGTATTCTGATTGAATTACTTCGAGGAAGTGATTATCCTCCCACTGGATGGGAACAGCTTTGAGTAATGATTTTCACATTTTATTTCAAAAACATGATAGTCCAAAATTTGGGGGATGAAAACTGTTAGAGGAAATGCCTGTTCATAAAAGTTTAATAATCTGCACTTGGGGCTCACTTGGCTACTTTTGAGTGATTAAGAATAATGAAGTCTAAATGCTATTTGAAAATGATCACTTTTCCTAGTTACTGGACTGGAAGATGGATTTGTTTTACTTTAAGTATTATTGATTATAAACTTGTCATGGAATTTCCTAGGGGCAAAAATACTAGATTTTTTTTAAATTGATTCTGAAGGGCTTCCCTGGTGGCACAGTGGTTGCGGGTCCGCCTGCCAAAGCAGGGGATGCGGGTTTGTGCCCCGGTCCGGGGGGATCCCACATGCCGTGGGGCGGCTGGGCCCGTGAGCCATGGCTGCTGGGCCTATGCGTCCGGAGCCTGTGCTCCGTGGCGGGAGAGGCCACGGCAGTGAGAGACCCGCGTACCGAAAAAAAAAAAAAAATTGATTCTGAATAGATGAAGGATATAATCAAATCAGCAATTTAGGGGGAAAAATCAATAAATACCAAAAATGTAGAGAGCCAATTATGTATAGTGACACTTGGACTGCAGCCATTGATTTCCGTCCTGTGTTACCCTTGTTAGCACCTGTCTCTGAGATATGCCGGGTGCCTGGGTGTTCTGACACTCACACACGGTAATAGTTTCCAAGGAGATGTGATAACAAGTTCTGTCAAAGTCACATGGGAGTCAGGCTTCTTAGTAAGCAAAGCTGAATCACCTCCTCTATAAGCTGTGCTGTTGCCTTAGTTTGGGGGGAAAAGGCTTGTTATAACAAACTGAATTCATTAAAAAATCAAAAAGGCTTGGTGTCTGGGCTATATTTGATTGTAGGCCTTTCATAAGATGAGGGCAGTCAGCATGTCAGAAGCCAGGCCCCTCTGTACCATCAGTGTCTTCCCACCCACTGGGAGTGTTAGCGCCAAAGGCAATGCTCCCTAAGTAGAGTTGTCTTTGCCACAGCTTCAGATCTTCTGAGCCCCTCTTCTTCCAGCCCTGATGTGGCAATCACTTTGTGCAGGCTTCAACCAGCTTTGTGTAGGCTCCAGCTGACAGCACCTACCTTGGGCCCTCCCAACCTTGCTACCTTCCCCAGAGCTTCTCTGGAAGTATGGAGAGACAGGGGATAGAAGCTAATGGACATTTGCTACCCCCTTCCATTTCTTGGGTGATTGTAGTTTCCTCAGAATGTCCCACGGGATGGAGCATAATGGTGACTGATTCAATGTCCATCTTTCTACTGACTTTTCTCCTTCCCTGTTTTGCTCCCTTGTCTCTCCTCCTGCTCCCTGGGATCCCTTTCTAAGTCAACTACCTGCACATATGCATCTGTCAGGCTTTGCTTTGGAGAGAACCCAGGCTAAGACAACCCCCAGAATTGTCATCTAAAATAAGTCTACCCATCTTTCTCAGGTCCCTAAGCAAGGTCAGATTTTTTCCTCATTAGGGCTTAAAAGTTCAGGGAAAGGTTAGAATCATTTTGTTTTCTCACAGATATTCAAACATTTGCATTTACACACAAAATAATACCACTTTCCTATAAATGGCACTTTGCTTTCAAAGCTTATCTTATTAAGCATTTAAAGGTGAGTTCTTATTGTTCTGTAATTTTAATACAACCTTCCACCACAATCTTTGGCCCATCTGGCAGATGTCTTGGACAGTTAAGTTGGTTCATGAACCTCATGAATAAGATGGTAAAGCTAAAGTAAGTCAACAGTAACTAGCTTCTCATTACTAGGACCTTGGGATCTCATGATTTAGAAGACCAAGCAGGGAGGAAGCCATGGTTTGTGGGCCAGGATGAGGAAGAGGATCTTGTTAAAAAGATCAGGGCCCCATTTATTAGCAGATTTCATTGTTGGTACATTTTGTCTCAGACTTGCTGTCATTTACATTGCAAGGTACTAACATTGCAAGGTACTAACTGATATACCCACTAAGTGAGTGGCACTGTGCTAGGTCCTATAGGGCAGGGGTCCCCAACCCCCAGTCCCTAACCAGGCTGCACAGCAGGAGGTGAGCAGTGGGCAAGCAAACAAAGCTTCATCTATGTTTACAGCTGATCCCCATCACTCACATAACTGCCTGAGCTCTGCCTCCTACCAGATCAGCAGCAGCATTGGATTCTCATAGGAGCGTGAACCCTACTGTGAACTGTACCTGCAAAGGATCTAGGTTGCACGCTCCTTATGAGAATCTAATGCCTGATGATCTGAGGTGGAGCTGAGGTGGTGATGTTAGCACTGGGGAGCGGCTGCAAATACAGATTATCTTTAGCAGAGAGATTTGACTGCACACAGATCATAATAAATCAATTGCTTGCAAACTCATATCAAAACCCTATCAGTGAGTGGCAAGTGAAAACAAGCTCAGGGCTCCCACTGATTCTGCATTATGGTGAGTCGTATAATTATTTCATTATAATTTACAATGTAATCATAGTAGAAATAAAGTGCACAATAAATGTAATGCACTTGAATCATCCCGAAACCATCCCCTACCCCCCACCCCTGGTCCATGGAAAAATTGTCTTCCATGAAACCAGTGCCTGGTGCCAAAATGGTTGAGGACTGCTGCTAAAGGGGTAGAAACATAATGAAGGTTCTCAGAGAACTTGTGATTGAGTTGAGAAAAAGTAATTAGGAAACAAGTTTTGATAACAAACAGAATCAAATCCTACACTACTTGGTAGAGAGAATGAGTTTTCTATGAATTAATAATAAGGATACAATGAGTGAGGGTAGAATTTTGCCCAGGAAAAATTTGCAGAAGACATATGCATTGTCAGGAAATGGCTAAGTTTTCCTGGCAGAAGGGTAAAGGAGGTTATTCCAGGCAGTGAGAAAAGCATGAACAATGATATGAAAAATCATCCATTTGGCCATTTACACTCACTTTGTGCTAAGCGCCCTACCAGGTTCTGGGAATATAATGATAAATGAGACACACTCAGTCCCCACACCCTGGAGCTTGAAGCCTTAGGGGATTCATGAATAAGCTTGATCTGCAATGAGCGAAAGTATCATGTGGCTCTGAGGAGTCTCTTGAAAGATAGAATAAAAGGGGTGTTGATAATTTTATGAGAAAAAAATTTTATAAATTTTTATTTCTTAGATATAAAATGCTCGCGTCAAAAGAAGATAAAAGTCACCTTTTATCACTAACTTATATTTCAAACTCTATAGTATATATTTCTTTCTCTGAAGAACTAAGAAGTTTAATTAGCAGACAGCTGTCTCTTTGATCAATATTCTTTTTTTTCTCTTTCCAGAAAAATAAATGAGGACATTATATTTTGATATTCAAGGTTTCTCATTTACTGCTTTCCTCATCAGGGCCTCAACAGATGCATATTTCTAGCTATTAATAAAAGCCCTTTTCAGTAAAAGCCTGGCTTTAGGTTTTAGATAAGTAGGAGTTTAGGAGATTCTCAAGTAAATTTATGCTCAAATTCTCTCAGATTACTATAATTTTTCAACATGTCCTTTCAAATTGGAGATAAAGAAAGCAAACAGATATAAAGTGATGAATATTACTTAGAGATATCATAGATTTTTAATTTTTTTCTTTTTCTTCTTATGTATTGAACCAGACTTTGAACAAATACCGGAGACCTAATGGGGTATCGTTGGAAATAGCATCCAAAAGCAACCTCTTCTCAGTGGAAGACTTAGTGGGAAATCCATCGTACCTCCTAAAATGCCTGAATTGTTATTGCTCCATATTATATATTTCAAAGATAGGAGAGAAGCACAGAACTGACCTGGTAGTTGTTTTGTTGTGACGAATACTGTTTCTTTTTGAAGAGCAGAGAGAAATAATTCATGTGGCTTGTGGCTTCCTGACTCCTGATTGCAAAATGGAAAGCGCCATCTGTGTGGGAAAGGAAACTGATTTAAAAGCACTCAGTGGCCATATCTAACATAAGTTGGATGAATAAAATGAAAAGAGGCTCTGACAAGGTCAAAGTACATTTACAAAAAATTGACGGGATGAAGGTCTTGGAGAAACTTCACTTTGATCTGCTCAGTACAGGAACTGTCACCTCAGTCTTTGTCCTTTCATCAATTAGCCTCATTCTCTGGTTCACAAACTGGAGACAGGTCATAAAAAGGAGTGAGAAATGTCTCCGAGTTCAGTTTAACATTTACTGAGGGTCTGCTATATTCCAGGCACTCTGTAATTTAAAAAGACAGAAATGCATCGATTTATTCATTTGAAAGTGTTTGTTGAGCATAGCTAGGTGACTGGCCCCTGAAGATGCAGTCATGAAAAATACAAAGTCCCTTTGGAGCTGAGATTAGTCAGGGGACCCAACTACAAAAGTTTACAGACATGTACATGATAGAGTTTCAGGCATGGTCCTGATTCTTGAGAATCTGATCGGCTAATGGGGGAAATCAATACATATAGGAAGAGGGAAAACCAGCTTGAAATAGCGTGAGCCAGAAGGCCAAGAGTCTGTGGTCAGGTGCTATTTAAAATTCACCTTAGCTTACAATTTTATCTCCTTTGGTTTTTGGACTATCTACTTGCAATCCAGTGACATCCTGTAAATCCTTTCATTGTAAAGGCATTTTACAAGAGGTCTCCTTTTGTGAGTTGATTATTATTATATAGTCCAAGTCAATATTCTTACAATTTCTATACTTTGGTGTTGAGCATTGGGTAGAAATATAGTGAACCAAGCAAAGTCTTGGTATGAAGATGTCAAAAGAGCCTCAATTCCTCTAGAGATTTTCCAGTACTAATAGGTTGATGGCATTTATTCCAAGATGCTAGAAACTCACAAATGCAAAGATAAGATCACCTGATAAGACCTCTGAGTCCACACACATCAGAATGAGGGCCACACTTGCAGACTTGCTCTTCCCATCTCCCCAAATAAAGCTATTCTTACCCCTAGCCAACCAACTCTGACTATACCCTCTCCTCTTCTTTTCTGGCAGGGAGTGGGGAAAGAGGTACGGTGAAACAGGCAAGAGAGCACACTTTTTTATACTTATATCAAAGCTGACTCCTTTGATCTGAGCCAGAGACCTCCCATTGTCTCCTTCCACAAGTCCATGTGCACCCTGAGTTCCATAAAGCTTCCTCCTAGTCTGCAGGTCAGCTGGGCTCCATCCTACTTCACAAAAAAAAAAAAAAAAAAAAAAAGACAAAAGAAAGAAAAAAAGGAAAATTTTGGGAGAGAAGAAGCTACTTTTGAAAGGAAATCTGCAAAATATCTACTAATACAATCCTAAAAGCATGTCTTCTCTAATAAGTCAGTATATAAAAGAGATGGTTTGGTTTATTCTGTCTCTTTTTCTTTCTCTTGTACTCTCTCCCCATGACTTTCTGAATGAATGCTCAATTAATTTATTCATTGTGGCACCAGGCATGTTTTTTATCATTTTAAAATCAACTTTCCTGAGAGAACTGCACACTCAACTCAACTGAGAGAGCTGACATGCCGTGTGTCACCAACTAGAGGGAAGACTGTACACACACTAATAAGCTTAACCTCAGTGAGCAGAAGCCTGGTCCGGGCTGGTGGTCCAGCACTAACTCACTCTCATGGCCCATCCCTCACTCGGTGAGGTGGCCACATGGAGTGTGGTGGCATGTATAAGATATATTTGGCTTCTTTTGTTAATGTGAAAATTATTTATTTTTAGGAAAATAGTAAAATATTTTGCAAGATGTTATTTTGAAAAAGAAAACAGATCATTTTTAAAGTGAGCAATTATGGACTGGTAACAAAATCAAACATAGAGTTTCCATCTAGATCACAAGGTGCTTTGACAGAGATGCAGCTGGAGCAGGTCTTGTCTCTTCTGAGGGTTGCTGGACAAATCCAAAGTCTGTGTTTGGGTTACTGAGGATAAGTACACAAGAAGAAAGAAGTAGCCTATTTAAGAAAGAAAGTACGAAGCTGGTCTCACGTACTGATTAATAGCAATTTGAAACACTGCAAACTTTTTGGACTTTTTAATTTATTCGTTTGGCATTTATTTTTGATACCTATTCTGTGCTAGGGAGTATGCTGGCAAGTACAGCAATGGACAAAACATGCTCTGTCCCCCCTTATCTTTCAATACAAAAACTAAGCTTAATTAAGACATCTTCTGCCTAGTTACAGCATTAGAAAATATGTCACCAGACCATCTGAAAAGAGCTGTGCTGAGGATGGCAGACAGTATACAGCCCTCTCTCCCTCCAAAGCTACAACCCCTCTGCTTGCACTTGTCTTAAAGTAGGGAGGCAGAGGTAGGTGCAGTGATGGATAAGTAAGGTTGATCCTCATCCTATAATTATGCCTGAACTTTAAATGGTGGAAAAGCTGCTGGGATATATAAACTCACCGAGAAATTCATTATAGATACTAACTGGCAATAGCGTTGAGGGCTTGAGCACTGCTGATGCTATGTTGATACCATCTCCATGGCCCATGTCATAAAACTTAACAAAATTTACCATGTATAATTTCCTTTCTTAAATGTTACCTGTGATACTGAAAAATCACAAATGCCTGAGAAGTTGGTATCACAATCCATTTCCTAAATGAGGAGAATAGACCTTGTTCCAATAAGGCCACTTGTTAATAGAAGAGCTAGACCAAGACTTCAGTGATACCCTTGGGTTCTGTCCACTATAGCATGTGACCCTTTGAGTATTAGTAAATTCCTTGCAAATGCAACTGTTTACCTACCTAGGTATCTCCATGGTGCCTGAGCAGTGAGAACATTTTACTGGTAACCTGAGAATCTCTTGAGAAACTTTGTAATGAAGATGTGGGAACAATTCTGCTAAGGTGGAAATTAGATTTCAACAGTGATATTGAAGATTACCATATCATTCACTACTGCAAAGTGATAAAGCATAAAATGAAGTGGCAGGGAAATTATTTTCAAACCCTGCCATTTGCTTAGGATACAGGAATATTTGCTGATAGTAAATTTAACATATTAAACATAGGATTCATTTTTCCCTTTGAAATGAAAGCTTCTTTTTGAGGACAAAATGCTGAGATTTGTGACTGAAAATAAATGGATTTTCTCATAGTTGTAACTCTTTGGTTACATCAGCTAGGATCTGGGGAGGTCCCAAGGTGAATGAAATGTAATTTGCAGAAGCATCAACCATGGCATTTCCCATAATTCCCAATGTGATGTTGCCATTCCCCTCTTATTTATGCAGCACCCCTGTGTGTGCAGCCCTCTACTTGTGCTTTAAATACATTCATTCTCTCATATAAGCCATACACTAATCCTGCCAGAGGGGTTAGGTCACATGCCTGTGGCCACAGAGCTAGTAAGTAGGAGAGTGAGGATTGACACCAAGCACCATGTGTCAATAAATCCTTTAATACCAGCATTTTAAAAACTTTGTCCTTTAGAGGTGTCCTGGGGCACTGGAGGGTCTAGTAGGTACAGGGTCAAAGCTATTCATCTCTGTTTCTTACAGATCATTCCCTGTCTTTATTTCTTTTATATAGGATGGGTTTCCTCAGGTTTAGAGCTCACAAAATTTACAGCACAACTCAGGTACACCAAGAAAATGCAGTTTCTTTGTTTGGTCTATAGCTAATCATGTCACCATTACCAGGCCTCATCTGATGGCAAACAAAGAAGAGAAACTTAACTAAGTGTCAAGAGGGTTTTAAGCTTAGTTCAATCTAAACAGTTGAGTGCTTTTTCAAAAGGTACAGTGTTTCAGAGAGCCACCTTCCCCCCCAACCCCTTTCCATCCTCAGAAGGCTTCTGGGTTCCAGGCAGGGGTGTGACTTTCCTGTCCACATCCAGTGCCATGTTCCTGGCTGCCTGGGTAAAAAGCACCCAGATGCTCTCCAATACTGAAGTGGCTTGGGGGTCTATTCTTTTAGTTACAGCACGTTCCTGGCAAAGCTGCCTAGCTGAAATGGCCTCCTTCTCATGTTACAGCTCTTCTGAGGTCTGGCTGTGATTCTCATTTGTTACTAGGCCAAGCAGCCAGCTCTGCAGTCTTTATTAACTAGGAGGCACCTCATCCCCAGGAAGAGGACCCCCTCTGGCTAAACAGGCTGCTTCTACCAAGTTAGGAAATAAGAATTTCCCTGCTGGTCTTAACAAATCTATTCTCAGAAAAATTGTGAACTGAAGATCTAATTATGCATAAAATAGGAGTGGCTGCTTATTCTCACTCAATGGATGAGTGTTTTAACTGTATTCATAATTGATATGAATAAAAAAATGCAGCATGTTAGTACTGGAAAGTGCCTTAAAGGCCATCCACACTCTTCCTTCCCTTCTTACAGGGTAAAGAACCTGAGGCCCAGAGATGAAATGATTGGCTATGGTCACGTCTTATTAATGGCATTTTAAGCCCCCCACTCCACCTGCCCGTTCATTATAAACCCACATCAGTCAGAATGGCTGCATCCTGTCCCCCATACCTGGGCATGAACATTATATGCACATCACACTTTGACAAATTTAACCTGTCAGAGAAAACAGCTGCAATTGTTTTGGCATATACCATTTTTCTGTGAAATCCTTTGAGCCCAAGATCAACTACATTTCTCTTTAAATGATGTGTCCTTAAGTTTCTTAAATATTTGGAGGGGGTCTGAGAGACCAAGGTTGGGAAGGAAGCAGATGCGCACAAACCAATTCAGAGATTTTTTTTCAGTTCTTTATCTCTACTCACTGTAGCTTCAAAATAATGCCACCTTTGGGGAGCACAATGAAAGATTTTCAGCAGAAAATGTATTCAGTAATGAGAAACATTAAAAAAAACACTCCATGAATACTAATGTGTTGCCTAAATATTGTATCTTTGATTTTCCACTCAGTGAATTATCAGAAATATAATGTAAAAGTAATTAGTTGGGGAATGAGATACCATGCCTAAGGGGGGGGAGAATAGAGGGGCTTTAAAAATGACATGAAATGGCTATAAAAAATAGGGAAGTGTTCTAGAAAAAGTGCTTTTTCCCCTGCAGTGCAGACAATTGATCCTGGGTTCCTATAGAGACAAAGCCTGAGGCAAATTTGATGAGCTGCCGCTTTGTGCAGGAGAGTAACCCACCTGTGGGCAAACAGGAGATGGAGATGGAGCCCAGTGGGGCGAGCGAGGGCACTTTGGGAAGCTTGTGTGGTATTCTTTTATTCTCCATATGCACATACTTGACTGGCTCTCACAGCCATAGGATTTTTCAATGACTTGTGTTGGTTCCAAGGCCATAAAGTCAGAGGTCTCTAATTCCACGTTGTCACTCATCAGTAGCCACCCCTCCAGGCATCAGCAACCCCTCCTTTTCCTTAGTTGGGTCACCTGCCTTTCCAGGCAGCCCAGGGAATGCTCTAGCAGCAGCGACCTATTCCAGTGATATTCAGATGGTCCCTGACTTACAATGATTTAACCTACGACTTTTCATCTTGATGATGGTGAGGAAGCGATACACATTCAATAGAAACCATACTTTGCATTTTCTTCTTTTTTGGGGGCTAGCAATATGCAGTAGGGTTCTTTCTCATGATGCTGGGCAGCGGCCTTGAGCCACAGATCCTAGTCAGCCACACGATCAGGAGGGGAAACAACTGATACACTTACAACTATTCTGTTTTTCACTTTCAGTACAATATTCAAAAAATTGCATGAGATATTTAATGCTTTATTATAAAATAGGCTTTGTGTTAGATGATTTTGTCCAACCGTAGGCTAATGTAAGTGTTCTGAGCATGTTTGAGGTAGGCGAGCCTAAGCTATGGTGTTTGGGAGCTTAAGTGTATTAAATGCAGTTCTGACTTATGATATTTTCAGCGATGGGTTTAGCAGGAAATAACACATTGAGGAAGATCTGTAGAGGTGTGAGGGTCCCTCACTCAGGACTAATATGGAGTGAATTATGTTGCTCTCAAATGTTGAAGTCCTACCCCCAGTACCTCAGAACCTGACCTTATTTGTAAAGAAGGTTGTTGTGGATGTGACTAGTTAAGATGAGGTCATATTAGAGCAGGGTGGGTCCCTAATCCAATATGACTGGTGTCCTAATAAAAAGGGGAAATTTAGACACAGACATGCAAAGATGGAAGACTATATGAAGAGACACAATGAGAACACCACCTACAAGCCAAGGAACAAACGTCCGAGGCTCGTGGAAGGTAGGGAAGAGGCATGGAACAGATTTTTCCTCACAGCCCTCAGGAGAAACTAACCTTGGTGTCACTTCGATCTCAGACTTCCAGCCCCCAGAATTGTGAGACAATATACTTCTGTTGTGTAAGCCACCCAGTCTGTGGTACTTTGTTACTTTGATAGGAAATTGATACAGGGAACTTCTTTCTGTCTCCTACCACTCATCATTCCTCCCCTAGCCTTCCTCCAATCTTCCTTTTAAAAATTGGACTGTCCTCCATCGAGCTTCATTTGTGCTGTACCAAGGCCTTGTCCCTCTCTCAGGGGTATCTGCTTTGAAATCTACGTGATTGTGGAACATAACATCTTGTTCCTGTTTAGGGAAGCAGTAAACCACAGAAGTCAAAAGCATAGGTTTGGGAGTCAGAAAGAACAGTGTTTAACCTCTTACTCACTGTACAACTTTGAAAAAGCTAAAGAACCAAGAACTTCTGGTCTGTTAAATGGGGAACTAATGTTCCTCACTTTGTAGGATTAAGTGAGATTGTAAAAGTAATGCACTTAGGACAATTCCTTACACCTAAGCACCTCAATTCATTAAAGCTATTAATAATAGTATCTATTAGGGGAGCTTCAGGCATCAAGGAGCAGGGGTAGGGGAGTGTTCATGGAGCCTTGTCAGTTCTCTGAAATTAGACTAGACAGTTGCCTACTCAGTTACGTAACACTGGAGTCACATGCATAGTCCCCATTAAGCCAAATACCCACATGACCGCTATGTGTCTCAGAGAGTCTAAGAAAATTTAAGATTTTAACTTTGAAATGAAAGGGTTTGATTAAACCACAAGATATAAGTGATACTCAAGCACGAGGTAATGTCCCCTGCATCTTCCAGAAGGAAGGAGAAGTCAACAAATATAGGTCAGGTACTTAGAGTCCCTGATACCCAACACTGAGATCAGAAGACACCACCTCCCTTCTAGTTACCTAGGCAACTAAACCAGTGTCTTTGTCTCTCTGAGCTTCAGATTCCTTACCTGTAAGTTGTCATGAAGGATGACATGGTTTTTCACATATATTTTCCTGCCCCTCTCTGGGGATGTTTATAATTCCCTACCCCAACAAATTCAAACTTATTCCCATGATTTGCTTTGACCAACAAAGGGGAGTGGTCATGACAGTTATGCTCTCAGACCTTTCCTCACCTTTATTATCATGAAAACAGGTGTTGTGATGGAGTCTCTGTTGGACTAGTCCTGAGTGTCTATGATAACCAATTCGTATTTGTGGTCTGGGATGGGTATAGACCATAAGCAATCAACTAACGTAGCTGCATCAAGACATTGAGGATTGGGCTTGTTGGTTTCCACAACATAACCTAGCTCCCAGGACTGATGCAGGTGGGAAGTCAGACATCTGCAGCAAGGCAGCTAGGGCTTTGATGAGGAGCTTTACAAATACTAAGTGCCCTGCAGTTACAGGACAATACTTGAGGAAAAAGGAGCTTTAATTTCTATGACTTACTCCCTACTCCTACCAAAAAATTAAGTGTGATTAATAACTGAATATTAGTGGAGGGGAAAAAACCCCACTGATCAGCCAAACTTCTTTCTCTAAGAGCAGATAGAGGAAAGAAGTAGAGATAAAGCAGAATTATTCACAACTGATTTAAAATGAAGCACCTTGGAAGCTTGCTTAAATTGTGTTGTCCTCCCACCTTCTGTCTTAAGTCTCTACCTTGTGATTTTGCTTTTTCTGCATGTTTGAAATGTCTAAAATGGCTCTTGAAAATCATACTTCTCTTTATATTTGAAAGGAAACCCAGCAAATATGCACATGAAGTCATAATGTTCTAGGTCAAAAAGGAAAAGAGAGAAGGAAGGAAGGAAGGAAGGAAGGGAGGAAGGAAGGGAGGAAGGAAAGAAGGAAGGAAGGAAGGAAAGGAGAGAGGCAGGGAAGGAGGGAGGGAGAGAGGGAGTGGGAAGGGAGAAAAATGTTAAAACACAGGAATCAGTTACAGATCTTCTTAACTTACAATGGGGTTACTTCCTGATAAACCCATCATAAGTTGAAAATATCGTAAGTCAAAAATGCACTTACTACATCTAATACACTGAGTATCATAGCTTGGCCTAGCCTACCTTAAACGTGCTAAGAGCACTTACATTAGTCTACAGTTAAATATCTCATGTAATTTATTGAGTATTGTACTGAAAGTGAAAAAAACAGAATGGTTGTAGGGATCCAGAATGACTGTAGGTGTATTGGTTGCTTCCCATGGTGATCACGTGGCTGACTGGGAGCTGTGGCTCACTGCTGCTGCTCCCAGAATAAGAGATGATCACCCCACATACCACTAGTGCAGGAAAATCACAAAATTCAAAATTCGAAGCATGGTTTCTACTGAATGTTTATCAATTTCGCACCATCATAAAGTGGAAAAATCGTGAGTTAAACCATCGTAAGTCAGAGACCACCATCTGTATTTAGAAGGTACTCATTTGTTCACCTCAAAGCTCATTATATGTACTATTTATTGTATAAAAAGAGTAACATGGGCTTTTTTATCCATGCAGTCAATTCACCAATGATCCTAGAGGAAACTTTCATTTTGTTGTCCTCTATGTAGAAAGGGCCAGCATGGGCCATTAAAGGAAAAAAAACATATATAAGTCCAAAACATAGTTGACCTAGTACTTCACTTTTATTTTTATATTTTAATAGGTGAATGCACAATACTCTGGTAATTCACTTCAACTAGACTAATGAAATAGCATAGAAGAGTTCACTCAGAAGTATCTCACTTCCTCATCCTACACACTACTTAGCTCTTCCCTGATCCTCTCCAGAGGAACAATATTAACCCACACATCTTTTTTTTCTCAAAGTCTCTGAAAGGACAGAATTTCCTTTTATCTTTTGAAAAATGCCTCTATTTAACTTGTACCTTGTTAAGAACAAGGTACCATTTGTTCTAAAATAGAAGTGACCTCAAGTCTCCTTTTGTTCCAATTTCTGCTAAGTTGTAGTTTGAAATTAAAAGGAAATAAATGGTAATAATGTTAACCAAGAAAGCTGTTATTACAGGGAAACTGAGCAGGAGAGGCCTGGGGTGAAAATGTTGAAGGAATCATAGCTCAGAGGTGATCTGTTTTAGGACATCAGTCAGTCCTGGCCAGAGCATTTGGAAATGTGCTGTTTCCTGAATGAATATGCAAGGACTTTTGGGGAAGTGTGGGACATTATTTTGATTTGAGTTCCTGGGCCACTGTCATTTGTATCAAATTACTTCCTTTGAGGGGTTACCCTTCCTGACCCAGACATGAAAGATGTCTCTTCCTTACTTAAATCTGAGTGCAAAATTAAGAATTGGCCTAGAGAAATACAGCTACACGTGGAAAAACTCCTACAGAACACCTACTGAACGCTGGCAGAAGGCCCCAGACCTCCCAAAAGGCAAGAAACTCCCCACATACCTGGGTAGGGCAAAGCGGAGAGATTCCCGCACAGAGGATCAGTGCTGAGCGGCACTCTCCAGCCCGAGAGGCTTGTCTGCTCGCCCGCCGGGACGGGCGGCACTGGAAGCTGAGGCTCGGGCTTCGGTCAGAGCGCAGGGAGAGGACTGGGGCTGGCGGCGAGAACTCAGCCTGAAGGGGGCTAATGTGCCAGAGCTAGCCGGAAGGGAGTCCGGGAAAACTCTGGAGCTGCTGAAGAGGCAAGACACTTTTTCTTCCCTCTTGGTTTCCTGGTGCACGAGGAGAGGGGATTAAGAGCGCTGCTTAAAGGAGTCCCACAGACTGGCGCGAGTCGTGGCTGAAGGTGCGAAGCCCAGTTACGGGCGTGGGATGCTGGGGCTGCTGCTGCCGCTGCCAAGAAGCCTGTGTGTGAGCGCAGGTCACTGTCCACATCGCCCTTCCGGGAGCCTGTGCAGCCTGCCACTGCTGGGGTCCCGGGATCCAGGGGCGGCTTCCTTGGGAGAACGCAAAGCGCGCCTTGGGCTGGTGCAATGTCACGCCAGCCTCTGCCGCTGCAGGCTCGCCCCGCATTCCGTGCCCCTCCCTCCCGCCCGGCCTGAGTGAGCCAGAGTCCCCGAAGAGGCTGCTCCTTTAACCCTGTCCTGTCTGAGCGAAGAACAGAGCCCTCCAGCGACCTACACACAGAGGCGGGGCCAAATCCAAAGCTGAGACCCAGGAGCTGTGAGAACAAAGAAGAGAAAGGGAAACCTCTCCCAGCAGCCTCAGAAGCAGCGGATTAAAGCTCCACAATCAACTTGATGTACCCTGCATCTGTGGAATACATGAATAGACAACAAATCATCCCAAATTGAGGAGCCAGGAGTCAGTGCTGTGCCTCTGAGGTGGGAGAGCCAACTTCAGGACACTGGTCCACAAGAGACCTCCCAGCTCCACATAATATCAAACGGCGAAAATCTTCCAGAGATCTCCATCCCAACACCAGCACCCAGCTTCACTCAACGACCAGCAAGCTACAGTGCTGAACACCCTATGCCAAACAACTAGCAGGACAGGAACACAACGCCACCCGTTAGCAGAGAGGTGGCCTAAAATCATAAAAAGTCCGCAGACACCCCAAAACACACCACCAGACGTGGACCTGCCCACCAGAAAGACAAGATCCAGCCTCACCCACCAGAACACAGGCACTAGTCCCCTCCATCAGGAAGCCTACACAACCCACTAAACCAACCTTAGCCACTGGGGACAGACACCAAAAACAACGGGAACTACGAACCTGCAGGCTGCAAAAAGGAGACCCGAAACACAGTAACATAAGCAAAATGAGAAGACAGAAAAACACACAGCAGAAGAAGGAGCAAGATAAAATCCCACCAGACCTAACAAATGAAGAGGTAATAGGCAGTCTACCTGAAAAAGAATTCAGATTAATGATGGTAAAGATGATCCAAGATTCTATTTCCCAGATCCAAAATCTTGGAAATAGAATAGACAAAATGCAAGAAACAGTTAACAAGGACCTAGAAGAACTACAGATGAATCAAGCATCGATTAAAAACACAATAAATGAAATAAAAAATACTCTAGATGGGATCAATAGCAGAATAACTGAGGCAGAAGAACGGATAAGTGAGGTGGAAGATAAAATAGTGGAAATAACTGCTGCAGAACAAAATAAATAAAAAAGAATGAAAAGAACAGAGGATAGTCTCAGAGACCTCTGGGACAACATTAAACACACCAACATTCGAATTATAAGGGTTCCAGAAAAAGAAGAGAAAAAGAAAGGGACGGAGAAAATATTTGAAGAGATTATAGTTGAAAACTTCCCTAATATGGGAAAGGAAGTAGTTAATCAAGTCCAGGAGGCACAGAGAGTCCCATACAGAATAAATCCAAGGAGAAATACACCAAGACACATATTAATCAAACTGTCAAAAAGTAAATACAAAGAAATCATATTAAAAGCAGCAAGGCAAAAACAACAAATAACACACAAGGGAATCCCCATCAGGATAACAGCTGATCTCTCAGCAGAAACTCTACAAGCCAGAAGGGAGTGGCAGGACATAATTAAAGTGATGAAGGAGAAAAACCTGCAACCAAGATTACTCTACCCAGCAAGGATCTCATTCAGATTTGATGGAGAAATTAAAATGTTTACAGACAAGCAAAAGCTGAGAGAGTTCAGCACCACCAAACCAGCTTTACAGCAAATGCTAAAGGAACTTGTCTAGGCAAGAAACACAACAGAAGGAAACGACCTACAATAACGAACCCAAAACAATTAAGAAAATGGGAATAGGAACGTACATATCGATAATTACCTTAAATGTAAATGGACTAAATGCTCCCACCAAAAGACACAGATTGGCTGAATGGATACAAAAACAAGACCCATATATATGCTGTCTACAAGAGACCCACTTCAGACCTAGAGACACATACAGACTGAAAGTAAGGGGATGGAAAAAGATACTCCATGCAAATGGAAACCAAAAGAAAGCTGGAGTAGCAATTCTTATATCACACAAAATAGACTTTAAAATAAAGACTATTACAAGGGAAAAAGAAGGACACTACATAATGATCAAGGGATCGATCCAAGAAGAAGATATAACAATTGTAAATATTTATGCACCCAACATAGGAGCACCTCAATACATAAGGCAACTACTAACAGCCATAAAAGGGGAAATCGACAGTAACACAATCATAGTAGGGGACTTTAACACCCCACTTTCACCAATGGACAGATCATCCAAAATGAAAATAAATAAGGAAACACAAGCTTTAAATGATACATTAAACAAGATGGACTTAATTGATATTTATAGGACATTCCATCCAAAAACAACAGAATACACATTTTTCTCAAGTGCTCATGGAACATTCTCCAGGATAGATCGTATCTTGGGTCACAAATCAAGCCTGGTAAATTTAAGAAAATTGAAATTATATCAAGTATCTTTTCCGACCACAATGCTATGAGACTAGATATCAATTACAGGAAAAGAGCTGTAAAACATACAAACACATGGAGGCTAAACAATACACTACTTAATAACAAAGTGATCACTGAAGAAATCAAAGAGGAAATGAAAAAATACCTAGAAACAAATGACAATGGAGACACGACGACCCAAAACCTATGGGATGCAGCAAAAGCAGTTCTAAGAGGGAAGTTTATAGCAATATAATCCCACCTTAAGAAACAGGAAACATCTCGAATAAACAACCTAACCTTGCACCTAAAGCAATTAGAGAAAGAAGAACAAAAACATCCCAAAGTTAGCAGAAGGAAAGAAATCATAAAAATCAGATCAGAAATAAATGAAAAAGAAATGAAGGAAACGATAGCAAAGATCAATAAAACTAAAAGCTGGTTCTTTGAGAAGATAAACAAAATTGATAAACCATTAGCCAGACTCATCGAGAAAAAAAGGGAGAAGACTCAAATCAATAGAATTAGAAATGAAAAAGGAGAAGTAACAACTGACACTGCAGAAATACAAAAGATCATGAGAGATTACTACAAGCAACTCTATGCCAATAAAATGGACAACCTGGAAGAAATGGACAAATTCTTAGAAAGGCACAACCTGCCAAGACTGAATCAGGAAGAAATAGAAAATATGAACAGACCAATCACAAGCACTGAAATTGAAACTGTGATAAAAAATCTTCCAACACACAAAAGCCCAGAACCAGATGGCTTCACAGGTGAATTCTATCAAGCATTTAGAGAAGAGCTAACACCTATCCTTCTCAAACTCTTCCAAAATATAGCAGAGGGAGGAACACTCCCAAACTCATTCTACGAGGCCACCATCACCTTGATACCAAAACCAGACAAGGATGTCACAAAGAAAGAAAACTACAGGCCAATATCACTGATGAACATAGATGCAAAAATCCTCAACAAAATACTAGCATACAGAATCCAACAGCACATTAAAAGGATCATACACCAAGATCAAGTGGGGTTTATTCCAGAATGCAAGGATTCTTCAATATACACAAATCAATCAATGTGATACACCATATTAACAAATTGAAGGAGAAAAACCATATGATCATCTCAATAGATGCAGAGAAAGCTTTCGACAAAATTCAATACCCATTTATGATAAAAACCCTGCAGAAAGTAGGCATAGAGGGAACTTTCCTCAACATAATAAAGGCCATATATGACAAACCCACAGCCAGCATTGTCCTCAATGGTGAAAAACTGAAACCATTTCCACTAAGATCAGGAACAAGACAAGGTTGCCCACTCTCACCACTCTTATTCAACATAGTTTTGGAAGTTTTAGCCACAGCAATCAGAGAAGAAAAGGAAATAAAAGGAATCCAAATGGGAAAAGAAGAAGTAAAGCTGTCACTGTTTGCAGATGACATGATACTATACATAGAGAATCCTAAAGATGCTACCAGAAAACTACTAGAGCTAATCAATGAATTTGGTAAAGTTGCAGGATACAAAATTAATGCACAGAAATCTCTGGCATTCCTATACACTAATGATGAAAAATCCGAAAGTGAAATTAAGGAAACACTCCCATTTACCATTGCAACAAAAAGAATAAAATATCTAGGAATAAACCTACCTAAGGAGACAAAAGACCTGTATGCAGAAAATTATAAGACACTGATGAAAGAAATTAAAGATGATACAAATAGATGGAGAGATGTACCATGTTCTTGGATTGGAAGAATCAACATTGTGAAAATGACTCTACTACCCAAAGCAATCTACAGATTCAATGCAATCCCTATCAAACTACCAATGGCATTTTTCACAGAACTAGAACAAAAAATTTCACAATTTGTATGGAAACACAAAAGACCCCGAATAGCCAAAGCAATCTTGAGAACGAAAAATGGAGCTGGAGGAATCAGGCTCCCTGACTTCAGACTATACTACAAAGCTACAGTAATCAAGACAGTATGGTACTGGCACAAAAAGAGAAAGATAGATCAATGGAACAGGATAGAAAGCCCAGAGATAAACCCACTGACATATGGTCACCTTATCTTTGATAAAGGAGGCAGGAATGTACAGTGGAGAAAGGACAGCCTCTTCAATAAGTGGTGCTGGGAAAACTGGATGGGGACATGTAAAAGTATGAGATTAGATCACTCCCTAACACCATACACAAAAATAAGCTCAAAATGGATTAAAGACCTAAATGTAAGGCCAGACACTATCAAACTCCTAGAGGAAAACATAGGCAGAACACTCTATGACATAAATCACAGCAAGATCCTTTTTGACCCACCTCCTAGAGAAATGGAAATAAAGACAAGAATAAACACATAGGACCTAATGAAACTTAAAAGCTTTTGCACAGCAAAGGAAACTATAAACAAGACCAAAAGACAACCCTCAGAATGGGAGAAAATATTTTCAAATGAAGCAACTGACAAAGGATTAATCTCCAAAATTTATAAGCAGCTCATGCAGCTCAATAACAAAAAAACAAAAAACCCAATCCAAAAATGGGCAGAAGACCTAAATAGACATATCTCCACAGAAGATATACAGACTGCCAACAAACACATGAAAGGATGCTCAACATCTTTACTCATTAGAGAAATGCAAATCAAAACTACAATGAGATATCATCTCACACCAGTCAGAATGGCCATCATCAAAAAATCTAGAAACAATAAATGCTGGAGAGGGTGTGGAAAAAAGGGAACACTCTTGCACTGCTGGTGGGAATGTGAATTGGTACAGCCACTATGGAGAACGGTATGGAGGTTCCTTAAAATCTACAAATAGAGCTACCATATGACCCAGCAATCCCACTACTGGGCATATACCCTGAGAAAACCATAATTCAAAAAGAGACATGTACCAAAATGTTTATAGCAGCCCTATTTACAATAGCCCAGAGATGGAAACAACCTAAGTGTCCATCATCGGATGAATGGGTAAAGAAGATGTGGCACATATATACAATGGAATGTTACTCAGCCATAAAAAGAAACGAAATTGAGCTATTTGTAATGAGGTGGATGGACCTAGAGTCTGTCATACAGAGTGAAGTAAGTCAGAAAGAGAAAGACAAATACTGTATGCTGACACATATATATGGAATTTAAGAAAAAAAATGTCATGAAGAACATAGGGGTAAGACAGGAATAAAGACACAGACCTACTAGAGCATGGACTTGAGGATATGGGGAGGGAGAAGGGTAAGCTGTGACAAAGTGAAAGAGCGGCATGGACATATATACACTACCAAACGTAAGGTAGATAGCTAGTGGGAAGGAGCTGCATAGCACAGGGAGATCATCTCGGTGCTTTGTGACCGCCTGGAGGGGTGGGACAGGGAGGGTGGGAGGGAGACGCAAAAGGGACGGGATATGGGAACATATGTATATGTATAACTGATTAAATTTGTTATAAAGCAAAAAAAAAAAAGGTTATGCATTTTTAAGGTATTTGAAACAAATGCCAGATTGCCCTCCACTGAGGTGCTTCCACTGTGGGCATTACCAGTTAAAAGGTTTTCCAGTTTCATAGATGAAAATGTAATCTTGATTAAATTTGTACTTCTTTAATTTGTAGTGAGATTGCACATTTTTTATAAGATTGTTTATCTTCTCATTTTCATTTGGAAACATTTTAAGGGACAGAATGGATTTGTAAAGCAGTAACTGAGGCTGCCAAATTCATGATGCTGTTCACGTGGGCTTTTATATAAGCTGCTGCCTTAATCTTTCTTGGTCATTGTACTACTCCACCATTTGGAAATTACTTAGATTGCTGTACTCTGACTTGCGTAGAGAGGCAAATACTGAGCCTTCCTTTCTCTGAATCATTATATAAGAATAGATTTATGTAATTTTTAGCATACCAAAGTTAACTTCTGTGTTATGAATCTTTAATAATATAATTTTATAATCTAAAAAAAAAAAAAAGAATTGGCCTACATCTTACAAGTGGGAAAAGAACACTTGGACACAAGTAAACAACTAACAGGGAGTTTCTCCTCTTGGAAATCCTGAATAAAAAGCAAGGATAACACTTCTCTCAAGCAGCCTCCAGAAAGTACACCTGAAGAACTTGAATAAGGAGGCAAAAAAAAAAAAATGTGCCATCTCAAGAGAAAAAGACAAGCCACAGACTGGGAGAAAATATTTGCAAAAGACAAATCTGACAAAATACTGTTACCCAAAATATACAAAGAACACAAAAAATGAAATAAAAACTTGAACAAACCAATTAAAAAATAGGCAAAAGATCTAAACACACACCTTACCAAAGAAGATATAAACATGGCAAACAAGCATATGAAAATATGCTCAATAACATGTGTCACCAGAGAAATGCAAATTAAAACAACAATGAGATACCCCTACACAGCGGTTAGAATAGTCAAATTCAAAATACTGACAGCATCAAATGCTGATGAGGATGTGAAGCAACAGGAACTCATTAATTGCTATAGGAATGAAAAATTGTACACCCATTTTGAAAGTTTGGTAGTGTCTTACAAAACTAAATATACTCTTACCATATGATCCAGCAATCACACTCCTTGGTATTTACTCAAAGGAGTTAAAAACTTATGTCCATACAAAATCTTGCACACCAAAGTTTATAGCAGTTTTATTCATAATTGCCCAAAGTTGGAAGCACCCAAAATGACCATCAGCAGATGAATGGACAAACTGTGGTGTATCCACACAATGGAATATTTCTCAGAGCTAAAAAGAGATGAGCTATCAAGCCATGAAAAGACATGCAGGAAACTTAAGTGCATATGACTAAGTCAAAGAGGCCAATCTGAAAAGACTACATACTGTATGATTCCAACCAAACATCATTCTGCAAAAAGCAAAATTATGGAGACAGTAAATAGCTTAGTGGTTACCAGAGAGTAGGGAGGAGGGAGAAATAAATAGGCAAAACACAGAGAATTTTTAGGGCAGAAAAACTCTTCTGTATGATACTACAAAGGAAGTACACGTTAATATACATTTGTCAAAACCTATAGAATATACAACACCAAGAGTGCACCATAATGTAGGACTTTGGTTGACGATGATGTGTCAATGCAGGTCCATCAATCATAACAAATGCATCACTCTAGTGGAAGGTGTTATATGCATGTGTGGGAGCAGGGGGTATATGGAAACTTTCTCTTCTTTCTGCTCAATTGTGTTATGAATATAGAATTGCTCTCAAAAATAAACTCTATTATTTATTTATTTTTTTAAATTATTATCTTTTTGGCTGCGTTGGGTCTTCATTGCTATGCGTTAGCTTTTCTCTCGTTGCAGCAAGCTGGGGCTACTCTTCGTTGCAGCGTACGGGCTTCTCATTGTGGTGGCTTCTCTTGTTGTGGAGCAGAGGCTCTAGGGCGTGGGCTTCAGTAGTTGTGGCGCACGGGCTTCTTTGCTCCACGGCATGTGGGATCTTCCCGGACCAGGGCTCGAACTCATGTCCCCTGCATTGGCAGGCAGATTCTTAACCACCGCGCCACCAGGGAAGCCCAATAAAGTCTATTTTAAAAATTCAGTCTTGGATTCTGGGTTACCTCTGAGCAATCACTGCATCCAAGAACTAGATTCCCCCAATTTCAAATATTCTTTCCTATTATCTCCATAAACCTTTGAAACATACTAGAAGCTCCACTCCCACGAATTCTTCTTTACTTTTTAAAGAAATATTTAAGTGTCTATTGTGGACTAATCATGGTGTGATGCTCCAATAATATGGTGTTTCATTGATACATTATAATTTTTTACTTTGTAAGATCTAAAATCCATAGTTTTCTTAAAATACATGGCCATTTTACATATCAGTGATTTTTCTTTTTTAGTAATACAAAAAATAATAATGCATCTTATAGTAAGCATCTTAGATTTTACAAAATATGGTAAAAATGACAAACAAAAAATATGTGAAGTTTCAGCCCAGTAAATGAGTAACCATGCAAATAAAGTTAAAATTATAATTGTGATTAGTGCTTTGAAAGGATGGTACATGGTCTCGTGAGAGATATCTGGGGAGAGAGGAAAGGCTTCCTGGAGGAAGAGGCAATGGCCTGAGAACTAAGAACTGCAGGAATAGTAAGAGTTAGCTAGATAAAGAAGAGTATGAATAGTGCAGGCAGAGGGAACTAGATATACAAAGGCCCTAGAGCAGGAGGAAGTTTGGGGCATGGAAAGATCAGTGTGAATGCAAGGGACAGTGTGATGTGAGGTGAGCCTGGGAAGGTGGGAAGGTTCCTTTGAGGCACCCAGATGAAAATGTCAAACAGTGGATTCTATGGGTCAGGGACCAAAAGAAGGTTTCTGGGATGGAAATAAATATTGTTGAGTCATCTGAATCAATGTCATTATTAATGCCATGGAGGGCGGGGATGAAATAAACCAAGAGATGTGAGTCTCAACTCGGGCTTCACTTTAGAATCCTCTGGGAGGCTTTAAAAAGTCCCAATAGCCAGGCTGTCTCCAAACTTAATTAAATAAAAATATTAGGGGGTGGACACTGCAATCAATATTTTTAAGGCTCCCCATGTGTTTCCCCAGAGGCAGCCACATTTAAGAACCACTGGCCTAGACAGAAAACACAGAGCAGAAAATGAGGAAGTGCTAGAATGAAGAGTTGAGAATTTTGATAGTTAATGGCCTGGTGGAGGAGGAGGAAGCTGCAAAGGTGACAAAGGAGTGACCAGGAGATCCGTGGAAAATCAGGAAAATGTTGAGTTGCAAAAGTGAAGAGGAAAGGGAAGGGGTTGTCAGCAGTGCTGAATGATGCTGAGAGGTAATAGGTAAGGACTGAAAACATCCGTTGGGGATAATCACAGAGAGGTCAATAGCGACCTTTACGGGAGCTGTTTGTTGATGTGATGGAGTCAGAAGCCAGATTATGCTGAGGACAGAGGTGGGGTGAGAACACCAAGTATTGAGGACTCTTTTCAGAAATTTGGCTGCAAAATTAAAGTACATTAGGGAGATCATAGGGTAGAGAAAGTTTTATTTTGTTTTTGTAAATGGGAACTATCTGAGCATGTTTAAAAGTTAAAAGAGAACAACAATTTAATATACGTTATAATAATATGCATTTCTTGAACAGCTTGGGGAAATGAAAACCATAGGTGAAGGGGCTAGATTTTGATAGGAAGAGGGGATGACTCCTCTATTGTAACGGGGGAGGGGGGGAATGCAGGTGCTATAGGTAGACACATAGATACATTTTCCTGTACAATGGTAGGAAGAGAAAGTTCTTGTGCAAGTTTCATCTTGCATATGAAAGCAGCTCAAAATTTCCTGATTAACCCATGTCCCTAGTTTGGCTTCAGAAGTAACATTTCTCATAAGGATAATCTTATTCATAGGTTATTGTCCATGTGTGCTAAACATGTTATTGGCTGGTATTTCCTTCCAAAGTCCCTGCTCTTATAACTGCCATTAATTCATTAATTCAAGTTAGCAAGAGGTGGTATTCCCTAGCTGACTAATTAGGGATCGTATCCCTGATGTCAAAGCTCATATAGCTATCAACAAAGGTTTTCCTCGTGCCCACACTGTGCCAAGTATGGCACTGAGAATAGAAAACAGAAAAGTGAACAAGATAGAGAATTTGAAATTCCTTTTCATCCTGCCCTTGTTCCAAGAGACTCATCACCTAGATAGAAGACTAATGACTAGTAAATAACTTATAATGATTAAAAAGTCAAATCACCAGGCATACTCTAAACCCTTTAACTTCGTACTTTCCCCCCAAGGATATCATTGCAATACAAGTTGGCTTTGTAAGTGTATCTTTAAGATACAGCAGTTTTGAGGACAAGATACTTCTAAGGAAAGTGTTACTCAAGTGCCAAAACCTTTATTATCAATGACTGCTGTAAAGGAGGACAGTAGTTTTAAGTTCCTCTGAAAAATTAGGTAAAAATTACTTATTCATGGAATTAGAAAAATCTCCTGGTTGGGAGGACCCTTAAAGGTCATCTTTTCCAGTCTTCCATCTAAAGATTGAGTCTCCTTTGGCTTGAAGAGGAGATGGTTGGAGGTAGATGGTGGAGGGCTGGGGGTTAGGCACCAGGGCAGGGGGCTGGGGCCAGGGAAGGGACCTCAGGGAGGGAGGTTAGATAGAGCATACTCTTAGTGCACAGACCACGTGTGCACACACACACACACACAAAGAGGGTTTTATTCTTTTTTTTTTTTCTTCTTCTTCAGCCCAATTGAGACTGGAGTCAATAGAAAATGAGTAAAAGGCAGAAAAATAAATGCATTTCCTGTATTGTACTAAAAGCTCTCTATACAATAATCACTTAATATTAATAAGTAAGTGAAATGTCAACCTGAATGGCCTTCCCTGCCAACTGATGAGATAAGTGATCAAATAGCCTGTAAAGATGATATAAATGAACTTCTTCATACCTTCTTCCCTTAGTGACCAGGACTGCTTACAAAATTGTACTTGATCCTCTGCATCATGGATTGTGCTAGAAGAATCAAAGATGAATATGGAAGCTCATGGTCTACTAAACATGCAGAGAGCAAATATTTACATCACCGTGATAAGTGCTACCCTAGATATGTATGATTATGCTCCCCTGATGGGGTGGGATGGGAGTCGCCTGCCTGGTGTGGGTAACCACAGGGCCCAGGCTAGCCTTGGGAGCATAGGTGAAGTGTTAGGACCAGGAGGAAGTGCAAATATTAGTTGAGGTGGAGGACCCAGTTTAAGAAGGCAGAAAAGTGAGTCTGTACTTGTGATGACAAGAAGGAGGGTATGAAAGAGATGCCAGTAACTGAACTATAGGCCAAAGACACAAACACTCAGGGAAATGAGACCTGGGAACTACAGCTAAATAGAGAAGCACTGGAACCAGGGGTTTTTGACCAGTCTTGGCTTCCTGGCCCTTCATTTATACTCTTGAGTAGACAGAGGAGAAAAGAGTATTCAGAAGTTGAAGCAAATAAGGGATTCAGATAAAACTTCCTGGTGGACTTAGATGAAGGAGAAGTTTTTAAATTATAGAAGGACCATGGCTGTGCTCTTCAGGAAGATGGACTTAGTAGTCATGGCTACCACTGCAGAAGCCTGAGATACTCTGTAGTTTATACTCTGTGTGTAGAGACGTTTTAATGACCTTTGGCTGTGTATCTAGGACTCATTTATGCACGAAGTTGCATGTATTCACCACACACTATTGGCTATTAATACTCCTGGTGATTGATATGCATAATGAAGTTATGCCAATCTACAACCTTGAGACTGATAGATGGAAGGAAAATTCATTGACAGGTCAAATAATTTTTATCAGGACAAAAGAAAGATGTGCTCTGGTTCCACCTTCTTTCTAACTTGTCCATTAAAATTTGATTTTTTTGGCGGGGAGAGCTGGATGCACATATACCTTTAACAAGAAACAGAAAGTTATCAGTTCTTGCAGATGCTGATGAAATGGCTTTGTCATCATGAACTACCAGTTGTGTTCACAGACATCTGAACTAATCTTTGATTGTCACCATTAAGAGAGGTTTTAGATCAAACCAAGGTTATCATTTTAGGAAGATGCCTACAGAACTCATAAATTGTATTTAGTTGGACGTTTCATTTACTTTGTCTTGAAGAGTATCCCAGGAAGCTAAATTTATCAAATCTAGTCTTTTTATGGGTGTTTTACTCTAGGCTCCAATAACCATAGCCTTGTTTTATGGTAAAGAATTGAGGAGTCTTATCTTTCAATTTTTCTATGAACTGCAGCAGACACAAAATGGCTTTCTGAATGAAATCCTGACCCTGGTTTCATGTACTTTCTCAGCTCTCTTCAATCATAACTGGAAATGGCCTTCCATTCTACCAGATGTTTTATTAGGATGCCTCAATTTTCACAAGAGGAGGCTGATCCTCTTTCATGCCTAGCACCTGAGAACAGGCCCACCCCAGAAACTTATCAGGAGAGCTCATCCTGAAATTGCTGTAAGGAAACATTTCAAAAGCTCATGTAAGAAAGATAATTCCTCTGAAGAATTAATCTAGCGACCCCCTCTCTCTAGGTTCTGTGAAATTTTATCTTAGCTTAAACCAAACAAACCACTAACGTATATTTTGGTGTGGAGCCAGCAGAACTGGTGTAAGACGTAGCCTCAAGAAAGAACGTGCTGTGCTTAAAATGAAGGTGATATTGATGAATATGAATATTTGATGTTCATTACACAGTATCTTCTGCAGGAAAATCCACCAAAGATTTCTCTCCCTCTGAACAGGGGTGTATGTGTGTGTGTGTGTGTGTCTCCCCCAAATTTTTAATTGGGGAATATAATATATTGAAAAGTGCGTAAAACAGTACAGTTTTACAAATACATAGCCTTGTGAAGCTCCATCCAGGTCAAGCACCCCCCAACTCCTTCCTCCCTTCTTGGTCCTCTCCCTGCCCCCTGGATAGTAACTGTTATCTTAACTCTTATCCTAATTGCTTCCTTGTTTTCCTTTATAGTTTTAAACATGCCTATGCATTTCTCAGCAATATAGTGCTTAATCTCTCTCTATCTGTGTGTGTGTGTGTGTGTGTGTGTGTGTATACGTAGAATCACAATATATGTTCTTTTGTGTCTGTACATTTTGTTCATTATGTAAGATTTATTCATGTTCCTGAATATAGCTGTAGTTTGTTCATTTTCATTGCTGTATATTATATTCATGTGTCAAAGTAGCACAATTTATTTATCCTTTCTATGAGTTGTAGATATGTAATTTCCTTTTAGGATTTACTGAGAACAACAATGCTTTTGACATTCTTTTTTTTTTTTTTTTTTTTTTTTTCTTTTTTTTTTTTTTTTTTTTATTTTACAAATTTAATCAGTTATACATATACATATGTTCCCATATCCCCTCCCTTTTGCGTCTCCCTCCCACCCTCCCTATCCCACCCCTCCAGGCGGTCACAAAGAACCGAGCTGATCTCCCTGTGCTATGCGGCTGCTTCCCACTAGCTATCTACCTTACATTTGGTAGTGTATATATGTCCATGCCGCTCTTTCACTTTGTCACAGCTTACCCTTCCCCCTCCCCATATCCTCAAGTCCATGCTCTAGTAGGTCTGTGTCTTTATTCCTGTCTTACCCCTATGTTCTTGATGACATTTTTTTCTTAAATTCCATATATATGTGTCAGCATACCGTATTTGTCTTTCTCTTTCTGACTTACTTCACTCTGTATGACAGACTCTAGGTCCATCCACCTCATTACAAATAGCTCAATTTCATTTCTTTTTATGGCTGAGTAATATTCCATTGTATATATGTGCCACATCTTCTTTATCCATTCATCCGATGATGGACACTTAGGTTGTTTCCATCTCCGGGCTATTGTAAATAGGGCTGCTATGAACATTTTGGTACATGTCTCTTTTTGAATTATGGTTTTCTCAGGGTATATGCCCAGTAGTGGGATTGCTGGGTCATATGGTAGTTCTATTTGTAGTTTTTTAAGGAACCTCCATACTGTTCTCCATAGTGGCTGTACCAATTCACATTCCCACCAGCAGTGCAAGAGTGTTCCTTTTTTTCCACACCCTCTCCAGCATTTATTGTTTCTAGATTTTTTGATGATGGCCATTCTGACTGGTGTGAGATGATATCTCATTGTAGTTTTGATTTGCATTTCTCTAATGAGTAAAGATGTTGAGCATCCTTTCATGTGTTTGTTGGCTGTCTGTATATCTTCTGTGGAGAAATGTCTATTTAGGTCTTCTGCCCATTTTTGGATTGGGTTGTTTGTTTTTTTGCTATTGAGCTGCATGAGCTGCTTATAAATTTTGGAGATTAATCCTTTGTCAGTTGCTTCATTTGCAAATATTTTCTCCCATTCTGAGGGTTGTCTTTTGGTCTTGTTTATGGTTTCCTTTGCTGTGCAAAAGCTTTTAAGTTTCATTAGGTCCCATGTGTTTATTTTTGTCTTTATTTCCATTTCTCTAGGAGGTGGGTCAAAAAGGATCTTGCTGTGATTTATGTCATAGAGTGTTCTGCCTATGTTTTCCTCTAGGAGTTTGATAGTGTCTGGCCTTACATTTAGGTCTTTAATCCATTTTGAGCTAATTTTTGTGTATGGTGTTAGGGAGTGATCTAATCTCATACTTCTACATGTCCCTGTCCAGTTTTCCCAGCACCACTTATTGAAGAGACTGTCCTTTCTCAACTGTACATTCCTGCCTCCTTTATCAAAGATAAGGTGACCATATGTCCGTGGGTTTATCTCTGGGCTTTCTATCCTGTTCCATTGATCTATCTTTCTGTTTTTGTGCCAGTACCATACTGTCTTGATTACTGTAGCTTTGTAGTATAGTCTGAAGTCAGGGAGCCTGATTCCTCCAGCTCCATTTTTCGTTCTCAAGATTGCTTTGGCTATTCGGGGTCTTTTGTGTTTCCATACAAATTGTGAAATTTTTTGTTCTAGTTCTGTGAAAAATGCCATTGGTAGTTTGATAGGTATTGCATTGAATCTGTAGATTGCTTTGGGTAGTAGAGTCATTTTCACAATGTTGATTCTTCCAATCCAAGAACATGGTACATCTCTCCATCTAATTGTATCATCTTTAATTTCTTTCATCAGTGTCTTATAATTTTCTGCATACAGGTCTTTTGTCTCCTTAGGTAGGTTTATTCCTAGATATTTTATTCTTTTTGTTGCAATGGTAAATGGGAGTGTTTCCTTGATTTCACTTTCAGATTTTTCATCATTAGTATATAGGAATGCCAGAGATTTCTGTGCATTAATTTTGTATCCTGCAACTTTACCAAATTCATTGATTAGCTCTAGTAGTTTTCTGGTGGCATCTTTAGGATTCTCTATGTATAGTATCATGTCATCTGCAAACAGTGACAGCTTTACTTCTTCTTTTCCGATTTGGATTCCTTTTATTTCCTTTTCTTCTCTGATTGCTGTGGCTAAAACTTCCAAAACTATGTTGAATAAGAGTGGTGAGAGTGGGCAACCTTGTCTTGTTCCTGATCTTAGTGGAAATGGTTTCAGTTTTTCACCATTGAGGACGATGCTGGCTGTGGGTTTGTCATATATGGCCTTTATTATGTTGAGGAAAGTTCCCTCTATGCCTACTTTCTGCAGGGTTTTTATCATAAATGGGTGTTGAATTTTGTCAAAAGCTTTCTCTGCATCTATTGAGATGATCATATGGTTTTTCTCCTTCAACTTGTTAATGTGGTGTATCACATTGATTGATTTGCGTATATTGAAGAATCCTTGCATTCCTGGAATAAACCCCACTTGATCATGGTGTATGATCCTTTTAATGTGCTGTTGGATTCTGTTTGCTAGTATTTTGTTGAGGATTTTTGCATCTATGTTCATCAGTGATATTGGCCTGTAGTTTTCTTTCTTTGTGACATCCTTGTCTGGTTTTGGTATCAAGGTGATGGTGGCCTCGTAGAATGAGTTTGGGAGTGTTCCTCCCTCTGCTATATTTTGGAAGAGTTTGAGAAGGATAGGTGTTAGCTCTTCTCTAAATGCTTGATAGAATTCGCCTGTGAAGCCATCTGGTCCTGGGCTTTTGTTTGTTGGAAGATTTTTAATCACAGTTTCAATTTCAGTGCTTGTGATTGGTCTGTTCATATTTTCTATTTCTTCCTGAGTCAGTCTTGGCAGGTTGTGCATTTCTAAGAATTTGTCCATTTCTTCCAGGTTGTCCATTTTATTGGCATAGAGTTGCTTATAGTAATCTCTCATGATCTTTTGTATTTCTGCAGTGTCAGTTGTTACTTCTCCTTTTTCATTTCTAATTCTATTGATTTGAGTCTTCTCCCTTTTTTTCTTGATGAGTCTGGCTAATGGTTTATCAATTTTGTTTATCTTCTCAAAGAACCAGCTTTTAGTTTTATTGATCTTTGCTATCGTTTCCTTCATTTCTTTTTCATTTATTTCTGATCTGATTTTTATGATTTCTTTCCTTCTGCTAACTTTGGGATGTTTTTGTTCTTCTTTCTCTAATTGCTTTAGGTGCAAGGTTAGGTTGTTTATTCGAGATATTTCCTGTTTCTTAAGGTGGGATTGTATTGCCATAAACTTCCCTCTTAGAACTGCTTTTGCTGCATCCCATAGGTTTTGGGTCGTCGTGTCTCCATTGTCATTTGTTTCTAGGTATTTTTTAATTTCCTCTTTGATTTCTTCAGTGATCACTTCGTTATTAAGTAGTGTATTGTTTAGCCTCCATGTGTTTGTATGTTTTACAGCTCTTTTCCTGTAATTGATATCTAGTCTCATAGCATTGTGGTCGGAAAAGATACTTGATACAATTTCAATTTTCTTAAATTTACCAAGGCTTGATTTGTGACCCAAGATATGATCTATCCTGGAGAATGTTCCATGAGCACTTGAGAAAAATGTGTATTCTGTTGTTTTTGGATGGAATGTCCTATAAATATCAATTAAGTCCATCTTGTTTAATGTATCATTTAAAGCTTGTGTTTCCTTATTTATTTTCATTTTGGATGACCTGTCCATTGGTGAAAGTGGGGTGTTAAAGTCCCCTACTATGATTGTGTTACTGTCGATTTCTCCTTTTATGGCTGTTAATATTTCCCTTATGTATTGAGGTGCTCCTATGTTTGGTGCATAAATATTTACAATTGTTATATCTTCTTCTTGGATTGATCCCTTGATCATTATGTAGTGTCCTTCTTTGTCTCTTCTAGTAGTCTTTATTTTAAAGTCTATTTTGTCTGATATGAGAATTGCTACTCCAGCTTTCTTTTGGTTTCCATTTGCATGGAATATCTTTTTCCATCCCCTTACTTTCAGTCTGTATGTATCTCTAGGTCTGAAGTGGGTCTCTTGTAGACAGCATATATATGGGTCTTGTTTTTGTATCCATTCAGCCAGTCTGTGTCTTTTGGTGGGAGCATTTAGTCCATTTACATTTAAGGTAATTATTGATATGTATGTTCCTATTCCCATTTTCTTAATTGTTTTGGGTTCGTTATTGTAGTTCTTTTCCTTCTGTTGTGTTTCTTGCCTAGAGAAGTTCCTTTAGCATTTGTTGTAAAGCTGGTTTGGTGGTGCTGAACTCTCTCAGCTTTTGCTTGTCTGTAAAGGTTTTAATTTCTCCATCAAATCTGAATGAGATCCTTGCTGGGTAGAGTAATCTTGGTTGCAGGTTTTTCTCCTTCATCACTTTAAGTATGTCCTGCCACTCCCTTCTGGCTTGTAGAGTTTCTGCTGAGAGATCAGCTGTTATCCTGATGGGGATTCCCTTGTGTGTTATTTGTTGTTTTTGCCTTGCTGCTTTTAATATGATTTCTTTGTGTTTAATTTTTGACAGTTTGATTAATATGTGTCTTGGTGTATTTCTCCTTGGATTTATTCTGTATGGGACTCTCTGTGCCTCCTGGACTTGATTAACTATTTCCTTTCCCATATTAGGGAAGTTTTCAACTATAATCTCTTCAAATATTTTCTCAGTCCCTTTCTTTTTCTCTTCTTCTTCTGGAACCCCTATAATTCGAATGTTGGTGCGTTTAATGTTGTCCCAGAGGTCTCTGAGACTGTCCTCTGTTCTTTTCATTCTTTTTTCTTTATTTTGCTCTGCAGCAGTTATTTCCACTATTTTATCTTCCACCTCACTTATCCGTTCTTCTGCCTCAGTTATTCTGCTATTGATCCCATCTAGAGTATTTTTTATTTCATTTATTGTGTTTTTAATCGATGCTTGATTCGTCTTTAGTTCTTCTAGGTCCTTGTTAACTGTTTCTTGCATTTTGTCTATTCTATTTCCAAGATTTTGGATCATCTTTACCATCATTATTCTGAATTCTTTTTCAGATAGACTGCCTATTACCTCTTCATTTGTTAGGTCTGGTGGGTTTTTATCTTGCTCCTTCTCCTGCTGTGTGTTTTTCTGTCTTCTCATTTTGCTTATGTTACTGTGTTTGGGGTCTCCTCTTTGCAGGCTGCAGGTTCGTAGTTCCCGTTATTTTTGGTGTCTGTCCCCAGTGGCTAAGGTTGGTTTAGTGGGTTGTGTAGGCTTCTTGGTGGAGGGGACTACTGCCTGTGTTCTGGTGGATGAGGCTGGATCTTGTCTTTCTGGTGGGCAGGTCCACGTCTGGTGGTGTGTTTTGGGGTGTTTGCGGACTTTTTATGATTTGAGGCAGCCTCTCTGCTAATGGGTGGTGTTGTGTTCCTGTCTTGCTAGTTGTTTGGCATAGGGTGTCCAGCACTGTAGCTTGCTGGTCGTTGAGTGAAGCTGGGTGCTGGTGTTGAGATGGAGATCTCTGGAAGATTTTCGCCGTTTGATATTATGTGGAGCTGGGAGGTCTCTTGTGGACCAGTGTCCTGAAGTTCGCTCTCCCACCTCAGAGGCACAGCACTGACTCCTGGCTCCTCACTTTGGGATGATTTGTTGTCTATTTATGTATTCCACAGATGCAGGGTACATGAAGTTGATTGTGGAGCTTTAATCCGCTGTTTCTGAGGCTGCTGGGAGAGGTTTCCCTTTCTCTTCTTTGTTCTCACAGCTCCTGGGCCTCAGCTTTGGATTTGGCCCCGCCTCTGCGTGTAGGTCGCCGGAGGGCGTCTGTTCTTCTCTCAGACAGGACAGGGTTAAAGGAGCAGCCTCTTCGGGGACTCTGGCTCACTCAGGCCGGGCGGGAGGGAGGGGCACGGAGTGCGGGGCGAGCCTGCAGCGGCAGAGGTCGGCGTGACGTTGCACCAGCCCGAGGCGCGCCGTGCGTTCTCCCAGGGAAGCCGCCCCTGGATCCCGGGACCCCGGCAGTGGCAGGCTGCACAGGCTCCCGGAAGGGCGGTGTGGACAGTGTCCTGCGCTCGCACACAGGCTTCTTGGCGGCGGCAGCAGCAGCAGCCCCAGCGTCCCACGCCCGTCTCTGGGCTCCGCGCTTTCAGCCGCGACTTGCGCCCGTCTCTGGAGCTCCTTTACGCGGCGCTCCTAATCCCCTCTCCTCGCGCACCAGGAAACCAAGAGGGAAGAAAAAGTCTCCTGCCTCTTCGGCAGCTCCAGAGTTTTCCCGGACTCCCTCCCGGCTAGCCGTGGCACACTAGCCCCCTTCAGGCTGAGTTCTCGCCGCCAGTCCCAGTCCTCTCCCTGCGCTCTGACCGAAGCCCGAGCCTCAGCTCCAGCGCCGCCCGCCCTGGCGGGGGAGCAGACAAGCCTCTCGGGCTGGTGAGTGCCGCTCGGCACCGCTCCTCTCTGCGGGAATCTCTCTGCTTTGCCCTACCCAGGTATGTGGGGAGTTTCTTGCCTTTTGGGAGGACTGGGGTCTTCTGCCAGCGTTCAGTAGGTGTTCTGTAGGAGTTGTTGCACGCGTAGCTGTATTTCTGGTGTATCTGTGGGGAGGAAGGTGATCTCCGCGTCTTACTCTTCCGCCATCTTACCCGGAACTCTTCTGTATCTGACATTCTTATAATGCATATAAAATATTTTCTCTAGAATATACACTTTAGAATATAAGTTCTGGGTTTAAAAATAAGCAAATATTTATCTATACACATTATATATGTATATTTACATGCATTTTTCTGTGTATAAGTTTGTGTATGTGTGTGTATATATATATGTATATATCTAAAGGACTAGTATTCAGAATATTCAGAATAACCTTCTACTGTGCTTCTCTTGATCAATGGATTGGTTTTACTCCATTGGTGCTGCTACTGTTGCAAAAAAGTCATGTTTCTCTCTTTGCATTGGTCACTAGAAAATATAAAACCACATTTATTGCCAACTGTGCTCTGCAGAATTCTGGGGGATTTGGGGGGTGGGGGGGGTCTCTAGAGCTGTTATAGGAAGAAAGTAGGAGTAAGCGTGTATCCCTCTCACCTTGCTCATCTACACTTTTACTATTATGAAATATTATGGGCATATAAACAAGTGTAGAGGATAATATCAAAATTGTTTTTATCCATTGCACATATTGGTTTTCCGAATACATTTTTATTTTAAGAGAAAAATTCATAGATTATTTTTAAAAATGGAAACCTTGGTTGTAGCTCACAAAGAGAAAAAGTACAGAGCTGGAATCGGAGACCTGACTTTTTTCATTGGGGCTTGGTGTGAGTTACTTCATCTCTCTGACCCTGCTCACTCCTTAGTGTAGTGAGACTCAGATGTCTAGATGATGTGGTTATTCAAAAATATCCAATGAAGAGGCTTTAGTAAAATACTGAAGAGATTTCACAAAACCACAGCGGCAACTATCAGAGAGTCTTATGACCTAGACTCTGGGGTCTGCACCAATGTGGATATTAATGTATAGAAATTAATCTATTCACATTATTTAAGATTCTTGACATCAATATTTGACCCAGAGATTTTTGTTTTAATGTTTTGAAACCTCTTGGTCTATGACATAGATGAATTTTGTTCTGCTTAAATCCATGTTGTTCAAGTAAACTTTAATGTAGTACTTAAGAGTATGGACTTTGAAATCAAATAGACCGAGTTCAAGTTCAAGCTGGGAAACCTTGTGCAAGTTATTTAACCCCTCTAAGCCTCAAGTTCCCTGTTTATGAAAGAGGCTAATAGTAACACCTGCCACATTCGATGGTTATAAGGACTAAAGGAGATAATGAAGGCAACATGTTCAGCACCCAGTAAACGTTGGCTTCTGTCAGATTATTCTGATTCACAGTCTACACTTCTCCATTGATCCTATCATCACTTTGTATGGCATTAATATCTATGTTGCCATCCAACACCCTGACTTCCTATGTTTTCAATCTCTTCCTTCCAGCGATATTCGTCTCCTTTCCACTTCAGCTAAATGGCTACTCTCTGGACCTTGTTATCAACAGGAGCTGTATCACCTCTGAAATATCCTAATTGTGAATCACAATTTTCCCACCATTAAAAAAAAGAGCTATATTGGTTAGGAAACACTAGCTGCTGTAACAGATAAAACACAAAATGTCAGTGTTTTACCACAATATAAATTTATTTCTTACTCTCTTAGAGTCCAAGGTGGGTACTCCTGATTAATGGGCAGATCTCATTCAAGCAGCAATTTAAGGATGCAGGTTCCTTCCATCCTGTGCCTTCACCATCTTCAACAGGTGATGTACAGTCTGACAAAAGGGAAAGGGCATAGCAGATGGCACGTGGAAATTTTTATGGATCAGGCCTAGAATTAGAGTACAGCATTTCCATCCATAGTCCACTGACCAGAACTCAGACACAAGCTTGCAAGAAAGACAGGAAAAAAATAATCTACCTGTGGTCTAGAAGGAAAAAAAAATGTGCTTGATAAAAAGCTAGCCATTCTCTTATCTCATCTAATCTTCAATTTTCAGCCTCATCGAAATATATGTTTTCATTCTTCTACTTCCTCCTGACAGCCCTCTCCCAGTTTCACTCCTCCTAGTCTAGCCTATTCCCCATAAACAAAGACTTGAACTCTTTTAATGCCTTATTAACTGCCTTATCCCCTTGTCACTTTCTTATACATAGATTTATCTCAACCACAGATAAAGCTAACTACTCTCCTTCTCACCTCCTATAACTAGGTTGCTGGCTACTACTAGGAAAACACACACACACAAAACATTCCAACATCAACCAGGCTCCCAGTGTCGGTACATTATTTCTAACAATTCTAATATTCTACATATTTCTAATCAGCTCTCTTCCTCTTTTCCCACAGTGTCTATATCAGTCTCTAATCTCTCTACTGCTTGCTATATTTCTTCCTACTTAAGTATCAGTATAAAGTTCACTTCAAACATCACAGGGAAAAGAGAAGCCAGCATCCTTGGCCTACAGAAAACAGTCTGTTGGTCGCTGCTTTTAAAAGATGCAAGTGCCCCCCTAATCAATGTAGAATGCCTTGGTGAAGGGAGTGTTTTCTGGTCATCTCAGGGGACATGTTGTTAGGGTGTGGGTTTGTAAGCCTTTCTGGATAAATCCATTCTCACCTTGCTGTGTCCTCAGTTTTTGAATTCCTTCTTCCCCATATAACAAGGCACTTCTGGCAACTTATTTTCATGTAGCATGGCCCACTGTTGTGTCTAGGTTTTATGCCACTATGCAAATAGGTAGAATACATTGAGCCAACATATTGAATTCAGACTCTCTGGTTGGTTCATGCATATTAACAAATTCAGTCTCATTTAGAATTATGTTCCTCTTTCCTTGATCTTGTTCAGAATTCCTTCCCATTGATCTTTACTAGATTTTGCTGAGATAATTAGCAAGGTCTTATAATTCCATTTGGTGTGGAAATAATCTCCTCCTGGGTTTAACTTTGTAATTGGCTCACTGATACACTCTGGGATATGTCCCTAGATTTAGAACCTCGCAGGGGATGGAGACATTGGTATGATTAGGAAAGAGGAGAGTTGGCTCCTTGCTAGGTCATTGCAAAGCCTGTTGTAGGGAAAAAAAAACAGCTTCATCAGAGACAGAGAAAGGGCTGCTTTGCAGAACAAGGACGGGTCAGAGGAAATTGAGGGCTTAGTGGATTCTACATCATCTATGATAGTTAACTTTATGTGTCAACTTGACTGGGCCACAGGGTGCCGAGTTATTTGGTCAGACATTATTCTGTAGTGTGTCTGTGAGTGTTTCTGGATGACATTAACATTTTAATTGGGAGACTGAGTAAAGCAGATTGCCCTCCCTAATGTGGGTGGGCCTCACTAATCTGTTGAAGGCCTGAATAGAATAAAAAGGCTCAGTATGGGAGAATTCACTCTCTCTGCCTGTCTTTGAGCTGGGACATTTATCTTCTCCTGCCTTAGTCAGACTAGAACTTAGGCTGGAACCATTGGCTCTCCTGGACCTCCAGCTTGTTGATTGCAGATCTTAGGATGTCTCAGCCTCCATAATCACGTAAGCTAATTCCTTATAATAAAACAATATTTTGCTCTCTCTTTCTCTGTCTCTGTTTCTTTCTATCTATATATCTATACGTCTATGGAGAACCCAGACTAATGCATCATCCAACTCTTCCCATAGGTCTCTCTTCTGCTGAGAGCTCACCTCTTGCTGATGAATGCCCTCACTTTCACATAAGACCCAGTATAACAGTGATATCAGTGACCTTGTAATTCAGCAATCTGCAGGATCAAACTTGGTTTTTGGTTTTAGTCTTTCAACCATAAATAGACTTAGATAATTCATGATTTTTGGCCAGCACCTGAATTAGAAATTTGAACTTGACATTCTCCCTCTTAAAGTTGTCCAGCTCAAACAGAAACAATCATCCTGGCCTATAGAACATGATTTCTTTTGAGCTTTCTATAAAGTTGTATGCTAGCTGTCACTTGGTTGTCCTAAACCTTGTCTTCAATGAACACTCCCTTCCAGGTGGCCACAGCTGATAATTTAATTAACTCTTTTGCCACTCTGTGCCATGATCCACTCAAGTCCCACCATCTAACACACCTAGTACACTGCCTTTGGCCCCAGTAACACATCCCACATCCCCCTTTTCTCTGTTGTTACGTACAACCTGTCTTGGTGCCAATTTCTGTATAAATCCAGTTCCTTTGGCTGCAAATGAAAGAAAACTCTCACTTTCTTAGCTTTAAAAATCAAGAAATCCAAGGTAGTATGGTTTCTGGGTTGGGTATTTCAGGGGCTTGATTGCAACCCTACAGATCCAAGTTTGTTTCATCTTTTCATTCTGCTATTCTCAGCATATCAACTTTGTCCTTGGGCCAGTTCTCTTGGTGGTCACAAGATGGCTGCTGCAGTTCCAGAGAGCGTGTGTAGACACAACAAAGTCCAACAGAAGAACAAGGAAAACCTTTCCCAGGAGTACCCCCACCCATTATCTTATTAGCCAGGACTGGGTTATATATCATACATAAACCAATCACTGACAGTAAGAATGGAACACCAAAATCAGCTTTCCCAACTCAGGAGTTATCCTTGAGCTGGAGAAAGGACACCCTTCCCTGGGCACATGGCTGCCCTGAGGAAGGTGGATATCAGGACAAAATCAGGGCTCTGCCTGCAAAGAAGAAACAGAGACCACAGCCTGAATAGATAATCAATAGTGTCTGCCCCGATGATAATGATTATAGATGACAATTAGAGAATGGTCCACACCTGCTTCTTTATTCTTGCCACCCAGTCTCCACCCTGATGGGAGATGAGATTTTGATTCAGGAAAATGCTCAATAGTGGGGTAGAGAGATGGAGCAGAGAGCACAAAGCATTCATCACCTCCCACAACAAATAACACCCCAATCTCCAGAGTGAGCAGAGAAGGAAAATTTCCCTGTGAGGAAGGACAGTTAGGTCTCAGTGCTGCTCTGGGGAATGCTCTCAAGCTAGCCTAGAGTCCCAGTGGTCCAGACCCAAGAGAATAAGGAGTAGAGGAGACCCCTACTCTAGCTTACAAGAGAATGCCATGTTTCCAAAGGAAACACAGTATACCCTCATATTAAACCACAAAAGACTGACATACATAGCAGAGAATTCTTAACTAGAAGAGATGGGGAAGGGCTGGAAGGAAAGAGAACCTATTTCTCTTTGCAAACATCCTTCACATTTCTTCTTGATCTGGTGAGATTTTCACCCACAGGGTGCCTTTGATGTTTGTTAACCTGATCTCACCAGGATATACCTGGAAGTAAAAGAGAAGATTATCAAGTGGAGGTAGAAGTCTAACAAATAATATAACTGGCCCTGAAGGCAGAATGTTAGGGTCCAAGATGTTTGTAGACCATATGGACAACTCACATCCTCATGAAGGGGCTACTGTGAGTCTTCTGTTCTGTGTGGCTGTCAGGGCACAAGGATGGTTTGGCCATGCAGCCTCCCCTGGTTCCACATGTCTGCCACCTTCCCTGTGCACAGCGATGCAAGGCTGAGCTTGCTCTGCTCTGGACCACACAGGTACTCATGCTGGGCAATGCTGGGAACAGTGGGTCAGTCCCTGGAGGCCTCAGCAGGGAGGTCAGCATTTGCTACTTTGCCTCACATCCTCATGAACTCACCTCCACCCAGCCCTAACTTCACACTCCCATCTGGACACTCAACATCCCTATCTCTCTGGAGTGTTCTTAGCTGAGCTGTTTCGCATTCATTACTTCTTATGATTTCCGATCCTCACAGCAGTTCTGAAAGGCAGCCAGGGCAGTGGACAATGATTCATATTGTTCAGGTGGGAAGGCACAGCTCAGGGAGGGTCATTCTGTTCCCCAAGGTCACAGTCAATATGTAGATAACACACCAAATCACCTCTCCTTCTAGCATTCCAGAACTCTGCCAGACTTAGGATTCTGGGTGAGTGACAACCTCTGAATAAGGTTGCAACAATTGTATAACATAACTGTTTAGTGCTAGAAAGTGTTGTAAAGATTATCTGTCCTATTTTTAATAGTAAAGAGATGGAGGCATTGAGGAAGAATTTAGCAGATTGACAGTCACAGGACCAGACCTATAAGCCGGGGGCCTGGATGCCCCTTCTGCTCTTTGCTCTCTCCCCTCACATTGCCTCCACCTGGGAGCCCTTCATTTCTGAACGCATCCTCGTTTACCAGGGGAAAATAATTACATTTATGAGAGCAACACCTGATTTTGAAGCCCTTCAATTTAAAGCCATGGGGAGGAAATAATTAAATTGAATCACAGTCACAGCATTTAAAATACTGATATACACCAGGCCTTTTCTTCTTTTTTCCAGTGTGTTTATGAACAGAATTAATCATGAACACTTTCACCTCAGCAACCCACTGAGCTGGAGTTGGAATGAAACATTTTGTGCAGCGAGAAATCCACACAAATATACAAATAGAGACTAACAGACTAAAAATATTTCATCTAAAGTCGTAGGATATTTGCTCTACGAAGCTCACAGATTCTAGCATTCTGTAGGTTCTCGGGGGTATTCAGCCTGGTTACCCAGACAGGAGAAACAGCATCTGAAGCAGAGTTTATGAAAATGAGCCAGTTCTACACTTGGAGGTTTTAGAAATGTTTGTGAGACGTCACTGTTCACTAGCCAAATGGAGCTTTTTGACCTTGTTTTCTATTTTCAAATGTCTGACCCTCTCCCTTCTGTGGGAGAGGGACCATAAGGACCCATAAGCATCTGCAGTTGCCTTGGAGAATAAGCATGTTGCTTTTGGGTATCTGACCTTCAGGAAAGATATTGGACTGAGGAAATTATTTTGCTGGCCAGGTTTAATCCAAAGGCAATCTGCTCCTCAGATGCCTTCTTTGGTGATACCTCTCTGACTGACAATCACAGGATATCCAAAAAGCTTCAGAATCTACTTATAGACTGTAAATGGCCACAGAAGGGTGGAAGCAGAGAGAATAGAAATACAACTTTATACATCATGTCACTGAATTCTTCCAACAGTCCTGGGGAGTAGGTAATGTCATCTCCATTTTACAAATGAGGAAACTGTGACTTAGAGACATTAAGTGGTTTGCAAAAGTTCAAAAAGCTAAATAAAGGGGGGCAGAACCAAGTTCAAATTCCAAGTTCTTTCCACAATGTGAGACACTATAATATCCTCATTCACTGTTTGAAAGAATGATGATCTACCCTTTTCTGGATGGTGACTGTTGCATTCTGAGGATCAACTGAGGGTGCAAGAGAACTCAAGACCCAGTGGGCTTAAAAGACACAGCTAGACTCTGTCCCAGAATCTAAGATCTCAGCCAAACCTGGGGGCAACTACACCATGGGTACATGCACTGGAAGACTGGGCGAGGGCCCAGATCTCATACTTAGTCTTTCAATTCTGCTCCCTGGATCTGAGAATCACCTCCAAGCACCTACCCTCAATGCTAATGACCAGATAATTTCTGTTCTGCCAAAATTTTCTATGTATCCCCTCCTCTGTGTCCAAGTACTCCTCGCCTCCTGCTGAGAATGCCCCGCCTCCAGTTTTCTCCATGTGTCATCTGCTCCTTTTCAAGTCTCAGCTCCAGTGGCCCCTTCTTGGGAAGCATTTCCCTTATTGCCTCAGGCCTCAGGATGACTCTCTTCTCAGTACATTACTAGATGCCTTCCTGTACCACCTTAACCCTCACACTCACCTTGACAGCATCTAAGCAAGATTAAGGAACAGATTTGGATCCTGACATGGCTTTACTTACCACCCTACAATTGCAAACCCTGCCCACCTCTCCAGCCTCATCCCTTACCAGGCTCTGAACACTCTGGCCTTCTCCCAGTCCTTTGAATACACCAAGCTCACTTATGTGTTAGAGACTGGGAACTTCTGTTCCCTCAGCCTAGATCCTTCCACTACATTCCCCCCATCTTCCCATGCTAGAAACTTTCTTGTCGTTAACATCTCTGATCAAATTCCCCCTCCAGGCAGACCTCCCTCACCACACTAAGAAGTTCCCTTACCCAAATGTCTACTATCACTCTCTAACCCAGATGCCTGTTCTATTTTCTTTATGGTACCAGTCACCACTTGACATTACCTTGCTCATGGATTTGGTTGTTTGCTTATCATCCAAAAGCCCCCATTGGATGTGAGTTCCAGGGTCACAAGGGCCTTATGTACTTGCTCCTCACTGGCACCTTAGTGCCAAGGACAGTGGCTGACTCCATCATCATTTGCTTAATGGACATGAAAGAAGGAAACATATGTTCCATATGTTTTATGTTGTTTAATTCTCATAACAGCACTAGGTAATAGGTATTCCAGAAAGGAATTGCAGAAAGAAATTGCTAACACATATTGAGTACTCTTCGAGCACTTTGTTCTTCAATGTAATTGAACAATAAATGAAGTGGGGGGGAGTGGCACAGGGCTTCCCTGGTGGCACAGTGGTTGAGAGTCCGCCTGCCGATGCAGGGGACACGGGTTCATGCCCCGGTCCGGGAAGATCCCACATGCCGCAGAGCGGCTGGGCCCATGAGCCATGGCCACTGAGGCTGTGCATCTGGAGCCTGTGCTCCACGGCGGGAGAGGCCACGGCAGTGAGACGCCCGCGTACCACAAAAAAAAAAAAAAAGTGGCACAGAATCACATAATAAGTTGCAGAGGCAAGATTTCAACTCAAATAAGTCTGACTCCAGAGCCTGTGCTCTTTACTAAACACAAAGGCCACAGATTCAGAGAGGTTCAGTCCCTTACATCATAAAGGGCTCAGAGACTTGATCTTTGAGTATTGGACTCCAGCCTCTTGCTGCCCTTGCTTTTCCTTCTACCTCATTCCAAGTCCTAGTGGTAGGAACTGGTAGGAACTGGGTTCCACAGGAGGGAGGGGAGTTTGCAAAGAAAGGAGGGGCCAGGATGAAACTTCCCCTACTTCCTCATGCACTGGATGGCTTCCCGTTGCCCCTCCAAATCCACTCTCCACCCTTCTCTGTGCCCCGGAAGAGCAACCGGCAAGGATCACACCAAAGCACACCCTTGCACTCTGCCTTCCCGCTGAGTTCAGCCATCAGAGAACATTGGTCAGAGAGTGGACGCTGGCAGGGAGGTTATTTAATCCCTCAGCTCCTCCTTGCTGGGAGGGCCCAGGTCATGTCTCCTGCAGGACAGCCCTCTCCGCCTCTCCTTGAGGCTCCTGGCCCTTCAGTGTGGGGGGCATGACAGCACCTCTTTGTGACTAGCCTTAGGCCACTGCACAGTCCACTCTCTCTGGTGGTTTCCCCACACCCTGAATAGCCTCTAACTATGTGTCCCTCAAGAGACAGGTGTATTCTGGGCACAGACAGGCCCAGTCATATTAATTGTTTGCAAGGCGGAATATAGCTCTCTAGAGTCTCCTTTGTGACAAGTGATTTCTCCTTTAGGAGGCTGGCCTTTCATAAACTCTAGTTTTTGAGGATGGGCCCTTTGCCTGCTATGAACTTCATTTTCAACAGATGTTTTTGTTACTCCTGCAAATTTTATGGTGAATATATATATGAATATATATAATCTTTATGGGAACTACTATTTACTAGTATGTGCTACAGTTGAATTGTCAAAATAATTTTAATTCAGTGTCAACTTTATTTTGGGTACAAATTCATTTTAATTAAAATTTAGGAAACCAGGATAAGAAACACTCCTAATACAAATCTGTGCTCATTTTTGTATGTCATTTTCCAGTCTTTGTAAACACAGTCATTCTTATTTTTACATGGTATACATGTAATTTTGTAGTTTGCATTTTCCCTAATGTTACATCATAATCACCAGTCTCCATAATTATCATTTATAATGATGACATGATATTTCATGGGAGAGACACACCATAATTTGCACAACCATTTCCATTTCCTGAATGACATGGTAGAAAACATGCTGGTTTGGAGTCAGACAACCAGACCCGAATCACTAGCTTTAAGACTTTCTTGGAGTCACTCAGCTGCACCTCAGCTTCTCATCTCTTAAATGGGGATTATAACACGTGCCGTTTCCATGTCATAGAGGGGCTGTGAAGACTCACTGGGATGAGGGCTATGGAAATGTTGCTGATTGCTGTAATCCCATGCCCCTCAGTCACTAGATTACATCACCCCATTTAAGTTCTGTTTCACAGTGCTTATCTCTACCTGAAATTATATAGTATTAGTCATGTCTTCCTGCTTCTCTCCTCCAATTAGACTGTAAGTGCTACAGCAGCTGAACTTTGCCTTTCTTATTCACCCCTGAATCTCTAGAACCTTCAGTCTCCAGAACATGGAACATACTAGCTTTGAGAAATACTTGTTCATGAATTAAGGGACTTAATTGTGTTTTGATTAAAGAATGCGGGAAAGTACTTGTGGTACCAAGACTCCATTTCTTTAGTCTACTGCAACAGTCATGTAATTTCTACCACTCTGGGGAAATATAGTGAATAAGCATGTAGTGGACCGTGAAAAAGGTCTATGGGCATTTCCAAAAGCTTTCATTCCTACTAAGCCAGTTGGTGCTGTTCTGAGTACCAACTGTGCTTCTTCTTTTTTTTTTAATTGAAGTACAATTGACATAAAATATCATATTGGTTTCATGGGCACTTCATAGTGATTCAGTATTTATATTATATATTTTGAAATGGTCACAATAGGTCTGGTTACCATCTGTCACCATCAGAGTTATTAAAATATTATTAACTATTTCCATATGCTGTAACTTACACCCCATGACCTATTTACTTTATTACTCTGTGTGTGTGTATAAATCTTCATTATCCATTCATCTATTGATGGACATGTAGACTACTTCCATATCTTAGCTATTGTAAATAATGCTGCCATGAGCATAGGAGTGCATATTCCTTTCAAATTAGTGTTTTCATTCTCTTTGGATAGTCAGAAGTTGAATTGCTGGACTGTATGGTAGCCCTGTTTTTAATTTTTTAAGGAAACCCCATACTGTTTTCCATAGTGGCTGCACCGATTTATATTCCCACCAACAGAGTCTTAGGGTTCCCTTTTCTCCACATCCTCACCAACACTTATTTGTTGTCTTTTTGATAACTGCCATTCTGACAGGTGTAAGGTGATATCTCATTGTGGTTGTGGTTTGCATTTTCCTGATTATTAGTGATGTTGAGCAACTTTTCATGTGCCTGTTGGCCAACTGTACATCTTATTTGGAAAAATGTCTATTCAGGTCCTCTGCCCATTTTTTAATCAAATTGTCTGGTTGGGTTTTTTTTTTGATATTAAGTAATCTAAGTTCTTTATATATTTTAGATATTAATCCCTTATCAGATATATGATTTGCAAATATCTTTTCTTCCAATAGGTTGCCTTTTTTTAATTGTTTCCTTCACTGTGCAAAAGTTTTTTAGTTCAACGTAGTCCCACTTGTTTATTTTTGCTTTTGTTACCCTTGCCTGAGGAGACGGATCCAAAAAAGCAACACTTAGACTGATGTCAGAGAGCTTACTACTTATATTTTCTTCCAGGAGTTTTATGGTTTCATGTCTTACATTCAATCTTTAATACATTTTGAATTTATTTTTGTATATGGTGTAAGATAGTGGTACAGTTTCATTCTTTTGCATGTATCTGTCCAGTTTTCCAAACACCATTTACCAAAGAGACTATCTTTCTTTATTGTATATTCTTGCCTCCTTATTCATAATTTAATTGACCATATATCCATGGGTTTATTTCTGGGCTGTCTATTTGTTCCATTTATCTATGTGTCTATTTTTGTGCCAGTACTATACAGTTTTGATTACTATAGCTTTGTAGTATAGTTTGAAATTAGGGCATATGATACTTCCATCTTTGTTCTTTCTCAAGATTGTCTTGGCTACAATTGTTTTGTAGGGTCTATTGTGGTTCCACACAAATTTTAGGATTATCTATTTTAGTTCTATAAAAAATGTCATTGGTGTTTTGATAGGGATTACAATGAATCTTTAGATTGCTTTAGAAAATATGGACATTTTAACAATATTAATTCTTCTATTCTATAAGCACAGTATATCTTTCCAATTATTTGTGTCATTTTCAGTTTCTTTCATCAATAGCTTATGGTTTTCAGAGTACAGGTCTTTCACCTTCTTGGTTAAAAATTTATTCCTAGGTATTTTACTCTTTTTGATGTAATTGTAAATAGAATTGTTTGCTCAATTTCTCTTTCTGATAGCTTGTTGTTAGTGTACAGAAATACAATTTCTGTATATTAATTTTGTATCCTGCAACTTTATTGAATTCACTTATTCTAATCATTTTTGGTGGTCCTTAGGGATGATATATATATATATATATATATATAAAATCATGTTATCTGAAAATAGTGATGATTTTACTTCTTCTTTTTCAATTTGAATGTCTTTTATTTCTTTTTCTTACCATCTTTCTGTAGCTAGGACTTCCAACACTATGTTGAGTAAAAGTGGTGAGAGTGGGCATCCTTGTCTTCTTCCTGATCTTAGAAGAAAAGTTTTCAGCTTTTCACAACTGAGTATGATGTTAGCTGTGTGTTTGTCATATATGGTTTTTAATATATTTCTGCCAAAAACTACACTGATAGTCTTAAGGGGGGTTTGCTTACATGTAACTAGTTATTTCTCCCTTGCTGCTCCCAAACTTCGAGAGTTTTTATTATAAATGGATGTCAAATTGTGTCAAATGTTTTTTTCTGCATTTACTGAGATGATCATACTATTTTCCTTTTTTTTTTTTGTTAATGTGGAGTGTCACATTGATTGATTTTGCAGGCGTTGAACTGTTCTTGCATCCCTGAATAAATCCACCTTATCATGGTGTATGACCCTTTTAATGTACTGTTGAATTAGGTTTGTTAATAGTTTGTCAATGATATTTGCATCTATGTTCTTCAGGGATACTGGTCTGTTATTTCCTCTTTTCTTGTGGTATCTTTGTCTGGGTTTGGTATCAGGATAATGCTGACCTGCTAAAATGAGTTTGGAATAATTTCATTCTCCTCAATTTTTTTGGGAATAATTTCAGAAGTATAGGTATTAACTCTTCCTTAAGTGTTTGATAGAATTAAACTGTGATGCCATTTAGTCCCTTATTATTTTTTGCTGGGAGATTTTAAAATTATTAATGATTCAAATTCATTACTTGTAATCAGTCTATTCAGATTTTCTATTTCTTTATGATTCAGTCTTGGAAGATTGTGTGTTTCTAGGAACTTATTCATTTCTGCTAGGTTGTCAAATTTGTTGGCATATAATTGTTTATAGTGATCTCTCGTGATTCTTTCTATTTCTTTGGTGTTGGTTGTAATTTCTGCTCTTTCATTTATGTTTATTTATTTGGGCCCTCTCTTTTTTTTTTTTTCTCCTTGAGTCTGGCTAGAGTTTTATCAATTTTGTCAATCTTTTCAAGACTAGTTCTTAGTTTCATTGATTTTTTTCTTTATTTTTTTGTCTCTATTTCATTTCTGATATTCATTATTTCTAATTCTGATTTTATAATTTTCTTCTTTCTACGAGCTTTGGATTTTGTTTGTTGTTTATTTAGTTCCTTTTGATGTAAAGTTAGATTGTTGAGAATTTTCTTGTTTCCTGAGGTAGGCCAGTATCACTATGAACATTCCTCTCAGAACTGCTTTTGCTGGGTCCCATTCATTTTGAATTATTGTGTTTCCATTTTCCTTTCTGTCAAGGTATTTTTAGATTTCCCTTTGATTTCTTTGTTGACCCATTGTTTGTTTAGTAACATATTGCTTAGTCTCCACTTGTTTATGTTTTTTCCAGTTTTCTTCTTGTAATTAATTTCTAGCTTCATACCATTGTAATCAAAAGAGATGCTTGATATGATTTCCATCTTATTAAATTTATTTAAATTATTGAATTTATGCTGGATAATTATGCTAGTGAATTATCCATGTGCATTTGAAAAGAATTCTCTGATGTTTTGGGATGGAATGTTCTATATATATCTATTAAGTCTCTCCAGTCTAATGTGTCATTTAAAACCAATGTTTTCTTACTGATTTTCATTTTTTTAACATCATTATAGGAATATAATTGCTTTACAATGATGTGTTAGTACTGCTTTTAACAAAGTGAATCAGTTATACATATATGTATATATGTTCCCATATCTCTTCCCTCTTGCATCACCCTCCCTCCCACCCTTCCAATCCCACGCCTCTAGGTGGCCACAAACTACATAGCTGATCTCCCTGTGCTATGCAGTTACTTCCCACTAGCTATCTATTTTACATTTGGTAGTGTATATATGTCCATGCCACTCTCTAACTTGCTCACAGCTTACCCTTACCCCTCCCCATATCTTCAAGTCTGTGTTCTAGTAGGTTTGTGTCTTTTTTCCCATCTTACCCCTAGGTTCTTCATGAACTTTTTTCTTAGATTCCATATATATGTGTTAAAATACGGTATTTCTTTTTTGCTTTCTGACTTACTTCACTTTGTATGACAGACTCTAGGTCCATCAAACTCACTACAAATAACTCAATTTATTTTCTTTTTACGGCTGAGTAATATTCCATTGTATATATGTGCCATATCTTCTTTATCCATTCATCTGTTGATGGACACTTAGGTTGCTTCCATGTCCTGGCTATTGTAAATAGAGCTGCAATGAATATTTTGGTACATGACTCTATTTGAATTATGGTTTTCTTAGGGTATATGCCCAGTAGTGGGATTGCTGGGTTGTATGGTAGTTCTATTTATAGTTTTTTAAAGAACTTCCATACTGTTCTCCAGAGTGGCTGTATCAATTTACATTCCCACCAACAGTGCAAGATTGTTCCCTGTTCTCCACACCCTCTCCAGCATTTATTGTTTCTAGATTTTTTGATGATTACCATTCTGACTGGTGTGAGATGATATCTCATTGCAATTTTGATTTGCTTTTCTCTAATGATTAATAATGTTGAGCGAAGACACGGAGATCACCTTCCTCCCCACAGATACACCAGAAATACAGCTACACGTGGAACAACTCCTACAGAACACCTACTGAACGCTGGCAGAAGACCCCAGACCTCCCAAAAGGCAAGAAACTCCCCACATACCTGGGTAGGGCAAAGCAGAGAGATTCCTGCACAGAGGAGCGGTGCCGAGCGGCACTCACCAGCCCGAGAGGCTTGTCTGCTCCCCCGCCGGGGCGGGCGGCGCTGGAGCTGAGGCTCGGGCTTCGGTCAGAGCGCAGGGAGAGGACTGGGGCTGGCGGCGAGAACTCAGCCTGAAGGGGGCTAATGTGCCACAGCTAGCCGGGAGGGAGTCCGGGAAAACTCTGGAGCTGCCGAAGAGGCAGGAGACTTTTTCTTCCCTCTTGGTTTCCTGGTGCGTGAGGAGAGGGGATTAAGAGCGCCGCGTAAAGGAGCTCCAGAGACGGGCGCGAGTCGCGGCTGAAAGCACGGAGCCCAGAGACGGGCGTGGGACGCTGGGGCTGCTGCTGCCACCGCCAAGGGGCCTGTGTGCGAGCACAGGTCACTGCCCACACTGCCCTTACGGGAGCCTGTGCAGCCTGCCGCTGCCGGGGTCCCGGGATCCAGGGGCGGCTTCCCTGGGAGAACGCATGGCGCGCCTCGGACTGGTGCAACGTCACGCCGACCTCTGCCGCTGCAGGCTCGCCCCGCACTCCGTGCCCCTCCCTCCCGCCCGGCCTGAGTGAGCCAGAGTCCCCGAAGAGGCTGCTCCTTTAACCCTGTCCTGTCTGAGCGAAGAACAGACGCCCTCCGGCGACCTACACGCAGAGGCGGGGCCAAATCCAAAGCTGAGACCCAGGAGCTGTGAGAACAAAGAGGAGAAAGGGAAACCTCTCCCAGCAGCCTCAGAAGCAGCGGATTAAAGCTCCACAATCAACTTCATGTACCCTGCATCTGTGGAATACATGAATAGACAACAAATCATCCCAAATTGAGGAGCCAGGAGTCAGTGCTGTGCCTCTGAGGTGGGAGAGCGAACTTCAGGACACTGGTCCACAAGAGACCTCCCAGCTCCACATAATATCAAACAGCGAAAATCTTCCAGAGATCTCCATCTCAACACCAGCACCCAGCTTCACTCAACGACCAGCAAGCTACAGTGCTGGACACCCTATGCCAAACAACTAGCAAGACAGGAACACAACGCCACCCATTAGCAGAGAGGCTGCCTCAAATCATAAAAAGTCCGCAAACACCCCAAAACACACCACCAAACGTGGACCTGCCCACCAGAAAGACAAGATCCAGCCTCATCCACCAGAACACAGGCAGTAGTCCCCTCCACCAAGAAGCCTACACAACCCACTAAACCAACCTTAGCCACTGGGGACAGACACCAAAAACAACGGGAACTACGAACCTGCAGCCTGCAAAAAGGAGACCCCAAACACAGTAACATAAGCAAAATGAGAAGACAGAAAAACACACAGCAGGAGAAGGAGCAAGATAAAAACCCACCAGACCTAACAAATGAAGAGGTAATAGGCAGTCTATCTGAAAAAGAATTCAGAATAATGATGGTAAAGATGATCCAAAATCTTGGAAATAGAATAGACAAAATGCAAGAAACAGTTAACAAGGACCTAGAAGAACTAAAGACGAATCAAGCATCGATTAAAAACACAATAAATGAAATAAAAAATACTCTAGATGGGATCAATAGCAGAATAACTGAGGCAGAAGAACGGATAAGTGAGGTGGAAGATAAAATAGTGGAAATAACTGCTGCACAGCAAAATAAAGAAAAAAGAATGAAAAGAACAGAGGACAGTCTCAGAGACCTCTGGGACAACATTAAACGCACCAACATTCGAATTATAGGGGTTCCAGAAGAAGAAGAGAAAAAGAAAGGGACTGAGAAAATATTTGAAGAGATTATAGTTGAAAACTTCCCTAATATGGGAAAGGAAATAGTTAATCAAGTCCAGGAGGCACAGAGAGTCCCATACAGAATAAATCCAAGGAGAAATACACCAAGACACATATTAATCAAACTGTCAAAAATTAAACACAAAGAAATCATATTAAAAGCAGCAAGGCAAAAACAACAAATAACACACAAGGGAATCCCCATCAGGATAACAGCTGATCTCTCAGCAGAAACTCTACAAGCCAGAAGGGAGTGGCAGGACATACTTAAAGTGATGAAGGAGAAAAACCTGCAACCAAGATTACTCTACCCAGCAAGGATCTCATTCAGATTTGATGGAGAAATTAAAACCTTTACAGACAAGCAAAAGCTGAGAGAGTTCAGCACCACCAAACCAGCTTTACAACAAATGCTAAAGGAACTTCTCTAGGCAAGAAACACAACAGAAGGAAAAGAACTACAATAACGAACCCAAAACAATTAAGAAAATGGGAATAGGAACATACATATCAATAATTACCTTAAATGTAAATGGACTAAATGCTCCCACCAAAAGACACAGACTGGCTGAATGGATACAAAAACAAGACCCATATATATGCTGTCTACAAGAGACCCACTTCAGACCTAGAGACACATACAGACTGAAAGTAAGGGGATGGAAAAAGATATTCCATGCAAATGGAAACCAAAAGAAAGCTGGAGTAGCAATTCTCATATCAGACAAAATAGACTTTAAAATAAAGACTACTAGAAGAGACAAAGAAGGACACTACATAATGATCAAGGGATCAATCCAAGAAGAAGATATAACAATTGTAAATATTTATGCACCAAACATAGGAGCACCTCAATACATAAGGGAAATATTAACAGCCATAAAAGGAGAAATCGACAGTAACACAATCATAGTAGGGGACATTAACACCCCACTTTCACCAATGGACAGGTCATCCAAAATGAAAATAAATAAGGAAACACAAGCTTTAAATGATACATTAAACAAGATGGACTTAATTGATATTTATAGGACATTCCATCCAAAAACAACAGAATACACATTTTTCTCAGGTGCTCATGGAACATTCTCCAGGATAGATCATATCTTGGGTCACAAATCAAGCCTTGGTAAATTTAAGAAAATTGAAATTATATCAAGTATCTTTTCCGACCACAATGCTATGAGACTAGATATCAATTACAGGAAAAGAGCTGTAAAACATACAAACACATGGAGGCTAAACAATACACTACTTAATAACGAAGTGATCACTGAAGAAATCAAAGAGGAAATTAAAAAATACCTAGAAACAAATGACAATGGAGACACGACGACCCAAAACCTATGGGATGCAGCAAAAGCAGTTCTAAGAGGGAAGTTTATGGCAATACAATCCCACCTTAAGAAACAGGAAATGTCTCGAATAAACAACCTAACCTTGCACCTAAAGCAATTAGAGAAAGAAGAACAAAAACATCCCAAAGTTAGCAGAAGGAAAGAAATCATAAAAATCAGATCAGAAATAAATGAAAAAGAAATGAAGGAAACGATAGCAAAGATCAATAAAACTAAAAGCTGGTTCTTTGAGAAGATAAACAAAATTGATAAACCATTAGCCAGACTCATCAAGAAAAAAAGGGAGAAGACTCAAATCAATAGAATTAGAAATGAAAAAGGAGAAGTAACAACTGACACTGCAGAAATACAAAAGATCATGAGAGATTACTATAAGCAACTCTATGCCAATAAAATGGACAACCTGGAAGAAATGGACAAATTCTTAGAAATGCACAACCTGCCAAGACTGAATCAGGAAGAAATAGAAAATATGAACAGACCAATCACAAGCACTGAAATTGAAACTGTGATTAAAAATCTTCCAACAAATAAAAGCCCAGGACCAGATGGCTTCACAGGCGAATTCTATCAAGCATTTAGAGAAGAGCTAACACCTATCCTTCTCAAACTCTTCCAAAATATAGCAGAGGGAGGAACACTCCCAAACTCATTCTACGAGGCCACCATCACCTTGATACCAAAACCAGACAAGGATGTCACAAAGAAAGAAAACTACAGGCCAATGTCACTGATGAACATAGATGCAAAAATCCTCAACAAAATACTAGCAAACAGAATCCAACAGCACATTAAAAGGATCATACACCATGATCAAGTGGGGTTTATTCCAGGAATGCAAGGATTCTTCAATATACGCAAATCAATCAATGTGATACACCATATTAACAAACTGAAGGAGAAAAACCATATGATCATCTCAATAGATGCAGAGAAAGCTTTTGACAAAATTCAACACCCATTTATGATAAAAACCCTGCAGAAAGTAGGCATAGAGGGAACTTTCCTCAACATAATAAAGGCCATATATGACAAACCCACAGCCAGCATCGTCCTCAATGGTGAAAAACTGAAACCATTTCCACTAAGATCAGGAACAAGACAAGGTTGCCCACTCTCACCACTCTTATTCAACATAGTTTTGGAAGTTTTAGCCACAGCAATCAGAGAAGAAAAGGAAATAAAAGGAATCCAAATGGGAAAAGAAAAAGTAAAGCTGTCACTGTTTGCAGATGACATGATACTATACATAGAGAATCCTAAAGATGCTACCCGAAAACTACTAGAGCTAATCAATGAATTTGGTAAAGTTGCAGGATACAAAATTAATGCACAGAAATCTCTGGCATTCCTATATACTAATGATGAAAAATCTGAAAGTGAAATCAAGGAAACACTCCCATTTACCATTGCAACAAAAAGAATAAAATATCTAGGAATAAACCTACCTAAGGAGACAAAAGACCTGTATGCAGAAAATTATAAGACACTGATGAAAGAAATTAAAGATGATACAAATAGATGGAGAGATGTACCATGTTCTTGGATTGGAAGAATCAACATTGTGAAAATGACTCTACTACCCAAAGCAATCTACAGATTCAATGCAATCCCTATCAAACTACCAATGGCATTTTTCACAGAACTAGAACAAAAAAATTCACAATTTGTATGGAAACACAAAAGACCCCGAATAGCCAAAGCAATCTTGAGAACGAAAAATGGAGCTGGAGGAATCAGGCTCCCTGACTTCAGACTATACTACAAAGCTACAGTAATCAAGACAGTATGGTACTGGCACAAAAACAGAAATATAGATCAATGGAACAGGATAGAAAGCCCAGAGATAAACCCACTGACATATGGTCACCTTATCTTTGATAAAGGAGGCAGGAATGTACAGTGGAGAAAGGACAGTCTCTTCAATAAGTGGTGCTGGGAAAACTGGATAGGGACATGTAAAAGTATGAGATTAGATCACTCCCTAACACCATACACAAAAATAAGCTCAAAATGGATTAAAGACCTAAATGTAAGGCCAGACACTATCAAACTCCTAGAGGAAAACATAGGCAGAACACTCTATGACATAAATCACAGCAAGATCTTTTTTGACCCACCTCCTAGAGAAATGGAAATAAAGACGAAAATAAACACATGGGACCTAATGAAACTTCAAAGCTTTTGCACAGCAAAGGAAACCATAAACAAGACGAAAAGACAACCCTCAGAATGGGAGAAAATATTTGCAAATGAAGCAACTGACAAAGGATTAATCTCCAAAATTTATAAGCAGCTCATGCAGCTCAATAGCAAAAAAACAAACAACCCAATCCAAAAATGGGCAGAAGACCTAAATAGACATTTCTCCACAGAAGATATACAGACTGCCAACAAACACATGAAAGGATGCTCAACATCTTTACTCATTAGAGAAATGCAAATCAAAACTACAATGAGATATCATCTCACACCAGTCAGAATGGCCATCATCAAAAAATCTAGAAACAATAAATGCTGGAGAGGGTGTGGAAAAAAGGGAACACTCTTGCACTGCTGGTAGGAATGTGAATTGGTACAGCCACTATGGAGAACGGTATGGAGGTTCCTTAAAAAACTACAAATAGAACTACCATATGACCCAGCAATCCCACTACTGGGCATATACCCTGAGGAAACCATAATTCAAAAAGAGACATGTACCAAAATGTTCATAGCAGCCCTATTTACAATAGCCCAGAGATGGAAACAACCTAAGTGTCCATCATCGGATGAATGGATAAAGAAGATGTGGCACATATATACAATGGAATATTACTCAGCCATAAAAAGAAATGAAATTGAGCTATTTGTAATGAAGTGGATGGACCTAGAGTCTGTCATACAGAGTGAAGTAAGTCAGAAAGAGAAAGACAAATACTGTATGCTGACACATATATATGGAATTTAAGAAAAAAAATGTCATGAAGAACATAGGGGTAAGACAGGAATAAAGACACAGACCTACTAGAGCATGGACTTGAGGATATGGGGAGGGGGAAGGGTAAGCTGTGACAAAGTGAAAGAGCGGCATGGACATATATACACTACCAAACGTAAGGTAGATAGCTAGTGGGAAGCAGCCGCATAGCACAGGGAGATCAGCTCGGTGCTTTGTGACCGCCTGGAGGGGTGGGATAGGGAGGGTGGGAGGGAGATGCAAAAGGGAGTGGATATGGAAACATATGTATATGTATAACTGATTAAATTTGTAAAATAAAAAAAAATACTTAGGTATAAATCTAAAAAAATAATAATAATAATAATAATGTTGAGCATTATTTCATGTGTTTGTTGACAATCTGTATATCTTATTTGGAGAAATGTCTGTTTAGGTCTTCTGCACATTTTGGGATTGGGTTTTTTGTTTTTCTGTCATTGAGCTGCATGAGCTGCTTGTAAATTGTGGAGATTAATCCTTTGTCAGTTGCTTCATTAAAAATATTTTCTCCCATTCTGAGGGCTGTCTTTTGGTCTTATTTATGGTTTCCTTTGCTGTGCAAAAGCCTTTAAGTTACATTAGGTCCCATTTGTTTATTTTTGTTTTTATTTCCATCTCTCTAGGAGGTAGGTCAAAAAGGATCTTGCTATGATTTTTGACATAGAGTGTTCTGCCTATGTTTTCCTCTAGGTGTTGGAGAGTGTCTGGCCTTAAATTTAGGTCTTTAATCCATTTTGAGTTTATTTTTGTGTATGGTTTAGGGAGTGTTCTAATTTCACACTTTTGCATATACCTGTCCAGTTTTCCCAGCACTACTTATTGAAGAGACTGTCTTTTCTCTACTGTATATTCTTGTCTCCTTTATCAAAGATAAGGTGACCATACGTGCATAGGTATATCTCTGGGATTTCTATCCTGTTCCATTGATCTATCTTTCTGTTTTTGTGCCAGTACCATACTGTCTTGATTACTGTAGCTTTGTAGTATAGTCTGAAGTCAGGGAGCCTGATTCCTCCAGCTCCATTTTTCGTTCTCAAGATTGCTTTGGCTATTCGGGGTCTTTTGTGTTTCCATACAAATTGTGAAATTGTTTGTCCTAGTTCTGTGAAAAACGCCAATGAGTTTGATAGGGATTGCATTCAATCTGTAGATTGCTTTGGGTAGTAGAGTCATTATCAGAATGTTGATTTTTCCAATCCAAGAACATGGTATATCTCTCCATCTATTTGTATCATCTTTAATTTCTTTCATCAGTGTCTTATAATTTTCTGCATATAGGTCTTTTGTCTCCTTAGGTAGGTTTATTCCTAGATATTTTATTCTTTTTGTTGCAATGGTAAATGGGAGTGCTTTATTAATTTCATTTTCAGATTTTTCATCATTAGTGTATAGGAATGCCAGAGATGTCTCTGCATTAATTGTGTATCCTGCTACTTTACCAAATTCATTGATTAGCTCTAGTAGTTTTCTGGTAGCATCTTTAGGATTCTCTATATATAGTATCATGTCATCTGCAAACAGTGACAGCTTTACTTCTTCTTTTCTGATTTGGATTCCTTTTATTTCTTTTTCTTCTCTGATTGCTGTGGGTGAAACTTCCAAAACTACATTGAATAAGAGTGATGAGAGTGGGCAAACTGTTCTTGTTCCTGATCTTAGTGGAAATGATTTCAGTTTTTCACCATTGAGGATGATGTTGGCTGTGGGTTTGTCATATATGGCCTTTATTATGTTGAGAAAATTTCCCTCTATGCCTACTTTCTGCAGGGTTTTTATCATAAATGGGTGTTGAATTTTGTCGAAAGCTTTCTCTGCATCTATTGAGATGATCATATGGTTTTTCTACTTTATTTTATTAATATGGTGTATCACGTGGTTTGATTTGCATATATTAAAGAATCCTTGCATTCTTGAAATAAACTCCACTTGATCATGGTGTATGATCCTTTTATATGCTCTGTTTGCTAGTATTGTGTAGAGGATTTTTGCATCTATGTTCATCAGTGATATTGGCCTGTAGTTTTCTTTCTTTGTGACATCTTTGTCCGGTTTTGGTATCAGGTTGATGGTGGCCTCGTAGAATGAGTTTGCGAGTATTCCTCCCTCTGCTATATTTTGGAAGAGTTTGAGAAGGATGAGTTTTAGCTCTTCTCTAAATGTTTGATAGAATTCGCTTGTGAAGACTTCTGGTCCTGGGCTTTTGTTTGTTGGAAGATTTATAATCACAGTTTCAATTTCAGTGCTTGTGATTGGTCTTTCCATATTTTCTATTTCTTCATGGTTCAGTCTCGGTACATTGTGCATTTCTAAGAATTTGTCCATTTCTTCCAGGTTGTCTATTTTATTGTCATAGAGCTGCTTGTAGGAATCTCTCATGATCCTTTGTATTTCTGCAGTGTCAGCTGTTACTTCTCCTTTTTCATTTCTAATTCTATTGATTTGAGTCTTCTCCCTTTTTTTCTTCATGAGTCTGGCTAACAGTTTATCAATTTTGTTTATCTTCTCAAAGAACCAGCTTTTAGTTTTATTGATCTGTGTTATCATTTCCTTCATTTCTTTTTAATTTGTTTCTGATTTGATCTTTATGATTTCTTTCCTTCTGCTGACTTTGGGTTTTTTTTGTTCTTCTTTCTCTAATTGCTTTAGGTATAAGGTTAGGTTGTTTATTTGAGTTGTTTCTTGCCTCTTAAAGTCGGGTTGTATTGCTATAAACTTCCCTCTTAGAACTGCTTTTGCTGCATGCCATAGGTTTTGGGTCATTGTGTTTTCATCGTCATTTGTTTCTAGGTATTTCTTATTTACTCTTGGATTTCTTCAGGGATCTCTTGGTTATTAAGTAGTGTGTAGTTCAGGCTCCATGTGTTTGTATTTTTTACAGATTTTTTTTCCTGTAATTGATATCTAGTCTCCTAGCCTTGTGGTAAGAAAAGATACTTGATACAATTTCAATTGTCTTAAATGTACCAGGGCTTGATTTGTGACCCAGGATATGATCTATCCTGGAGAATATTCCATGTGCACTTGAGAAAAATGTGTATTCTGTTGTTTTTGGATGGAATGTCCTATAAATATCAATTAAGTCCATCTTGTTTAATGTGTCATTTAAAGCTTGTGTTTCCTTATTTATTTTCATTTTGGATGATCTGTCCATTGGTGAAAGTGGGGTGTTAAAGTCCTTTACTATGATTGTGTTACTGTCGATTTCCCCTTTTATGGCTGTTAGTATTTGGCTTATGTATTGAGGTGCTCCTATGTTGCATGCATAAATATTTACTATTGTTATATCTTCTTCTTGGATTGATCCCTTGATCATTATGTAGTGTCCTTCTTTGTCTCCTGTAATAATCTTTGTTTTAAAGTCTATTTTTTTTTCTGATATGAGAATTGTTACTTCACCTTTCTTTTGATTTCCATTTGTATGGAATATCTTTTTCCATCCCCTCACTTTCAGTCTGTATGTGTCCCTAATTCTGAAGTGGGTCTCTTGTAGATAGCGTATATACAGGTTTTGTTTTTGTATCCATTCAGGCAGTCTGTTCCTTTTGGTGGGAGCATTTAATCCATTTATATTTAAGGTAATTATCAATATGTATGTTCCTATTCCCATTTTCTTAATTGTTTTGGGTTTGTTATTGTAGGTCTTTTCCTTCTCTTGTGTTTCTTGCCTGGAGAAGTCCCTTTAGCATTTGTTGTAAAGCTGGTTTGGTGGTGCTGAACTCTCTCAGCTTTTGCTTGTCTGTAAACATTTTAATTTCTCCATCAAATCTGAATGAGATCCTTGCTGGGTAGAGTAATCTTGGTTGTAGGTTTTTCTTCTTCATCACTTTTTTTTTTTTTTTTTTTTCTGTACGTGGGCCTCTCACTGCTGTGGCCTCTCCCGTTGCGGAGCACAGGCTCCGGACACACAGGCTCCGCGGCCATGGGTCGCGGGCCCAGCCACTCCGCGGCATGTGGGATCTTCCGGGATCGGGGCACGAACCCGTGTCCCCTGCATCGGCAGGCGGACTCTCAACCACTGCGCCACCAGGGAAGCCCTTCTTCATCACTTTAAATATGTTCTGCCACTCCCTTCTGGCTTGCAGAGTTTCTGCTGAAAGATCAGTTGTTAACCTTATGGGGATTCCCTTGTGTGTTACTTGTTGTTTTTCCCTTGCTGCTTTTAATATTTTTCTTTGTATTTAATTTTTGACAGTTTGATTAATATGTGTTTTGGAATGTTTGTCCTTGGATTTATCCCATATGGGACTCTCTGTGCTTTCTGAACTTGATTAACTATTTCCTTTCCCATATTAGGGAAGTTTTCAACTATAATCTCTTCAAATATTTTCTCAGTCCCTTTCTTTCTGTCTTCTTCTTCTGCAACCCCTATGATTCAAATATTGATGTATTTAATGTTGTCCCAGTGGTCTCTGAGACTGTCTCCAGTTCTTTTCATTCTTTTTTCTTTATTCTGCTCTGCAGTAGTTATTTCCACTATTTTATCTTCCAGGTCACTTATCCTTTCTTCTGCCTCATATATTCTTCTATTATTCCCTTCTAGAATATTTTTAATTTCATTTATTGTGTTGTTCATCATTGCTTATTTCCTCTTTACTTCTCCTAGGTCCTTGTTAAATGTTTCTTGCATTTTCTCTATTCTATTTCCAAGATTTTCGATCATGTTTACCATCATTATTCTGAATTCTTTTTCAGGTAGAGTGCCTATTCCTCTTCATTTGTTAGGTCTTTTAGGTGTTTTCCTTGCTCCTTCATCTGCTGTGCGTCTTTCTGTCTTTTCATTTTGCTTCTCTTACTGTGTTTGGGGTCTCCTTTTCACAGGTTTCAGGTTTGTAGTTCCCGTTGTTTTTGGTGTCCGTCCCCAGTGACTAAGTTTCATTCAGTGGGTTGTGTAGGCTTCTTGGTGGAGGGGACTAGTGCCTGTGTTTTAGTAGATGAGGCTGGATTTTGTCCTTCTGGTGGGCAGGTCCACATCTGGTGGTGTGTTTTGGGGGTATCTGTGGCCTTATTATGATTTTAGGCAGCCTCTCTGCTAATGGATGGGGTTGTGTTCCTCTCTTGCCACTTGTTTGGCATAGGGTGTCCCACAATGTAGCTTGCTGGCCGTTGAGTAAAGCTGGGTCTTTGTGTTGAGATGGAGACCTCTGGGAGATTTTTGCTGTTTGATATTATGTGGAGCTGGGAGGTCTCTTGTGGACCAGTGTCCTGAACTTGGCTCTCCCACCTCAGAGGCGCAGCCCTGATGCCTGGCTGGAGCTCCAAGAGCCTGTCATCCACACTGCTCAGAAGAAAAGGGAGAGAAATGAAAGAAAGAAAGAAGGAAAGAAAGAAAGAAAGAAGGAAAGAAAGAAAGAAAGAAAGAAAATAAGAAAGAAGGAAAGAAAGAAAGAAAGAAAGAAAGAAGACAAAATAAAGGAAGATAAAATAAATTAAGGTTATTAAAATAAAAATAATTATTAAGAAAAAATTTTTAATTAAAAAAATAAATGGACGGACAGAACCCTAGGACAAATGGTGAAAGCAAAGCTATACAGACAAAATCTCACACAGAAGCATACACATATAGACTCACAAAAAGAGGAAAAAGGGAAAAAATAATAAATCTTGCTCTCAAAGTCCACCTCCTCAATTTGGGATGATTCGTTGTCTATTCAGGTATTCCACAGATGCAGCGTACATCAAGTTGATTGTGGAGTTTTAATCCGCTGCTCCTGAGTCTGCTGAGAGAAATTTCTCTTTCTCTTCTTTGTTCGCACAGCTCCCAGGGTTCAGCTTTGGATTTGGCCCCGCCTCTGCGTGTAGGTTGCTGGAAGACGTCTGTTCTTCCCTCAGACAGGACGGGGTTAAAGGAGCAGCTGATTCAGGGGCTCTGGCCCAATCAGGCTGGGGGGAGGGAGGTGTATGGGGTGCTGGGCGAGCCTGTGGCCGCAGAGGCCTGTGTGACATTGCACCAGCCTGCCACGTGCCATGCGTTCTGCAGGGGAAATTATCTCTGGATCCCAGGACCCTGGCAGTGGTGGGCTGCCCAGGTTCCCAGGAGGGGAGGTGTGGAGAGTGACCTGTGCTTGCACACACGCTTCTTGGTGGCCGCAGCAGCAGCCTTAGCATCTCATGCTCGTCTCGGGGGTCTGCACTGATAGCCGCAGCTCGTGCCCATCTCTGGAGCTCCTTTAAACGGTGCTCTTAACCCCCTCTCCTTAAGCACCAGGAAACAAAGAGGGAAGAAAAATTCTCTTGCTTCTTTGGCAGCTCCAGACTTTTTTCCGGACTCCCGCCCCGCTAGCCGTGGTGCACTAACCCCTCCAGGCTGTGTTCATGCTGCCAGTCCTCTCCCTGCGATCCGACCGAAGCCCGAGCTTCAGCTCCCAGCCACCGCCTGCCCCGGCAGGTGATCAGACAAGCCTCTCGGTCTGGTGAGTGCTGGTCGGCACTGATCCTCTGTGTGGAAATCTCTCCACTTTGCCCTCCACACCCCTGTTGCTGTGCTGTCCCCCATTGTCCTGAAGCTTTCCCCTTCTGCCACCCTCAGTCTCTGCCCATGAAGAGTCTTTCTATTGTGTGGAAACCTTTCCTCCTTCACAGCTCCCTCCCACTGGTACAGGTCCCGTCCCTATTCTTTTGTCTCTGTTTTTTCTTTTTCCTTTTGTCTTACCCAGGTACGTGGGGAGTTTCTTCCCTTTTGGGACGTTGAGGTCTTCTGCCAGGGTTCAGTGGGTATTCTATAGGAGCAGTTCCACGTGTAGATGTATTTCTGATGTATCTGTGGGTAGGAAGGTGATCTCCGCATCTTACTCTTCAGCCATCTTCTCAAATCTCTCCCTTACTGATTTTCTATCTAGATGATCTATCCACTGATGTAAGTGGAATATTCAAGTCCCCTCCTATTATTGTATTACTGTCAATCTCTCCCTTTATGTCTGTTAATATTTGCTTTATATTTAGGTGCTCATATGTTGGGTGCATATTTACAAATGTTGTATTTTGTCTTTGGATTGACCTCTTTATCATTATGTAATGTTGTTCTTATTTTTTGTTATAGTCTTTATCTTGAAGTCTATTTTATCTGATATAAGTATTGCTACCCCTGCTTTCTTTTGGTTTCCATTTGCATGGAATATCTTTTTCCATCATTTGACTTTCAGTCTGTGTGTGTCTCTAGATCTAAAATGAATTTCCTTTAGACAGCATGTAGATGGGTCTTGTTCTTTTCATTCAGCCACCCTATGTATTTTGATTGGAGCATTTAGTGCATTGACATTTAAAGTAATTATTGATATGTATGTATTTATTGCATTTTGTTTATTGTTTTTTATTGTTTTCATAATTCTTCTCTGTTCCTTTCTTCTTATCTTGTTCTCTTCCCTTGTGGTTTGATGATTTTCTTTATGGTTATGTTTGGATTTATTTCTTGTGTATCTATTATAGGTTTTTGGTTTGTGGTTTCCATGAGGTTCACATATAACTATATACAAATCAGTCTATTTTAAGTTGATGGTCACTTAAGCTTGAATGCATTCTAAAAGCAGTACATTCCCCCACCCCTACTTTTTATGTGTTTCTGTCATTTTTACATCTTTTTATTTTGTGTATCTCTCAACTACTTACTATAGTTATAGCTGATTTTACTACTTTTGTCTTTTAACCTTAATACTAGCTTTATAAGTGGTTCATCCACTACCTTTACTATATATTCGGCTTTACCAGTGTTATTTTTTCTTTCATTTATTATTTTATTTCTAGTTATTACTTTTTCTTTTTTTTTTTTTTTTTTTTGCTTAAAGAAGTCCCTTTAACATATATTTTAAGGTCAGTTGAGTAGTGATGAACTCCTTTAGTTTTTGCTTGTCTGGGAAACTCTTTACTCTCCTTCAGTTCTGAATGATAACCTCCAGATAGAGAATTCTTACTTGTAAGGTTTTTTCCCTTTCAGCACTTTGAATATATCATGCCATCCCTTCTGGCCTACAATGTTTCTGCTGAAAAATCTGGTGATTGTCTTATGCATAACTAAGTTGTTTTTCTCTTGCTGCTTTTAAAATTTTCTTTTTATCTTTAAGTTTCAACATTTTAATTGTAATGTGTCTTGGTGTGGATCTCTTTGGATTCATCTTCCATGGGATTCTCTGTGCTTTGGACCTGGGTGTATGTTGCCTTCTCTAGGTTAGGGAAGTTTTCAGTCATTATTTCTTCAAATAAGTTTTCTGCCCCTTTCTCTATGTTTTCTTCTTCTAGGGCCCCTATAATGCAAATGTTAGTATGCTTAATGTTGTCTAAGAAGTCCCTTAAACTATTGTAACTTTTAAAAATTCTTTTTTTCTTTTTGTAATTCTGATTGTGTGATTTCTACTATCTTGTCTTCCATATCTCTGATCTGTTCTTCTGTATCTTCTAATCTGCTGTTGATTCCCTCTGATATATTTTTCATTTCATTTATTGTATTCTTTAGCCCTCATTGGTTCTTTCTTATATTTTCCAATTCTTTGTTGGAGTTCTCATTGTGTTCAGCCATTCTTCTCTCTAGTTTGGTAAGCATCTTTATGACCATTACTTTTAATTCTTTATCAGGTAGATATCTTATCTCTGTATCATTAAGGTCTTTTTCTGAGCTTTTGTCTTGTTCTTTAATTTGGAACATATTTCTCTTTCCTCACCTTGCTTGGCTATCTGTGTTTGCTTCTATTTATTAAGAAAAACTGCTTCATCTTTCACTCTTCAAGGAGTGGCCTTGTGCAGGTGATGATTTTTCTTGTTCACCCCTACCATAGCTCTTGGTTGTCTCTAGAATCAAATTTATTCTTAATGTGCCCCTCTCATTGAGGCTGTGTTGAGACCCGTCAGCATTCCAGGGCAGGAATCTCATTTAGCACCTAGTTTCAGTCTGATTGGAAGCCCAACACTCAGGCAGCAGCTTTTAAAGTATGCAGATATATATGGTCCTGTGGATCTGCAATTGTAATCTCTGCTGGGCTCCTGACCAGATCTGGAGGTGATTCCTGGGTGACAGTTGCATAAATTGGGGCCCATGATGAGTAAATAAGCTCCTTTCTGGGGAGTATTATCAGGCTGTAGTGAGACCAAGAGGGTGTGCTAGGATGGTATCTCCCTGCTTTCATTCCCTGGAAGTTCCTTGTTAGCTTCCAAGACATGTGGGAAACCTAAAGCCTTTCCCTCAGGATGAAGTTCCAGGTTAAGGAAATAGGTCTTTTTCACAGGAAGACTGGGGTTATGTTTCAGTCTGATCTCTGTGCCGTTCCCTGGGTGTGTGTGTGGGGGGTGGCCTGCCAAACACTGTCTTGCTGACTGTTACAGTTCTATGAAGCTCAGGAACACCAGTCCTTTGGCCACTAGGGCCAAGCGATCCAGGGGTGTCCCTGTGTGGATCACTTGTGCCTGCTGGATTCACCTAGACAGCTGGAAAGTATAGGGGACAGGACCTGCTCTCTCACTTCAGAAAGGCAGCAAGAAAATGACTTCACTTCTTGTGCCTACAGGCTTCAGCCATACAGCAGTAGAGTGCCTCATCTGTGTGCCCATTAGCTTTAGGCCAGGAGCAGAAGAATGTTGTGACTGCTTATGCTTGCCAGCCCTAGCCAGAGGACAGGGGAGTGTTGAGTTGCCTTTAGGCTGGGAGAAGGATAGCACCATGACTGCTTGTACTTGCCAGCCCCAGCCATGGCATGGGTAGTGTTATAATCTCCTCCCCACACTCACAGAATTTAGCTATGAGAATGCTGTGAACATCCATGCATGCCTACCCCAGCTGGGAGTGGGTGAGAGCTGAAACTCCTAGAGCTCTCAGTCTTCAGCAAGATGGTAGGATAGTGCCATGGTTTCTCATCCCCACACCCAAGCTTTCACACTCATGCTGGCAGGTTAGATGGGGAGTACAATAGTGGCATCTGTCAGTCCCTCTGTCTCTAGGGAACACTTCCACCATCCCTCACCCCTCCAGATGATGCTTTTAGATTCTCAAATGACTCCTTCACATATAGTCTTGGCACTTTTCAAACTGCTATTATTTCTCTGGGTCTTAGGGCAAGTGAGATCACAAATGAAACCTTCAAGAGAAGAGTCTCAGTTTCCTATATCACTTTGGGACCCTTTGACATCAGCCTCACTGATTTTTCTAGGCCAGGCATCTTGGGGACTCCTCTCTTCAGTGTAGATCCCAGGAGCTGGTGTGCCTGATGTGGGACACCAACCCCTCTTTCCTCTGGGAGAAGCGCCCAACTTATGAGATTCCTATCTATGTGTGCCACCAGGCTGGGGGTGGGGTTTTTGGTGACAGCATTTCTCTCTCTCGCCTACTCATCTTGATGTTTTTTTTTATCCTTTGTTTTCGGGCAGGTATTCAACTAGTTCTCAGATTCTTTTCAGAGGGAATTGATCCATATGTAGCTATATATTTGTTGTGTTCATGGGAGGAGGTAAGCTCAGGCTCTTCCTAAGTCATCATCTTAAACCACCCCCAAGCTGTGCTTCTGAATGAGCTAACATGATCTAGGAATAAGAGAAACAATCAAAAGAAGGTTTTGAGCCCTGGATTTTAGTCTGTTACTCTAGCATGTGCAGATCCCTGGGTGAGCTTATGCTCAAGTCCATTTAAGAGGAAGGATTGAAAACATCCTAAACTTAGATTGTGGTAATTGTTGTACAATTCTGTGAATATGCCAAAAAACATTGAATGGTACAATTTACATGGATGAATTTTATGGTCTGTGGATTAAATTTCAAGAAATATTTTTTTTAAGGAAAGAACAAAAGGAACAAATCAAGCTATTATTAACAAGAGGAAGCAATTCACTCTAAGACTTACACATGAAAATCAGAAGAATATAAGTAGTTTATTGTCAAAGGATAAACATATTAAAGAAGCTAAACAGGAAGCACTCAGTGGTTATAGTTCAAACCCCTAATATTTAGAAATGAGTCAAACAACTTGCTCAAAGTTACACAGCTAGCTAAGGGAAAACCTGGTTAAGACTCTGGTTCCTTGGATGCCAGTGCATTGCCCTTCCTCCTACACCAGTGGTAATGGATAGTGTTGAAACTTGGAAAAAGTTATTTCTGAATTTAAAGAGGCAATAAATAAATTCCAGAAACCATAGATCATTAAATATGACATCAGTTTGCATCTGCTTCTAGACTTGATTTTAAAATATGTGATATGTGAACCTTTAGAAAAAAAGAAAAGCAAGGATTTTTACATGAAGTCAACATGTATTACCAAGAACAAGCCTCATAAAACTGTTCTATTTGCTTTATGAAAAGGGTGACATAACTGTGCTGAAGCATTTGATAAATTCTTTTACATTCTTTGCAAACAAGATGCAAATGTGACCTAGATGATAGTTAGGTTTGAAATATGCATTGCTTATTGAACAACTACACTCAAAGAATGTTTGGATGTGTCTAGTAGTGGGTGAAAGGGTCTATTCATGGCTCTAACATTTCCATTGTTAATAGGATGGTAGAAACCAGGCATGGTAGTTGTCCATGTGAAAATTATATATTGATGTTAGTTGAAACATCAGTATAATCTTGGGCTGCATTAATATAGGATCACTGTATTTCGTGCTGTTAAACCACATCTGGGGATTTAAAACAGACAGTGACACAATGAAATAGCTTTGCAAAAAGGTAGCTAGTATAGTGGGGATGGGGGTGGTTCTAAAAAACCCACCATGGCTCATATGAAGAACAGCTTAAAGAACCAGTGTCATTTACACAGAAGAAGAGACTTGGGGAACTTCTGAGATCTATCTGCTATGTGAAGATAGATTATACTTAGTCCCTTGAGGCTCTGGAGAGAGAACTAGGTAGGGAGTTGTGTGATGGGGAGGAAATGGAAGCAGTATTAACTGGCATAACTGAAATTACTCTATACACCTGGGTCTAAAGCCTAAGTACTCTAAAATTTATCCCTAGACCAAGAGAGGTAGTTGAAGGCTAATTACTTTAATGACATGGTTTTCGACTGATGCAGAATTACTTTCACAGATATTCATTTTCTATTATATTTTCAAGTTACACAAAGGATAGTTCATTAAAAAAACTATTTGATTGGAAAAATATGATTGAAGATATGTCCCACACATAACTATTTGTTCCTTACCTGAAGAACACATAGTGGAATTTTCTTTTGCTCTAAGTTCCAGGATAAATTGTGCTTCCCCTAAAGAACTTAAGGCCTCATTATCTTTCCCCTAGAACTTGATTGTCTCCTAACATCTGTCTCAGTGAATGGTGGCCACATCCATCACTCACCTGACATGCACTCTATTCAGACGGTCCCCATTTCTTCATTGCCAAGTCCTGCCAGTTCTCATGGTATGACACACTCACGTAGATTCTCCTAGGTCTACCACCTTGGTTCCAGCAGAGCAAATGATATCTTGGATAAGAAGGAGGTCATATCTTTTAAGTCTTCACTCAAATTTTCTCTCAATTACCTCAAAAGTGCCTTCTCAATGGACACTACCCAGACCACCATACTTCAAACTCTCCCCAACCCCAACCCTCTTAACATACCTTACCCTGCCCTATTTTTTCTCTTGTTTTTTCCATATAACTTCCATCTTCTAACACACTATATAATTCATTTCTTTTAATAATTTTTATTGGAGTATAGTTGATTTACAATTTTGTGATAGTTTCAGGTGTACAGCAAAGTGAATCAGTTATACATATACATATATCCACTCTTTTTTAAGATTCTTTTCCCATATAGGCCATTACAGACTATTGAGTAGAGTTCCCTGTGCTATACAGCAAGTCCTTATTAGTTATCTATTTTATATATAGTAGTGTGTATATGTCAATCCTAATCTCCCAATTTATCCCTCCACCTGCCCCCAGTAACCATAAGTTTGTTTTCTACATCTGTGACTCTATTTCTGTTTAGTAAATAAGTTCATCTGTACCACTTTTTTTTTAGATTCCACATATAAGTGATATCATATGATATTTGTCTTTCTCTGTCTGACTTACTTGATTCAATATGACAATCTCTAGGTCCATTATTACTATTATTTCTTAAGTCTCACTTAAAAGTCACTTAGCATTTTCAATTTATTATGAATTATTCCAATCATACAGAAAATGTAGAACATATTGTAATAACCATAGGTGTAACCACAACCCAATTTTATTAAATCTTAACATTTTGCCACTTTTGCTTAATATATATCTATATCTATATCTATATCTATATCTATCTATCTATCTATCTATCTATATCTATATATCTATATCTATCTATCTATCTATCATCTATCTATCTATCTATCTATCTATCTATCTATCTATCTATCTATCTATATATTTTAAGACCTAAAGCATTAGGGAAGCAGGTAATGCTTCTTGTGTTGTCCTACTGGGCCCAGCCTCTCTTCTTTCCAGAGGTAACCACTTTCTGAATATGGTGGTTCACCTTCTTCTGCATAGTTTTAGTTTACTGGCTATGATGTATCTATAAATAATACTGGGTTACACGTATTTAACCTTACAAAATGGATATTGTACTGTACATATTATTTTGAAGCTTATTTTTTTTATAAATTTGTGTTTTTGAGATCCATTCATATTAACCTATGTAGTTCTAGTTCATCATATTTCTGTTTCCTTCTCTCTGAAAGATTCTTGAGCTGAGGAATTTTTTTCTGATGTTTTTCATTGCTGTATCCCAAGCACCTACAACAGTGCCTGGCACAAAGTACACAAGGAAAAAAATGTTTGTGGAATGAATGAATAGACAGTACAAATGATACATTAGGAAAACTGGTGAGCAATATCACCTGCTAAAGATATAGAATAAGGTAGAAAGTGCTATATGAGAGAACACTCCTCCAGCTACAAATAAATTAAAATATTAGTTAAATATACAAAGCCCAGAAAACAATTTCAATGAAACAGCCATGCTTAAAAGAAAAAGAAAGGAAATTCCATGAGCCATTAATAAAGGAGCTCAGAGCTGGAGATTTAAGAAGCTCTGACATTGCTCTAGCCTGGGAGTATCAGATGAGTGCACTGGCTCGAGACCCTGAGGTTTAGGGCTTTAATGCCTGTGAAGGGACACAAAACATGATCTGGGCCACCCAAGGTGAGAGGACACTTGAGCAGAAACCCCTGTATAAAACTGGAGCCTCAGAGAGCTGCCCTGACTGTGAAAAGGAAACTGAAAAAACTCCACCCACCAGCCTCTGGGAAGAAGACAGGGAACTTTCTGCCCATCCAAGACAGTATATGGGCAGAAAAGAAGCACCCCTGAGATTAAGAACCCCAACTCTGGCTTCACAAATAGATGCAGCACAAACTTGCTCTTATCTCCACTGTGCAAGAACCCTAAGCAAAGAGGCTAAAATAAAATCTGGTCCTAGGCTCATGGATCCCATAAAACACTGGAGGAAGCTAACATAAAACCATTTTGAAGAAGCCTCTACAACCTAGTATAGAGTATAGGACTTGCACAGAGAAACACACTCTTACTGAAGTGTTATTTTGTGTTATTTTGCTCATAACACAAAATTACAAACTAGAGGCTAAAACAAGCTATTCAAGTGAAAGAGCATAATAGCATGTTGAAACAGATGAGTTTGAAAAAGAATGAAATAGAACTTTTCAAAATGAAAGGATACAGGGTCATTTAAATTAGAATTTAAGAGAGGTGGAAGGAAGTGGCAAGAGGTGAATCATCTGAAACTAGATAATAACCGATTTTATATAACACCTAAGGAAGTCTGGAGTTTATTCAGTAGTTACCAAAAAGCCTGCAGTTGGGTTTAAGCAAGGCCATGATATTGTTACATTTATGGTTTAGAAAGCAAACACTGGAAACCTTGCAGTAGAAGATGGGCCAGAAAATTAAAATCAGGAAGACCATATTAGGTCTCATTCAGTTACAAATGACAAGAATGACATTCGAACTGACTTTGGCCAGGCCAGGGGTGGGGAGGTGGGGAGTGGGCTGTGGGGTTGGAGGGGGGATATTATCATCTCACTTAAATGAGAAATTGCAGGTACTTTGTGGTTCATGAAGTGAAGGCCTGATCAAGATGTTCAGTGATATGATCAGAAAGGATCATAAAAACTCCATTATTGCACACTCTCGGCTTGTGGATGATGTATATTCAATGCATGACCTGTGGAATTTTTGAGCAGACAGTGTGACCTGTAACAAGTAGCTGAGACAGAAGGCCAACTCTGAGTGGCTTGTGGGTTTTCAGGCAGAAGATAAATCTCAGGACCTCAGAAGGCATACCTCAGTGACAGACATAAGAGTAAAAGGGCTTTCCAGATCTGCCACCCCATGATCGTGACAATAAATCCTCAAAGAGCTGGGAAGTCATATGTAACAGCTGTCAGGTTGTCTTTGTTGTTTTGTGATTATCAAGTTTATTAATACAACTCTGTGATAAAAATCCCCATCCTATTCCAGATCCTCCCAGAAATGTTAGGAGACCAAATGGAGTAATATACCCTTACTTTTTCCTCCACCGTTCCCTCCTAGTATTCTTACATGACATGATATGTTCATGGCTTTCCTCCTCTGCAGGACTGTCAATTCCACAACAGACCTGTTTCCTTATCTATGAGGCCTTGGCTCTCAGTAAATACAGATTCACAGAGTAGAAGCATCCTTACTTCCTTCATCTCATATGTTCTTGTTTTCACAATTCGCCCACCATGCTGGTTGAAAGACTCTCTCCATTTATTAGTCTACTTGAACATGGGAAATATGATAACAGCTAAAACACAGTTGACACTTTATTCCAGCGGCCAGGCACTCTGCTGCTCGGGGCTCACAGTGACAGGACCAGCTGAAGAAACATATGCTAACTCAGAAACCCCAGCCCCGGAATGCCAGGCCCTGCCCTCTAGCATAAAACCTCTCTGAAAATAGGAAAGAAAAGCAACCCAAGTTTTGCTGACTTGCGCACATTCTAAAGCATCCAAGAGATAGAAAAAGAAAGAGAGAAGTAACAATTGTCGATTTAAAAATAGCTGCTATTGGAAAAAACAGAATTATCTCTTCTGAATGTCCCAAAAAATGTTTCAAACTTACTGGATACATGTTGAACAAATCACTGAATAGTGGAAACTTTTTTATCTTCTGCTTACTCAATGCTTGATAACTAAAATCAAAATATCTAAAGATATTTTTAATCTGCATTATGAATGTAACACTTAACACTGTCTAGGATAATTGGAAGGCATTCATTACATATTTGTTGGAAGGACACTAACCGCACTGTAGGAACTCCACCCTCATGACCTCATCTAAACCTAATTAGCTTCCAAAGCCACATCTCCAAATACCATCACATTTAGGGATAGGGCTGCACATAGGAATTTGAGGGGAACACAAACATGCAGTCCATAACACTGTCATTTTCCTTCTCTACATCCTTGGCTGAAGTCATCTTATACCCCAAGAGCATTAGAGTATCAAGCTCTTGGAATGGGAAGAAACTCAACTGTCAGGGGGTACAAGATATGCTGAGCATTTTGGAATAAGATCAGGATGATTTAGGCCTAGGGGCTCAGGAGTATCCAAATCCTGCTGTCGACCAGTTGTCCCTCCCGAAGATCCCTAAAGGAAATAGACAGTGCTGGCCTTCTCAGGCAGGACTGGTAGACGCCAACCTAAGACCTGTCTTGCAGGATTAGAGGAAGCCAAAGTGATAGAGAAATGATGGGAGCTTCTCTAAGGAAGAGCTGTCCCAGAACTCTCTCCATTCGGCTTCATAGAAGAAACAGAAGGGCTCTTCCCACTACATCTAACTTTGAACACCCACCAACAATGGCCAGTAAATGTCCCTGGCTTTGAATACCGTTTCTCCTCTGTGATGGATTAGAATGAAATGCTGTGATCTAACCCTGAAAAGGACTGAGAAAGAGGCCACATTTTAGCAATCTTCAGGGCGTGTCTGAGCACAATATGGTGAAGGACAAAGGTTTTGGATTCAGAGAGACCTGGATCCATTCCTGACTCCACGTACTAATTGTATGCCCTTGTGAAAATCACTTCACTTCTCTAAGACTGAGGTTCTCCATCTAAACATAGATGATTCCTACCACATAGAGTTGTTATGAACATTAAATGGATAATGTTTATGAAGCCCTTGGCAGAGTGTCTGGCTCAGGGTAAGTGCTAAATCAGTGGTAGCTGTTGTTATCTTTATATAAAATCCAGGAGTCACTTTTGCAGCATTACTGACAAATTATTATCTAATTTCTGTTGGAATATCTCTGGGGACCTGTGCTCATTATCTCACAAGGGAACCTATACTATTACTGGGTAGCTGGAGAATATTATTTTTCTTTGTTTGAGATGGACATTGCATGCTCTTGCCTCATTCCCTGGAGTGATATAAAACAAGCACAATCTTCCTTACATGTGACAGTTTCTTACATATTTGAAGGCAGCTGTCATGTTCCCCTGAGTGTTTTCTTCTCCGACATCAACCCCCCTCATATTCTTAGTCATTTTATATGAATTCGTTTCTGGGCCCTTCACCACTCTGATCACTGTCCATCATACCAAAGAGATGATACAAAACTCTCTAATCATTAGTCTTCATTTTGTTGTCACACAAAGATGTCTCCCTAAGATATCTCACACTGGACTTTTCATCACAAACACTGACTAACCATGGGAAGAAAGTCATGCTATTTGGAGTACGGTGATTTATTAACAAAACTACCTAGCCTTATTCATCCATCCATCCAACAATGTCAGGCACCTTGTTAGATGAACAAGACAGACCCTGGGTTGGCCCCCAGGGATCTCACAGTTCCATGTGGGAGACCAATGGCAAATGCACAGGCAACCACACTGACACCATGAATGAACATGCTGAGAAGAGAAAGACTGTGACCTCCTGAGGGCAAGGTCCCACCTCACTCATTCTCCATTCCCCACATTCCATAATCCTACTCCCATACTGCAGTGGACCAAGTGTTTGTGTCCCCCCAAAGTCCACACACTGAAACCTAATTCTCCATGTGATGGTATTTGGAGATGGGGTCTTTGGTGCATGCTTAGGTCATGAGGTGGGGTCCTCATGAAAGGGATTAATGTCCTTATAACAGAGACCCTAAAGAGCTCCCACACCCCTCCCGCATATGAGGCCACAGTGAGCAGAAGGCCATCTATAAACCAGACATCATGTCTGCCAGCACCTAGCTCTTGAACTTCCCAGTCTCCAGAACTGAGAAATAAATATATGTTGCTTAAGCCACCCATCTATTGTATTTTGTTATAGCAGCATGAACAAAGTGACACATACCATGCTGCCAGAGTCATATTTTCTAAACATAAATCATATTATGTCATTTCCCTGCTTAAAAAGCCCCAGTGTGCTAGATTTCCAAGGCATATAATTAAGTGAAGCAAGCAAGGTGCAGAATGATATCTACAGTAACATATCATATGTGCAACAGAAAACAAAGCAGTTACATTTTCTAAGGAAATGATAGATGATAGATGAGAGAGAGGTATATAGACAAAGAAAGGGAAGATAGAAAATTTTGAAAAAAAATCAACAATGGTTTTCCAATGCACTTAGAAAACTCAAGCATCTTACCCTTGCCTGTGAAGCCCAAACATCTCTCTCCACCTCTTCAACCATTCTTATACCACTCTCCCCTTCACTGTGCTCCAGCTACGAGGACTTGCCTTTTCATGGAACACACCAAAGTCATTTCTGATACAGAGCCTCCATACAAGCTGTCCCCCTGTTTGGAATTCTCCTCTCCCTGATCTTCATAGGACTTACTTTTCTTGCCATTCAAATCTCAGCACAGGTCCCCTCCTCCAGCAAGACTTAACTACCACCCAAACTAAAGTAGCCACCATGTTACTATTATATCACCCAATTTTAAATTCTCTGTTTAGCACTTTTCTAAATTACTCTCAAATATTCATTGTGGGTGAGCTCATTTTCAGTACCCCCCTTCAGCATGTCAACTCTATGAATGCAGAATCCTTGTTTGTCTTGTTTACCAGTCACCACGACATTACCTGGCACATAATTGTTATTCAATAAATCATTGTCAAATGAGTTAATGAGTTAACTGTTATTGGTCCCATACCTAGCAGAGAGTTTAGCACCTAGTAGGAGGTCATAATATAATTTTGAGAGAATGGTGACTTGGGACAGGAGACAGAGCAGCAGGAGTTCACCCAATTCCTGGAAGACAGAGACAGACCACGAAAGCAAACTTCCCTGGCAGCATGGTTTTTCTGTGTGTTGACCCTGCCTGCCACTCACCTGTCATTCATTCCATTCTTACCCATGTGGAAGTAAATTTATTTTAGGCCTGAAAGTCTCCTAACTGCTCTGGTGTCATGTCCATACTGTTAGGAGCCAGATAATCAAAGAAGTAATCTCAGGGTTTCATCATTTATGGACCAGGGCTCCCCCATGGCCACAGGCTTTGCACCTCCATGGCTGACTGGCTGCTGCCTGGTGGGGCTGCCACCTGCCTGCTAGTCTCCCTTCAGCTGTCCCAGTGCCTACAATTGGGACAGCTTCTACCACATTCCCAGTCACCAGCACCTTCTCCACCACTAGAATATCCTGAAACTCAAAACTTTGGGGAATGAGAAACATTGCCTTTTTTTCTCTGTAAGTATTCGTTAAATATTACCATTACAATATTCATATTTGAAAAATAAAATGTTATGAAATGATCCACCTTACATAAATAATATAGGGAATCGAACAAATATGAAAGACAAAATTTTAATTATTTAAAATAGAAATTGTTCTCACCTACAATTGAACAATGAAGGCCTGATTTTTGGAATACTGAAATATATGAGTGCTTTTTTCAAAGAAGATAATTTTCTATGTTGTTGCTCTGAATATTCATTAAACATTAGAAAAACAGTTTTGCAAAGAGTGCATGTTTGTAAAATCTTATGTCTATGCTACAGAAGTACAATATACATAATACAAAAGGATCTTTCATTACATGCATGTTTCAGTAGCATCTGCTTTTTACTAATATGAGCCTGTTGACCATGCCTCACTATTCCAGCACGTGTTTACACCTGGCTCAATCAGTAGCAACTTCAAATGACCACACTGAATGAAGTGAAGGGATCTCCTTCTGTTAAATCAACCTGCAAGTCTGTACAGGATGTCCTTTTGCCCATCTTTACAGCTCACATTGGTCCACTCTCCTCTCTGCTCCATGCCCCAACCACTCTGCTCCTCACTCACTATCTCAAATGCATCCTCTCTCCTTCCTCTCCAGGACTTTGGCATTGCAGCCCCCTTCCAACTAGAATGCTCACCCCTTCCCTTTTTGCCTTGCTAACCTCTACACACTTCAGGTCTCCACTTAGATGATCCTCCTCCAGGAAGGCATGTGCTCACCCTTCTGCTGTTCCTCCCATCACACTATTCTCCTATATTAGTCCTTTTCACAGAGCTGAAATCGTGGGTAATTAGTCAATCCATTTCTCCTGCCTTTACTAATCAAGGTCTTTTTAAGACTTGCATGTCCTCCAAATGGTATATAGCCTAAACAATGTTTGCCTGAGTTGTTTCCTAGAAACTTGGAGTCAGCTGCATCTAGTTCAAGCTAAGCTAGCTAGGGCTGGATAGGACCACTGACCCCTCAACTGGGCATGAGTGAGTGTTGACCCTTTGTAAGTGCAGAGACCTACAGCTTAGTTACGCCGGTGCAGTCATGATTTTCACACCTTTTCCCAATCACCTTTCCCGTGCTCCCCACGCCTGAGACCCGCCTGCTTCTTTATTCTTTATCCCATAAATACCCTGAGCCCCTGGGCTCGGGAGAGGTAGATTTGAGATGTATTTGCTTCTTCTCGCTTGGCTGTTATGTGAATAAACCCTCTTTTTGCTGCAAAACTTGGTGTCTCAGAACTTTGGCTTGCTGAGCATCAGGCAAGATGAAACTGATTCAGTGACAAAGCGATTTGAAGTTGGTCCTAACCTCTAGACTGTAAGCACCATGAGAACAGAGACACTGCTTATTTATACACCACTGTCTTCCTGGCACGTAGTAAAGACTCAATAAATATTTGTCCAGTGAACAAGTGAAGAAGTGAATGAATGAATGCCTGGGAGCACTTTTATATACATTAGACTTTCTGGGGTCCAATTACAGAAGGAACCAGTACTTCCATTTAATCTGTGTTAAGTCTAGCCTAATTTTTACTAATGGAAATAACTACTTTCCCCTGACAAATTTAAGCAATATAATCTGCCACCTTTGGAAACAGCCTAGTATAATTCAACGTATGAACCTGTTCACGTACAGCAGACTGAAAGCTGAGGCAGTAGTTTTCATAAGTTACAAGGTGCTAGAAGATTCCTCCTACATTTGAGAAGTTTATGGGAGAGAAAAAATGGGGTAGAACCAATAATAAATTATTAGGTGGCATAGTCAGGAAAGGATTTTTGTTGATGAGAAAGTCCCGGTCATGTTTATAAGGAGCCTTTCTCACACTTGTTTGACCGCAGTTCCCTTGTTAGGCAGGCAAAAGAGTGAGGTGGTTGAGAACATGTGTTGGATCGGGATTGAATCCTGGCTCTTCCAGTTCTTGTCGGATGAGTAGTTTTTCCAGTCAAAGCTCTGTTCCTTTTCCTCATCTGTGAATGGGACCCACAGCCTTCCTAGTGTGCCTGTCTGTATGACTGAAGCTGCAAAGCCAAACACTGCATTTCCCTGGCTCCCTTTTAGGAGAAGGCAAGGCATATCTATAGCATCTGCTTTGGTGATGTGGATTTGGCAGCTGACCTGGTCCCTGGCTCACAGTTAAGGCAGTGTATTCCTAGAGCAGCAGCTTCCTGATCCCAGGATGACAGCCGATGAGAAGTATCCTGAAGACAGCAGTTCCCAGAGCAGGTCCTTGACTGTGGCAGAGTTGGCAGTTCCTTGGTGGACAGTCAGTTCCGTGTGTTTTCTGGGAGTCATTTCTGAAGGACTAGCTTCGAGCCTGCTCCTCTATCACCCCCATGATTTTTTTCATTGCCTAATCCCTCATTTTAAATCCCTTTTACTTCAAACAATAAGGGTGGTTTATGTTACCCACAACTAAACCTTAACTGATACTCCCAACCATACAACTTTTTGTGAAAATTAGATAACATGAGTGAAGCTCATGCCCGGGGCTTAGCAAATTTATTATTTGCATTTAGTAAATGGTAGAAATTTTTGTTGTTTTTCCATTGAACATCTCCTGGACATTTTTTCTCCAGAACACTTGAAGTTTTTAGCTTTGGTGAGAAGGAGACCCTTTTTTTGTTTCCTCTGACCCAGCAGGGATGAAGATTTTACAGAGATGGAACCCTTTTGAGGAATGGGGAAGGTAGTTAAGAGTGTTTGTTTTGGGGGCTTCCCTGGTGGCGCAGTGGTTGAGAGTCTGCCTGCCGATGCAGGGGACACGGGTTCGTGCCCCGGTCCGGGAAGATCCCACATGCCGCGGAGAGGCTGGGCCCGTGAGCCATGGCTGCTGAGCCTGCGTGTCCGGAGCCTGTGCTCCGCAACGGGAAAGGCCGCAACAGTGAGAGGCCCGCGTACCGCAAAAAAAAAAGTGTTGTTTTGAATGTTTTTCATCTGCCCTCAGATACTGAGAATGGGAATTTTGAAATCATAATAGTGCTATGTGTGAGATAATTATTATATTTCAATAAATATTATAATGAGAACAACAGCTCCTTTGACAGGGGCAAAACTTAAGATCAGTTTTTAAGGCTCCAGGTAGAGAGGTGATCCATTGTGTTTCCCAGTGTTGTCCAAGAATATAGCCCTGCTGAGCAACATTTTAAATGCAGCAGACCTAGCAGGCAAGCCCAAGACCAAACGGGAGCCTGAGTGGCCTCAGCCTGGACAGCTGCCTGTCAGGGGCCCTCCTGCTGCTCTGACCTTGGGCACCCACTTCACTTCTTTAGCTCTTCAAAAGCCATTGCTGGCTCTGCCTGTGGCCTCCTTGGCCCAGACCTGGGCTCACACGTGGTATCCCTCTGCCTTCCTCCATCTCTACCTGTTCTCACTGAGCCTGACTTGACCTAACAGAGCACATGGCCTGCACCCCCTAGGGTCTGCCCCATAAAGTCCCGCATCAGTGGGGCTCAGAAGACACAGGCCCGGCTCCCACTGGCCCAGATGCAGAGGTGAGTGAGGTAGGAAGAAGGGAGCCAGAGCACACACTGACCTCCTTGCTATTTTGCCTAAAGCACTGACGGCAGCTGCAGACAATCATTCCTGGTGTGGAAAGTGAATTCCTGATTCAGGCTGAATTTTTCCCCATGTGGCACAGGGTTGAATTCTTTGAGGCCCTGTCTTATTTTCTATGCTTCCAAACTTAACTATGTCAGGTCAGTTGTTTTAAGTGATCTCAAATTTCCAGTCAAAACAAAATCATTTTGGCAGCATACTATTTAAATATCCCTAGAGCTTCTCATGAAACAAAAGAAAATGGGTAGATAAACTAGACTAGCAAGTCAAAAATAAAAAGGCAGCATCTTCAACAAAATGAGATGACAAGGAATTCCACTGGACCCCAGAGTGTACGTGGCTAACGCCAAACCACCATCCACAGCAGAATCTGCTCAGGACACGTGTGGGGTTATGGCCTGTGGAGGTGGTGGAAGGGGAGAAAAGAGAGTTCCAATGGCCTTAAGAGACTTGAAGTGCAGAAACTGCATCAAACGCTCACTGCCAACAAGAGAGAACCACACCCTGAGTGGAATCCTCAGCAAGAAAACGTGGAAAAAAGCAGTTGGTAAAACTGGAGGAAAGCTACCCAGATTCTAGTGAGCAGATGAGTCAAAAAAGACGTACTAAGCACCCACGAGAAAATCGGAAGGTCCAAGGCAGACTACACCCTCAAGAGGCTCAAATATCCAACAAGATCTTTCCCTCTGGAATGAGACTTACTCTGAGGGAAAGAAAAAAATGTACTATGGCCATAGAGAAAAGAAATGAGCACTGTAGAAACAATGGTGAAAAATGGAGAGAAGATTCAACTTTGGAAAGAAGAGAGTCCAAAGGAAGCAGGACAGTTGAACTGTTGGACTGTAATTTTCAATATGTCCAGGTAACAGCAGAGGAGGGAGCCTTAGAACCATTCCTCTAGGAAAACCACCCCAACCTGACTCCATGGGAATCTCCTAAAAAAAATAATAGTGACATCTCAAATTAACAAGAGAAAATGAAAAGGATTTCAATTAAACTCCATATTAGGACATTGTATGAAAAAAAAGAGAAAAATAATCATTATTGAAGGCATTCCCTGCCCCCTCCCCCAAATAAGACCACAAAGCTGATGAAAACTACAGCTTAACACTAAAAGAAAGCTAAGATAAAAATAAGGAGTACAGGAGCTATGAAAAATTAGCATAACCTAGAAGTAAAATCTCAGAGATTAGAAGAGTAAAAGCCAGAAGGATATGAAAAAGTTCTGTCAGGGTTCAGGAAAAAAATTGTTAAAATAAAGAAAAAAAAAACACTTTAGAATGAAGACTAAACCAAAAGAAACATGAGAAACCAGGCAACAGAGAGAGTGGAAAATAAGAGAAATAGAGGACAGAAGGGAGAAAATAAAGAAATCAAAAAGAAAGAAAAATAAGACTATAAAAAAAGAAAACAATAGATATAGAATATGAACAAAGAAACTAATATGTGTAGTTAGAATCCCCAAAGGAAAATCCAAAACAATGGCAGAGAACAATTCCTACAAACTATAAAACAAGATAGGCTTTCCTGAAATAAAAGAAGCCTGTGTATTGAAAGAGGACACTATGTATTTGAGAAAATTGACCCAGACATCAACACCAAGGCATATTTTAGTGAAACTAAAGGACTTTTGGCAACATCCTTTTGGCACTAAAAATAGATTAAGCTACTTAAAAGTAGAATGGTCATATGACTTATCCAAACAGGGATACTTTTAAGGGGCACCATTAATAATTGTGCTGAGTGAATAGACATAAACTCAGACTGTGCCTGGCCAACTGAGATGTAAATTCACCCAGTATTATGGAAAATAAACAATGGACACCTTACTTTTAAGGGAAATAAAGCCTAGAAACAGTGACAACACTAGAGTGAGCATCCCTAACACCCATATTGTAGTCTTTTTTTTTTTTAACATCTTTATTGGAGCATAATTGCTTCACAATGCTGTGTTTAGTTTCTGTTGTACAACAAAGTGAATCAGCCATATGCCTACATATATCCCCATATACCCTCCCTCTAGAGCCTCCCTCCCACCCTCCCTATCCCAACCCCTAGGTCATCGCAAAGCACCTAGCTGAACTCCCTGTTCTATGCTGTTGCTTCCCACTAGCCATCCATTTTAAATTTGGTAGTGTATATATGTCAGTGCTACTCTCACTTTGCCGCAGCTTCCCCTTCCACCCCATGTCCTCAAGTCCGTTCTCTATGTCTGCATCTTTATTCCTGCCCTGCCACTAGGTTCATCAGTACCGTTTTTTTAGATTCCATATATATGCGTTAGCGTACGGTATTTGTTTTTCTCTTTCTGACTTACTTAACTCTGTATGGCAGACTCTAGGTCCATCCACCTTATTACAGATAACTCAATTTCGTTTCTTTTTATGGCTGAGTAATATTCCATTGTATGTATCTGCTGCTACTTTTTTATCCATTCATGTGTCGTTGGACACTTAGGTTGTTTCCACGTCCTGGCAATTGTAAATAGTGCTGCAATGAACATTGTGGTACATGTCTCTTTTTGAATTATGGTTTTCTCAGGGAATATGCCCAGTAGTGAGATTACTAGATCATATGGTAGTTCTATTTTTAGTTATCATTTCCTCCTATTGGGAACAAGAGTTGCTGGGAGAAATTATTGATTTCAGAGGTTGAGCAGGAAATGTATAAGATGAGCCTAAGATGTATTGCTCTGGCAGGAGGGAAGAAAGCCATCAAAAGGACACAGGAACCCACAATGCAGTCACTATGATGATACTGAGGGATGAAATGCAGCTTTTGACAACATAAAGTGCCTCTTTGTCTGAATGCTTGTAATACAATCAAGAATTTTCTCTCTTGGAATTGGTGATTTTTTGAAACAGAAGCATAAGGATTTCAAACAAAAAATTTAACATTTTCTCTACTTTTTCTGTTCCAAAAGCTATAGAGAAAATGCATCTAGTGCTTCTGTAGCTTCCAACTCTTTTGTGCTGTTACAGAATGGATAAGCCATTCTATTATCATACAAAAGTGGTGGGACACCATTGGGATAGGAAATTTACAATAGACAGTAGAAGTGGATCCTTGAAGATGTGACAAGCCAATTCAAGTTCCTGTTATCAATTGGGAGTAAAACCCTTTGATTCATTATTTTATTTTATTTATTTATTTGCAGTACGCGGGCCTCTCACTGTTGTGGTCTCTCCCATTGAGGAGCACAGGCTCCAGACGCACAGGCTCAGCGGCCATGGCTCATGGGCCTAGCCGCTCGGTGGCATGTGGGATCTTCCCGGACCGGGGCGCGAACCCATGCCCCCTGCATCGGCAGGCAGACTCTCAACCATTGCACCACCAGGGAAGCCCTATTATTTTATTTTTTAACTCTGATCCTACTTCCTTCTTCCATCCCCCAACAAATATAGAACCATAGAGTGGTAGTAAACAAAATAATTGTACTAGTAAACATTTTTTCTTAGGTTGTGGTTATTTATTACCATTGATTTTATATGTTTCTTACGTCACTAGTAAACTTTTACTATGTTTGTTATTTATATAAAGGAAAATGTCAATCAGTGCTCCTCTATTTGCAACATTATAGTTTGTAATACATTAAAAACAGTCCTCAAAAACACTGTTTTTTTTCTATTAATCGAGCAATTATCACAAAATAAATCACAAAAAGACATTTGAAGAGGGTTGAATGGTAGCCCTCAGAAGTATATGTCCACATCCTAATCTCAAGAACCTGTGAATGTGATATTATTTGGAAAAAGGGTCTTTGAAGATGTAACTAAGTTAAAGATTGCATGATGATCTGGGTGGGCCCTAAATCCAAAGTCAAGTGTCCATATGACAAGAGACACACAGAGAAGAGACACATAGAGGAGAAGACCTTATAAAGGCAGGGATTAGGGTGACACATAAGAATGCCAAAAGCCACCAGGAGCTGGAAAAGACAAGGAACAGGATTTCCCCTAGAGCCTCTGGACAGAGTGCAGCAGTGCTCACATGTTGATTTTTAGCCTTAGAACCTGTAAGAGAACAAATTTTCTATTTCTTTATGCCACACACAAAAAAAGACACAGAAGTTAACATTAAAAAGTGCCCATTTGCCTAAAATGGACTAATGTAAGGAACACAACAAATGATGTTTGCAATGATTTTATATACTATATATGTGTGTTTTTATTTATGTATTTGTCTATATATTTTAAATAAATATAAATATGTATTTTTAAATTTCAAAATAATTTTTTAAAGCTACTGAGGATTGCTGGAACATTAAGTTAAAATTGATAAAGGAAAAGAATCAAGCGTTTATCCTGCATTTCTAATATGCTCTATATTTCAAGGTAACCAAATTAATAAGAGAATGAAAGTATTTACAGAATAATTCCAACTAATAAATGTAGAAGGAATTATGGAATTAAAATACCACCATTTTATAAATAATGGATATAGGAAATAATCATTAATGGACACTATAAAACAGCAGGCATAAATTTAATAGAAAATTTAATAATGGAAACATGGCTGATAGCACCTGAATCCACTGATAGTCTTAGCATTAGTAGAAGAGGGATAGTCAGAAACATTATATTCCTCATGACATGATATAATTGGAAGTATACAGTACCAGCTTTGAATTTTTATGTCCTAAAAGTTTGAATCTGAATCAAATTGAGTTTCAAAATTTAACAGTTTATAGGAAATATAGAGGATAAAGAAACACATTGAAAGATACCATAAAACAATTAATCAAATCTTTTGTCTGCAGGACAAAATGCATTGGTTAAGAAAAAATCAGTAGTATCTATCAAAAATAGAGGGGAGAGTTTATAAAATAAAGAGACATAGCTACTAAATGCAATGTGTGGTTCTTGTTAGGATCCTCACTTGAGTAAACCATCTTTGAATATGACTGTGTCTAGATATATTTCATTTGCTTTTCTAGAACCACTCTATACTGTACTTGACTCTCTCTGTGTTCTAGGAAGCTGGTCTTTATGAACTAAAAGGGTCAGAAAACTATGGCCTGAGGGTCAAATCTAGCCAGTGGCCTGTGTACAGCCTGTGTTACATTTTTAAAAGGTTATACATTTTATTTCCTTTCTGATCCTTGTTACTTATTTCCTTCTACTAACTTCAAGTTTGTTATTCTTTTTCTAGTTCTTTGAGATGTAAAGTTAGGTTGTTTCCTTGACATCTTTCTTTTTTCTCAATGTAGGCATTCATTGCTATAAACTTCCCTCTTAGAACTGCTTTTGCTGAATCCTGTAAGTTTAGTATGTTGTGTTTCCATTTTTATTTTTCTCAAGATAGTTTTGATTTCTCTTTTGATTTCAAAAGATCAATGAAACTTAAGAACATTTTTTAAGAAAAAAAAGATAAACAAAATTGACAAACCTTTAGTTAGATGTACCAATAAAAATCAGAGAGAACTCTAATAAATACAAATTATAAATGAAAGAGGAGGCATTACAATTGATACCACACATATACAAATAATCAAAAGAGACTACTGTGAAAAATTTTAGAGCAACAAATTAGAAAACCTAGAAAAGGATGGATAAATTCTTAGAAACATACAACCTACCAAGGCTGACTCATAAAGAAACAGAAAATCTGAACAGACTGATTACTAGTAAGGAGATTGAATCAGCAATCAAAAACCTTCCAGCAAACAAAAGTCCAGCACCAGATGGCTTCACTGGTGAATACTATCAAACACTTAAATAATTAATACCAATCCTTCTCAAGCTCTTAAACTCTAAGCAAGGCAGGAACACTTCCAAACTAATTTTACAAAGCTAACATTACCCTGATACCAAAACCAGAAGACAGACACTATAAGAAAGAAAATCACAGGCCAATATCCTTGGTGAAAATAGATGCAAAAATCCTCAGCAAAATATTAGCAAAATGAATTCAGTACTTTCAGTACATTATAAGGATCATACACCAGTATCAAGTGAGATTTATTCCAAGGATGCAAGTATACTTCAACCTCTGCAAATCAACACATGTAATACACCACATCAACAAAATGAAGGATAAAAATCATATCATCTCAATGGATGCAGAAAAGGCATTTGGCAAAATACAACATCCTTTTGTGATAAAAATGCTCAACAACTGGGGTATAAAGGGAACATACCTCAACATAATAGCCATATATGACAAGCCCACAGCTCATACCATACTCAATGGTGAAAAGCTGAGAGCTTTTTCTCTAAGATCAGGAGAAAAACAAGGTAGCTACCCTCCCTTTTATTCAACATAGTACTGGAAGTCCTAACCATAGTAATTAGGCAAGAAAAAGAAATAAAATATATCTAAACTGAAAAGAAGTAAAATTGGCTCTGTTTGCAAATGACATTATATATAGAAAACCCTAAAGACTCCACACACACAAAAAAAACTGTTAAGTCTAAAAAATGAATTCAGTAAAGTTGCAGAATACAAAATCAACATACAAAAGTCAGTTTCATTTCTATACACTAACAACAAATTATCAGAAAGAGAAATTAAGGAAATAATCCCCTTTACAATAGCATCAAAAATAATAAAAAGAAAAAAAAAACTTAGGAATAAATTTAACCAAGAAGGTGAAAGATCTACATAATGAAAACTGTAAGACATTGCTGCAAAAAACTGAAGAAGAAACAAATAAGTGGAAAGATATTCTGGGTTAATGGATTGGCAAAATGACTATTATTAAGATGCACATACTACCCAAAGCAATCTACAAGTTCAATGCAATCCTTATCAAATATTCCATGGAGGTTTCACAGAAATAGAACAGACAATCCTAAAATTTCTGTGGAATTGCAAAATACCTCGAATAGCCAAAGCAATCTTGAGAAAGAATAAAATTGGAGGTACCACACTTCCTGGTTTCATACTATATTACAAAGTTATAGTAATCAAAACAGTGTGATATTGGCATAGAAACATAGATCAGTGAAAAAGAATAGAGAGCCCAGAAATAAACCTATTCATATATGTTCAATTAATTTATGACAAATGAACCAAGAATGTACAGTGGGGCAAGGACAGTCTCTTTAATAAATAGTGTTGGGAAAAACTGGACAGTAACATGCAAAAAAATGAAACTGGGCCCTGACCTTACCCCTTACATGAAAATTAACTTAAAATGGATTAAAACATAAATTTAAGACCTGAGATCATAAAATTCCTAGAAAAAAACATAGGTGGTGAGCTCCTTGACATTAACCTTGGTGATGATTTTTGGATTTGACCCCAAAAGCCAAAAAGAAAAAGTGGGGCTACATCAAAGTAAAAAGTTTCTGCAAAGAAAAGAAAACCATTGACAAAATGAAAAGGCAACCTATGAAATGGGAGAAAATATTTACAAACCACATATCTGATAAGAGGTTAATACCCAAAATATATAAGGAACTCATACGACTCAATAGCAATAGGTAAACCAATAAATCAATCAATAAAATAATCCAATTAAAAAGTGGGTAAAGGACTTGAGTAGACATTTCTCCAAAGAAGACATACAAATGGCCAGTAGGTATATGAAAACAGTGCTAATAAACAGGGAAATGCAAATCAAAAGCACAATGAGATACTCCTTCACACCTGTTAGAATAGCTATTAAAGACAAGAGATAATGAATGTTGGTGAGCATGTGGAGAAAACGGAACCGTTGTACATTGTCAAGAAAATAAAAGTATACAGTGTACAATACACAATATTGTTGAGAATGTAAATTGGTACAGCCACAATGGAAATGAATATAAAGTTTTCTCAAAAATTAAAAAATAGAACTACCATGTGTTCTAGCAATCTTTCTAGTTATCTATTCAAAAGAAATGAAACCATTGTCTCAAAGAGATATCCATAACTTCCACGTTTATTGCAGCATTATTCACAGTAACCAAGGAATGGATCAACCTAGGTGTCCATCAATGGATGAATGGATAAATAAAATGTGGTATATATACAATGGAATACTGTTCAGCCTTAACAAAAAGAAGGAAATCCTGTCCTTTGTGACAACATGGATGAAGCTGGAAGGCATTAGGCTAAGTGAAATAAACCAAACAAATAAAAACAAATACTGTATGGTATCACTTATATGTTGAATCTTAAAAAAAAAAAAAGTTTAACTCGTAGAAACAGAGAGTAGAAGGGTGGTTGCCAGGAGCTGAGGATTGGAGGAAATAAGAAGGGGTTGGTAAAAGGGTACAAACTTTCAGTTATGAGATGACTAAGGTCTGAGGATCTAATGAATAACATGGTGACTATAGCTGATAACACTGTATTGTCTACTTGATATTTGCTAAAGAAAGTAGAACTTAAATGTTCTCACACACACGAAAAGAGAAAGATAAATACGTGGGGTGATGGTCACATTGTACACTTTAAATATCTTACAGTTTGACTTATTAACTGTATTTCAACAAACCTGGGGAATAAAGGGTTATATAGAGAAAACAACAATGTGGGACAGAGACTGTATGTGGCCCACATACAGACAAAAATATAAACTTTCTGGCCCTTTACAGAAAAAAATTTGCCAACCCTGCATTAATTATTTGGGATCGCTTTTCCTCTGAATTCTGATTGGATCTGGCCAATGAGAGGCACCAAGAGGACCTCTGAGGATGAAAAGATAGTGAGCAAAATGTTTATTCCTCATCTCCCTCCCTTCCATCAGGCTTTCTCTTCAAGTTCCAGGATGCTTCTTCCCCTTGTTTCTTCAGCCCTACAGGTGATAACAGCATTTCATTATTGCTGGCCTTCAGGGACTGCATCCCTTGCTGATTTTCTTTAATTCTGGCTACAAATTTATAATTAGTCTCTGTATTAAAACCTCTTCAATTACCTCTTTTGAATATGCCATCTGTTTCCTACCAGGACCCTGACTCATATAGACTCTGTGTTAGATAATAACCTTTTTTGGTATGATAAAGTCATGGTGACTATGTTAGAAAATGTCTCCAGATAGAGATACATACTGAAATATTCATGGATGACATGATATGATAGCTGGAATTTGCCCTTAATTACTCCTAAGAAACATATACATACACGTATATATGTGTATATATACACACATATATATATGTATATACATACACATATATACACATATGTATGGGATCATATGCCATTGGGTGCTTATGGGGTTCCATTATACTATTTCCTCTAGTTTTGTGTATATTTTTAAAAAAATCATAACATACAAAGTAAGAAGAAAAGAACAATTATACTTTAACCTTACATTAATTGTTTAATTAACTAAAGAAAAGGACAATCATATTAAATGTTTTGTTTAAAGGGTCAACAAAGATTAGGATAAGCCCTGTGGTTAAGAACACGAACTTTAGTGATGAAGGCCTGGGTTTAAATCTAATTTCAGACACTGATTAAGTAAGTGGAAAAGCTTTCTAATCACTTCTCAGTTTCATTTTCTCATCCGTAAAATGTGGATAATATCTATATCATTGGACTCATTAAAATAACTAAATAAAATAATAGATGCTTAATAAAGTATTGTTGGCACTGGTGTTAATATTGATTATAATAGTTTATATTCAGAGAATAGATGGAATTGAGTTTGGGAACATAAGGAGAAAAAAAGGGAAAGTGGGAGTTACCAAGAATATTTTAATAGGTATCTGTGTCCTCTGATATAGATTGGATTTATTGTGAGATTTGTCACTAGAGACCTAAAATTTTTTACAGGCTAATTGAACTCTATCATTTGAGATAAGAAGTGAAGTCAAAGCTATTTAAATAGCATGTAGTAATTAGGAAACTAGTTTAATGGAGAAAATCTCAAAGGGGATCATTTTTTTCCCTATTTGACAGAATGAATGTTTTAACACCTTAATAGGAGCACAATATTGGTTCAAACCTTTTAATTGGGATGATTTCCATTCTAATTGCATAGAAAGCTAAAATCACATTATAATAAGATCATGAAGAAGCACAGATGTTTTGTAATTTGACTTTATGCCTGTCCTTTTGAATGGTTCAAAAGAGAGACATAGTGATGTATTATGGGGCACATTTGTTTTCATATTTGGCTAGAGATACCTGATAACTTATTAACTGATCAAAATAATGTCGTGTGAAAGGGCTATAAAACAAAATTATGTCTCCACCGAGATAAGTGAGTGGCAAAAATGTACTCATTAGTGGTGTCTCCACATGAAAGGAGAATGACAAATTGAAACCATTCTGCTAGTAACCTCAGTCCAAAACCACTCTAACTTGATGTATTCACTTGATTGAGGAAGAATTGCTTGAAACTTTAAAATTTCTAAGTAATTGCTCCTATTTTCTCCCTCACATTAGTTTAGCTGTGCTTGCGAGCACAGATGGCCTATGCTTTGTTTTACCACAGAAATTTGGCTGTTTAGCTGGCCACTTAAGGGGCAAAATGAGCTTTCTCCAAGTCCCTTGAGCCTCTATCAATAGATACCCTCTTAGGTGGCTCCAGTGGACCTTTCCCCAGTATCTTCACCTTTCTACATACTCCTCCAACCTCATCAATCCTGTTTTCAGTGTCACACTAAGGTTGCTAAAGTATAATACATTTTTACCTTTTCCAGGAAGGTTAGAATTTCAACAGGAAATCAAATCTTAAGTGTAAAGAGTATTAAGCTCTAATAGGTACAATTTGGGACTCAGCATATGTCGGGGGGTGGTGAGGGAAGGTGGATAATCAGAGAGGAGTTCAGGCTTAGGGACATCAGAAGGCAAATGGGGAGGTAGCAGAAGGCAGCCTCTAGCTAGCGCACATCTACCCATGATACACAGGCTATAATGGGGCAAGGCCTCTTCACTCTGTCACTGAAGTGGACCTTGAATTCCACACAAAAGAAACAAGCAAAACCTGTGTCCAGCCTAAAGACAGAAGTTCTACATACAATATTTTTATGTAACATCTAGAGAACATCTATCCCTGTGTTACCAAAATATTTCCATTCACTGTGCTACCTGATTTTCTGATGGACTCTGAACGATTTGCTCTCTTAGCCTCTGAGGTTTTTATTATAAGAGAGGAGGAAACTTAATAAGAAAATAAGTATAGCCATAAGTGTCACCTGAGACAAGAAGCTATGCTTTCACATGTCTCATGCTCCTTAGAGGCAAGATGTCCAGGAAGCTATTCCTTCAAGTCCTTCCCTCTGGCAACTCAGCACTTTCCCTTAGGAGCCAATCTTGGTAATACCCTCCTGGAGGCAAAAATCTTACTAGACTTCATCTCACAGGTTATATGTTTATTTTCAACAGAGATCTTTTGGAGGCAGTATTTTAACACCACGCAGTGTTCTTCCGAAAAATGTTCCCAACTTTGCCTACAAAAACGTTCCATGGTTCAAGAAGTTTAGTGAATTCTGGAATCTTAGTGATTCAAAAATGCATGTCAGTGATTAAGGCTCTGAGAAGGCCTGTAGTGAAGAGAACTATTTGACTTTGTATAACCCAGGATTTTTCTGAACCATTTTTTTCTTTACACACTTATTTTGAACCATATGAAATAATGTCCAGAGAACACAAGCTTATAAAATGCTGGTAAACTCAGTGGCTCCCTTCAATGGGCCATAAATCTTGGTGATAAAGCATGGAGTACATGGAGTGGGGGAGTAGGGAGTAAGGATGGAGACTGAGAGGTCCATGAATCCACATGATTACAAAGCAGTATCTCTAAACTTAATAAATAATATAGCTCATTGAGATATGGGTGATTATTTTTCAACTAATTTAAGCTGTTGCTGTAATTTATTAAATATGAAACCATGTAAAAGCACCACTGAGATTTTAGTAGTTTTCATTTTGTGTCTTTTTTCAGTCACCAGAAACTAAAACTATAATGATTAGTTGCAAAATATGTAAAAGGTTTTGATGTTAGAAAGTGTTCTTTGGGAGGTGGAGTAAAGATGGCAGCAGGGGAGGATGCAGAGTTTATGTCTCCAAATAACTAGGGTGCCTGCTGGACACTGGTGGGAGACCTCAATGCCAAAGGAGATGGGAGGAACCCCCGAGCTACCGGGTAGGACATGGGGGGAGTGACGGGGGAGAAGAAGTGGAGGTCAGACAGGACTGGCACCCCTGAGGGGTGGCTGGGAGGGGGGAAGGATTCCCATGCCTGGAGGGACCCTCAGGGGCTCAGAGGATCAGGGTTGAGTATACCTAGGAGTGAGCCAATTGGGCAGAGAAGGCCTGTGGGGCTCCCAGGACGTGTCCTCCACCTTGCCAGGACCCTTCCAGGCCGTGTTGGTCCTATGGACATAGGAGGGAGGTGGCGGGGAAGAAGAGGAGAGGCAGATGGGGAGGGGCCCTCTGGGATCAGAGGATCAGGGGGGAACACACCTTGTGTTTCCCCTGCTCACTCAGGCCCAGTGAGCCTGCTGGGGTCCTGGACCTTGTCCTCTGCCCTCCAAGGCCAGAGGCACTCCTGGGCTACTCCTGCTGAGATGAGTCTAAGTTCCACCCCCACCTCCCCCAGGTCCTTTTCTAGCCTTGTGGGTCCTAAGCAAAGGCCCTGCCAACCCCCTAAAACCCGCCCTTGCCCGAGCCCCACCCCCCACAGCCAAGGCCTTTTCCAGCTTTTTTTTCTCCTCTTTTTTACTATTGTGGTTCTGTTTTACCTTCCAGTTATTGTTTCATCTATATTTTAATTATTTTTCTTTCTAACATATCTGTTAGTTTTCTAATCTTATTTTATTTTTTACTCTTTGTTATTCTTCTGCTCCTTTTCTCTCTTTGCTTTCTTTCTTTCTTTTTTTTTTTTTTTTTTTTTTTTGCAGCCCTGCAGAGCTTGCAGGATCTTGGTTCATGAGCTGGGGGTTGGGTCAGAGCCCCTTTGGTGGGAGCTCCAAACCTGAACCACTGGACTAACAGAAAACCTCAGACCCCAGGAAACAGTCATCAGTGTGAGGTCTCACAGAGGTTCTCATCTTGGCACCAAGACAGAGCTCTAACCAATGGCCTACAAACTCCAGTGCTGGAAACCTCAGGCCAAACAACAAGTAAGACAGGAACACAATCCCACCCATCAGAAAAAAAAAAAAATGAGATGACAAATATATATATCACACATGAAGGAGAAAAATAAAAACATAAGAAACCAAATAAATGAAGAGGAAATAGGCAACCTACCTGAAAAAGAATTCAGAGTAGTGATAGTAAAGATGATCCAGAATCTCGGAAATAGAATGCAGGCACAGATTGAGAAAATACAAGAAATGTTTAACAAAGATCTAGAAGAACTAAAGAACAAACAAACAAAGATGAACAACACAATACCCGAAATGAAAAATACAATAGAAGGAATCAATAACAGAATAACTGAGGCAGAAGAATGAATAAGTAAGCTGGAAGACAGAATGGTGGAAATAACTGCTGAGGAGCAGAATAAAGAAAAAAGAATGAAAAGAAATGAAGACAGCCTAAGACCTCTGCAACAACACTAAATGCATCAACATTCAAGTTATAAGCATCCCAGAAGAAGAGAAAAAGAAAGGGTCTGAGAAAATATTTGAGGAGATTATAGTGGAAAACTTCCCTAACATGGGAAAGGAAATAGTCACCCAAGTCCAGGAAGCACAGAGAGTCACATACAGGATAAACCCTAACAGAAACACCAAGACACATATTAATCAAACCATCAAAAATTAAATACAAAGAAAAATATTAAAAGCAGCAAGGGAAAAGCAAAAACTAACACATAAAGGAACCCCCATAAGGTTATCAGCTGATTTTTCAGCAAAAACTCTGCAGGCCAGAAGACAGTGGCAGGATATACTTAAAGTGATGAAAGAGAAAAACCTACAACCAAGATTACTCTACCCAGCAAGGATCTCATGCAGATTCAATGGAGAAATCAAAAGCTTTCCAGACAAGAAAAATTTAACAGAATTCAGCACCACCAAACCAGCTTTACTACAAATGCTAAAGGAACTTCTCTGATGGGAAACACAAGATAAGAAAAAGACCACAAAAACAAACCCAAAACAATTAAGAAAATGGTAATAGGAACATACATATCAATAATGACCTTGAATGTAAATGGATTAAATGCCCCAACCAAAAGACACAGACTGGCTGAATGGATACAAAAACAAAAGACCCATATATATATTTTCTACAAGAGACCCATTTCAGACCTGGGTACACATACAGACTTAAAGTGAAGGGATTGAAAAAGTTATCGCATGCAAATGGAAATCACAAGAAAGCTGGAGTAGCAATACTCATATCAGATAAAATAGACTTTAAAATAAGGACTGTTACAAGAGATAAGGAAGGACACTACATAATGATCAAGGGATCAATCCAAGAGGAAGATATAAGAATTATATATATTTATGCATCCAAAATAAGAGCACCTCAATACATAAGGCAAATGCTAACAACCATAAAAGGGGAAATTGACAATAACACAATAATAGTAGGGGACTTTAACACCTCACTTACACCAATGGATAGATCATCCAGACAGAAAATAAATAAGGAAACAAAAGCTTTAAATGACACAGTAGCCCAGATAGATTTAACAGATATTTATAGGACATTCCATCTGAAAGTGGCAGAGTACACTTTGTTCTCAAGTGCACACAGAACATTCTACAGGATAGATCACATCTTGGCTCATAAATAAAGCCTTGGTAAATTTAAGAAAATTGAAATCATATCAAGCATCTTTTCTGACAACAATGCTATGAGACTGGAAATCAATTACAGGAAAAAAACTGTAAAAAACACAAATATATGGAGGCTAAACAGTGCGCTACTAAGTAACCAAGAATTCACTGAAAAAAGCAAAGAAGAAATTAGAAGATACATAGAAACAAATGACAATGTAAACACGACCACCCAAAACCTATGGGATGCAGCAAGAGCAGATCTAAGAGGGAAGTTTAAAGCAATACAATCTCACCTCAAGAAACAAGAAAAATCTCAAATAAACAATTTAACCTTACATCTAAAGGAACTAGAGAAAGAAGAACAAAACAAAACAAAACAAAACAAAAAACCCAAAGTCAGTAGAAGGAAAGAAATCATAAAGATGAGAGCAGAAATAAATGAAATAGAAACAGAGAAAACAATAGCAAAGATCAAAAAAGCTAAAAGTTGGTTCTTTGAGAAGATAAACACAATTGATAAGCCATTCACCATACTCATCAAAAAAATAGGCAGAGGAGGTGAATCAATAAAATTAGAAATAAAAAAGGAGAAATCACAACTAACACTGCAGATTTACAAAGGATTATAAGAGACTACTACAAACAACTATATGCCCATAAAATGAACAACCACAAAGAAATGCATAAATTCTTCGAAAGGTACAATTTTCCAAGACTGAACTAGGAAGAATTAGAAAATATAAACAGATCTATCACAAGTAATGAAATTGAAACTGTAATTAAAATTCTTCCAACAAACAAAAGTCCAGCACCAGATGGCTTCAAAGAAGAATTCTATCAAACATTTAAAGAAGAGCTAACACCAATCCTTCTCAAATTCTTCCAAAAAATTGCAGAGGGAAGAACACTCCCAAATATGTTCTATGATGCCACCACCACACTGATACCAAAACCAGATAAAGATATCACAGAAAAAAGGAAAGTACAGACCAATATCACTGATGAACATAGATGCAAAAATCCTCAACAAAATACTAGCAAACATAATCCAACAGCACATTAAAAGGATCATACCCCATGATCAAATGGGATTTATCCCAGGAATGCAAGGATTCTTCAATATATGCAAATCAATCAATGTGATATACCATATTAACAAACTGAAGAATAAAAACCACATGATCATCTCGATAGATACAAAGAAAGCTTTTGACAAAATTCAACACCCATCTATGATAAAAAACTCTCCAGAAAATGGGCATAGAGAGAACCTACCTCAACATAATAAAGGCCACATATGAAAAACCCACAGCAAACATCATACTCAATGGTGAAAAACTGAAAGCATTTCCACTGAGATCAGGAACAAGACAAGGATGTCCACTCTTGCCACTCTTATTCAACATAGTTTTGGAAGGCCTAGCCATGGCAATCAGAGAAGAAAAAGAAATAAAAGGAAAACAAATTGGAAAAGAAGAAGTAAAACTGTCACTGTTTGCAGATGACACAATACTATATATAGAAAATACTAAAGATACCACCAGAAAACTACTAGAATTAATCAATGAATTTGGTAGGGTTGCAGGATACAAAATGCACAGAAACCTCTGGCATTCCTATATTCTAACAACAAAAGGGCAGAAAGAGAAATTAAGGAAACAATCCCATTTACCATTGCAACAAAAATAATAAAATACCTAGGAATAAACCTACCTAACAAGGGAAAAGACCTGTATTCAGAAAACTATAAAACACTGATGAAAGAAATCAAAGATGACATAAACAGATGGAGAGATATACCATGTTCTTGGATTATAAGAATCAATATTGTGAAAATGACTATACTACCCAAAGCAGTCTACAGATTCAGTGCAATCCCTATCAAACTACCAATGGCATTCTTCACAGAATTAGGACAAAAAAATTAACAATTTGTATGGAAACACAAAAGACCCCAAGACTATACTACAAATCTATAGTAATCAAAACAGTATGGTACTGGCACAAAAACAGAAATATAGATCAATGGAACAGGATAGAAAGTCCAGAGATAAACTCACGCACATATGGTCACCTAATCTATGACAAGGAGGCAAGAATATACAATGGAGAAAAGACAGTTTCTTCAATAAGTGGTGCTAGGTAAACTGGACAGCTACATGTAAAAAATGAAATTAGAACACCACCTAACACCATACATGAAAATAAACTCCAAATAGATTAAAGGCCTAAATGTAAGACCAGACAATATAAAACTCCTAGAGGAAAACATAGGCAGAACACTCTATGACATAAATCACAGCAAGACCTTTTTGACCCACCTCCTAGAGAAATGGAAATGAAAACAAAAATAAACAAATGGGACCTAATGAAACTTAAAAGCTTTTGTACAGCAAAGGAGACCATAAACAAGACAAAAAGACAAACCTCAGAATGGGAGAAAATATTTGCAAATGAAGCAACTGACAAAGGATTAATCTCCAAAATTTACAAATAGCTCATGCAGCTCAATATCAAAAAAACAAACAACCCAATCCAAAAATGGGTAGAAGACCTAAATAGACATTTCTCCAAAGAAGATATGCAGATTGCCAACAAACACATGAAAGGATGCTCAATATCACTAATCATTAGGGAAATGCAAATCAAAACTATAGTGAGATATCACCTCACACCAGTCAGAATGGCCATCATCAAAAAATCTACAAACAGTAAATGCTGGAGAGGGTGTGAAGAAAAGGAAACCC